>NC_136065.1:670057272-670655038 GCF_964261635.1 Lissotriton helveticus | reverse complement strand
ATTTACAGTAAAAAAAAAGTAGTCCCTCCAAAGTAGCGCCGGCCGCGACGTGCGTACTCACGACAGGAGCGCGGGGAGGAGCGGCGTCCAGGAGCGCGACGAGGAGCGGCGGACATGGCGCATGGGAGGAGCGGTGACGTGAGGAGCAGCGGACAGGCCAGCGGCGGTGCAAACAACGGACTGGCTGGAGGAGCGGCGGCTGAGGTAAGGGAGCGGCGGACATGGCGCGGAGGAGGAGCGCTGACGTGAGGAGCAGTGGACAGGCCAGCAGCGGTGCGAGCAGCGGACAGGCGGGAGGAACGGCGGCTGAGGTAAGGGAGCGGCGGACATGGCGCGGAGGAGGAGCGCTGACGTGAGGAGCAGCGGACAGGCCAGCGGCGGTGCGAGCAGCGGACAGGCGGGAGGAACGGCGGCTGAGGTAAGGGGACCCATGTCGGGGCAGGCGGGGGTCGGGGCAGGCGGGGGTCGGGCAGGCGGGGGACGGACTGCTGGACAATGTCGGGGTGGGCGGGGGTTGGGGAAGCCTGTTGCTCCCGGACAACTTGGGACGGGCTGCTAGTATATATATATATATATATATATATATATATATATATATATATATATATATATATTCACTGAAAAAAGCATAGGTTTCACACACGTTATAGTTAGGAATTAGCATTTAAAAAACCTTAGAAATTCACTGAAGAAACCATAGGTTTCACACCAGTTATAGTTAGCTGGACATTTTACTCATACAAAACCATTGAAATTTCCCCGTTATAGTTAGTTGTACTCACTATAACTCGCGCGCCCGCAATCCACTGCTGATGATGTCACATATTACATCACTCATGACATGGTCAGTGACATCACTGATGACATCACTGATGACATCTCAAATGACATCACTGATGACATCACTGATGACATCATCCTGTGAATGTGTGTCTTTCTGAAAAATAAATATTTTTTATATGTGTATATCTAAACATCGATGGAAGAATAAATGGGTAAATAAGTGTCTAAATGGATTTTTTTTGTAAAATGATTGGTTAACTGACTTATTAAGTGTATCCTAGTGAATACATGTATTAGCGAGTAATGTTTAAATTTTTAAATACATGTATCTGTGTCTCACTTTGTGTATAAGTGGCTGCATGGGTTGGTGAGTAGCTACATGAGTGTGTATATGGGTTATAAGTTGTTTTTTTGAGTATCAGTATGAGTGTCTGTATGGTTCGGTGGGGGATATTACTTAGCGCACAGATGCATGAATGAGTGACTCACTGTTTGTATGTGTTTTGAAGACAGCATGTGTGCAAGACTCTATGGGTGGATGATTGTATGTATGGGTGGGCTAGTGAGTGAATGATTGTCTCAATAGTGTATTCATGTGTAACTACATATGTTTTAAACTAGTATATATGAGTATTGATGTATATAATTGAGTATATGTGAGAGTGAGAATTTGGAAGAGTACCTGTATAAATAAGTATGTGTTTTTACAATTGATTGTTTAAGAGAGTAAATATGTGTACGTTTCTGTAGAAGTAAGTGTAGTGGTGTGTATACAGCAGTATAATCAAGTAAATGGATTTTTGATTTATTTGCATGTGTGAATATGGGTGTGAGTAACTATATGGATGAGTATTAGTGTGTAACAGGATGTATAGGTGTATGAGTACATATGATGAGTGAGTACATGTATGAGTGACTATATAGGACTGTTGTTGAATGAGTAGATGTGTATGTAGATGTTGGAATTACCTAATAGGTTGTTGTAATTTGTATTGGTATCTCCATTTTTTTGAAAATTGTAGTTTCCATTTTTGAATGTGTGTATCAAAGACAATATTAGGGTGAGAGGAGGTCTGCCACTCTTTCAGAAGGATGATGTCATGAGTGATGTCATCAGTGATGTCATTTGAGATGTCATCAGTGATGTCATGAGTGATGTAATATGTGACATCATCAGCAGTGGATTGCGGGTGCGCGAGTTATAGTGAGTACAACTAACTATAACGGGGGAATTTCAATGGTTTTGTATGAGTAAAATGTCCAGCTAACAATAACTGGTGTGAAACCTATTTTTTCAGTGAATTTCTAAGGTTTTTTTAATGCTAATTCCTAACTATAACGTGTGTGAAACCTATGCTTTTTTCAGTGAATTTCAAAGGTTTTTTCAAAGCTAATTCCTAACTATAACGTGTGTCAAACCTATGTTTTTTTCAATGAATTTCAAAGGTTTTTTCAAAGCTAATTCCTAACTATAACCTGTGTTAAACCTATGGTTTTTCCAGTGAATTTCAAAGGTTTTTAAATGCTAATTTCTAACTATAACGTGTGTGAAACCTATGGTTTTTATCAGTGAATTTCTAAGGTTTTTTCAATGCTAATTCCTAACTATAACGTGTGTTAAACCTATGGTTTTTTCAGTGAATTTCCAAAGTATTTAAAATGCTAATTTCTGTATCAATTTTTATATTTTTTATATATTTATTTTTCCACAAACTGCCTTTGTATATTGTAATAGATTGACTGTATCCAGTAATATGCAATGGCACAGCTAATTTTTATGATTCGGATAAAGTTGAACAGTATAGTCTACATCTTCAATCAATATATAAACACTCAAATTTGTTATTTAACTTTTTTTTGTGTTTTTTTCCAACGTGCGCACACCTCGCGATTCTTTTTTAAAGTTTTTTTTGCCCTTCGGGGTCCTTCAGGGACCCCCTGAGAAGGCCTAGGGGGTCAGGGAGTCACTACCCTGCCCCCTTTTCACGTTCTCCACTTTTGATTTTGCCTCTCTTCTGCCTCGAGGGTGCGTGCAACGTGCGCGCAACTCGCGATTTTTTTTTAAAAGAACAAAAATGTTTTTTAGGCCTTTGGGGTCCTTCAGGGACCCACTGAGAAGGCCTAGGGGTCGGGGAGTCTCTACCCTACCCCCTTTTCACGTATTCCACTTTTGTTTTCCACTCTCTTCTGTCTCGGACACAAAATGGCGGCCAACACTTCCTGATTTCGACCGATTGGCATGTTGACAAACGTCTAACAGCAAATCAGAATTCCGCTCGCGCACACCAGATTCGCGCACGGGTGCGTGCGCGCTTATAGATATATATTTTTTTTTCTTATGAATTTCTGAGGAACTACTTGAGGGATTTACACCATTTGAGCAAAAGCGTGATCTGCGAATCAGACTCTACCATTTTGCCAAATTTCTTGTAATTCCGTTCAGCCGTTCGGGCTGTAGCCGTGTCTAAACGTCCTATGGAAAATAACATGGAGAAAACACGTTTTGTGGCCCCCCTTTTGTCTGAGCTCCCACTTGACGAATCCCCCCAAAACTTTCAGGGAAGGAGCGGAGCGGGTCATCTTGTTTGAGAAATTCGCGATGATTCATCAACCGGCGTCAAAGTTATTCCCAATAGAATGTTGCGGATTTCCTATGGAAACTAGGTCCTAACTATTACTACCTACTGGCGACCGCCAGTAGGTAATATATATATATATATATATAAATATATACATATATATATTTATATTTCATCCAAAATACCTCTCATATGAAGAAGTTGACCTGGACACCCAGCGCTTGCAAATAATCCTTTATTTCGGCAAGAGAAAAGTCACGACGCGTTTCACCAATACGGCTTGATCACGCTCGTCAGGCCGATAAGAACAGCCATTTTTAAAATCCCAAAACACACCCTACGTGCAAATCATGTGACAAACAGAGTGAATACGGAAGACATCTTTGTCTAGTCAAATGTCTTAACTGAACAGTGTGATGCATCAAGCATAGTCCAATATACGGAAATAATATAAGCAATGTATACTTTGCATAAATGTTACATTGATTGTGGCTTATATAGTTCCATTATTTTGTTGAAAACTACATTTCAGGAAATTCATAGTTTCACACATCTCGTTCAAACATATCTACAAATAAAGTTCGTATTGTATCAATATTGAACACAGTGACACTCCGAATGGGATAGTTCATATATCTCTCTTTCGGTCATAGGACATTACCAACTACCTCATCTAGAACCAGTGTTCTAATTGGCTATGGCCCCATCAGTCCAGATTGAGCCCAAGTGGGCAAATTCATGCATGCATCAATGTAATACGTTGCTAAAGTTCTCAATATTACAGTAACATCTGAATAGGATCTAATTACACCATTAATAGTGTCACTGTGTTAGTTCATAAAATTCCACATAAAGTTCTTATTCCAGTGGACATATTATTCCAGAAACAGTCACTGTATTCCGAAGATAACGAACAAGCTGTCATTTAGTCCTCCGATATCATCTGAAAAAAATTAAAATGTTAAAATAAAAAACAGAAGGCTGATAAGTCTAATATAGAGTATCAAACATTGTACATTTCTCATTCATGTAAGTGGACTTTTAATTCTTCACTCATGTTAAGTCCCATCAGAAACAGATATTGAAAATCAATGATGTACTTGGATTCGAGTTTTCTTAGAGATAACTCATAGTTGCCTCCTCTCACTCCTAGAGCAACACAATCTATGACCACCATACGCAACAAGGTTTCATCCTGCATGTGTGTTTCAAAGAAATGTCTCGCAATAGGGTATTGTTTATTGTTGGAGCGAATGGCCCGCAGATGCTCTAGCACTCTTTTTTTGTCCTCATGTTTGGTACTTCCCACATACCATTTGTTACATGGACATATTAGTACATACACACTATATGGGGTGTTGCATGTGAGATGTTTTCGAATGGTGAACTCTCTATTGGTACCAGGAATAACTAGAACTTTGCAATCCCAACTATGTTTGCACGCTTTACACTTCCCACAGCACATGAAGCCAACACGGGTTACTTTTCCTTTTGTGCCAGAGTTGGTGACATCATTTTGGCTGAGTACGTCACGCAAGGTTCTACCCTTGCAGAACGTAATCTGTGGGTTCTCATGGAGATACCTTTTCAGATGTTCATCTGTGCTCAGAACATGCCAATGTTTTTTAAGAATTTTACGAACTTCGTAGGATTGTCCTGTAAATGTAGTTTTAAATATCTAACGGTATCCGATTCTTCTTTTGTCTCTCTAGGGTGCAACAACTCTTCCCTGGTCTTCGTACTGACACGTTGTACCGCTCTATCAATCACCTGTTTACTATAGCCTCGGCTCAAAAATCGCTGACACATAATCGCCTTTTCTCCTTTAAACCCATCCAAAGTACTGCAGTTTCGCCTGGCGCGCAACAGCTCGCCATACGGAATGCTATACACTAAATTTTTCGGATGGCAGCTTGAGGCTCTAAGAATGCTGTTGCCTGCTGTGCTTTTTCTGAATAGTTTCGTGGTCAGTGTGTTGTTTTTCACTTCCACTTTAACATCCAGAAATTCCATACTCTTCTGACTGAAATGCTCTGTCAGCTGTAAATTAAGACAATTCGTATTCAATTTATCAACACATTGTTTAGCTGAGATGGCATCACCATTCCAAATAAAAAAGATGTCGTCAATGTATCGCAGCCACAGGGCCACGTTGTCAAATTCCGCCATTTCCCTGACGACCTGCTCTTCCCACCAGCCCATGAAAAGATTCGCATAGCTGGGGGCGAAGCAGGTCCCCATGGCTGTGCCCTGTGACTGCCGGTATAAGACATCATCAAAGTAAAAAAAAATATTGGTCAGATAAAATTCTATCATTGCCACAATCATTTGTGAGTGATATAGTAAGGAAATTGACCTAGTCTTTAAAAAATGTCTCACTGCTTCCAATCCCAAATTGTGTTGGATGCCTGTATAAAGGCTACTCACATCTAGAGTTACCAGAGTGAAGTTAGTCTCCCAATGAATCTCATTGATGGTACTCAGGAAGTGAGTAGTATCTCTAATGTACGATGGTAATGCAATCACAAAAGGTCTTAAGTAATGATCGATGTATCTAGATGTGGTCTCCAGCAAAGATCCGATAGAGGATACTATGGGGCGGCCCGGTGGATTGAATTGGTCCTTATGTAGTTTGGGGAGAAGATACAAGATTGGTATTTTGGGATGGGCACAGTATAGATACTGATATTCCTCCCATTCTATCAACCCTTGATCCCTCCATTTCAACAATAGTTCTCTGAATGTAGTATAAGATTCCAATAGTGTATCTTTGTTGCATCTACAATAGCATTTTTCGTCATTTAATTATCTGAGTACCTCTGATAGGTATTTGTGTTTGTCAAGAACAACGACATTCCCCCCTTTGTCAGATTATCGTATGACAATATCATTGTCAGACCTGAGTGTTTCCAAAGCAATATATTGACTGTTTGACAGGTTCTTATTGGAGTTAGGTGTCCTATTGTAACGTATTTTCAACAGGTCATTTAAAACCCCTCTTTCAAACACGTCAATAGCATCACATTGTATTGCTGGCAAAAATACAGATTTAGGTTTGAACTTAGAGCCTGGATTGATATCACACTCCGTTCCCCACGTGCCCCATTCCGGTACAGTATCTATATCTGTTTCTCCCATATGCAGTTCATGTAATAATTCCACATCATTGACATCAAGATTGCTAAAAACATTGGTGTTACTCACAGTTCCTTTATCTTTTGGTTTCGTACAGAACCATTTCTTCAATTTAAGTTTCCGTGAAAATAAGAAGAGGTCAATGCGTGTTTGTGCAAAATTTAAATTTTGAGAGGGGCAAAACGATAAACCTAATGCTAAGGTTTCTCTCTCCTCCTTTGTCAGGACCCACTGTGAAAGGTTAACTACCGTCATATTTATTTCTGAATTTTGCTCCTCGTTGCCATTCCCATTGGAGCTTGTGCGGTGTTTGTGCCTCCTCTGTTTTGCCTTTTTGTTGCGTTGGTTCCTCCTCTGTTTGCACGACCTCGACCTCTCTGATTCCCCCCGTCCTGAAGTGTTTCTGTCCTGTTTTGACTCATCATTTGGAATTGTAACAAAAAATTAGGCTTCTTTTTCGGATCCATCACAGATTCCAGAGATATCCCAGTGTTGGAGGAGACAGAGCCCTCAGATATATTTCAATCAGATACATCACTTTCCACAACTTCCTGGCGACCACCAATTTTGGCGGAACTCGTAATTGCCATCCCCGTTTTCTTGTCAAAAAGGTGGTCATACTTCTTCTAGAAAGTTAGGGTTCTCCCCGATTGATAGTCTTTGAAATCACGAATGAATTTCCGTTGTTTTTTTGCCGTTATTTCTTGTTCTAGCTTCTCCATTTTTGTTGCCAGATATATTAAATGTTCGTCCAATGCTTCTTTGTACATTATGGAGCCAACTTCCGCTAAAAGTCTTTCAATTTCAAGCAGTAATTTGGCACGATCTTTAATAGCATATTTCACAAGGATTTTCATCATGATATATGAACAGTTTGCAGAGTTATCCGACCACTCTTCTAACATTTCCTGATCGGGGTCCTCATAGGTTGGAATAGTAAAAATTCAAAGACCTCTCGGGACCCTTTTAACGTCAATGTATCTTTGAAGGGACTCCGCCTCCCACCACTTGGATAGTTCCTTTTTGTACAATCTTTCCAACATATTCAATTTAATTTGTAAGTTCACTTCCAAAGTAATGTTTGTCGAAATTTGTACATCTTCCATGTTTGTACCTGTTTCTATAAAGAAAAGTTTATCAGCCGTCTGTTTACGACGAGCATCGAAATCTCCTGCCATGTTGTTGAATATAGGTCAGCAAGCGCTGTGCGTGTGTCTTTTTCAATTGTGTGTTAGCCCACACACGCTCTCCGTCTCCCGAGTGATAACGTACAATTCGGCAGTTACCCCGGACTAGCAAGAACCCTACTCGAAATCCCTGTAAGTGTCTCCCACCTACTGGTTCTCTTTTGGGAACTGCTCGTCCAGTCACCACCAAAAGACGTCTATTCTGTGAAGCGATACACCGTTCCTTTACACCTTTATATTCACGGTGTCAATACTAGATCGTTCTTCGGGCGATATTCCTTTAGCCCCCGTGAACGGCGTCCACACAATCAGGAGGTCAGCTGCAGCTCTTATCACTTAATGTAAACACCACCACTGCCAGTACGACTTATATTTATATATATATATATATATATATATATATATATATATATATATATATATATATATATATATTATCGCTCCGTGTACACCTGCCTCCCGCACTCATAGGCTGGTGCCTGCCTTGTCGGGGGTGCGCCCGACACTTGATATCTGCTCCAGAAGGTCTCAAACCGCTATCGCGCGGAAAAAGAGATGGCAGCACTCCCAGGGTAAATGCACAAAATTTATTCAAAAGAACGCGCTTTCGGCACTCGGCCTTCTTCAGTAATGAATATATATATATACATATATACACACACACGCATATATATTCATATGTATATGTAAATAGATTGTTAGATATACACACACACACACATTAACTGAAAAAACAAAGGATAAAGTGATATCATAGTTAGGTAAAAATGTCTGTTAAAACATAACATCTTAAACTAAGCAAAACACTAAAAATCACCAGGTATAGTTATTTCACTTAGCTATAACTTGTGCACTAAAGTAACTATAACCTGTGAACCCCCCCCCCCACCCATGCACAGTTGTTAATGATGTCATTTCAGAAGTGATTAGGATGTTATTAAGGGAGACACTGAACATGTCATGAGTGATGTAATATTAGAAGGTACAGTTTTTCAGTGAATTTCTAAGATTTCTTTTACCGTACCTAACTATAAGTTCACTTTAACCTTGGTTTTCTTTTCAGTGACTTTGTAGTTTTTTTTAAAATATAAGCCACTATCCATATATAAAAGCTTGACCTATTGGCTTTGTCAAGGGGTGATTACATCACTGTACAAGACAGGCCAGTTGGCTTTGTCAAGAGGCAAACCCAAAAATATAAAAAGGCAAGCCAAGTTAAGGAGTCAGGACTTCAGTATATAAAGACAAGCCTATTGGCTTTATCAGCAGGTCATTCCCTTGATAATACTACTTTGGAGAGTTAAGAATCACCAATAGAACTATTATGTTCCCAGAGTATATGCATTGCAATGCTTATATTTAACATTTTTAAAATATTTGTATTCAAAACAACTTTAAAAATGTCAGAATCTTTCTGTAATACTCAGCAGGTATAAGACCAATCACAAGGAGTAGTTGCATTCCAGAAATAAAAAGCTCCAATTCTCTTTTTTGTGTATGTCCCAGTCCCACCCAGCTCACCCACTGCTGTTTTGTTGTTGGAGACTGCTGTGGTAGCCCTAGGGCCTAGCTTGCCTCAACGCAATGAACATCGTGAAGACTACATCTACAATAATGCAAAGCGAGTATAAGCAGAGAGGGGCGTGTATTTAAAAAGGTGCAGGTGTGCTTTGAACTATTGCTGCTTAGTGATTCTGCCTACGCCAGTGATCAAGGGCAATGCAGCCCGAAACATGTTTTGAAATGTAAATATACCTGAAAGGATTCTGTCGGCAAACCTTTCTTTCTGCCAACAGATGGAAATTCTACAACGTGTGAGGCCCTCGAATGCAGAGTGCTTTTATTGTTGATTTATGACGGTATGACTCATATCGGGAGAGCCCCACTGCTGGAGTGCAGGTCCCTGGCGCTAGGAAATTCAAAGCGCTGAGGGGAACGTTGTGCTACAGTCGGTGGAAATTGGACACTTTAAAGGTGAGCAGCATTTGACTAACAGGCAGACCCACTAAGGGATTAACAGTGCATTCATTTGGCAGCACGCACTACGCAATTAACATCGTGAAGACTACATCTACAATAATGCAAAGCGAGTATAAGCAGAGAGGGGCGTGTATTTAAAAAGGCGCAGGTGTGCTTTGAACTATTTCTGCTTCGTGAATCTGCCTACCCAGTGATCAAGGGCAATACTGCCCGAAACATGTTTGGAAATGTGGAAATGAGGCAAGCTGAATAAATATGCCTGAAAGGATACTGTCTACAAACCTTTCTTTCTGCCAACAGATGGAAATTCTACAACGTGTGAGGTCCTCGAATGCAGAGTGCTTTTGTTGGTGATATATATATATATATATATATATATATATATATATATATATACACACACACACACACACACCACACACACACACACAACCACACACACGCACACACACACACACACTGCATACAGAACGTGGGATTTTCTCTGGTAAAAGCCTCCTACATTAAGCATGAGGATTCTTGGAAACTCAGCAGGACTACCACTCCTGTATAATAACTATGTATAAAGTTCATTCCCGACGTCACCCTAAGCCCGACCAGGGGGACAGCAAGGTAGAACCCCCGGGAAGACCTTTGGGTATATAAACATCACATTTTGCTGAGACAGGGAGAGGAAATCAGGATTTCCCTGCCGACAGACTGACACAAGACGCTGAGATTCCTGCATGCAGATACTCCAGCCCGCAGTGGTCTAACATCCCATGCAGGGTGTCCAACTCGAGACCAAAACTGGGTCCCACAGTCTTACCAGGGTAGAACCCCCGGGGAGACCTTTGGGTATATAAACATCACATCTTGCTGAGACAGGGAGAGGAGATCAGGATTTCCCTGCCGACACACTTACGCGAGACGCTGAGATTTCTGCATGCAGATACTCCAGCTAGCAGTGGTCTAACATCCCTTGTGGGATGTCCAACTCGAGACCAAAAAGGGGTCCCACAGTTTCTCACTTCAGGTAAAGGGGTTGACATTATCCTAGAGGGATTCTTGGCTTAACACCTACATACACGCTAGGTACACTTATATACATCTAGTTAGAGTAGCATTGTTGGAGTACGCATTTTATTGTCATGTATTTTACATACTTTCCTGTATTCATAGTTATAGCAAAATGGTAGAAATCTACTATCCTTTTACTTTCTTAGTGCTTCTAATCATTTATATCTGTTAGTGTCTAATGGTTGCTTCAGCACACCTATTTTACACTAGAATAATAACTGCTCAATAAATACTTATCGAAAAACAGCCATACCGTTTATTCTGTCAATCAATCCTTCAATCAATCAATCATGCCATTTGTATAGCGCACTACTCACCCGGGAGGGTCTCAAGGCGCTTGGGGGGACGGGTATGCTACTGCTCGAACAGCCAGGTCTTGAGTTGTTTCCTGAAGGCGAGATGGTCCTGGGTCAGCCGAAGGTGGATGGGGAGGGAGTTCCAAGTCTTGGCAGCCAGGTAAGAGAAGGATCTTCCTCCGGCGGTGGCTCTTCGGATGCGTGGTACGGCTGCGAGGGCGAGGCTGGTGGATCGTAGCTGGCGGGTGGGCGTGTAGAAGGTCAGGCGGTCGTTGAGGTACTTGGGGCCCAGGTGGTGGAGAGACTTGTGTGCGTGGTTGAGGAGCCGGAACGTGATCCTCTTGTCGACGGGGAGCCAGTGCAGGTTCCTCAGGTGGCTGGAGATGTGGCTGCATCGGGGGACATCCAGGATGAGTCGGGCGGAGGCGTTCTGGATGCCCTGGAGTCTTTTCTGTAACTTGGCTGTGGTTCCGGCGTAAAGGGCGTTTCCGTAGTCCAGTCGGCTAGTGACGAGTGCCTGGGTGACAGTCTTCCTGGTCTCGGTCGGGATCCAGCGGAAGATCTTGCGAAGCATACGCAGGGTGTTGAAGCACGATGAGGAGACGGCGTTGACTTGTCTGGTCATCGAGAGGGAGGGGTCCAGGATGATGCCCAGGTTGCGTGCGTGGTCGGTTGGCTTGGGTGCGGTGCCCAGGGCTGGGGGCCACCAGGAGTCGTCTCAGGCGGAGGGCGAAGATCCCAGGATGAGGACTTCCGTCTTGTCCGAGTTCAGTTTCAGGCGGCTGTCCTTCATCCACTCGGCGACGTCTTTCATCCCTTCGTGTAGGCAGGTTCTGGCGGTGTCGGGGTCTCTGGTGAGGGAGAGGATCAGCTGGGTGTCGTCGGCGTAAGAGATGATGTTGAGGTTGTGCTGGCATGCGATGGCTGCGAGAGGTTTCATGTAGATGTTGAAGAGGGTGGGGCTGAGTGAAGATCCTTGCGGGACGCCGCAGATGACTTCGGTGGCCTCGGAGCGAAACGGGGGGAGGCGGACTCTTTGTGTTCTTCCGGCGAGGAACGAGATGATTCACTCCAGTGCCTTCTCTTGGATACCGATGTTGCTGAGGCGCTGGACCAGGGTGCGGTGGCAGACCGTGTCGAACGCAGCGGAGAGGTCCAGGAGGATGAGGGCCACTGTTTCCCCCTTGTCGAGCAGGGTCCGGATGTCGTCGGTGGCTGCGATGAGGGCGGTCTCGGTGCTGTGGTTGGCTCTGAAGCCGGACTGCTAGGGGTCGAGGGATCCGTTCGTCTCGAGGAAGGCGGTCAGCTGTCTGTTGACGATCTTCTCGATGACTTTAGCAGGAAAAGGGAGGAGCGAGATGGGGCGGAAGTTTTTGAGATCGGTGGGGTTCGCTGTAGGTTTCTTCTGTGTATCTCTCTGAGACTAAGTGAGCATGAATGACTGAGCGAAAATTAGTACACTGTTTCCACGGTCCTGAGGGATCAGGGTTGTCATGTTCGATAGTTGCCAAGAACTATTCTCTACATGGTAAGAGGAGTTTATAGTGGCACTGTGGGCTAGGTGGTACACAGGCCAAAATACCCGGTGGGGGTGTCTAGAATCAGTCTGACACCAATTCCACAGTGTATGTTGCCTAAATGTGCAGATCCTATATAGGATTAAAGGAATTACACAACAGCACAGTGCCCTGGGATCCCACCCCTGCACCTGAAATTTTACAAAATGGGGAGGGGTACTTGTTGGGATCTATGCTTATGTGTTGGGATCTATGCTTATTGGAATTGTGGGGATGTTGCTAGGAGCTTAGAATGTTATGATGTGAATAGCAGACAGTACTGAAGAAGCTGTGGAAGGAGCTGGAGGTCTCTTTACTTCTGACCAATAAAGATTTACTTCATTTACCAACCCTGGATTGAGGATACTTTCTTTACATTGGCGACGAGTGGACCCTTTTACTCTGGCAGGGGCAGAGACTACAATTGACCTCCACCCCTGGATGGTGCCACTACTGGATTTGACTGTGGCATACAACTTACTCCTCCAATTTTTTGTTTCCTGCTCTTTTCTCTAGAAAGCAACGATTTCGTGGTATGTACATTTTACTTCTCCAATGCTCTCTATCTTTCCCTAGTAGATAGACCGAGCCTTATTTAAATTGGCAATTACTCAACAAAAGTCTTCATCAAAGTGCTTCTCCTTCGTGTGAATTCAGGGCATGTACTCTTGTCAAATGCAGCGTTTTTATTGTTCCTTTGCTAAACGCTGACTGCTCCCTGCTAAATTTCGAAGGATTTGGTGTATGCATCGAAGGATTCGTGTATTGCCTTATACATCTACGCTTCGCATTTTTCAACTTGTTTACTCACCCTCGAGACTTTGAAACTGCCGCTCCGGCGCTGGAATCTTCATCCGTCGTTGTGTTGGTTACGTGATCTTGATGACGTCAGTGGCGTGAACCAGCGTAGCGGCCATTTTCGTTTGGGACCATCGTTGATTCAGCACAGAAAACGTGGCGGCCATCTTCCTTTGGGAACGTCAGCGTTTTGATTTGAAATCGTCGCGGCCATTTTTGTTTGGGACGTCGTTGATTCAACGCGGCGGCCATCTTGATTGTCTCCGAAGTTTCGAAATTCCGGTATTTTACCGTGACATCGTTTTCAAAACTGCCAGTTCGATAGTGTGATATTTGGGACCCCAAACTGCGGATTTGACTACGGAACTGCTACTTTTATTCTCATATTGCCGATCTCCCACCTAACAAGTACTACCTATACATTGAATATTTTTATTTTTATTTTTTACTGCACTGTTGGTTATTTGCTGATTGCTATTGCCTCTTCACCATGGGTGATCAAGCCTTTTCTACCCCCCCTTCTTTCCTCCCTACTCCTGGTGAACCCATAATACCTTGGAAAGATTGGAAGAAACTGTTCCTCACTTACATTTTAGCATCTGGTGCGGACAAGTATGGTCCTGTCCGCAAACAAGCTATTCTTCTTCATAATTTGGGGGTGGAAGGCAGAAGGTTATATGAAGATTTGCCCGAAATATCTTTAGGTGTGGGGGATGGTCATGCTGCTAATGTATATGATATGAGTATGTTAATGTTAGAAAAAAGGTTTGTTACAAAAATTAATACTCTTTTGGAAAGGCATAAATTCTTTTGTAGAGTTCAAAAAGCAGATGAAGATGTTGCAAGTTATGTAGCAGCCTTGCGGGGATTATCACTTAATTGCCAATTTAAAGATTTAACAGATTCTTTGATCCGTGATCAAATCGTCAGGTGCACCAATAATAAGAGAGTGCGAGAAAAGTTGCTTAGTAAGGATTGTAATTTAGAAGAAGCAATCGAAATCGTTAAGGCCATAGAAAATACTAACTTATGGATAAAAGAAATGGATAACTGTTCTAGCTCTATATCTAAAGATAGTGTGGCGAAGGAATCAGAGTCTTCTGTAAAACCTCAAACACAAGCATTTGTTGATGAAACTAAAGTTGTTAAGAATGTAGGGAAGTTAGATTTTAGAAACAATAAGTCAACTAACTATCATTCTCCAAATTATCGTCCCCCTAATTATGCACAACTAGGAAATTCACGTCCTGTGAAATGTTATAGATGCGGATCTCCAGGACATATTGCATCTAGTCCTCGCTGTTTAGCTAGGAACGCTATTTGCAGAGGATGTGGAAAGAGGGGTCACGTGGTTAAAGCTTGCAATGCTAAAACTCAACATGTTAATGAAGTTGATGACTCTTGTGAAATTGTTGATAATTTGATGCTGTGTGTAGACGGACTGGTTTTAGATGAAAATTGTCCTCACATACAAGAGCCTATTTGTATTGTTGATGTACCTACTGAGAGTACTGATAAGCTTGAAAAGCCACACTGTTTGATCAATTTTGATTCTAGAGATCCCATGTGTGCTCAAACCAAAAATGTTAATATGCTGGTAGATTCAGGAAGCCTTTATACGCTGTTGTCCAAGGATATGTATGTTGAGGTTTGGGATGGTGATGTGAACTTAAACTCTTGGACCTCTCCGGATATAAGAGCTGTAGGATATAGTGGGAAGACCATTGATATCTTAGGTCTTAAATGGATGGTAATCACATTTCAAGACAAAAAAGTATTCGGGAGAGTATACCTCACTAAGCAAGGGTCTAACCTGCTTGGTTGGCGTCACCAGAAAGATCTAGGAATTGTATTGAATCCCAATGCTCCTGAACCGGTTTCTTCATTCTCTGTTCTTAGTATTGATACTTTTGAAATAGATGTAATGAAGAAGTTTCCTAATGTTTTCACTGAGAGATTGGGAAAGTTGAAGGGATTTTCTCACAAAATCATTCTTAAAAAAAATGCAGTGGCTGTAGTTCATAAAGTAAGAAATTTGCCACACTTAATGAGAGAACCCCTCAAAATAGAATTGGACAAATTGTTAGACCTAAAAATCATAGAGCCTATTGAAGCATCTGAATGGCTCGCCCCCATTGTAGTCGCGCCCAAAGATGGTGGAACCAAGATTCGTCTCTGTGTAGACTTACGCGACTTAAATAAGAATATATGGGTTGATAGGCAACCACTGCCTAATATTTCTGAAATGTTAAGTGCCATGGGTGGTGGTGTGATATTCAGTGTGATTGACATGTCTGCAGCCTATCACCAGATTGACTTAGACGAAGAATCAAGGCACCTTACCTCCTTTGTAACACCACTGGGGGCATTTCGATATTGCAGGATGCCATTTGGGTTGGCTTCAGCATCAGCAGTGTTTCAAAGAATAATGGAGAGAGTTTTAAAGGGAATTGAGAATGTATTATGTTTTCAGGATGACGTGTTGGTAGTTGGAAAGGATTGTCGACACCATGATAAGATTTTAACAGAAGTTTTGGAGCGTATGGAAATTAATGGTCTGACCATAAAAAAGGAAAAGTGTCAACTTAAGAGGGATTGTGTGACGTATCTGGGTCATGAAATTTCAGGTTTAGGTATTAAACCAAAAAAAAGCATAATTTCTGCAATTAATGATGCTCCTACACCAACGACTAAAGATCAGCTAAGGTCCTTTTTGGGGCTAGCCGAGTATTGTGCAAAATTCATTAGAAATTTTTCAGATGTTGTGGAGCCTTTAAGACGCTTGATGAAAAATGGTGTGGTTTTTGAATGGGATCAAGTGTGTGAGGATGCTTTTAAGCGTGTGAAGGCGGGAATTATTCATGCACCTACCTTAGGGCATTTTGATGTCAAAGCCAAGACTTTCGTTACCACTGATGCTAGTGCTGTGGGTCTTGGGGCTGTGCTCTCTCAGATATCTGGGGGTGTGGAAAGAATTATAGGTTTCGCATCTAGAAGATTACAGGGTGCAGAAGTATCTTACTCAGTTATTGAGAGGGAAGCTCTCGCCTGCACGTGGGGGATTAAACACTTTAGATATTTTCTTTGGGGTTTGCCCTTCAGGATACGCACTGACCATAAGCCTCTCGTGCATTTATTTAAAGGGGGTAGAGGTTTGGAGGGTAATGTCACCCCTAGAATATCGAAATGGATCTTGTCAGTGCTTGAGTACAATTTTCAGATGGAATATGTGAAAGGAGAGAAAAATGTCATTGCGGACTGCTTATCTAGAATGCCTATAGACTTAGTAGATCTGATTGATGTGGATGATCCTATAATTAGTTGTGATGAGATTCTTGCTTTTGATAAAAGTGATTGGGAATCTGGCATGGCAGATGATCAAATAATTCCCTTGGTTATGAAACATGTTTCTGAAGGATGGTCTAGAGAATCCCTCAATGACACTCGCTTGAAGAGTTTTTCCAATGTAGAAGCTGAATTGAGTATATCTGAGGGTAAGTTGTGGAGGAGAAACCGATTGGTGCCACCGTGCAATCTTAGATCAAAGATTATGAATATAGCACACGAAGGTCATTTGGGAAGGAACATGACCAAAAGGAGGATTCGCGAATCTTACTGGTGGCCAGGAATGGATGGAGAGATTGATGAGCTGGTGAGGCATTGTCATGCGTGTGCTGCTAGCGATAAAACAAAAATTGTTAGGCAGCCTTCTCTTTCCTGTGTTGAATTTCCGGTACGGCCCTGGGAGAAATTAGCGATTGATTTCTTAGGACCCATTTCTAAGTTGGGTACTCGGAATAGGTTTATAATGGTTCTTGTGGACTATCATTCTAAGTGGTTCGTAATAGAGTCCACTGAAAGTATTGACACAAAGAGAGTGATACAATTTTTGGAGAGAACATTTTTAAATGAAGGTATTCCAAAAACTTTGGTTTCTGATAATGGTGTGCAACTTGTATCAAGACAAATGAAGGAATTTTTAGATGGCATGGGAGTTTGTCATGAGAAGGTTGCGTTGTTTAGGCCACAGGCCAATGGCCTTGTGGAAAGGATCAATAGATTGTTGATGGAGAACATACAGTTGTCATTGGCGAATGGTTTGATGTGGTCTGAGGAGCTTAAGAAAATGATCTGGTCTTACAGGATCACTCCACATTCAGTCACCGGTATTTCTCCATTTGTCTCTCTAAAGGGACGTGAGCCAGGTTTGAAGGAGGTTCCGGGTTGGCTCAAAAACAAGGAATGTGTGTGGGTTGACCGATCAAGCGTGAAAGATTGTGTTGTCAGTAGGCAGCGTGATTCTACACATTCATACAATTTCAGGATGAGGGTGAAAGATCCGAATATATGTGTTGGAGATTGGGTTGTGACAAAGAAGTGTGGTTTTGTAGCCAAAGGGGAAAGTAAATATTCTCAACCCAAGCGAGTAAAGGTTGTGAAGAAAAATGTTCTAATTTTAGATGATGGTTCCGCTTGGAGCTGTGGGAATGTTGCAAAATGTAATGCTCCTTAGATTTTCATTTATTCTTGTATGCTTGGTTTTTTTTCTTTAGATATTTCATTTGTAATTTTTTCTTATGATATTGTAATGGGGGGAGATGTGTTGGGATCTATGCTTATGTGTTGGGATCTATGCTTATTGGAATTGTGGGGATGTTGCTAGGAGCTTAGAATGTTATGATGTGAATAGCAGACAGTACTGAAGAAGCTGTGGAAGGAGCTGGAGGTCTCTTTACTTCTGACCAATAAAGATTTACTTCATTTACCAACCCTGGATTGAGGATACTTTCTTTACAGTACTCTTCAGCGCCCTTTTTACATCACAAAATACCCCAGGGAGTCTACCACTTGGCCGATTACTTTAAGTTAGGGGGGCCTCCCTGAGCCATTAATGGCCCCAGGGACCGCATTCGCTAGGGATGGCTCACAGGCTATGTTGCAGAGAGCCTGCTCCTAGGACATAGCAGCTTCACTGCCTACAGCGGCGAGGTTAGGGAAAACTGTGTTTGCTCTTGCTTGGCGGGAGCGTTTTTTAAATCACCCACCAACCGGGAGCATACACCAAGTCTGCTCTCAGCAAGTAGGAGCTTCAAAAATTCTCCCACCCACTAGTCCAGACTTTAGATCTAATATTGCTCCCTCCCACCGGGGCATGTAGGAGGGAGCAGTAGTGGCTCCCGCTGGATCCGTGGAGTCGATTGGGGTTGTGAAGTCCTCGCGGCTCCCCTGTGACCCCCAGAAAGACTTTACAAGGGCCAGGCCCCCGGGAGATGGGATCTCTGGGGTGAAATTTGGGCCAGGGAGGGGGTTGCATGCCCCCTTCCCCAAAAAATAATTGTGGTTCCCAGGAGATGGGTCCCTGGGGTCGAAACTGGCGCAGGGGTGAGGGCCACATGCCCCCTCCCCCTAAAAATTTCAGAAGGCCCTAGGGATGGGATCCGTGGTGACAAAATCAGCCAGCAATGGGAGGGGCACATACCCTCCCCTCTAGAAATGATGTTGGGCCCAGGGAATGGGGTTCCTGGGCTGATATAGACTCAGGAAGGGGGACTGATCGGCCCCCTTCCCTTTGAAAATAGGCCACAGGGGTTAGGGTCTCCCGGGCCTAACAAGACTCAGGGAGGTTTCCCTACCCCCTTATTTAAAAAAAAAGCCCTTGGAGATGGGGTCCCAAGTGCCTAATGAGGTATATGAAAGGGGGACACACAGCCCCATCCCCCTTTAAAATAAAAAAGGCCCTGGGGGATGGGGTGCCCAGGGCTTGTGGCCAACCCCCACCACACACAGCTGAAGTCTATGTGCAGAGTGGGGTTGTATGCCTTTGGGGGTTGGCCACAGAGCATGGCCACAGGCCAGGCCTTGTGGTCAACTGCCCACTGCGATTGTCTGAAGGCTGTACAAAGTTCGGGTTGGCTTTATGCGGGGGTTATGTATGGTAATTAAATTTTACTTTACTTTAAAAAAACACCAGAAATTCACTGGAAAAAGAAACAAAACTTAAAGTAACATTATAGGTAGATTAGATAAAAAGATCTGTTTTTGTTTGAAACAAAACATTAGAAATTCACAGAAAAAAACAAAAGTCACAGTAATATTATAGTTAGGTGTGATAAAAAGAGCTGGCTTTGATTAAAAAAAACCTTATCAATTTGTAACATAAAAGGTGAATTTGTTAGTGACAACATTAACGATATTGAACTAAAAGACACACAGAAATTCACCAGTTATCAGTGTCATCAGTGTTATCATCAGTGGGCCCGATTCTGATCTCATTCGGAAAGCGAACCAAACAACTCATGTCCGGAATGCTTTCCGTACTACTCATGCCAGGGGAGTGCGACAAGTATGATGCATTTGAATGCATCCAGATACGATTCGTTTTAATGGGAGCCTGTCTACAGAAGTCGTACACAGGCTCCCATTGACAAAAGGGGTGGTTGGGGATCATTGTGCACCCTGTGGCTGGCACCCCTTGGTGCCTGCCATTCTGTGCATGGTCTGAAAGGGGGACCAATGGGTACCCCCGTGGGCATGATTGGGAGGGACCCGGGTTAAGGGGGGCCCCCAAAGATCGTTTCCTGTAGCCTTTTCGATCAGTGCAAAACAAATCATAAAGACTGTCCGAATCGTTCATCGTACTTGCTTGCTTGGTAAACCTACTCCAAAGTGCTGTACGATTTGGCTCCGGAGGGCTCTATCTCTCCGTATGCCTTTCAGAACCGATTTAGTCAGCCCGAAGGGTTTCCAGACATCGTACTTGGTCATTCAGAATTGGGAACAAGTGAGTCGGAAACAAAGGCTCCGGATCAGGTAAAACCAAATCCGATTCAGAGCCCTTCTGACCGAGATTGAAATTGGGCCCAATGATGTCAATTGAGATGACCACTGTGAAGTCATAAATCATGCCATAGAACCAGTCATGAGTGATGTCATATGTGAGGTCATAATCTGCCCATGACGGTTCACAACATATATTTAGCACTACTAACTATAACTGGGTAATTCAAGTTTTTTTTTGCTCAAACATTAATGTCACTGACAAATTCACCTAACATTAACGTTCCCAAATTTCTAAGTTTTTTTTTTTAAACAAAACTGAATCTTTTTATCACATATAACTATAATGTTACTTTAACCTTTAGCTGTTTTTCTGTGAAAAAATATATATATTCATATATAATATATATAATATATATTGGATTTTTTAATTTGGCAATAACTTCGGTTGCCTCCTTTTGATGAATCTTAATGAAAAAAAAGAATCATCCACATCAGCTCCTTTCTGGAAGGTTTTGGGGTGATCAGTTAAGCAGGACTGAGAAAAAGTGGTCCTAAACACGTTTTTCATATGCAATTTCCCAAAGGAAACTGCTAAATGGAATGATTATTTTCAGAACCTTTGAAATTGTTGCTGGAGTGCATGTCAGATGACATAATTTAAAAAAAAAAATAGAATTTGAGGCCACACATGTGTGCACTGGAAGAGAATGATAAGCTGGTGCTCAGGGCCAAATTATAGTTGTATTATCATAATGTACATACGTTTATATATGAGTAACTGCTCAGTCTAATATGGATACACACTTATTGTTGATGACTCGTTGCTTTGGCTGTTATGTTAGCTTATGAGGTGTTGTGTTATGGTATGTTATGTTAAGGGTTATTTGTAGAGTACAAAATCTTACCTAGATGGATGTCCTGACAAGAAAAGCAACCATCAATGACTCTGAGATGTATTGCTTTTTCATTATTAAATTCATTGAGCTTACAGTGTTCTATGAGTGCGTCAAGCCTCTCTACAAATTCATCAATGGTTTCACCATATTTCTGTTGTTCTTGACTGAAAATATATCTATCATAGTCAACATTTGCCATTGGATTGAACTTGAGATTCAAGGTTTCAGTGTTCTGATGGTATATGATTTCTGAATCCGTTCATAGCATTTTCTTTATGACTTCCTTTATGCCATCACCAGCAAGATTTTTGAGGTATTTGAGGTGGTGAACATTTATGACGAAACTTTTTTCCCGCATGGAATCACAACGCGGTTGTTACAACAACCGCGTTGTGATTCCGTATACCATTACTCCGCAAGTCAGAACAACGACTTGCGGAGGGGGGGGTTGGATTTAAAATCCAACACCTTCCCTAGTGTCCGCACCGACTGGAGTTGGAATAGTAAATTATACTATTCCAACATCCAGCGCCCCCTCCGCAAGTCGTTGTCCCGACTTGCGGAGATATGGTATGCGTTATCACAACGCAGTCGTTGTAACGACCACGTTGTGATTCCATGCGGGGAAAAAGACTGCGGGGAAAAGACCTATGTTCATTTGAGGTATTTGATAATCTTTTGTTATCAGTCTCTTCATGTGCATCAATGAAACCTTCAAATTTCTCTATCCACGTAGTCCATCAGTAGCCAATATTTTGCTTTTTGGTGACATGAAATTCTGATGGTTGTATCAAGAAAGCGGCAGCGTAGCAGGCTAGAGTGGAACTCAATGAGTGAGACGTGGCCATATTTCAGCCACTGTTTCTAGCTCATTCTCTCTGAGATCTTGTGATGTACCAGCCTCTGGAGACATGATTTGTTTTTTGGTCTCCATCAGAACAACAACCTTCATCTATTCCAAACCCTCACTGACATTTCACTCTTCAAGAACTGTGGAGTTGTTCTGAGTCCCACTGAGCGGCCTTGGTGGCTCGCTTCTTCAGCTATGGGCGTCTCCATAAGCACAACCCCAGGCACTTCTCCTTGGACTGCTGTGCCCAGTGCTGCAGTATGAAGAGTCTCTTTAATTGCTTCTTGCAAGCAGGCAACCGTTTCTTGAATTGAGGTTGCTTTGCTTCTGGGGTCTCTGCGCACTTGCTTAAACCTGGTTGAACTCTGCTTGGCAGCACTTGTAATCACAGTGTTATCACTCTGTACTAGGTATGACTCAATATTGCATAGTAGCGTGGTGCCTTTATATATGACCTCACCAACAGGTTCTTGACCAAAGACGTGTCTATTCTCTATAAGTACTTTCATTTTCAAATGGTTCACAGTGTCTGGAACTGCGTTTTGACTCCACATGCAATAAAAGTCGATTCTATACTTCGACGACAGCAAATGTGGCACGCACAAGCAGTTTCCCCGACCCACGGCACACTCTATTGGAAAGCACTGCCAGTCTTTGAGTTCCTTACCCCCTATTTCTGTGCCATTTGTAGCATCATCCCAGCCAGGGTACCCGCAAATGACTATGCCACACATGGGCTTGGTATCACACGTCTTTATTCTTTTGCTTGTAACTGTGAACTCAACATTTTA
Organism: Lissotriton helveticus; assembly: GCF_964261635.1. Lineage (NCBI taxonomy): Eukaryota > Metazoa > Chordata > Amphibia > Caudata > Salamandridae > Lissotriton > Lissotriton helveticus. The sequence goes on along the minus strand of NC_136065.1, from coordinate 670,632,348 downwards.
AAGCAACTTCCATTTCAATACACTTTATCCATTACGTCATTGCTCTATGGAGAGCCAAAAGGGTTCCGACAGTGTTAACTCGCAAGACACTACAATGTGGACAGCCGGAATGCTTAGCACACCATTATGTTTTTGAAATGTAAGTACAGGTTTAGAACTGACTGTAAATGAAGTGCCATTTACAGTCAATTGATTTAAAAATTGTATTTTGAAATGCTTGGTATGGACTGAAAATGTCTCTAAGTGCTATAACATAACATGTAAAAGCAAGTTTCCATCTTAGTGAGTGATCACTGCATTCATTTAAGTGTGCTTCATTAGGTTCCACTTATGTTTGAAAGTGGGACCTACTCGGTCTGAAAGGCTTATGCTTTGTACATCCATTATTCCTCCAATTGAACCAACCATAATTCATGATTAAAAGAATCACATCTTGATCTAGTCGTCTGGTTCTGTGGCAAGGAACCTTTTAGCAAAGCATTAAACTTTAGTTATTTAATTGTTAGCAAATAAGTGAGCACTTATTCTTAGTGTTAGATAAAATTCCCTTACCAACATGTTCTTATCTTCTACTGATTAACTTTTGCAAAATGCATTTGAAAGCACAACTTAGACGCTTATTGTGAATGAGTTATCAGTGGTGCAGCTTTGGATGAAGTCTTTTATCGAGTGAATTTAAAAGGAAACAAAAGTGAAAAATCCAAAGTCAATTTATTTTCCCCACTTATCTACAAAAGCACGCTTTATTAAAAATGAAAAAAGTATTTGAATATGCCTATGCTGTCTCTGTGTGCCAAAGAAAGGGCGACCTCTGAGCGGGCTTTGGGACTGCTTTGAGAATTCTTTTAAGTGTACAGTGATCAAGTTACACAAATTAAACATTTTTTTCCTACGAACCATGATGCTGAGGTACTTGCCATAGGAGAGCATGAAAGGGTAAGGATTCCCTTTGTCCCCTTGTTTGTATTTGGTAACTTGGTACAAAGCTATATACTGCAGAGGAAAAAATGCATATAACGTAACAGAGGGCATATTAACAAGCAATAGCGATATTTATCGCTATTGCTTGATTAGAGACAAAAATTTACCGCTGAGCTGCGGCGATTTTTATCGCAAATAAACCTTGGTATTACCAAGGGTTATCGCAAATGCGATAAAAATCGGCCGCAAAGCATGAATATCGCTGAAAAGTCAGCGATATTCATGCATTACCGAGCTAATGCTCTTAGCCATGTTATCCACCTCCCATTGGATAACATGGCTAAGAACTGCTCATGGCAGGTGTTAGCTTTCGGAGATATTCTCGCTTAGCGCGAATATCTCCATAAGTTGGTAATAGGAGATAGCGATGTTAGCGACACATCTTGGCACGCCCACTTTGCATGTCATTAGTGATAAACATGAACTGACATGCAAAGTGGGGGCCAAGATGGTCGCTATCTCCTACTAGCTGTCGCTAACTGGTGTTAGCGACAGCTAGGTAATAGGGAGATAATTTTATCTCCGCTTTCTTGGCTTTTAAAGCCAAAAAAGCAGAGATAAACCCCCTTGATAATATGCCCCCAGGTGTATTTGTAAAGCGAACGTTCAGCCAGAACGTGGTATCTTGGCGCTAAATAACAGATGTTTATAGTTACCCAACAGTATTCATTTTATCGACCTCAGATGGATGAAAGGCTGAGTGGACCCACCGGGATTTGAGCCTATTACCATGAGGTTGAACACAGGCCCCTGGATGCATTAGTCCACTGAGACATCTGACCAGCCATATAGATATGCTGGTTGTGTATGTTGAAATCTAAACAGTAGAAGAGTTAAACAAGCTTCATGGACAAAATCAATCAATCTTTGTTTGACAGAAACAAAAGAGAGACCTGTATTGAAGGAAAAGAATGTCTTCTTATTGACAGCGCTTAGTTTAACCCCTTTGTTGCGGCGGCAATTCCGCCGCAGCACTAAGGGGGTAGGGGGGCCGCACGGCGCTCGCGTACTCGTGACGGAACCGCTCCGTCACGAGTCGCGGTTGCGCTGTGCTTATGACGGAGCGGTTCCGTCACGGCCCCGCCCGCTCTTAAGAACGCTCAGCACAGGCGCGGAATCGCTGCCGCACAGGCGTTCCGAGCGGGCCGTGACGGAACCGCTCCGTCATCCGCACAGCGCGGCCGTGTCTAATGACGGAGCGGTTCTGTCTCCAGCAGGGGAGGGGTTAAAGGAAACAAAAGAAAAAGAAGCATTCATTGGCAAAGCAAATTGGTCTTGCATATGCAAGAGCTATCGATTTTGCCAATGTCGTTGTGCCTTGTTGTACAGCAGCGTGGCTGCAGTGCAGCATGACTGCAAGTAGAAAATTGGAAGGATGTGGCCAGCACTGTGAGAGGCAGTGATCCATTTTTTAGTATGGGAATATTACCTGCCTCCACAAAAAATGTTTATAGAAACAAATTACAAGTAGCCCTTGTCAGCAGATCTAAAACAAGAAAATAAAATACACATGTATGCATCAATATTTTTTATGGGGGCAGGAAATGTGAACCAAATGCATAAGGTGCTGAGCAAAACAAAAATTATGCAACAATAAAAACATATGATAACCACCATCTATAAACGGGTGTGAAGCTGCGATCTACTTAAAGCGGTCTGAAGTTCCCAAACGTTCAAACAATCACGGCACGGCTTTGATGTCTGAAACTACCAAATATGTCAAATGCATTGATGTTCGTCCTTCCTGACAACAGCGCCAATAAGGTAAATCAGAGCAGAGAGCACAGCGCCTTCTACATTTTTGTGACATCTTGAGGACCCGCTGCCATGACTTTTGGTGCTTTTTTTAGCAGGATAAGACGGACAAGAGGGGGCAAGCAACGAAGAGGGAGGGGGAGGAGGTGTTGGCAGGACAAGGCAAGAAACAATGGGGGAGGGGAGAGGGGAGGACTGGACAAGCAGGAAAGCTGGGGTGGGGTGGGGTTGCTGTGCAATCAACAAAGCAGGATGGGACCGGGAGGAACGGAGTGCAAGTAAAAGGAAAAAAATAAATATCTACTGAAAGCAGCAAGCAGTGGAAAGACACTGAGCAAGGGAAGCAGTACTTGGTCATGCTCCATTATAGGGATTAACACACAAAGAGGAAGTAAAGCAGGCACTTGCTGGCCAAAGAGAAGCAAAGAAATGAGAGTGTCCATGAAGCCAACAAATGGGAGGAATGGGTGGGCTGTAAACAAAATGTCTCACAGGTGACAGCACATGCGCTGTCTCATGAGAGACCTAAAGTATAGGATATGGGTGGTGAGGCAGAGGACAAACTGTCAAAGAGGTGAAGGTGCTCCTTAAACATACCGAAGGGCATAAATCAACCAACCATGTCCCCAGTTTAGGGGGAATAAGATGAAGGCAGGAGAGTGTTTATAGAAGGGGCAGGAATGTGTCCACCCTGAGGAGAAACAGCTTTTACCATGCAGGACCTTTACCACACCATCTTTACCATGAAGGTAAGTACGACGCAGGATGGTATTTGTACCTGTACCAAGCAGGTTAACTATTCTTGTAAATAACATCATTTTTATGTTATGTTAAAAATGTGATTTTAGGGTTTAGGGGTGATATAAAGATAGGTGGGCGGGCTTTCGGTTAAAGGGATGGGTAGAGGTAAAGGGAGTAAAGGGTGATGTTAGGTTTTGGGGATAGGTAGAGGAGCTAAGGATGATTTAGTGTTCAGGTGTGGGTAAAGTTTAAGGGAGATAACTGTGATTTTAGGATGTCTGGGTAAGTAGAGATAAAGGGACGTAAGGGTGAATTTAGTGTTTGGGTGGGTAGTGGTAATGGAAGGTAAGGTAAGGATTAAGATCTATGTGAAAACTCTTGCGATGCGCTTGGCCCTTGCGTTGCCACATTTGGTCCATCTAGACCAGTGGTGATTGATGCCGGGCCGCAGCATGCGCTATTCCATTAGGAGGGTCCACACTGCTCTGACTAGGATGCACGGCTTGGATGGCAACTGGCCCTGATGTTAATTGATTTCAATAAGGCCTTTTATACAGCGGCATGGGATTTCTTAGACAGAATTCTTCAAAGGGTTGGGCTGTGGGAGGTGTTCTGTTGCATGGTGCGCCTTCTTTACAATGCCCCATCCTCCCGGATCCGAGTAAACAGGGTTATTTCTCCTCTGTTTCCCATTGAACACGGTACGCGCCAAGGGTGTCCACTTTCTCCCTTGTTATTTGCTTTAGCAATAGAGCCTCTGACACGACTCATATTATGTCACGCCCAGATCTAGGGCTGGCACAAGGGGGAAGCCTTCGAGGAACGTATAGCATTTTACGCTAATTATATTTTTCTGTTCCTAAAGGAACCCCCTCAGACCAGAGTCCGATGTTTGGCCTTTGCTGCGGCTGTACGGTGAGGCATCCAGTCTTCGCATTAACAAGGCCAAATTGTGACTGGTGGAGGTAAGGGGTGTTGCACTAGGGTGTACTTGAATGACCCAACATCTCTTCCCAACGCAATTCTTTTAAATACATAGGGATTCAAGTGTCTCCCTCCCAGACCTGGCGCGTGCCTTTAACTTTTGGGTCTGTACCAAGCGCTCAAGCATAATCTGGGTCGCTGGGCAGTCTTCCATTAAACCCCATGGGGCGCATTTCCCTTTTTAAGATGGTGTGCCTCATACGCTATCTGAACATCCTTAGCAACTTTCCTCACTCCACTCACTCCATCCCTCACCAATAGTTTCACTCCCTGGTGGCCAGGGTCACTAGCTTTGTTTGGGTGGGAGCCAGGCACACAGTAGCCTTTTCAAAATTCCATAAATCCCCTTTCGATGGAGGCCTGGGTCTATCAGACATTTATCTTTACTACCTCGCAGCCCACATAGTACCGATTAACCAATGATTCTCTGGTGGGTGGGATGACCTGGCATAACATCTAGAAATCTTTTCGGCGCACCTAGATAGGCTGCTTGACCTTCTGTATGGGACACGCCTGCCCACCACACACTCCCGTCCTGTACCCTGGTGTCCTTGTCCTGCTGGAGGGCAGTTCTTCGACTCATTGACTGGGATCACCGCCTCACTGATATGACACCCCTGTGGTGGGGAAGCTGGCTTTGTCAGCTTGCTAGTCTGGAGTGATTTGTCCCTTGGGACTATATTGAGATCACTTACCTAGAGGATGTTTGCAGGGGAGGTAGTATCTTAAAGTTCCAGGACCTCCAGACCCGATACACCCTGTGCGACTCGCAATTCCTCCGCTACCTCTAACTCCGCCATGCCCTGCTGGCCCACGAGCTCCAGGAAAACTGTGCCGAATTACAGCCCGCGGGAAGTGAAAGTTTTTTTTGGCCACCTAGGCAAAGGGGCAAATTGAAAGATCTACTGTTCTTTGGTCATCCACACCCTGGACAGACTCAAGCAGGCTAGGCAGAGATGGGAGGCCTGGGTAGGAGACCTGGACAAGGACGAGTAGAGAGAGCCCTGTATGGTGCCCAGCGAACTGGCGATTTAATTGCGACTGCGTATGTTCCAGTTTAACAACTTACGTGCAACCGCCATCACCCTGCAGTATATACACAATACCTTCTCCTCTAATGTCCTGTCGCATGAGCAAGATGCTCGCTCACAGCAGCAGATCTTTTCCTTGTCACGTGGAACTGCCCGGTGTTGAGGCCCTTCTGGGAGGGGTGGGTCAGTGCTTTCCTCTAGCCTGGATCATGTCCTGGACCAAACTCCCCGTAATGTAGTGCTGGGGCTGGTGGAGGATCTGGGGGGCCCTTGCACTGAGCAGGTTTTTGTAGAAATGGCCTGTTTGGTCACCAAGAGAGATGTGGCACGCACTTGGAAATAGCAGGTACCACAAGCCATCGGGTTCTAGTGCAGAGGATTAGACTAGTGCGCTCATCAGGAGAAGCTGGTCTGTGAGGCCCTTTGGTTGTCCCAGTAAGCACAACCGAATATGAAGGAAGTTGGGTATCTATTACGGCCTGCCGTTATGAACTTGTAATGTCCTACCCTATTGTTGGCTGGGAGTCTTGTACTGCTATATACACACAATCCTTTCAGTTGCTCTGTACTGCTATGTGCCTTGCTGGAAATTATTCAATACAATTGTTTATAAAAATAACTAATAATTAAAAGTACAAGCGATGTCAAATGCTGATCCCCACATGATGTTTATTTGGTGCATTAATTTCTTGGCATGGTCAGTTACTGTTCCAGATTCATACAATACTTTGTCACAGTAAGTGATACGTTGAGAGATTTGACGAAAAAGAATGTTTCATTTCATTAGTCACATGAATCTGGAAAAAGTTTCAAGAAACTCAAACAATCTAAAGAGAATGCTACTGAAAAGGCATATTTAAATTCGAATCTTCATTCAGAGGTTGTTGTCAACAGTAGCCCAGTCGGGTTAAACCCAATCCTTGCACAGCACAGCGGTACACCAGAATGCTTGAACGCATATTGCGGCATATGCAAGTAGAAGTTTGTCTCAAACAGAACGTTTAGCCGTGGTATCGACTTGTGAACATTTCCATGCATTCCTGTACAGAAAGCCTTTTATGCTGGTAACTGATCATCAAGCTTTACTGACTATATTTAGCAAGCCAAAGGTCTATATGCCTCCTTGCATTGAACAATGGGGACTACAAGAGCAAGAGTACAATAATAGCACTGTGCATCATCAGGGGCGTAACAAAACCCGATGGGGCCCCCCTGCAAAGTACATGGAGGGGGGCCCCCACTCAGGGCTGAAGAAGCTATAAAGTGGCAAGAAAGAAGCATGTGCAAACTGGATGCACGGGCTTAGAAATGTACTGTTTTTTCGTCAATCATTCCTTACTCTCTAAAAGTAGTCTAAAAATTCTCATTAGTATAGATTTCACCAGCCACCGTGTTATGTTTTTAATCCTGAGTTTTACCATCGGATTTTGTGTTTCTCTAGACCAAGGACTCTTAACATATGATATCTATTAGTATCGATGACAAACAAGTGACTCTGACTCCTACATCTTTTAGCCCTCATTGTCTTATCTAGCATTTCCTTTATGTTGATTGTGCACACGTATATGTTTTATTGTCTTTGTATAATATGTGTGTGATGTAAAGCACTCTGTCACCCTACATGATTAGAAGCGCCCATTGGCCTTAATGAAATCACAGGTAGTGACATCATTTGACCTTTGACTCTGACTTTTCGCAGGAGATTATGTCACATGACCTTAAGCCTGGTGACATCACAATAAGTGACATTACTGAAGTTCCATTATTGCTGCATGATTATATAACAACGCAACACATACACATCTATTTTAGATACCACAAATATTATGGTGGGGGCTTGATCTTAGAAAGTTATGGGGCATAATATTAGCACTGAATTGTAGTGACCGAGCAAAGCAAGTGAGACTGACCACCTCTCCTAGGAGGGATCGGGGACCTGCCCCTGAAAATCTATTTAAACAATTGGGGTCAAACAGTGCATTTTAAAGGATAACTTTCACATAACGTTGCTACAAAGCCATAGTCTCTGAAAGTATACTTTAAATATTCAAGCCCTCGAATGTTGTGCCAAGCCAATGGAACCAGACACTCCCCAGGAGTTGACACAATTTTTTCAAATTGTGTAATGGCTGGCCCCACATATAAAAAATGCCTCCATTGTGCCGGGGCCAGTATTTTGTCATGGATAGCCTCATAGGTCAACAATTACAAACAATATATCAGAGCCAGAAATTTTGCTATTAATGTCATTCATATACAATGAGTGACACTTACGTCAACAATTCCCTCAGTATGTCAGGGCAGCATTTGGTAATGGTTCCTCCTTTCATGCACTCCTATTGCACTCACTCATGACAATAATTACCTCCAAAGTGACAGTGCCAGCATTTTGGCACAGATGCTCCCATGCCAAGAATCTCTGCAATTAGGTAAGCTACAGCATTTTTCCACAAGTGCCCTAAATGCTACCAATGACCTCTCGAATGCCAGTGCCAGTATTTTATCATTATGTCACAAACTACCTTCAGAACCAATTACCTCTAACATGTCAATACCAGCATTATACTGTTATGCCAACAACTACCTCTGGTATGCCAATACTTTATCACAGATGCCGGTCATGCTAAGAATTACCTCTAGTATGCCAGTGCCAGTATTTTGCCATGGGTGCCTCCTTCAACAATTATCTTCGGTATGGCATGGCAAACAGCGGGCTCACAAGAATATGATCACAATCTCAATCATGCTAATTTACGTCCACTTACTCACTTATTCTCACTCACACTCGCTTATTCATTTTTACCAAATTGCACTCACTCATTCATTGTCACTCCCTATCTTGCACACACTCTTACTCTTACTTCCTAAATCTCACTCTCTTTCACTCACTATGACTCACACATTCACAGTCATTCAAATTTCACTTTCTCTGTATGATTGAGTAATACTTTCAGTAAAGCATTCTAAATTGTTTTGTTCACACCCTCTCACTCATTGTCTCTCTCCCTCATTCTCATTCACATTGATTCTCACATTCTCTAGCACTCCCTCACTCAATCATTCTCTCAATTGCAGTCACTCTTACTCAGTCTCGCTCAGTCTGACTCACTCATACTCACTGACACTCAAACTCACACATTGTGAAACACTACGTGTCATTGACTCCCAATCTCATGCACTCTCACATTAATGATTACGCACACAGGTACACACAAACCCTCTCCCTCACACAAATACACACTCACCCACAAGCAGTCACACAACATACATATAAAAACATGTTTACCTACCTTACCTGCCAGAAAGGTCCCATTCAGCTAATTGTACTCCATTTGTTGTTACACTAATAATGTATAACGTAATGTTATTCACTATTAGTGTAACCCAAAATTGTTAGAAAAACAGAAGAGTGAAGCCCCAACTGACGCCGTAAGGACAAAAAGCTCCTGAGTTCCTGGCACTGATTTTGACATCTCTGAGGCCAGGGATCACAAAGAGCCAGTGGTGGGTCACTATAACAGATATAGTATATTGCTTGTGAATAGTTTTACAACCACTATACTGAAAGGATATATATACTTATTATTCATAATTCCACTTATGTTTATGTCCTAAGATAATTATGGGTGTAAATTTGAACAGCAAATGTATAATTACTTTACAATGCAGTGGTAGGGTTCTATAATGGATGCAACATTATTGCAGTTTGATATTAACAACCTTGTTAGTGTCTTCAGTAGGCAGCGGAAAGTAAATCTTCCTGTACCTTATCCCTCTTGCATACAAATAAAGACTAACATGCCAGACATACATTCAGAAGTGCTCCGCATCGACTAACTTTAAGGAGATCACGTTCATAATAATTCGTTTTTTTATTTAACAGTTCATATCTGATGTTTCCAAGCACAGCACAGGTGTTGGTAGTATCCAAACCAATTGTATTCAATTCGTAGACCTCAGTAGTATGAGAGGTTGCTGATTTTGGTAGGGCTCAAACTCATGAGTCACAATAGCAGTGTAACTCACTGAGCCATCTGTCTGGCTATTTAGCGCCTCTCAGGACAAGGTCTCATTAATAAAATTCACTGTGGTCTGCCACCACTCACTTGATGCAGGTTCACGTGGCTTTTTACTCAAAGGATAGTGAAAGAAACATAGGCCTGTATTTAGTCACAGCCCCGACTGGACATTGCATGGATCTTGGGGGCAATACATTTTTACTATCTGAAAACTTCAAAATATAAACCCCTCAGTTCGCTGTCAATTGGTCTTCACCACATGATATTGAGACAACATTTTAGCCTCATGGGTGCTAAACAAACAGGAAAATCCATTGACCTGAACTTTCAGCAAAGAACATTCACCAGCATTTGTACAATGCCCTCCTGACCCTTGACCCCTGCCCACGTGCTACACTCTGAAATAATGTTGAAGCATGGACAACTAAGGCACACTTCATTTATAAGAACTATAGTCACCGCCAAAGCCTCAGTGAGGATACTCTGAGACTGAGAAATGCAAGTAAACGGGCAGCATTTCTTGAAGTAAAATTCAACTGGCTTCGAAAAGACAAAAGAAATAATTTAACTCTGAAACATTCTCTTCTCACCTACATGGCCTCCGCAAGACCCTTCCTAGGAATGAAGCTTCTTGGAGATTACAGCAAAGAAATGCTCTTTTTGCATTTTGAGGACCCCTCTATGAATGCTATACAGATATTATCAAACCGAGCAGTCCTCGAAATGTAAAAAAAGGTATTTCTTTCTTTAAACATGGCACGTGGAAGCACTTCAATTTAGGCAATAACTCAAGGCTATACCACATGGCCTGTTTAAAGAAAGAAATACTCTTTTTGCATTTTGACCCAGGACCAGCCCCTACGTGGATGCTAGTGCTGGCTGTTTTTTTTAAAATTTATTTTTGATTCTTGTATAGCGCAGGAATTCGATCTCGGAAGAGATATCTCTGCGCTTTGTTCTTTCCGAAAACAGAGCTTGACAGTAGAATCTGGGCGACAATGTTAAGTGACAGTGCTGGGGCTACTGAATGGTAAATAGGTGTGTCTTCAGGCATTTCCTAAATGCAGGCAGATTGGAATTTAGCCTAAGAGTGAGAGGCAGGGAGTTCCAGAGAGTGGGGCCTTTATATGATAGGGCTCGGCCTCCCTGTCTCTCTCTTTTGATCCTAGGGATCTGGAGCAAGGCTTGGTTTTCTGAGCGTAGGGTTCGACCTGGTTGATAGAGTTTGAAAATTTCTGTTAGGTATCTAGGGCCGGTTCCAAACAAGCATTTGTGGATAGTACAGCAGATCTTAAATTTCACTCTCTGGCGAATGGGAAGCCAGTGTAGCTTGTCTAACAAGGGACGGGAGGGGGATCTAGCAGGGGCATTTAGGATCAACCTAGCAGCCGTATTCTGGGCTACTTGTGGCCTCCCCAGCTGTTCCTCGTTGGCAGATATAAGTAGCCCATTGCAGTAATCCAACCTGCTGATTACTAGGGTCTGCACCAGTGTTTTCCTATGGTGATCTGCTAAGTAGGGGAAGACTCTCCTAAGTAAGCCAATCACCCTCATACAGGTTCCTGTAACCTGTATGGCATGGTCTTTAAGTACCAAGGGTTGATCAAGCTTAACACCTAGATTTTTTACATTTTCTTTTGGGCATCGAGCCATACCTAATTCAGGGGGCCACCACTCTGGTGACCAGAGGAGTGGAGCATCTCCAAAAAGCATGACCTCCGTCTTGCCCACGTTACACTGTAGGCAATTGGAGGTCATCCATCAGGCAATCGCTCTCATCCCTGCAGCAAAGGAACTTTTTACTGCTGGTGTCATATTCTGGAAAGGGAATAATAGCTGGGTGTCATCAGCATAGGATATTGGTGTGAACCCATGTTTTCTCACAATATTCGCCAGGGGGGCCACATACACATTAAACAATGTGGGGCTTAGGCATGAGCCCTGTGGAACCCCCTTTGTGAGCTCCCTAAAGATGGAATAGTGGGAGCCCAGACGAACACTTTGGGGCACATGCATCATTGAGACATTTTGCACTTCTTAATTTGCGAAAAATACCGAATTGCAAATTAAGAATTGCAAAATGCTATGCATCATTTGTTTCGGTATTTATTTGTGATTCGGTAAAAATCGCAATTTTTACCGAATCCCAAATAAATACCGAATTCTTAAGTGCATTTTCGCAATACCCATTGATTCCTATGGGCCAAAAGGCCTATAGGAGTCAATGGGAAGGCATTTACAAATTCGCAATTTGTTGATGCATTCCAAGGGTGCAGGGGGGGGTCGGACCCCCCCCTGCACCCCTGAAATGCATTTGAAAGTGCATGTTTCACACACACATGTCCTAAGGACATGTGTGTCTGTAACATGACAGTTTAAAAAATGCATTTTTTTGCTTTTTGACAGATTTTCGCAAATTACCACGAGGGTCAGCCTCGTGGTAATTTGCACTTCCAATTTCAAAATTCGGATTTTTTTTAAAATTGATGCATTGCATTTAAGGAATCGCACAAATGCGATTCCTTAAATGCATTTGCATTTTTAAGAAATGCAAAAAAATACGAATATTGAAAATGAGTTTGATGCATCCCAAAAACGTATTTAGGAAGTGCAAACGGCCGAATTTACCGATTCGCACCGTTTGCACTTCCTAAATAGGTTGATGCATGTGCCCCTTTGTGAGCGGCCTGATATAAAGCTTTTTAACCATGATAGGGCCACTCCATCCACTCCTACCCCCTTCAGACGACTGATGAGGGTGTCATGGGACACCGTGTCGAAGGCAGCGGACAAATCTAATAGCACCAGAATCATAGAACCTCCTCTATCCTGTGCCATCCGGATGGTATTGGTCACAGAGAGGAGAGCTGATTCTGTGCTATGATTTGGTCTGAACCCAGATTGAGAAGGGTCCAGGCCGTCCGCTGCCTCGATGAATTTGGACAGGTGGGAGTTGACTTGTCTCTCAGTCATCTTACTCAAGTGGGGTAGGAGAGATATGGGACGGAGGTTGTTGAGGTCAGACCATGGTAACGCAGTGTTTTTTCGTACAGGGTTCACAACTGCCTTTTTCCAGTCACTAGGAATCTTTCCTTCTTTAAGGGAGAGATTGATCAGTGATTTGAAGCTCGGGGCTAATAGGCTGCCGAGTGGAGCTCTCATCTTAGCAGGTAGCAAATCTGTGGGAGAGCCTGATTTAATTAGGTTAAGTAAGGTGGTAACTTCTGTCAGGCTGATCTCTGGAATCGTGGTCATAGTAATCCTGTTATTTTCGCTCTTGGCTGACTCGGAGCTGGGGGGGCCAATTGTATCCCTAGTATTTGATGCCTTAGTGATTTTTTCATAGATTAAATCAATCTTACTCTTCAAAAATGTTGAGACATCATCACATAAGGTTTGACTGAAATCATCTGGGCTTTCGCAGGCTGTAGGCTTGACAAATAATTGCAGGATATTATAGAGTTCTCTAGTAGAGTTCCCTGCCTCTGTTATTTGTAGCTCAAGTTTATTTCTCCTGGCTTTTTTTATGTTTTTAAAATAATTAGATTGTGCCTCCAGATAGTGAATTTTACTGGTAGGTGTATGTGTTTTCCTCCACTTTTTCTCCAAACTCCTACATTTTTGTTTCTCAGCCCTTAGTTCTTCTGTATACCATGTTTCTTGTTTGGTTTTAGAGCATTGCTTATGTAATTCTAATGGTGCAAGTGAATCAATTACTTCCAGGGGTGCTTTATGAAACTTAGCAAGACCTTGTTCAATGTCATCCTTTTCAGAGAGAGTGGGTTCTTTGCATACTTTTTGTAATTCTTCTAAAGTTATTTTATGCCATTTCCGCTTCCATTTAGCAGGAAGGGGTTTTTGGTGTGGCGGGTGAGGACCAAGTAAATAAAAATTTAACATGTAATGGTCTGACCAGCTGATGATAATGGGAGGGTAGCATGTTACTTTAAGGCAGTTAGTTAAAATTAGGTCGATTGTATGGCCACCCAAATGCGTGGGGCCCTTATTCTGAATTTTAAGTCCCAAACTAGCGATGTCACCAAGCAGAGACATACTGTCAGGGTGGTCTGATAGGTCTATGTGAACATTAAAATCTCCAAGGAGAATGAAATCTTCATTGGCTCTAAAATAAGGGGCTAATAGTTCCATAAGAATTAGGGAAAAATCAGAGCATGAACCAGGAGGACGATATACTAATGCTCCTTTCCACTGTGATTTAGAGGAGAGGGAAAATCTAAAAATCATTATTTCCATCTGAGCATTGCACCGTTGGTCAAGTACTGAGACTTTTAAACTCTCTTTGTGGACGACAGCCACACCGCCTCCTATTTTAGACAAACGATCCAGATGAAGAATCTTATATCCAATAGGGATTCCTAACATGATTGCGGGGATAGTGTGGGGTTTTAGCCATGTCTCTGTAAGAAAACAGATGTCTGGCTTGTCTGTATTTATAAGGTCCCATAATTGTTGGTAGTGTTTAGGTAGGGAGCGTATGTTCAATAAAAAACATTTGAGTCCCGAATATCCCTTTCCAGCAACATAGTTAACAGTAGGTATACTGGCTCCGCGGGGCAAGGAGGGTGTCTGGTGGGAATGCCCTGCCGCGGCTGTAGTAAGAATGCCAGGTGAGTTATCCCTTATTAAACATGTATGGTCTGCCTGAAAACGGGAATTCGCACAAGAAAATGGACCCTCGAAATTAGGCCAGGGCTCACGCATACAATTGGCAGTAGAGATCGAAGTCAAACTAAAGAAGTTTTTCCCTAGAATAGGATATGACAGTGCTAACCTGTGAGTAAGGAGCATCAGATGTTAGTGCCATGGCCCCTGGTCCCGTCCTGACGCGGACGGGCGCAGACGGGCTTTTCTTCGGCGCTTCTTAGGCGCGTTCGAAGGCACCCCTGTGCGCAACCGCTGCGCGCTTAATGGGGAGGCGTGGCTAAATAGCCCTGAAGACGGTGACGACTAGAGGGCTGACCTCCGCTCTAGCGGAAGTGGATGTTTCCAGAGGCATCCATCCAGCAGTTGTCAAGATGCAATTGCAAAGGCTATTATTTATTTCTTTAACCCCTTCCGCGCTGATGACAAAGCCAGCTCGTCATGGGCGTTACCTGCGCTACGCGGATGACGAGCTGGCTTTGTCACAAACCGCGCGATTTTCAAAAATCAGCGCACAGCGGGAAAACGCGGTAGCGCGGTAGGGGTTAAACATGACACGTGTACTAAGGTGAAGCGATTCTGCGTGTCATGTTCAAAGAAAGAAACACCTGTGCCTCTTGTGCACCCCGGCACCCACTCACACTTGTGGGGCCCAGAAGAGAAGGAAAGGAGCAGAGCCAATGCAGAGAGCGGGGAAGGGGGGCAGGAGAAGAGCCAATACGATGGGACCGTGCCCACACAAAAATAAAGCAAATAGAGCAAACCACAAATATAATATTCCATAATAATGTATGGTACTCACTGTAATGGATTGCTTTGACTCGCGCTTTGTGAACGGCCTCATTTGCAGTTTACACTGTGCATGACCATGACACGACCCTCCCTGCCCCGCCTTGAAGAAAAGGAGACACCCAGGAACTGAGGCAGGAGGAATTTTACTTTCAGTTCGTTCTCGGTCAGTTCTCTATGCAGGTTGATTCTGCTCCAATTGCCTATTATAAATGTTTAATTCATATTTACTGGCCCAGGGGTGGACGGACAAAGCCAGTAAGACCAAGAGGCGGGGGGCCCCTTAGGAACCATGGGCAAATTATTGTTCTAAACTATAGCAGCACTGACTCTGAGGGGCCCCCCACGTGACTAGGAGCTCAGGGGCCCCCCCGCACTGCGTGGGCTGCGGGGCCTTACGTTACGTCACTGTGCATCATCCAAGGAACTATTGGAAATCTGTTGACTACTTTTCCAGAGTGCCTATACAATGTCACGGTACTCCACCCAGGACACCAGCGGCCATTTCATTAGCCCAGATTATCACTGCTATGAGCCATTATGGTGACATGCTAAAGTTGAAAGATATAATTACACATCAATAGTGGAACCAACATCCTCGAACTCTCACCAGTGATGGCAAATATAAAAAAAATTAAAATGTCAAAGACGACTGTCCATTATCCAGGAAGGAGTTACACTGCAAGGATCGAGAATCCTGATTCCGGAGAGTCTGTAACAGAAAATTATTGAGGTGGCCCACGAAGGACATGGAGGAATTGTTGCCACAAAACAAACTCTCTGAGACTGATTCTGGTTTCCGTATCTCGGGTTGAAAAGGAATTAAAGGCCTGTACATCTATGCAATTGCCTTTCTACAAAAGTAACTCATCTTACCTTAAACATGTCAGAACTCCCGAAGCACGCATGGCAGAGATTAGACATTGACGTTTTTGGTCCATTTGATAACGGACATCACCTAATAGCGAATTTTGTGGGTTAATATTCACGATTTTCATTAATTGAATATCTTTCATCTAGCATTCAGGACCGAGTCATTAAGAGACTAGATGGAATCTTTGAGACATAGGGTGTTCTAGCCATAGTCAAACCTGACAATGGCTCACCTTTTAACAGTCAAGAGGTCAAAGATTTCATAGAGCATCAGAATAAAAAGCATGAGAAGAGCACACCTCTGTGGTTGTAGGCCAATAGACTTGTTGAGTGCTTTATAAATGCGCTAAAAAAAGCAGTGCAGTGTGCTATTCTTGAGAAGCTCAAATTAAAAACTGTGTTAAACACTACCCTAAGAGATTCACACCTCACTTGACCACCTGGTGAAAGTCCTGCAACACTGATGTTTCGAGAGCAATGACAACCAAGATACACCAGTGGACCAATCGGAGAGAGAAAAACGAGAACGTAACTTGAAAGGAGAACTGGGTTCATAAATAAAAGATGAAAGCGTATGTTGACAAAAGACGACATGTGAAGAACATGGTCTTTAAGAAAGGAGATTGAGTGCTCGTGGAAAATAAAATCTGATGATTCATTTGATGCAGAACGTTTTCAAGTGATGTCTACTAAGGGACACATGGTGACTGCCCAGTGACCTGGGAAGTCTTTTACCACAGAGTCTTCTCATTTTTGTCATCTACATGTTGGAATAGAGACTGGTTCTGAAGCATCAGTAACTACTGTTGCCGCCCACCTGCACGCAGATCCTAGTCATTGATGGTGATCGTTCCCAGTTTCCAATGACAAGATCAGGTCGAACAAATAAATCTCCAAAAAATTGATTGAAGAGATCTAACTGTACATGTGTATATATTTTGTAAAGAAAATATAGTCTTTTTTTATTTAACAGAGGGGGATACTTTTGGCTCCTGGTGGACTCTGTAGAGCTGTGACCTAATTGTTCGAGCGGAATGTAATGAAGTCTGGTTTAGAATGTTGAGTTTGCAGTTACACGCAGACTAATAAAGATGTGCAATACTAAGCTCCATGTGTGGCATAGTTATTGGCAAGTACCCAGGTTGGGGAGGACGCTACAATATACACTAAACTCCACCACAGTGTCCACGATTTCAGATGCCAGCATGACCGGTAATTCATGTTCAGTACAAACATTTTAAAAATCACCTAAAGCAGGTATATTTTCCTGTTATCAGTACATACTTTAAACAGAAAATGCTACAAGAAAACACTTTTAATATATTCTACAGTTGCCTAATGACCCTGGGACTGATAATTAAAGTAAAAAAAAGCAGAAAAGCCATGTTAAGGAGTTATATGGACAAGTTTCTATAAAGTTCTACATAATCGTATATAGACCTTTGCAGAATCTGAAAACATGAACAAATGCCTTGTATTTTTCTCTGTGAAAAGTAGCAACCCTAACTTCAACCGATTCATGTACATGAAGTAGGAGTGGAAACGCAAAAAATAAACAAGGTTGCGCTTCAATGCCATCTTCATTTACACGTACTTACTCAGGCATTTGCGCTCCCCTGGGAATGCCACCACAGATCCCCAGTGGGGTATGCCCCCTAAATCGAATATCTCTGGTGTAGTAGTAGTAATATACATTTAATGTATTGATCAAAAGATTACATTAACCTCTTTGACGCTCATGACAAGCCCAGCTCGTCATGAGTCACAGTGGAGCTGTGCTCATGATTAGCTGGGCTCGTCGGAACGGCTGCGCGCCGCCCACGCACGATTAATTCCCCGCCTGTGCATGAGAATTAATCAGGGGGTGGGGTTGTGACGAGCCCAGCTCATCATGAGCACAGCTCCACTGTGACTCATGACGAGCTGATCTCGTCACGAGCAACTCGCGGCGCCGTGCTCACCCTCCCGCTCCGCCCCCCCGCACCGTGGGGGAATTACGCCCGCAGCGAAGGGCATAAAAGGTATAAAACGTCACAATCAGTAGTTGTATCGGAAGATGGGTAAAAAATCCTAAAATAATAGTGTTGTAAAATCAAGGTATAAAAGAAAACAGTTTCCTTGCATATGAACTCAGATCAATACAAAGCAGAGTATGGACGATATATTTTAATCACAAATTTAATGATTTATGCGCCTGATTTTAAAATGTCATTGGCATATTATTGCATGGTTGTCCTTGAGACTCTTACAGTAGCAAGCAGATTAAATGGTAGTTCTTGATTAGCCCTCATGAAAATCCCTGGCAAAATGCAATTCCTTAAATACAATTTTTTGGGAAATGTTCAAAAATGTCCTGAGACATATAATTTGCAGTCAGTATATAGGAACAGTTTGTATAAATCTTTACACAAGCATAATCAAAGCTAAGTGTGGACATTTACATGTTTACGGCAGAGATGCTTTATAAATCTCGACCGATAACATCACAAGCCTTATTATTGCACTGTTGTGCTGGACACTTATACAGTATCAAGCAGCCTCTTCCGTCGATCTTATTTGACCTACTAGCTGACTATTCTTGAATATGCTGATGTGGTACAAATGCGCAAAGTGTGCAAGGCATATAATTTAAGGAAATTTGTATAAAAACAGCTTGCTTAAATCAAGATACAAAAGAGACAAATCAGGGTATATAAATGAGTGAAAAAACCATGCAGATAGGGCTTTATATGCCTCATCTAAAAATGTTTTTAGCAATATAAGCAATGTCTTCCTTAACACTAAAACAGTGCCTGACAGCCTCCACAGTTGATCTTAATTTTGCCTTGTTGAACATAGGTTATAAGTGTTTTTTTCCTAAATGCAACAGTGTAGGGCAGATACACAAAATGTGCAGTGGGATTCAGTTGCATGTCCCCAAAGTCGACAAGCAGTTTTATCTTTAAAAACTGGGATCAATTTCTCTTCTAATTCATGAATGGGGATATCAAACAATCTGAACCGTAAAATGTTCATTTTAACATATCCAGGCAAATTTGACCCTAGATATTCTTGACTTTACAAGGAATAGATATCAAACACTAGTTCGATATGGTTGCATTGTTTGGCCTTGGCCAGGCCAGAGTCCCTCTGTTTGAGAGTAAGAGTACCATGGAGTAGGATTTTCCGGACTGGTCGATTAATCTGCGCCAGTGTCTGTGGATCGGGTAGATCATATGTTTCTACGCTTGAGGGTAAGGTGTGTAACTCTAAGTCCTTGTATGTAGTTTTGCTTACTTCCTAATAAATTAAGTATTTTAGTGATGTTGGATCCACTTTTGCACAATCACAGAAGAAATTCATGGTGCTTCTGAAGTGGAGTGGTATTAGAGGTTTTGGGCTTATTTCAAGCATTATGACACAGTGGGGAGTAGCTGTATGGAGGTGGAGCAGGTTGTGCGCACGTTGCATAATTTTTTTTATAAAGACTGGAAATGGTCTTGGGATTCAGCGCACAAGATGCAGATAGCAAGTATAGAATCAGTTTCATGTTTAACACTTTCAGTGATGGCCTGATTGCTTTCCCACTAAACAGATTTGAAAATCTTAGCACCGATTTGGTGATCATAGTTGACTGAAGCTTTCTAATGGCTAGATGGCTGGACCATCATATCTTGCTGTCAATTATCACCCCAAGATGATCAAACTATTTGACTATTTCGATTGTAGCATCTACTAAGACCCACCCCACAAATTAAATTTTCTTACCAAAAGGTCATGATCTTTGTTTATGACAGATTAGCAATTAATCCGTTCTCCAAGTTAAATGTATGCAAATGGTTTAATTGATGTAGGCCTTTTGGTGTTTGTGTTGTAGGGTTTAGGAGTGAGTAGAGGAAAAAGGAGGTAAGTGTGAAACACCATTCCTTTAAAAACACCCATTGGTAGATGATAAATAAAACGTCTGTTAATTTATAAAATAGGTAACCAACATAAAATTAAATGTGACACAGTGGGAAATATTAAATCAGAAAAAAACACATAATTTTTAGCAACCATCTTAAATGAAGGGAGGATGTTTACAGCTTCACCATCAATTAAAGTGACAGGCAGCCAAAATGTATGTTTTGAGATTGGTCACTTGCAATTGTTTCGTTATTGCTAGCTTGTTTGCTTTCAGCTCTTATAAATACTGCAAAGCAGGAGTTTCAATGTTGATCGTTTCAAATGATCTTGCAGGCAAAATAAAAAAAAAAGTATCACAATCTCCGCTGAAGCAGATGGAAGAACACTAATCAAGAAACCAGCTTTTCTTTTGCTCCTCTCGTACTTGGTCCATGGTTTAGAAAAAAAAACACACGGAGAAGAAATGAAGCCCAAGTGAAGCCAACACATGCTGACAAGCATTCTCCAATGTAAAGGAAGAAAATAAGGGTGACACAAAAGCAAAGCTATGGAAAGAAATGGGCGGCAAAATGCCCCTTTTCAGAACTTTTTTCCTAAGAAACACCAGATCATCGCAAGTGACAGCTCATGCGGTCTCATGCCAACTGCACATAGGAAAAGCTACCAAAAAGAAATGACTACGCTGTGGTAATGAGAAAGGGTGGCAGGCAGTTGCACACAGGCAAAAAAAGAGAGTTATTCATGGGAGTGAGGAACAATAGAATGTTTTGGACTATAGGGATCAAGGACCATGCGGGAGAGAAGGAGAAGTTTGCTTCTGAAGGGACAGTAGCCTAAAGTTTTCCCTTATACACTTCAATGCAATCTCACAATTGGAATCAGACAGCCCATACGCTCAGATGAGACAGCAGTACTCCTCTGGGCTACACCAGTATGTGATTGACAAAGGGCCAGATGTAGGAGCCCTAATACCGGTCGGAAACGGCCGATTTCGGCCGTTTCCGACCGGTATTAGGGTTTTCAGATGTAGGGGGCTGAAAATTACAGAACCGATTCTGTAATTCCAAATGTAGGTGGCACAGTTTACAGTGCCACAGGCCCTTAAGAGTCGGTATTTTACCACACAATCCTATTGTGTGGTAAAATACCAAATTCAGGTGTGCATGCACACCTGTGCAATGTGACACACATACATGCCGTTAGGGCATGTATGTGTGCCACATGTCACACAAGCCTGTACTTGGGGTGCTAGAGGGTGTCAAAGTGACACCCCCTGCACCCTTGCAGGATTCCGTATTTACCGATTCGGTAAATACCGAATCGGTATTGCCCATTGATTCCTATGGGCTTCAAGGCCCATAGGAATCAATGGGCAATACCGATTCGGTATTTACCGAATCGGTAAATACTGAATCTTACAGAGTCGGTATTCCTGAATTCAGAATTACCTACATCTGCCCCCTTCCCATTTACAGACTCTTAAATATCGAATCGGTAAAATTCGGTATTTAAGAGTCAGTAAATGGGAATTACCTACATCTAGCCCAAAGTCAGTCAATAGCTGAAAGAGGCTGAGTAAAACAGCCAAACGGTGAAAGAGGTATACAAATAGACTTTTTTTGTAAATAATATATTAAAAACAGTAGGTCGGTTTGAAAGCTGTGCTGTCAAAACCTAGACCTAGAAATGTAATACAGTACTTATCCAGCAAACCCTATTAAAGCACTGCTGGTAGAAAATACAGGAAGGGCGAATGCAAGTGGGAACATCGTTTAAAGGTTAGGATATCACACACAATACTCACATGGTAGACACAGAGTGGTTAAGGCTTTTTGTAAGAAATTTCCAATTTCGATTGATTATTTATTTAAGAGCATCTATATCTATTGCCAATCTTCCAAAGCTACAGATTTCCACCCTCTCTAATCATGCCTACATCCTAGGATTTTCTTTGCTAGACCTGCAGCACAGATATAAAAGCAACAAGCAGTCAAAGGTGAGTCAAAGATCTTGGTAAGCTGCTTCTATGATCTCTAAAAGTATACATTTTTGTTTTCAATTTCAAACTCGTGGATACAAATCACTCTAACTTTGATTGTTAGCCTGTGTGTAATCATCTATACCCAGTACACTTAAAACATGCTTTTGACCCCATGTACTGCATTTTCTCACTCTTGTCCTAATAAATTTGATACACAGGGAACAGGAAATTGACGGATCCATTACAAATGCTTGGCAGTGTGATGTCAGTCATTTGACGTCTGACTACACATCCACACCTCTGGGCAGAAGGAGGGCTACAAAATCAGGATAGTATCTCTCATGAGGTAGCATGACTGTTAAGGAATAATAAGGCGTGTCCTACATTCTCACCTTAGTTTATCCCTCGGATGAACAAGGGTTAAAATGACAAACTGAAAATGAAAGGATTTTACCAAATTCTTCATGTTACCTTGGCAGGCCATTAAACACTCATAACACTGCTGTGCTAAATAAAGTCGAACATATGGTAAGCCAAGCTTCCCAAGGCACAATATCTTCAAACTGCACAAATTCAATTGCACAAGGCACTTACTCAAGCACAACCTCCCGCTGATGCCCGTCCGCGTGCAATACTACAGCGATAAGCGTACCTAGACCATGCTGCGCTGTGCTGAATTGGCCACTTTAAGAGATAAAGCAACCGAGCTAGATGGCCAGTAACAATATATTAATCCATGCTTTCGCTGTTGCAAGAGTGGATTTGAGGTAACAATATCAGGCTTATTGTCCTTCATGGTAGGCAGAAAATCATCATCACCCGCACATTACCTGAGGTTGAACAAAAGTTATCAGCTTTTGTGGCCAGCTCTGTCACTTCAATCTGCAAGAAATGACTTGGGTATCCTGCCTTCTTTGTCTTTTCTTTGTTGTTACATTTCTAAGATGTCAAAACGCTTTCAGATACAAGGCTAAATTCACTGTTCATCTGCCCAGGAGGTCCTTTTTCAGTGTTTCTAACAATAAAATCTAGTAACAAAGAACGTCGCGTGACAGTGCGACTGCAGCCTTGTGGGGACACATAATTGCTCATGTACTTGTCACAGGGCAGTGTGTGGTATATATACACTGCGTCCTTGGCAGCTGCGTAGGCGCAGTTTGAGAGCCCATGTACGATGGTTTGTCACCGGCACACCTATAATTCAGAAAAGGTGCAATGGTCCCCACAGAAAGCAAGTAAGGAGCCCATTGATTGTTTGCTGGGTATTAAAGTGCAGAAATAAGGTTTGGCCTCCGGTGCCGCTGCTCCTGCTGCACCATTGACAGCTATGCCCCTGCAGCTCACCGTGACAGAGGCTGTCTCATTGACTGCCGGTTATGGAACAAAGGGGGGAGCAGGACTTTGGGGAAGGGGGAGATTGTCAACCATGGAGGATGCATTTCCTGACTGCATTCCACGCCTATTGGCAGGCAGAGCGACCGTTGGCCCAGAGAAAGGCAGCACGTTCGTCCTGCTCTGCTGGGCTGCACACAAGGCTGGCTAGAGGGCCAGAAAATGCTCTGTGAAGTGCTACTGCGAGATCAGAACATGATCTTAAATTAGTCGGAAACCCCAAATCTCTGTTAAAAGTTTGGGAGCCCAAAAAAGTTTAACAAAATAGAACATGAACTTTAACCGACTGAGACAAAGTCGTTGGAAGGAAGTAGGTAAAAAATGAGCGAGGCTTAGGACAATGGAGATAGAGAGCCCGTGGCATGACAGTATAAAAAAACAATGGCAAATTACATCTAGGCCTCCATTCATCATAATATACTGCAGAGTTTCTGGAAGTTGAGGGAACAGAATTAAGCCTATTAATTTAAGAGTTATGTCACGGAATGTTGAATGGGTATCATTTAAGAAGGCGGAAAACGTTGTTAAGAATCCATGGCTGGCCTTGCCACCATACAGAGGAGTACTGGAAATTAAGAGGTCCTGAATTTGGAAGATAATTATATGGGAAGCTGAAAAACGTTCAAAGGGAGACTTTCTGACCACCATTTCCTTGTTTGATATCTGACAAATATAAAAATATTTTTGCAGTAGACGGAAGACTACATATACATGCTGTTCGCATGAATATATTTTCCACACAAATCTAGTCAGTACAGTTTTCTGGCACAAGGTGGGTGATTAAATAATGAACTAAGAATCAATAAAAAAAAGATGTACCCTAAAATCGAGCGTATTGACTCCTACATTGTTAAACAGGCTCATTATTGAAAAGATACTCAGGGGTTTAGTTAATGTCTTAGAAATATCACAAGCTGGTAAAAATGAAGGGTAGTAGGATGAGCCTCCAACAATAGGTTAGATAATCATCAATGTGGCCAGTGGGAGGTACCGAGAAGGTCAGACAGAAAAGAAGACAGACTCAGAGTCAATTATTGACTGCATGTTAGAATATGTGCCGAATATAATAGTGCAAAGTATCATATTCAATGGGAGTGACAAAGAAAGTCTTTAGTTTCTGATGCAAATTGATGATGGTGCCATTGTGTGATAAAAGCCAACACAATGTGCATAATTATTTCTGTGTACCGCTGGGATGAGAAAAAAAAATCATGAGCCCCTAATTCTTTCACTGAGAGGAAGAATGCAACCAAGGCGGAGTCATGAATTCAAGATCGAAAGTTCCCCAACTAACAATCTCTGAGTCATGAAGGGGGGTGGAAGCCACACTTATGCACCAACCACAATACTTGTGAGGGTGAACCACAAAAGTCACTAAATTAACATGTGCTTAACCCTCTAGTAGCTTGACACAAAGCAGTAAGGCTTAAATTAGGGGCAAGGTGTAAGTATGTATGCAGCCCACAAACAGCAACAAAACAAAAAAACAAATCAAGAAAATTAAAAACGATGCCTACATGACAAAATTCCAACCGGAACCGGAGATTTAGCATTTAAAATTTCTTAGTGAAAATAGCACCTATAAGCACAAATGGCCAACTGTGGTTATCTGATCACGCTGGACTGTGACATAGTCACAAGTTCAGGCCAACCACAATGGAGAGTGGGCTGGATAAAGGGATGAGGTAGTCCAAATGAGAGTTGAACAGTATGTACTCGATTCGCATCGCTCGGTATCAGTTCCGATCAGAAGGTCACAGTGCTACGATGCGAAGTCCTGAATTAAGTTGCATCATGGTGTGTCGATTCCGGTCAGGAGCTGCAAGGGCTACAATTCGAGGTCCTAGATCAAGTGACAACATGCACGTCGGTTCCAATGAGGAGCTGTGAGGGCAGCCAGGCTGGGTCCTGCATCAAGTTACATTGCACTGCGTCAGATTTTGTGAAACCCACAGTTAGGCAGCAAGGAGTACATTCTTATGCCAGCCAAGGGTCCACAACCTGGGGGCACCTCTTTGCGATAAGGATTCACTCTACATAGAAGACTCCCTATAGGCAGAGGCCCGCAGCAGGGCTCATGCAGATCGAGTTGCAGGTCCAGTAAGGAAGGTAAGCTGGGCAGTTTCACTGAGGCCTCTGAAGCATGTTGTGTCTCTGTAGCTCATACAAGAGGTCA
The DNA here is from genome assembly GCF_964261635.1 of Lissotriton helveticus. Taxonomy (NCBI): domain Eukaryota; kingdom Metazoa; phylum Chordata; class Amphibia; order Caudata; family Salamandridae; genus Lissotriton; species Lissotriton helveticus. The sequence goes on along the minus strand of NC_136065.1, from coordinate 670,607,079 downwards.
GCCAACTGACCCTTGGAGTCACTATGGGTAGCATTGGATGAGGGCAAGAGGGTCCAATTTCCATTCTCAGGCAGTCCTTTAAGCAGCAGAGCAGCCTTTGGCAGCAAGTTCAGAAGTATTCTGAATAAGGGTCTTGAAGGTCGCATTTTTATAACTGGTGCCAGCCTTTGTGTGGGGAGACTAGTTCTAGAAAGTTCTTCCTCTTACCCTGGTCAGTGCTCCAAGCTGACTGGATTGACAAAAAGCAGGGTAGGCCTGGTGTCAGGCTCCTTTTAGTGTGCTGGAGGCAAAACCCTTTGAAGTGTAAGTGGGTCAGGGTACAGCTCCACCCCAGTCATCCTGTCAGGAAGGCCCTCTCCCAGCTACACCCAGGTCATATTGTTCACAGTCTGCTCTTAATATGCATTCTTAATGAGGGGGCAAATACCAGACCCAAGCAACTGTAAACTCCAAGAAGGTCTCAGAAACCTTTGGGCAGAAAATGGCAACTTTCTGAAAGTGGCAGTTTGATAATAGTAATCAAATATCCAACTTTACCTTTAAAGAGGATTTTAAAAAACAAATAATTTAAGTGTAAAAAGTATGTCTCCATCTGCTTGCAATCCAAAGTGTGCAGCTATTCAATATAATAAGGTAACCCAGTGTTAGTCAATGGGAGAGATAGGTCATACAATAGTGAAAAATGACTGTAGGAATTTTTCACTGCCAGGACATGTAAAACGTAGGTACACATCCTACTTTTTTAATACAATGCACCCTTCACTATGACCCTTTAGTGCTCACCATAGGGGTGTCTTATAAACATTAAAAAGGAAGGTTTAGGGTTGAAACTGATATGTGAATTAATGGAAAATGAAAAAAAAACTATATTTGAGAAAATCATGGAAAACCAAACTTTAAGGAACTTCTATTTTAAGGAAATGTAAAATAAATTGAAAATTATAGAATTTGTTTAGAAAGAAAGATAATTTTAAGGAAAAATTCAAACTTTGGGGGGAGTTTAGGACTAATGTGGGTTTTAGGGTTTCAGGGATGGCTAATGTTTATGGTGGTCACGGTATTTAGATGTCAATAATGGGTAGAGTTCAGGCACAGAAAGGGGTTTTTAGGGTTCAGCGATGGGTGGAGTTTAGTGGAGGTAAGGTTTTTAGGGATCAGTAATGGGTGGAGTTTAAAAATGCTGAGGGTTTTTTAGGGTTGACAGATGAGCGGAGATAAGGGTGTGATGTGTCTTTAGGGCTCAGGAAAGGGTGTAGAATAGAGGATGTTGAGAGGTTTTAGGGTTTATGAATGGGTGGAGTTTAAGGCGGGTGCGGGTTTTTAAGATTCAGTAATGGGTAGATGTTAGGGGTGGTGAAGAGTTTTAGGGTAGGATTGGGTGGAGTTTAGGGTGTTTTAAGGATTCAGGGTTGGGTTGAGTTTAGATGTAGAAAGTATTTTTTAGGGTTCAGAGATAAGTAGGATTTAAGGGTGGTGAGGGGTTTTAGGAGTCACGGATGGGTGGTGTTTAAGATCAGTGAGGGTTTTTTAGGGTACAGGGATGGGTGGAGCTTGGTGTGGGAATGTGTTTCAAGCAGTCAAGCATGGTTGGGGAGTAGGCACAAAAAGGAGGTTTTAAGGTTCAGCAATGGGTGGAGTTTAGAAGTAGTGAGGTGTTTTATGGTTCAGGGATGGGTGGAGTTTAGGGGCCGCAAGGGCTTTTAGGGTTTAAGGATGGGTGCAACCATTATATTTACACCCTAAAAAATAATCATACAAAAGATAATTTTAAACAAAATGACATTCTATGAATTGGTTTCTATGAAATGGTGAATGCCATTCATTCTGAAAATTTCCATTAAACAGTTTAGGTTTCTCATATTGTTCTATATAATGACATGCAACCAGTCGAAATGGCTGTTAAAAATACACTACGTACTACGGTGCCAGGCCTGAGCCATTTTTTGAATGGCTATGGAGTGGGTGGTACATTAAATGTTCCAATCAAGTAGATTCCAATTGTACCATGTTCTTGGGAGAGCGCACAAGCACTTACCATTGGGTAGCAGGAAGAAAGTGCATAGACTCATTATGTCAACAAAAACAGGTTAGTCAACAGGAGACAAAAAATCTGGAGCTGACCCTTCGAAAAGGGCCTGGTCCAACTGGCTGAATCAGCTTCCCTTTCATGAAAGCAAGGGAGGAACCTAGGCAACTGTGTGTGTGAGCCCACCTGCTTCAGAAGAAGCCGATGGAACCATGTGGGAGAGTAGAGCATTTTTTATCCCAGCATCAAAGTGAGAGGCAGCTCCCTATTTTCTGTGTAAGATAAGAATGTCATGCACCCTCCCCTACTGGCCTATAAAAGCAGGGAAGGCAATTAACAGCCATTATTGTCAGTAGGTGCACACAACAGTGCTCATATAATGTCCAGACACCCAATTCTGTGCCATTGTAAAACAGACCATAATTAAGAAAAGAAAACGGACCATAATTAAGAAAAGATTCTCTATATCTTCTTACTGATCCTTGTGGAAAACTTATTAGTTTTTAAATGTGACTTCATTTCATGCTGTGTAAGGTTATGGAAGGATAGAACAAGAGAAGAAAATTAGCTTGGATCTTAACCGAAATGAATGAGACTTTTTAAAAATATGGGTGTTTCACTCAAGTGGAACTTAAAATATGGAATCTGACTATGCTTATGGGGGCTTCACATAGCGTTCCACTAGATGACGGAAGTCACAAAGGTGCTTTTCCCTGCAGCGTTCTTAAAGAAGGCACTGTCAATGCACTATTACATAGTTTCTTTTTGACACATTGCCTATTGTTACAAACTCAATATACATCTCAAGCAACACTTATGGAAATATGAGGCTCTCCTTAAAACCCTACACCTAAAACAAAGCATGCAAACATTTACAATTACTAGTGTAACATTCAAGTAGCAGTTAGGTGTCACTCAAAATGTTGTGTGCATGATGTACGGTTCCCAAACATAAGCACACAGCAAATACAGAATAGTAATACTTAGGCAAGGGAGTAGCCAAAAAATTTAAATACCTCCCACTTTGAACTAAAGCTCTTATGGCACCAAGAAAGCAAAGTAAGTCATCACAACCCTCCCCAGAAGAGCTCTCTTGTCCAAGGATCTAACAATTCATCCTTCTTTCAAACCCCTGGCATCCACCATTTCAAATGTACTTTCTGTTATCCATTAATTTTTTCATCCACCATTCAGTCTTTCACCATTCATTTTCTGTCCTTCCATCTGTGTTCCCATCCATATCCAAATCTTTTCAACCATTTGCAAACCTATCCGTCCATTCTTCCATCCATCATTTCACTCATGCATCCCTCCATCCACCCTTTCACCCAATACATCCATCATCCATCCACCCTTTCACCGAATCCATCCTTTCACTCATCCATCCACTCTTCCACCGATCCATCCATTCACTCATCCATCCAACCATTTACTCTTTCCCCAAGCCATCCTTTCACTCATCCATCCACTCTTCCACCCATCCATCCACTCCTCCATCCAACCACTTACCCTTTCACCCATCCAGCCACCCTTTGACTTATTCATCCATCAATCATCCACCCTTTCACCTAATCCATCCATTCACTCATCCATAATCCATCCAACCTTTCACCCAATCCATCCTCTCACTCATCCACCCATGCTTCCACTCATGAATTCAATTCACTCATCCATTCAACCATTTACCTTTTCACCCAAACCACTCTTCACCCATCCATCCACTCTTCCACCCATCCATCCATTGTCATCCATCCATCCATTCATTTGCCCTTTCACTTATTAATTCATCAATCCATCCATTATTTCTCCCATCCATCCACCCATTCACTTGCCCATCATCCACCCTTTCACTCATCATTCCATCCTTTTACTGATCTATCTTTCATAATTGGTGGTGTGAAGGGTAGGAACCCCAGGACAGCGCACACATGTGCACACTACTGTTCATTCACATCCCCTACTGCTCACCTTTACTGGCACAATCGCATCTTTTCTACTGCTGCCTGCAGTCAGTCTGGTATTTTTGTAAATGGCCCTTGTATTTTTATTGGAGCTGTTTGTGTTTATTCTTGACGTGCACAAACATTTCTCTATCTCTCTCTTTCATTACAGACAATTAAAACAACAGATTGATTTACATTTCTTTAACAGTTTCTTAGCGAGATAAAGCGTTGTCCGTTGCTTTCACACTACAAAATAAAATGGCACCGGAGAGTAACAAAACCTCACAATTGATCAAACACAAGCAGGTACAATTGTTAGAAGATACGTGTCTTCTTATGAGAGAGGGGCAAGATTATGCTTTCAACTGCACGGATCCCCTACTTTCATTTTTTTCAGGACTGAAACCCCCCCAGGGTACCCCCACTGCCTTCACTGTGCGTCCCAACTGCAAGAGGAGACTTCTTTTAACCCTGCAGTGCTCTTCTCCTTCTCCTACCATTTGTGTCATATTTAAGCTTCAACTTTGAACTTTACCTTCCGCTGGGCTCCTCAGTGATTTTAGGCTAAGGCGCTTTAGAGGTTCGAGGGTGGGAAGTATGCTTTAGCAGCTCAAACTGGCCATTGTAATTCTGTATGTGACAATCATCAGCCACAGACAGAATGACAATGGGCGGGAGGGGCTGCGAGGAGGAGTGCGAGGTGCCGCAGCAGGCAGCAGAGGCCTCTCACAGGAGAACAGCTCTGCTCCCTGCAGGGCCCAGAATTAGGCACAAATAGCGTCCGTAAAAGCATGGGCGTCCGCAGGGGGGGCATGGAGGGGTGCTGCGGGGGGAGGCAAGCGCCCCTCCTTGCTTCCCCTGCGGACGCCCATGATTCTAGGTGCTCACTTGTGTCTGGACAAAGCTAAGCCTCTCTGAAGAGCTATAATGATAGCGATATACATACCAGGGTTTGCTTTTATTCATTCCAGGTTGGCCTGGGTGGTATTTTACCAATCCAAAGCTGTAATACTCTGCCTAGCTTGGTATCAGGCTTCTGTCATTTTACAGCTCGGCGTAGTTGGCACTGCTAATCCTATGCTTAAAGACTTTGGCTGTGGAAATTGCAAAAGACTTTGTCCCTTTGTAGTTTGGAGTGGATGGCACTGCGTTAATCCTATGCAAAAAAAACTTTGCTAGAAAAACAGACGTTTAAGGTGAGCAAGTTCAGAGTGCTACTGACTCCAGGAAATATTTCAGACCCATTCTTTTTTCTACATTGCTTTATGATGTAAAGTTTTGTGGTGAGAATTAAAGGGGTGCGAAGAAAAATGGGGTGTCCCAAAACACGTTTTCAGCCAATGCATTTTTCATAGTCTTTTTAAACTGGCATCGCGACAAAATGGCCAAACAGATTTGGCAGGAATATAGATCATGATGGTGAAAGGGTCCTTTTTGTTATTTGATCTGAATTTGTTCCCTTGTTTTTCAGTTATAAAGTGACAAAACATAGTGATATATTGGGCTGCAATATACTGTGGTACATGGAGATGATGAAACACAATATTATTGGTTAATGTAGGCTCCTGCAAAATAAAAAGCCAGCCATATTTTTTAGAACACACTTTGTCTTCGTTCTGTGTTTTCACGTCAATTGTAGCTTATTGCTATTTTTGTAATGTATAGCAAGAAATGAGGCAGTTTATCACAGTCTGTAGAGTTAGTGGAAAGTATTTTCATCAATTTCTATATTTTTAAAAAAAGTTTACGATGTACCGCTGTACTTTCTAAAAAATAGGTAGGAAGTACTACGGTACTTAGAGAAAAGTAACAACAATTATCTATCACAAAATAAAAATATACATATTGGGGTGGCTCTTTGTTTTTTTTTTAACTAAATATATGATTTCATATATGTTTGTCAAGTAAAGCTGTTAGATTTGAAGTGAACATATGGTTTTCACAGGTTGAAAAATGTACACAGCAGGACGATACAGTGCTGCATTGCATAGTTTATATTTAAATGAAAAATGGAGGACATAGTATCATCACCATGAAATGCTGACACTGCCTTGTTCACATGTCTTCAAATCTTTTCAAACCTAGCAGAATTTTTTGTAAACCACTTCAACTTTTGTTTCTAATTTCCATATTTTAAATGAAAAAAATATTCTTTGGTGTAAGTTCATTTTAAAATGTTACAGAGATACCACAGTACTATTGAGGAACTGCTCTCAAAAGCAAAAAGAAGACACTGACATTTATAATGAACTTTGACCTACCTTGAAAGTACCTTGGCGCCAAAACCAAAATGTTAAACATATTAATAGCATAATAAACAACATTATATAACTGAAACACATTAAAAAAAAAAATACACATTCAATGAAAAAACATTATATTTAATACTTAAAGATATAATTGCTTCTCGCCCCGCCCAAAATGTACTATGACTTGCATACCTCGGTACAATGTTGTGAACTCACTAGTCAGACTAAATTAAGTATAACTTGCGCCTTCTTCATGCACTGCTTATTCCCTTTCATATTATATCACTTATAGCAGCATTAAATTATATGATTCAAAACAACCCTCATGACATAATTTATGAGAAGACTGTGCATGGTAAAGGGCCGAGTTATAGTTCATTTAGTCTGGTTCAAGTTCACAACACCCTGTATGGAAGTGCGTGAGTTATAGTAAGTTTTGGGCGGGGAGCAAACTATAGCTTAAAGTTATAACTAAAACTTTAGAATTTCTACAGTTTTGGTAGTTTAAGTTGGTTTTGTATACAATTAATAAATTAACTTTTTCTAACTATAACTTATCTCAAACCTTTTTTTGATTCCCTGAATATATCTATTACCTACTGGCGATCGCCAGTAGGTAGTTATAGTTAGAACCTATTTTCCATAGGGAAAGCGTTTTTGACATCCCGATATGTTTGGCGCCGGTTGAAAAATCGTTGCAAATTTTTCCAAAATAAGTGTGCCAGCGGGTCTTGTTGTGCATTGAAAGTTTTGAGCAGGGGCGGAGAAAAAATGTGGAGGGTAAAAAATATTTTTTCCTATGTTCATTTCCATAGGGATTTTATACCCGACTACAGTCCGAACCACTAATGGATTTGCACCAAATTTGGCAAAAAGCTAGATCTTGGCCCAGAAAATCACATTTTTGTGCTTGGGTGTAAATCCGTTCAATAGTTTTGAGAAAATCCAAATTTGTATTTCTAGGGTAGCAAATACTCCCTATCTTGTGCAGAAATCTGATTTGCTGCCAAAACTTCAACCAGGAAGTGTTGGCAGCCATCTTGGGGCTCAGCCTCAGCTGAGTCCCCAAAAAATGTAAAAATAAAGGAAAGAGGGCAGGGTATGAATATCCTGACCCCCTAGCCCTGATGCTTGGGTTCCCCAGGAACCCTGCCAGGGCAAAAATTCATTTTTATTAACCCCTTCCATGCTCATGACGAGCTCAGCTCATCATGCAGTACACTGCTCGTGTGCTCATGACGAGCTGAGCTCGTCATGAACAATGGGATTCAATGACTTTCAGCACAGAGGGTAAATGCATGCAGCACTGATGTGGTTAAAGAATATGCAGCAAAATCAAGCATCCTAGGACCGGTTTCTGGCTATCAGCCGTCTTCAGCCAGGATAGCTTGACTCCAGTGGCCTAGTGAGCAAGGGACCCATGTCTGAGCATACCCTTCCCTCATAGGGTGAACAGCAAAACACACAAGATGATGGACGGAATGTTGCACAATGGCAAAACATTCGCCCCCAGTCACATATCTGGGTTTAATCCATCAGTATTTTGCTCACCAAGCCACCCCAGTTCAGACATGGCCATATGCAAATCAGTCTTGACCCTGTGCCTTATGGGAACAGTCCAGACCGAACTGCCAAGCCATGTCTTCCCTGGACCGGAATCAAGCATCCTAGGACCGGTTTCTGGCTATCAGCCGTCTTCAGCCAGGACAGCTTGACTCCAGTGGCCTAGTGAGCAAGGGACCCACATCTGGGCATACCCTTCCCACATAGGGTGAACAGCAAAACACACAAGATGATGGACGGAATGTTGCACAATGGCAAAACATTCTTCCCCCAGTCACAGATCTGGGTTTAATCCATCGTTATTTTGCTCACCAAGCCACCCCAGTTCAGACATGGCCATATGCAAATCAGTCTTGACCCTGTGCCTCATGGGAACAGTCCAGACCGAACTGCCAAGCCATGTCTTCCCTGGACCGGAATCAAGCATCCTAGGACCGGTTTCTGGCTATCAGCCGTCTTCAGCCAGGATAGCTTGACTCCAGTGGCCTAGTGAGCAAGGGACTCACGTCTGGGCATACCCTTCCCACATAGGGTGAACAGCAAAACACACAAGATGATGGACGGAATGTTGCACAATGCTAAAACATTCACCCCCAGTCACAGATCTGGGTTTAATCCGTCGTTATTTTGCTCACCAAGCCACCCCAGTTCAGACATGGCCATATGCAAATCAGTCTTGACCCTGTGCCTCATGGGAACAGTCCAGACCGAACTGCCAAGCCATGTCTTCCCTGGACCGGAATCAAGCATCCTAGGACCGGTTTCTGGCTATCAGCCGTCTTCAGGCAGGATAGCTTGACTCCAGTGGCCTAGTGAGCAAGGGACCCACGTCTGGGCATACCCTTATTTTAAGGCAAACATAAAAAAAACAACTGCAGTCTCCCACACTTATTTAAAGATTAGCCCCTGGGTGGGCCAGATCCTGGGGCACTGCATATATAATACACTATGAAGGGGGGCAGACACGGCTCCCCTACTCAGGCTGTTTTGAGCCCTAGGGACCACAACTGCATTATGTAAATAATAGAGTCAGCCAGGCGGACACCCCTTCTTGAGCTCCTAAGAACCCCAGGGACCACCAACACCCCAGGGCCTGAATGAAATTAAAAAGGGGAGGGGGCTGAGTAACCCCCATCCCGGCCATTTATAGCCCTGGGGACCACCACCTCCCTGAGGCTTTGTTAAATGTTTTGAAGGACGGGGAACGAGTGGCCCCTCTCCTGACTCGTTCTCAGCCCTGGGGGCCACCACCACCCCAGGGCAGGCCCTTCAAAGAGAAAGGAGGGAGGGCTGTGTGGTCCCCCTCCTGGAGCCATTATTGTCCCTGGGGACCACCACTTCTCAGTGCCGGCCCCTGCCATCTCTTGACATGCTCACCCCAGGAGATTGCAGTTTATTCTCACTAGGAGGGTTCTTTGGCGGTTCTTAACTAGCAAGAGCAAACAGTAAAATCTGCTCCCAGCATGAGGTATCAGGAAAACTGCTCCCGCTCACTGGAAGTGGATTTCTCATCTGTTTCCCTGACCGCTGTCAATCGGACAGGAAAACAAATGACAGAATTGCTCCCAAATGCAGGGAGCAGAATTTTGTTGCTGCTCCCTATGTGCAAGAGCAATGCTGGCTCCCACTAGATGCAGGGAGCCTACAGGGTACATGGGGAATTCAGGCTTCCACTACAGTCCTCAACTTAGTACACTGGGTGCCCAGAATTGACACCCAGGAGCAAGAGGCCGGGAACTGGGAAATGGGGTCCCCAGAGCTGAAATCGGCCCGAGGAAGGGGGATGTGCAGCCACCTCCCCCATCGTTTTTTGTCTGGGCCCCAGGGAATGGGGTCCCAGGGGCTGAAATTGGCCTGGGGAGGGAGGTCGCAGGCCCACCTCCCCCATGAATGGACAAGTGGGTTTCTTGTCCTGTCCTGGTGAGAGTCCATGGTTCCACGTTTAAATTACTACAACTAAGCAAATGTACAAATCTCCTAGAAGCTCTGCCCATTTGGCTCATTCCACCGTAGTAGTATGCAAAAGTCTTCTGACCTTTTGCCAGTGTTGTATATGAATTTAGGACCCTAGTGTAATTTTCCCGATTCATGCCCATATATAGGTATAAATCACCCTATCCTTATATAGGCATAGAAATCATAACCATATTTAGACTTAGCCTATGCAGTCCAAATACGGCATGGCTACTTCCACTAGTTCCGAAAATCCACAACGATTTCTTGGAAAAACCCGCCTTCAGCAGTAAGTGACTTCCCCTTGCTTGAATATTGATTTAACCAAGAACTCATGGAGTTTTCAAAGAACTGAGTCTTTGATGACATTATTATGTCCAACCTTACGTCAAACTCGGCACCTTCAAGGTATAAATATGCCCACACTTGCCCAGGCAAATACACGGTGGTTTGGAGCAGTTCGACTATCTACCTACACGACACAGCTCACCAAAGCAAGTGTCGAAGGAAGCCGACCCTCCAGCAGACGCACTGAGAGAGACGCTGTCTTTTCTCTTGCTGAGATATCCAGCTTCAGTGTTTCCAAGATACCCTTGCAAGTTGTTGGGAAATCGAGTCCTGAGAGAGAGATAGCAGACCTCCTTCTTTCTAAAACCAAGGTACGGAGCTGATTAGACCCTTAGAGAATTCTTGGATAGGTTCTTGGCAAAAGAATACTGAAACTAAGCTACACCTCACTTACTTCTTCCCTTGTACTAGACCTAGGTTAGGTACACCGGGGTAGGCGTATTTTATAAGCAACAGTTGAGTACCCTTAGTCTTTATTTATTAATGTATGTATTCTATGTTATTTTATATGGCTTAAAAACCATATCATGCTTTTACAGTATTATTTTATAATATTCCTCGTACTGTACGCATTGTACTTTGCAACCAGTATTACGATTGCAGCAGTTCATTTCCTCTGCATGAGAAAGAAGACTGTTCAATAAATACTTTTATTGAAAACGCTCGTCTCTCTATTTCTCTACACTTCTGGTGAAACGAAGCATGCACGATTGACTGAGTGAAATATCTATCTATTGTTTTCGCGACTCTAGAGATACATTTCTTATTCTTGGGAAACAAAGTTGTCATGTTTATGCGGTTGTCAGAAACAAATCCCTTCTTGTTCATTCGAGAAAGTTTCTAGTGACCTCTGAGCTAGCTGGCACTCACAATTAAGTCTAATATATTCGTAAGAGACCTAGTCGACCTCAGTCCTACGTCTAATCTATAGTATATATTATTCCAATGTGCAGAGCCTATTGGGAATATAGGAACTACACTACACCAGGATGATGGACAGCTTAACAAAAGGACCCCCCAGCACATTTCCTGATGATTTTGGTGACACATTATTTGATGCAGAGTAATATGAGAATATCTCCATCAAACAAAGAAGCACTTACTTCATATAGTTAAGAAGAAAGACCCTTGTTTGGGGGAGATTTACCTCTTTGTAGTCTTGTTGTCCTCTCTATAGAAGGATTTATGTTATCACAGATATCTGGGTAAAGACGCATGAGGAACAATTACAATGCAGAAACACACACACCATCACTGGAGACATTTCCTCATGGCCCATTATGCAGCTGAAGTGTAGAATGCACACTAGACATTTACCCAACGAGGTAGCACTTACTTATTAACCAGTAGAAAGTACTCCAGTTAGGTAGACATTTTGTGCAAAGCTGTGAACTTTTGTTTGATGAATGAACAGGTGAAATTATAATAAAGGTGAATCTATTGGAGCACAATCCGATGTGTAGTGACTCCGATGAGTGTTATCTTTCTTGTTGTTTCCTGGTGAGAGTAGAGTATATGGTTTCCTCCTTTTAAATACCCTAAGTATGCAAATGCCCAACATCCATAGCACCACTCACAGACATACACAGGCACTCAAACATCCACTCACAACCCCATACAGGCACTCACATACCCACACAGGTACTCACACACCCACTCACAGACCCCCATAGGCACACACATACCACCTCAAAGACTCACACAGACACTCACAAACCCACTCATGTACAGGCACTCACACACCCAATCACAGACCCACACAGGCACTCACACATCCACTCACACAGGCACTCACAGACCCACATAAGTACTCATACACCTACTCAGACACTTACTAACACATCCACTAAGAGACTCACAGACCCATTCAGCCACTTATACACCCAGTCACTGTCCCATACAGCCACTCAAACACCCACTCACAGAATCATACAGCTAGTCACACATCCACTCAGAGACCCATACAGCCACTCACACACCCACTCACAGACCCGTCAGCCACTCACACACCCACACACTAACCCATACAGCCACTCATACACTCCCAAAACACTCACACACAGGCACATACAGCCACTCACATGCCCACTCTCTAACCTATATAGCCACTCATGCACCCACTCTCAAAGGTGACAGGTTACAGTTAGGATTTTTTTTTTAAATGTAGTAATTCACTGAAAAAACAAAGGTTCCAGGGACATTATAGTTAGAAAATAGCATTAAAAAATGTAGAAATTCACTGAAAAAAAACAAAAGTTACAGGTATGTTATAGTTTGGAAATAGACTGTATTAAATATTACAAATTAATTAAAAAAACAAAGGTTACATAGATTTTATGGTTAAAAAATAATGTTAAAAAACTGTAGAAATTCACTGAAAAACCAAAGGTTACATGGATGTTATACTTAGGAAACAAAATTTAAAAAACCTTAGAAATTCACTGAAAAAAACAAAGGTTACATGGATATTATAGTTAGGCTCTGATTTCACAGTGAAATTCAGCAGTAATATTTACCTGAGCTAACTATAACTTATACCCGCAATGCACTGCTTATGACCTCACATATTACATCACTCATGACATGGTCAGTGACATCACTGAATACATCTCAAATTACATCACTGATGACATCATCTACTGATTGTGAATGTTTTCTAAAAGTTTATGACTGTTATATAAATATATACTATATATATATATATATATATATATATATACACGATATATATATATATATATATAAATATATACAATAAAAGTTAAATTAGTATGCTTTATATGAATTTTCACCTAACTTTAACGTTACCTCTAACCTTTGTTTTTTCAGTTAATATATATAGATAGATATCAAAACAATGCTCTTTCAGGCATAGAGTGCCGCATAAATTATGCACAAAAAAAAGCAGAGAACTCTGGGTAGTTTCAAGTTTAGGTGGAAAGCAGATTTTGTATAGAGCACCCTACAACACCAGGTACACTCTGAATTTGCTCACCTTAAATATCTGCTTTTCTATCAAAGATTTTAAGCATAGGAGTAGCACACTGGCATCTAAGCCGAGATGAAAAAGGACAAAGTCTTTCGCCATTTCTACAGCAAAATCTTCAAGCATAGGTTTAGCACAGTGCCATCCATGCCGACCTATAAAATGATTAAAGCCTTTTACCACTCCAGGCACAGTATTACAGCTTTGGATTGGTAAAATACCATCCAAGCCAACTTAGAATAAATAAAAGCAATGTGTTTTGCTATCATTATAGTACTTCAGAGAGGTTTAGCTTTGACCAGACACAAAGGAGCACCCAGTATGAGTCAAAACAATGTTCTTTATAGACATAGAATGGTAACTGCAAACACAACAATGATGGACAGAATGTGGATCAATGTCACACATTCACCCCAGTCCAAAGATCTGGGCCCAAATCCATCGTTTTTCCACTCCACACCACCCTGGGTTAGACAATGGCGATATGCAAATCAGCGCTGACCCTGTGCCCCATGGGAACAGTCCAGTCCGAACTACAAAAGCCATGTCCTTCCCAGAACGGAAACAAGCATCCGAGGACCGGCCCGGTTTCGAGGTAACACCTCTCTTCAGCCCGGCTAGCTTGATTCCAGTGGTGTGGAGTGCCTGGGACTCACGTCTGAGCATCCCCAGTACACTTAGAGCGGTAACTGCAAACACAACAATGATGGACAGAATGTGGATCAATGTCACACATTCACCCCAGTCCAAAGATCTGGGCCCAAATCCATCGTTTTTCCACTCCACACCACCCTGGGTTAGACAATGGCGATATGCAAATCAGCGCTGACCCTGTGCCCCATGGGAACAGTCCAGTCCGAACTACAAAAGCCATGTCCTTCCCAGAACGGAAACAAGCATCCGAGGACCGGCCCGGTTTCGAGGTAACATAGACATAGAATGGCGCATAAATTATGCAAAAAAGCTAGAATTCTTGGTAGTTCCCATGTTTACGTGGAGAGCAGCCCCTGTGCACCCTACACCATCAGCGACATTCTGAATTTTCTCACCTCAAATGTCTGCTTTTCCATCAAAGTTTTTAAGCACAAGATTATCACATTGCCATCCATGCCAAGAAAGAAAAGGACAAATTATTTTGCCATTCCTACAGCAAAATCTTTAAGCATAGATTTAGCACAGTGTCATCCACTTCGAGCTGTAAAATGATATGAGCCGTTTATCACTCTAGTCACAGTATTACAGCTTTGGAATTTATACAATACCATCCTAGCCAACCTGGAATGAATAAAAATAATCTCTGACACATGTTTTACTATCATTATAGCTCTTTAGAGAGTTTTAGATGTGTCCAGACACAAGGGAGCATCCAGTATAAGTAAAAAACAAATCCCTGACACAAACAAGGGGGAACATGGCGACCAGCAAGCACATCGCCCGCAAGCTCCGGCTCTCAGAATTGAACAATAGATCATATGCTGCACTACACAGCATATAACGACTAACATTTTTGCCAGCAAACTCTTGCCGAGTACATCTGTATATGGTCCCTTCCTTTGGTGCCTCGGATGACGCAGATGCCTCCGGAGACTCGGCCTGGCATCCCGCCTTGTTTGGGCTTTCCTCTACTCCTTGTGGCTGGGCAGCTACGGCAGGGTCGATGGGCGGCGGTCCATGTTGATTTCGGGGCAGGGATGCCGTGAGAGGCAGCATCAGTTCTGGCTCGCATAGGCAGCAGCCAGGAGGTGAGGAGGAAACTGAGGAGACTAAAGGAATAAAGTCCCCCATCAACTGGGGAGACACCCGTTGCACCAGGCGGCCTAGACAGACTGAATCTGTCCCGCACAAGTACACAGAGGGGTTAGAAATGCCCCATAAATCTATGACCATAAAAAAGGCAATAGAGGTGCCCCCAAGAAGAAGCAAGGCATACAAACTGTTGGGAGCGCAGCTATTTTAGGCAGGGGGAAGGAGACAATCATAAATCTTCCAGGGACATTCCCTCCAGCGGACACTGTTGCAGCAGGAAAAAAAGGTACTCTTTAAGAAATGCCGAGTTTGGGCACTTGCTAGATCAGAGGGTGGGAGAGCCCGATGAAGATAAAGGTTCTAACATAATAGCTGTCTCCCCTCTTTTGCTTGTGCAAACTAAGACCACCACACAGTCAATAGGTAAAACCGAGAGGCAGGGGAGGACCTTGAAGAACACGAAAGCTTCAGGGGACAAAATTAGAGTTATGCCATCCTTAAGGTCTTATTTTAAAATAAAGGAAGTAGAGCCTCATGATAATATGCCTTCTTCAAATGAAAAAACATCCATGGAGAATACGGCTGCAACAAGGTCTCCCAAGATACCGCATACACAGTTGGCTGCAGTAACTGACCTCCATGCTACTAATAGATTTGCTGCACTATCTGAGGATAATACGGATAAGGAACGGTCACAAATGCCCCCCTGTATGGAAGATATAACCCCTACTAGAAATTTTGCAGTTGGCACTGAGCTTCCAGATATGAGTCTCTTATTGCTTTCACTTTCTAGGCATATTAAAGTAAAATTTGCAATCTCCGAACACAACCAAGAGAAGATTCAGGTGTCTTGTGAGAACCTTGAAGCTATAATGGTGGATATTACAGCAAGGTTAACAGCAAGGTTAACAACGATGGAGACTGTGTTTGAGATACTACAGGAAGAGGTCAAGTCTAACCAAAGGGACATATAATCCTTAAAAACTTGTGAAAGAGAGATCAGGGACAAACTGGAGTCAATAGAAAATAATTTCAGAAGGAATAATTTAAGGCCGCTAAACGTTCCTGAGAGACAGGAAGGGGGATACCTGAAAGGTTTCATGATAGACATTCTTAAAGAGTTGATTCTCGAAATCCAGATGTGGGACTTAGATCAGGATAGTCAAAGAGTTCGTGGACCCATTTAGAAGTAACCCAAAAAGAGACAAACCTAGGAAAAACTTAGTAAACTTCTGTACTTGTGTTATCAAAGAAACAATCCTCTCAGCTACTCTCAAAGTGAAAAATTTCCACAAAGACGATTGGCCTTACACCATAAATAGTCAATGGGAGCTTGGGAAATATTTTCAAACTTGGAAGTCACTGAGGGCAAAAGCGCAGCTAAAATCTCCTATAACCCTAAGGGCCATGTGGAGTAACAGAATGTATAAAATGAAGTTGAGGGATTAATTAGCCATATTAATGTGCAAAAGAAGGCATAAGAAGATAGGTCAGAGAGTCAGAGCCCCAGGGGTAGCATGCACTACCTCTTTTGGATAAAGGGAGGGTTCTCTAGGGTGGGTTAGGGTAGATGGAGTGAAGAAGGGTTATGCATGCATATCTGTAATTATGAGCACCGGGTAGTCAACATGCTGAAGGGAGGTGATCAGGAGGCGGAAGAGAAAATAGGGGATGCATAACCGACAGGAAATAAGAGTACTATCTTGGAATGTAAATGGGCTTAGGGTGCATAGGAGAAGAAATAAGATTCTGGAACAACTTATTTAACTCTCTGAAAATGATATAATAATACTACAGGAAACACTCCTCCGCTGTGAGGAATGGAATGAGATTCTTAATGCTAATAGATGGATAGTGCATCTGGTATGTACTAATCAATCATGCAATGTAAATTGGAGTAGCCATATTATTTAAAGAATAAGCACGTGTTAAGATAGAAAGTTCTATTGTGGATATAGGGGCAGATGGGTAATAACTAATGTTAAAATAGACAAGACAGGATACACATTGGTAGGCTAATATGGTCCCAACGTGGACGATCCGTCTCCTCCTAGGAAACTATATAGACATTTACTTGACAGAAAGTATATCATCATTATGTGGGGGAGAGGGACTTTAATATATTGCTGAATCCCACTCTTGATAAGTCCTCAATAAGACCTACAGTTAATGCCCCTAAAATGAGGGAGGCAGTACAGCTAATTAAGAACCTTGGCCTAATGGATATTTGGAGATTAAAGGCGGGTTCTAGAAAAGAGTTTACTCATCAGAATAAAAAATATTCACATGCCCCCAGTATAGATTTATTTTTAGTTGATTTAAGACTAAGTAAAAATATTTCCACAATTTTGCACCAACCAGAACACCTTTCAGATCCTGCGGCGGTAAAATTAGTGGTTTCAGTGGAGAGCCATTGAACTGAGTCTAGGTGGACCCTAGACAGAAGTCTTTTAGGAAATCAAGAAGCCGTAGATGCGCTAAAAAAGGATACAGTAGAGTTAGTAGTGATTAGTGAAACTTCGGACCCACCACACATTTTGTGGGATGCCTTTAAAGCATATATGCAGGGAAGGATAACAGGTTATGCAGTGTTTAGAAGAAAAGAAGGGAAAAAGGTATTAAGAGAATGTAAGTCTAGAATTGACAAGGCACAGAAAGACCTCACTGATTGTCATAATGTCACCTCAAGATCTGAGTTCCAGAAAAAGCTGAATCCGGACAGGGAACACTTAGCTGAGTTTTTAGAAAAAAGGATGCGAGAGAAGTGGGATGCCAGTAAATTGGCACATTAGGAATACGGGAAAAGGTGTGGGAAACTACTAGCCTGTAAGACAAGGCAAGACTTGCTCCGAAATGAGATTAAGGAGGTGCAGATTGGCCCCACTCAAGAACGCTGTCTGGCAGATGATAGTATTAGGACGGCATTCAGGGATTTGTTTCAAGATTTGTATACTGAGGATACAAAATTTAATCAGACAGAAGTGAAGGAATGGTCGCAACAGGAAACTCTCCCTACATTGGATATTAGTCAACAATCATTCCTCAATGAAGAAATCCCTGCTTCAGAGATAGGGAAATCAATTGCTCACTTAAAAAGGGGGAAAGCATCAGGCCTGGATAGCATACTGAATGAGTAATAGAAGGTTCTAAAGGAAGTGCTTGTCCCGCACCGTACCAAATTGCTGAATAGTATTTATATTAACCATGCACCTCCCCCAACTTTGTGGAAGAAGGCAGTTATAACCTTAATTTTAAAACCCACCAAATTCTTATAGGCCAATTTCCTTACAAAATGGTGATTACAAAATATTTACGCAGATACTTGCCAAAAGTTTAGACAGTGTGCTAACAAACATCATACATGATAACAAAAAGGGTTTTATGAAACATAGGCAGCTTTATGACTTAACGCATGATTTGGTTGGTGCAATTGACATTGCTATCACAACTAGGTCTCCCTTAACCGTTATAACTGCTGACGCAGCTAAAGCGTTTGACAGAGTTAGCTGGCCATATCTGTGTGAAGTCATTGAACAAAATGTGTTAGGCAACAATTTCCTCAAGGCTATAAGATCGATATGTAATGCACCAACAGCAAGGATAGTTATAGATGGGTTTCTCTCATCTAAAATCACTATAGGCCGGGGTACTAGACAAGGATGCCCATTGTCGCCCCTTCTGTTTAACTTATTTGTAGAACCTCTGGCAAGAAGAATCAGGACAGAACAGAATATTCTCCCCTTTAAATATCTGGATTGGAATAAAAAAGAAACGCTATATGCTGATGACCTATAAATCTGTACACGCAGCCGGGAAGCATCACTACCACTTATAATGGAATTAACGGAGGCATTTGGGAGAGTATCTGGATATTTGGTAAACAAGGATAAAACGGAGACTATGACTTGGAAGAGTCTAGATGACTCCACATTAGAAAAGTCAGAGATTAAAAACCTCAGGGTAAGAATAGTCAAAGATCTGGATAAGATGACATTAATTAACTTTAACAGAATTTGGCTGGAGTCTAAGAAATTACTGAAGTCATAGATGTATTTACCTCTATCGATTTTAGGGAAAACTAAGATAGTTAAGATGATGATCCTCCCTAAATTCATATTTATTTTCAATGCCCTACCATTAGATTTGAAATCTGAGTGGTTTAAGAAGTTGCAAGGTGACTAGAGTAGCTTCATTTGGAAGAATAAAGCTGTTCGGATAGCTTAGAAAAAATGCTGTAAAAAGAAAACAGATGGAGGGATACCACTCCCGGATTTCCAGTTTTACTATTGGGCCTTCTCTCTGAAGAAAGTAAGACACCTAATAGACAACAAACAAAGAATTCCTCCTTGCCTCAGGGTTTTGAAAAAAATCTTCTGGAAGAATCCACATTTTTCCTCTCTAAATTTGGCCACCCACATTTTTTTAAGACGATTACATTCGAGGTTTTACTAGCAGTCTGTAAACTCTGGGTTCAAGTTAAACGGATTCTTGGAATCCCGTACTATAGCTGCAATGCTCCGATATGAAATTCACCTGGGATCCGTCAATGTCTCTTAGACGCCCTAGCAATGCCCTTATCAACAGCAGGTCTGATAAGATGGGGTCAGCTTTTTGATCAAGGCTCCTTGATATCATGGGGCTCTTTAGCAGCCAGCACTAACTTTCCCCTTTCAAGGTTTAAATACCATCAGTTAGCAAGCTGGTCCCATAAGTAACTGCAGATCGAGCTCAAAACAGCATGGGAGAAAGAGATAACAAGGGACCAGAGACATGTGAAGGAAGTGTCCAAATGGTACTGGGAATTGGTGGAAGTGGAGGACGGTCCCCCTACTTTGCCAGAGGAGATTTAGAAGATGGACTTGCTGGAGCCGGATATTCTAAATCCATCGCAAGTATTGATGGCTACACTTTGGGTTACAGTCAGATCTGCACCCCTGAGGAGGAACCATCTGTTTACTTTATACAGAGCGTATTGGTCCCCCAAGAAGCTGTCAAAGATGGGTGGAAGCAAGAAGAGATGTTGCCCAAAGTGTGCGCTAGAGACTGCAGACAATGTTCATCTCCTATGGCAGTGTCCAGCAATCCAACTCTTCTGGCAAGATGTGGGTAACTTTTTGTCGAGACTTTTGGGAGTAAGATAGAGGTAAGCCTTGAACTGGTCATTTTTGGGATTCTAACTGGTGGTGGGAACTATTACAAATTGGGGAAAGTTTGGGCTCAAATCCTTTTTATTTTACATTAATTGCACAAAGGGAAATTTGCACAAAGTGGGTCACTCACAATGTGCCATCTATAACCGAGTGGGTGACCTATACTAAACATTTCTGCAGGCTGGAGTGTACAACTGGTTCTGCTAAAAGTGTAAAAATGGGTGATCCACTGCTTTCAGGCATCAAATGATATATCACGATGTGTAGGTTTGGCCTTGTTATAGGACCATAACTTCAAAAACAGAGGATTAAGACATATTTCGACAATTGAGGAGGTTGGCTACACCGAATAAAAACCTTCCTCATAATGGTTTGAGACTAAACTACCTTTAACACCGTTGCATCCCAGGCCGCTCCCAGCTTAGATCTTGGGCCTAAGTCGTATATGAGGACTAAAAATAATCACAAAAAAACAGTACTAGAATTTATCTCCACTAGTGCAGAGTCACTAAGGGGCTGGCAAAATTAAAATATGGCCTGAAGTCAAATGAGGTTGGAGAATTGCCATGAAGATACAGACAGAGTCTGTAACATCTAAGAATAAATAATCAAAGGGTTAAATACCCTTTCGCTTCCAGACATCAAAGGTCGCACAGGTACGCAAAGACTATGATCAAGCTTCTGGGATATTAAATTTGCAATCGAGCATTAGATTGGCTCAGGCAATACACCCATTGTTATGGAGATGGTCGCCTTGTGATCTGATGGGCACTGCTGGGTTAGCTTGGTAAAGTTCAGGCAATCGGCAGATTTAAAACAATAGGGCGCCTTTCACCACTCTATACTTTAGTGTTTAGAATTTGCACATACTTTCCAAAGAGTAAACAAAAAATCCTACACTGTAAACAAAGAGGCATGGGTTTTCTGTGTTAAACTGCGACCATCTGACTGTGCAATTGACTGCAGAACTCTGGAGGACCTGGATGAAAACCCATGATACATGACACAGGGAATGGGTCCTGAGCACAACCTTTGTACATCAAATGCACATTTTCTTTGGTTACCTGGCAGGGAAGAGGCTTTGCATGTTTTTAGTTGCCAAACCGCCACCTGATAAAGTGGGTGAGGCTGGGGACTCCTCCATCTTTGAAACCGCAGTCAGGGAGCCTGCTGGTGCTTTATGTTCACTGTCTTTGCAAAGAAAGTTGCTCTATAATGAATAATTTGAAGTGTGGCAGCCGATTGTCTTTGCAAGTTAGCAATTGATCAAATATTCATGATCCCACGTGAATGGAACAAAGCAGATAATAAGGCGCGCCATTCGCCTAAACTGAAGCACTCTAGAGACCATTCATAAAATCCTGCCTGCTCACAGACGCTTATCTATGTTCAGGCAGCACTATAAACACACACCGAGAATGTCTAGTGCTGTTTTCAACCAGAGACTTCAAGAGATAATACAGGGCAGATGATTACATTGATTGTTGAATGTTAACTGCATCAAGACAGATAAAAGAAAAAAAACGGAATTTCTTTCTTCTAAATTTATCTCTGAGCCTTAAAATAGCTTCAGTCGAACAAAATGAATGCCGTTGCTTTCACCTCTTCCGTGTTAAAGTGGAAAACGATTAGTTACTTTTCTTAAGTTCTCTTCCTTTTCTGATTTACAATGTACGTGATTATTTAGTAAGTTAGTTTTGTAACTAACACGCTATCAAGTCACATTCTGCTTAGTAGAGAGCCCAAGTTAGAAGCGGAAAAGTGCCCTTCGTGTTAGTGCATTGTAAATTGATACTTGTATAGCGCACTACTCACCCGCAAGGGTCTCAAGGCGTGTGTACGAATACCGCTGTGGAACCCATCCTGGCTTTCCCTGTGAGGTGTCCACTCCTGGGCACCACCAAGGTGGAGGCCAGGCATCCTTAGCGTTGTGGGGGCCGTTGTGGAGATTAAGCAAGCTAATGCCCAGTGTTGCAGAGTGGGACTCCATGATTGGAATAGGCACCGAGGCGAGAATTATCAGGTCCGTGGAATTTTTGAGCCCAAGACCCGCCGAGGCGGGGAATTGAACCCTGGTCCCAGGCTAGACCTCTGCATCAGGGTCTGCCGCTCCAACCATTGAGCCACACTTCTCGGGTCTCATCCCTCGAGTCCTGGTAGAAATCAAGCATATGTAAAGAGTGGTGAATGTGGGACAAAGGCTTTCCAAGAAATAAGGGTAGTTATAGTGAGTTGGGTTGAAGGTAGGATGACGTGGCTGGTGGTACTCCAATACCTCAGCAATTCCCGGTAGCAGCCCGCTGACTATAGGTTAATATGCCCAGATCCCCGAATGAAAATATAATGACATTAGCTGGGGATGCCCCTTTATAGAATTAATCGCAAATAAAATGCTGAAGAATTTCTGGTTCAGCCCTGCTCTTTAATGTTTTATTCATTAAGAAAGAGGGGCTGTATGAAAATTCTAGGTTGTTAGTTAGGTGACCGGCATGGATTATATTTGTGGGCTTTGAGTGGTACAGTTGGCTCCGAAATGTGCCACCATTAGCGGTAGCATGGCAGAAGGAGGCGGTGCTTTAGGTTTACAAGAGGGTGCATTTTTTTGTTGTCTCCTTCTTCTTGTGCATTTTCCTTCTCCGTCTTCTTGTGCATTTTCCTTGATTAGTCACACGCCACTATGTGATAGACTTTGATAAGACTTATGTTCTTTAGTCTTAAAGTCCAGCAGTGGTTCCTGAAAGATCAAAATTTTATTTTAAGGGCGCGCCACTTTGATGTTCATCTTCCATTGATTTTTAATTCTTTCTTTTACTTTCAAAATTCTTCAGTTTATAAAATACTGCTTTTTCCAGTTCAAGCTTAAAATGGTATGTATGTTTTATCCAGTGCTTAGATTTTTTCAAAGGTCTTGAGTTTCTTCTTCAGGTGATTGGTAATGCCTTTTCCTCATTCATTAGGGGAGTGATGAACTCAAGAGGGATGGGAAGGTGGGTTTTAAGGTGGATACACTTGTCAGCCCTAAGTGCACTGGTGTAAGGAAACTTTAGAGGGCCCCCCGGCAAAGTACATGGAGGGGCCCCCTCCAGACTCAATTGGGAGCTCTCTGGCCAAAATACTGTGCTGAGGGGGCCCCCTGGAGCTTGGGGCCCCCCACACTATGGAGACTGCTGGAGACTGTGTTACGACACTGAATAAGCGCTGTTTTGGTCAGTGTCCTGACCAAACAGAAATGGGTCTTCAGTTTGACCTTTGTGTAAACCTGCATGTTGAATATTATATGTGTTATGGTACAAATGAAATGCATGCAAATTACCATTCCGTTCGGGGCAAATAATGCCTTTGAGTTTTCGTCATTCAACATCCTTTTGGTGTGGCTGGCCGCTGCAAATTTGGGAAGAATATTTTTGTTTTTGTAGGCTCTTGTTTTTTTTTAAAGTGAATCAGCTAAAAAGAGCATTTTTGGAAGAAGAGAATGTTAGGTTCTTGTCTCAATGTTGTTTTGAGGACATTTTAAAGTTTTGATCTTGGACTCCTGCTGTTTTGCCTCGCTGCTTCAGCTGTGTATAATTTTTGATATGATTGTGATGCAAGTTGCTCAACTCATTGCTCTGGGGTGTCAGATTTTGGAGGTAGTCAGGGGCACGCATTTGTTAAGCCTAATGCATAGTGCATTTAATTTTGAATTTGATCTTGGACCCTAAAGAAAGCCAATTGAAGAATGTTAAGACTGGTTTGAGGTACTCCAATTTGATGAGATGTACCTCAGTTTGGCTGACATATTTTGATTCTAGTGAAATTCGTTTTTTGAGCAGATCTCAATAACCTTACTTGGAAGTTGGTACTTTTAGCCATCTCATTAATCTGTATCAATGCAATGACTATGTTTTTGACCTCCCCTTTTGGGTTCTAAGCAGTTTCCAATGGTTAGGCATATATGGTTGAAGGTCCACCCACCAACATAATATGTGTTCTAGGACAATCTAAACAGATACATTTTCCTTCATCCAAAGATCCACAAATATAAGCTGGTGGGAAATATTTTATTTCTATTGGACTCAGTCTCCAGATCATAGGTAAGTCTGTGTATTTTCTTTTAAAATCTGTAAATTGAGAATGTTTCTAGTGGAACTTTGGCACTGGGCACATTGTCAGCCTAAACTAACAGTGAGGCAGATATGGACCTGTGGAAGGATGCCCATGTGCTTGGTATGGAAGACTATGTTTACCCAAGTCAAATATTTGCCTCCGGTGATAGAGGAATGTCTGTATACTCTTCCGGCCTTTGCCAGAAGTCCTCATCCACTTAGAGCCTTTTGATGAGTTTTTCATGATTGATTATGTCTCGGTTACTGATAGAGTGAGTACAAGTGCAGGCTAATTGTCCTCATCATGCGGAGACCCTTAAACTGGCCAAGGCAGTATCTGTCCCTTGTTCAGCTTGAAGCCTGATTGTTAGTCAATAAGAAGTGTGTAACATTCCACTTATTTCTGGAGTCATCTTATCACTTCCCTGTCCAAGATCTTACTCAGGAATGGGAGTTTAAAAAATGGTCTATAGGTGGTTAGTACCTTTGGCTACCCAACAGTTTTCTTATTAAGCAAAGTAACAATTTTGTGTATCAGATCACATAATACTATTTCCTTAGCAAATGGGGCTTTCTGTAATCTTGCAATATAAGCAGCAAGTGTTGGAAGGAAGTAAGTGACGCAGGAAGCCAAATATATTTTCTTCGAAAGGTTAAATGCTATTGATTTTAAATGTTAACCTGGTGACTGCTGGCTCATCTGATTGTTCAAATATTGTTAATTTTGCATGCAGGTTGGGCAAAGGTGTTGGGCGAAATTGTGATACTTCAGTATTGTTACTAATGATTTAATGTAATGAGTTCATTTTGGATTTGAAGGAGTGCCTATCCTTTCATTGCCACAGGTTTGTGTAAGGGATGTTTTTTAAGGTTAATCAGTTCATGAAAGATCTTAACAATTCCCCTTACCTGGTTTTGGCCTCTTCAAGGCACTTGAAATTCTTGGCTTCAGTACTAATACTTTTTGTGGATTTTGTACCTGTAGCAGTACCTTATCATGTTATATTCTTCTATTGAATGGCTTCTTTGGTGTTTCAGTTGTCTGGCAGTTTTATTCATATCAGACAATTCTGCATTGTACCATTTATTGAGCTATGGGTATGTTTTCACCATCTAGGTCTAGAATTTCTCCAGGATTTGTCTTTCAACAATGTCTACTGCTAAGTAGACATTGATGTCGATTCATCAAAATGCTAGTGGTAGCAGAAGTGACATTACATATCTTGCGACCTCTGATGTCATCACAGGATATTACCCGATATGACATTTGACTCTGGTCACAGGATTTGACTTCTTTAAAGTTAAAAAACAACTGTTAAGTGATATTGGAGAAAAAAGATATTTAAATAGATAAAATGTATTTTAGTTATCAACCATATATTAACTAGGCGGCTGTCATGATGTTAGGAGCATAACAATTTTAGGCAAAGGTGATGGCAGTCATAGGCCAAACACAGTTATCGTATTCCTTAACATAAATTCAAATGCAAAGGTACTTTCACAAGTGCCCAGCACTATAATGTGGCAAACACAATCATCACTTTGCTAGATACAACTATAATATGCACGAAGGTAGCCTGAAATGTATATTTACAGCCACAAATGCCAAGACAGAATCTCTGCATGCCAAGGCAAAACCGGTGAATAAGTAGGCATTACTCTAAATGCCCAATGCGGTCTCAGAAGGGGATACTCAATATTTAAGAGATTAACACTGAATGATTCACTTGCACAGTCTTTCTTTTTCAGAGCCAATCTGCAAACATACTGCGCCGACCCGACCCCAGGCACAAACGTGCCACCAAAAAAAGGCAGGCACTCAGTTTGCACACTTTTTCCAATGTTTTACTTGTTTCCCATCACAACTGACTGCATGCACTGGAGACATGGGTGCATATTTTCGGAAGAGCACTTTAAGTTTAATGAACAGTTTCTGTAACATAAACCTAGCCTTGAATGCTGATAATTATCCTTTCTGTACGTAAGGCCTGTAAGGTTCCTTTTTAAATGTGTTTAACCTTCGTTATATTGTTGCTTTACATGAATTTGAACAGTTTTTAAAATATTGATACTGTGAGCCTCTGTTATTGCTACTAATTCCTGCACTTTAATAATTGGAGTGTGTTATACTCCATTCTCCTCCCTTTCCTCTAATTGCATTTTGCGGGGCTTGTTCGACCCCGGGCGGCCATTTTCTCAGTGCCACGCGCTATTTCTGGTCAGCGCTCTAGTCGCTGCACACCGTCCTACCACAAACCCTATTAAATGGCCATAGTTTGGACGCGCGCAGCGGGCGCGCCTAAGGCAAGCCGGTCTGAGCCCGTCCCCGCCCGAACAGGTCCAGGGGCCCGGGCCCCTGCTCAGATTAAGAGGATTACCATTAGTTGCTCTCGAAAACAGTTGCTGGACTTACGTAGTATACCCCGCCTTGATTGTACGTTAATCGACCCTGAATCCACTGATTTTAGCTGCAGTTGCTGTATTTTTGCATCTGACACGCAGTGTTATAATGAACATAGTTTAATATTATTTTCTGATATCAATGTTCAGGAAAAATCCTTTGTAAAGTGTGGCCATTTACTTAAAAACGGAATTTACCTTTTTTAACATCAATTGCCGCTTGCTCCCTAAGCACAAGCCAGATATCTTTGATCATCTGATAAGCAAGCAGCCTGGCACTATTTTTCTTACAGAAACATGGCTGCATGCGAGCTTCGGTCCCGATGTACCGTCCACCTTACCTCCCAATTATGTGATAGTTAGGAAAGATAGGGGAGCCCAAATGGGGGGAGGCATAGCGGTTATCTATAAAAATTCATACACGTGTAAAGTTGCAGATCAGACCTTTAGGGGATGTAAGGCCTTTTTATTTAAACTTACTTTGTCTTCTGAGTTCCCATTCTCAGGGATACTGCTCTACCATCCCCCTGGGTCCGCTGGACCATGGGCTACATCACTTCCTGATCTTATTACTCCTTATGTTTTGGATGCGGCAAATTTTACCATCTTGGGCGACTTGAATCTTCACCTCGATGACCTGACATGTGTGACAAGCACTACCTTGATCTCTGACCTGGCAGCAATGAATATTTTGCTCCATAATGTAGGGTCTAGCCATGTGGTTGGCCACTTATTGGATCCCATCTTTTCCAACTTAGCTAATATTATTTGCTCCCCAGCTCTCCCAGTACTCTGGTCAGATAACTTTTTGGTCGGTTTTCGGGTCAGAAAAGAAATGTCGAGTTTATCCTTGAACGCTTTGGGCACTAAATCCAAATCAAGAATTTTGGGGAAACTGGACATTGGAACTTTTAATAAACTCCTATCTAATAATGCCCCTGCCATTAATCAAGTTTCTATGGCAGAATTAGATACCATCCAAAATTGGATCTTAAAATCTATTGAAGGGTGCCTTCCACCGTCTATTAAAAAGGTGAACAATCATCGTCCTCCTCCCCCCTGGTTCAATAAGAGGCTAGAGATAGAGAAAAGTAAATGCAAAGTGTTACAAAGACGCTGGAGAAAAAACTATGTACCTGAATCTAAAATCGCATACAAACTGGCTACAAGAGATTATCACTCACTCTGCAATGCTGCTCGAGCTGAATACGTGAGTTCTACTATCTAACATGCACAGAATAGTTCTAAAACTCTATTTGTTAGTTAAAGAACTATCTGGGGCATCTAGTCAACCCACCCCCCGCCCTGTGCTTACTGACTTACAATGTGAGGATGTCAAGTCAGTGAACATTACACAGAAAATTAAGAACTCTCCCGTAACACCGAGAACTAATGAACAGCTGAAATGTTAGATTGCCGAACCGACCTATAAAGTGGAAAATTGGTCAATCCTACATATAACATCCTTTAAACTGCTTCTTGACAGTCTTAAATCTGGCTATCCTAGAGATCTTTTTCAGAAGCTGGAGTTGCTTAATGCTTACCTACAGGAAGCAATTGTCCCACCTGCATGGAAAAGCATGCTATGGTCCTTCCACTTTTGAAAAAAGCTAATGCTGACCCGACGCAACTATCACATTTTCGGCCTATTTCGTTACTGCAGATTTTCTCCCAAATTTTGGAAAAACACATTCATTTACAATTGACTCACTTCATTGATGTTCAAACTTTCTATACCCCTCACAGTCTGGTTTTAGAGCTGGTTTCTTGACAGAAACTACTCTTCTCGGAGTAACAGAAATGATGCAAAGCCGTTTGGATGCTGGAGAAACTGTGGCATTCATATTACTTGATTTGAGTGCCGCTTTCGACACGGTGTCTCATACCGTGTTATTGAAAGCCCTACAATCAATGGGTGTCATTGGCTCTGCACTCAATTGGCTTGTTGATTTTTTTTACAGACTGCACATTCCAGGTATTCTCTCCTACGGCCAGCTCCAAAACCATGTATCACCTTATGGGGTACCGCAGGGCTCCATTCTCAGCCCTCTGCTGTTTAATGTCTATGTCAGGCCTTTGGCTGTCATTGCTGAAGATGCTGGGTTGTCTATTTTTTCCTATGCCAATGACACCCAGATAATGTTCTCCCTCTCTGAGATAATTTTCTCCCTCTCTGCTGAACAGGCATCTAAGTCTTCTTCTCTTCAGAGTGGATTGAGGAATATTGCAAGTTGGATGCAAGCCAACCTGCTCAAACTCAATGGTGAAAAGACAGAAGTGTTAATTTTGGGCAATAATAAAGATCTTTGGGGTCCTCAACACTGGCCTTCTAAATGGGTGCTCTGCCCCAGCCTAAGCACCAGGTCCGCAACTTAGCCCTTATCATTGATGACCAGCTATCAATAAAGCAACAAGCGGTGAAGTGGCCTGGACCTGCTTCACCATTCTTAAATGGCTCAAGAATATCCTGTGGATGTTGCCTGGCTCCACTCAAAGAACTGTGGTCCAGGCTCTTGTCACTTCTAGACTGGATTATGGCAACATCCTGTATCTAGGAGCCAATAAGGACGTGATATGCAAATTACAGGCGGTGCAGAATGCAGCTGCTAGGGTGCTTTGCCAGGTTCCCAGAATGGCTCCCATTTCTGGTTATCTTCGGGACCTTCATTGGCTCAGGGTGGAGAATCGTATTAAATTCAAAGCCCTGAGCTATATGTTTAAGATCAAATCTGGCAAGGCACCCCAATACCTGAATGTCTTTGCTCATCATTACTTACCACCGCACCTTCTTCGCTCTGCCACTGAGGCCAAATTTTCGCTCCCTAGGACCAGATTGTCACGAATGGGGCGGTCGGTCTTTTTCTTGCCTGGGCCCTTCTATGTGGAATTCCCTCGCCCTGCCCGTCGAAATGAAACAGAATATGTGCATTTTCTAATGTGCTTAAAAACCTGGCAGTTTAATCAATAGATCTTCCATCCTCTTTCTGATCCTGTCAGGCGGCGCCAAGAAACCTTTGGCCAGCTATTGCGCCTTATAGGAATAAAAAAATAAAAAAAATAAGGAGTATTCAACAAATCTCTACGGGAGCGGAACCCATCCCAGATTTTCAAGAATAGCCACCGATTCTTTAAATGAGCTGCATTTATATGAGTTCTATGTACATTTATTTTTTATAGCTGTCATAACATATAGACATATATTGAACACATTTACTTATACACTTAATATAATATCCATGTAGATAGCACATAATCAAAAACTGAATTGCCACTTGACACCTTATTGACAGGCAAGCAAGTGGAAAGGGTGGCTGTGGGGGAGGTGGGTGAGTAGTAAAAGCAAAGTATAGAGTGGCTCATTGGTATTGGTGTCAGTGGTTGATACTGAGTTAAGGTTGCATGGTGGTGATCTGAGTGAATTCACAAGAGGCTGAGGTTGAGAGGTCTTGTGAATAACGTTGGTATTTTGAGGAAATCTTCAACTATCTATGGAGAGAGTTTTCGGAGAGGATGGGAACAAGGGACAGGGTTAGAGAGGAGAAGGGGGAGAGATGAGAGAGTGCCAGGTAAGCAGTGGGATGTTTTGAAAGAATCAGTGTTTGTTGCTAGAAAGCCACAGAATGCTGTTTGATCAAGGTCGAGGCAGATGTTGCATGCAAGGGGTCTGTGATGCCAGGGGTTTAACAGGGCTAAAATGCTGCAAATGATGGAATCAAAAATGTAATACCAACAAGTGTCAGAGGCTGTGGACAGAGGAGCTCAGTGAAGCATGTTGCTCACGCCCTACATATCCTCCAAAGGCAGCAATGATGTGAAGGCACCTATGATTCAAGTAATTCCAAATGCACTGTATGTCTATGATTTTTATAAGTGAGTAAGTCAGTAGGGCCTGAAAGGAGTCCTTTGCGAGTCCCTCACTTGAGGCATATTGGGTAGAAGCACAAACCTGCTATCTCTGTTGCTTGCAGCATCTCCAGTACAGCAGCTGTTCCCTGATTCGGCTTGCTCCTCAAGTGTCCCGCGCTAATACCGGTCCGGTCCCAGTTCCTTTGTGACCCCTTAAGACACTTCTGCAAAAGTATGTTTTACGTATATAAATGTGTATACCTTTTATTATTTTCCTTCCCTCCTGTTATGCAAAAGTTTCAGGGCTTAGTTCCCAACTCTCTTGATGAGAACATTTTAACCCAGAAGTCATTGGTCATATTAAGCTGGGGGCACACCTGTGCCTCCAGTTCGAAATAATGTGTGAGAAGCTGCTCCATTATAGCTACACCTGTAAGTGGACCTCAGAAGGATGAGAACCGAGACAGCAATATTATTCTGGTATCCTGGCTGACTGGTGGGCTCCATAGTTGAGGACAAACGATCTGTTCTTACCTCAGTGACCGTCTATGCGTCTGGGCTCACTGAGGCACACTACAAATACATTCATCATTAAGCTATACTCTAGATCCTTGAAATTGATGTTCCTGTACATCACAGAGATGCAAAGTATTAAAACGATGCTGTTAAAACGCTACATTTATTTATTTATTCTTTTGGATACAGATTCAATAATCACTGTCGGGTCAGTTGCATGGCATTTCGCATCTCCATGAGAATCAAACTCTTCTAATTAGGTAAGACAATTTCATTGAAATATTTAGAAACCCATTTAGGCTATTAAGATAAGAACTCTCATAACAGCTAGGCATCATTAAAAAAAATAGTAAGTCGCTTTAGAGTATCTTTTGATTTGATCCTTTCAGCACTATAATCATCAGTAAATAGTCAATGACCATCAAAAAAGCATCGAGATATTCAGTCAGATAATGTAAAAGACTACAACACAACAGCATCGTTTTAATACGTTTCCTTTCCTTCTTTTTTCTAACAGAACCCCTGACGAAGGGACAATACAGTCCCTAAATGCATTGGGTTATCTAAGAAATAATTGTAATGTAATTGGTTATATGTATAATATTCACATCACTGATGTAACGTGAAATGTTATGTAAAGAAAATGATTTATGAATTTCATTGTTTGAATTCCTGAAATACATGAATTAAAATGTTGTAAAAGGAATACCACTTCATGTTGTTGCATGTTGGAGTCCTAGCAGCTGCAAAAACAACAGGTGATGGACAGAATGCAGAACAATGTCATACATTCACCCCAGTACAGGGATCTGGGCCTAAATCCATCATTTTTTTGCTCACCATGCCATTCCAGTTTGAACCCAGCCATATGCAAATCAGTCTTGACCCTGTGCCCCATGGGAACAGTCCAGCCCGAACTGCCAAGCCAGGTCCTCCCTGGACTGGAAACAAGCATCCAAGGACCGGTTTCGGGCTTTCAGCCCTCATGAGCCTGGATAGCTTGATTCCAGTGGCATGGAGAGCACGGGACTCACGTCTGAGCATACCCGTCCCACTCAGGGTGACAAATGCAAAAACAACAGGTGATGGACAGAATGCAGAACAATGTCATACATTCACCCCAGTGCAGAGATCTGGGCCTAAATCCATCGTTTTTTTGCTCACCAAGCCATTCCAGTTTGAACCCAGCCATATGCAAATCAGTCTTGACCCTGTGCCCCATGGGAACAGTCCAGCCCGAACTGCCAAGCCAGGTCCTCCCTGGCAGCCACACAGGGGCTAGGCCACTTACAAGGTTATACATAAATGCTAGCAGGCATTAATCCGATATAGCACACATACCATAATAGTTGCACTAACCTAAAAAGCACTGAGTGCTATCTCCATATACATTCATTGATTTATCGTTCCTGCCAAAGTGGAAACTGGCAGCACCAACTGAAAAATGTCTTTTGAATCAATAGCAAACATAACAGACAATCGTGCATCTACAAAAGTCTATACAGCTGATGAAGCAACAGAAATCTACAACTTGATAAAGGAAACTAAAACATTCGATGCCCAGACTGGATCAACTACCCAACAACTACGTCAACTTGAATATCTCACTAGACGAGAATTAAATCAACGTCTACACGCTTCAACTCTAATACAATACCACCGCGTGAAGAGGATCCCACGTGGTCTCAGGCTAGCAATTCGGCCAATGTTATTCAGGCCCAATAACCACCAACAAATCATGGAAAAATGGTTCTGTATTCTTAACAAATGTTCACTGAACTTGATTCTACTCTTAATAGAAGAACTCTCAAAAACAATAAGAGAATTAGAGGAAGAAATATACAACATAAAGAAAGATCTATCTGCTAGAATGGAAGAAGAACCATGGAGAACATTTCTAGGGGATTTAAACACTCGTCTAGACAAGTATGGTAAGGAATTACAGGAAACTAAGCTACAAAAATTCAAGAGGGACACCATCGATTATAAGCTGAATGAAGCTTATACATGGGCGGAGGTCTATGCACAACGACGATACAGTGGTAAAAATACACAACCAGCCTCTTCAGAAGAGAGTGTAATTTCCGATAGCGATACAAACATCTCAAGACAACCAGCTAGTCATCTATTGAGTCACAAACCTTCAGACAAATCAGCAGAACCAGCAACATCTGGACAAGAAGCTAATAAAACAGCATCCTCATCATCTTCTTTTTTAGAGAAGGGAGGAGCACAAAGCAGACCACCGGATCAAGCCTCCTCCAAACAACCTGAAAAAAGACAAGACAAGGAAAAGGAAAAAGAAACAGAAAAAGAAAGGAAGAAAGGTTTGAGGAGTCAAGGGAAAATCTCATAGTAAACATCTCTAAACAACACCTAACTAAATTTGAAGAACACTTATTGAACAAGGGTACTTCATTTGTAAGCACCTATCATACCACAGAACTGGAAACAGAGGTATCATTCTTCAAATTTATGAGAGTCCTTCGCCTAAAGAACTTTTTTACATTTATTAATCCTATCGAATCTGATGATGATCCCACCACAAAATTCAAACCGACGAGCATATTCCTGGCTCCGATATCACACAAAAGTCTTGATACTTTCGAAACTCTAGTCAAAGCAGACCTGAGCAAAATACGATATAAAAGAAACCTCAAGAATTTGTCACGAGCAGAATACAGTGCCCTACAATCATTGGCTAAGAATGAAGCAATCATAATCCAGAGGGCGGACAAAGGAGGAGGAGTAGTAATGATGGATACGGATTTTTACCTTACTAAAGGCACAGAACATGTAATGGATCAAAATACGTATGCCAAACTGAACAAAGATCCAACTACAGAGATAGCATTAAGTACAATTCTTGACCAAGCAGAGAAACTAAGTTGGATCAACACTAACACCAAACGATATCTATGGCAAACTTTCCCAAGGAGACCAAAAATTAATTTTTTACCTAAAATACACAAAAATCTAAACAATCCTCCCTTCAGGCCGATAGTTTCAGGATGTGAATCAATCTTCGAAAATCCAGGAAGATTTATTGACAGTCATCTACAATCATTCATTCAGCGATGGCCAAGTTACATAGAGGACACATCTGACTTCCTAAGAAGTTTGATGACCATCAACATAGACTCAACTGAGAACTGGATTTTATGTTCTATAGATGTTGTAGCACTATACACATCGATTCCTCATGCTTTAGGATTGGAAGCAATTGAGTGGGCCTTGTTGCAAGAAGACAAACCAGAAACCTTAAAATGCTTCATTATTCAACTTCTTGAATTCTGTTTAGAAAACAGCTACTTCATGTGGCAAGATGAATTCTACCTTCAACTCAATGGCACCGCAATGGGCTTTACGGGAGCTGGTGTATATGCCAACACATTCATGGCTAAATTTGAAAACGATTACATCATGGAGGATCAAACATGGCAAGAAGGCTTGATATACTACAAAAGATATATCGACGATATATTTTTAATCTGGAAGAATACACAAACATCATTAACCAAGAATATTCAGAGTCTAAACCTGGTTGACCCCAGAATATAATTTACCCATCACATCGATAAATATGCTTTACCATTTCTGGACGTCATTGTCATGCCTCAAACCCCTTCCCCGTGCGCTATCCCTTTAATTAGTGCACTACTTAAGATTTCTTGACCCGGGGAGCGACGCTTCACGTTCTTGCGTCTAGCTCCGTCGGGTCCGTCTGTTGCCTGACTTCCTGTGCCTGACTTCCGTTCATGAGTATTTGCGTTCTGTTGTTTGTGAGAGTTCGCGGCTCTGTGGGGCCGTTCCTAGCCTCCGTGGTCTCTCTCTTTGTTAAGGAGCAAGCGCCTTGCCTATGCGCTTGTTCCTTGTGACACGGACTGTGTCACTTTCCATTGCCTTATTTTCTCCCTTTTCTTTTGGTATCCCGCCCGGCGGCCGGGTTTTGCTCCGCCATCCGGCGGGATTCCTCTTCTTTTCTGCAGCCCTCGTTGTTGCTCCGCTTGTCAGCCGGGCTTGTTCTCCGCTGACAGGCCGGGCGAGCTTTCTCCCTTCATTTACACTCACCGGGGAGCTCCGCTGGTCAGCCGGGTTTCCTCTCCGCTGGCGGCCGGGTTTTCCTCGATGAGTTAGTATTAGTCAGTTAGGGTTTTTTCCTCTTCATTATTTTTCTTATGCCCTGCCCGTCCCTACTCCCAGCATTCCTTGGGGTACTTACACTTGTGGAGTATCAAGTATTTGGACTTGGTATCTTGCGTGGACCAGAGTGGATCGGGCTACAGCTGCACGTCCCAGAATCACGGTAACAGCGCGTTATTGCGCTGCACATATATATATTGTTATCAAAAGATTGTGTTGTAGTGTGTAAATCCTGTTTTGTTTATTGTAGATGTTTCTCCAGCTAATACGAATATTGGCAACTGCGTTATTGAATCTTCTCAAACCTTTGGGGTGTGTTTCTTGGAGGTCCAGACAGAAATCAGAGTGAGCAGCATAAATTCGTAGCTTGTATTACCAGCAACATAGTGACACTAGACTTATGTATATATTGCCTCCTTCACTGCAGCTCCAGATAAATCCCTTACCAGAGGTTCTTCCATTCAGGGACGTTAACACACATCAATCTAGGTATGAGAGGATATTTAACAGAATTGTGAATGTGATTGTCCTATTCAGTCTCAAGAATATCACTCATTTGCATTGCAGTCTACCTCGTTGCCAAGCCCTCAAGAAGGCTGAAACATCCAGTCTGAAGACCATCATCACACAATTGTTACCCCCACCTTTCCTTGTTTTGTCTCCCTGTTTTCCCCTGTTCCGCCTCTTGTGCTCTAGTGTTCGATAGAGTCGGAAGGCTGCAGGGGAAGGCTGTGGATTATACTTCGGATTCCTGACGCTCCTGCGGAAACGACTTGTATCCTTTACAGTCATGGTCGAACTAAAAGAAAACCAAATTCACACCAGTGTATATAAGAAACCCACAGACAAGAACACTGCACACTGCATAAAAGTTTCCACCCCACAATCTTGATTAACAACCTACCAGTTTCTCAGTTTATGAGAATAAAACGAATCTCCTCAGAACAAACTACATGCAATAAAGCATTAGAAGAACAAAAACAAACGTACATAGCACGAGGATACCCTCAAGAACAACTCAATACACAAATAGCAAAAGTCAATGCAATGCCAAGATCAAAACTCTTAGAGAAGAAATCGAAAAAATGTAGCAAAAGAATGGTGTTCGTCTCAAAGTTCTCATTTGCATCACGAGACATAAAGAAAATTATCTTAAAAAGATGGGAAATACTAGAAGCAGAAAACGACTTTGGGTCTTTATTCAAGGACAAACCACTGTTTGCCTATAAACGGGCACAAAATCTCAAAGAGTTACTCACTAAGCGCATTAAACAACCAGATTACACAAATCAAATCACTTACAAAGGCACAACTAAATGTTGGAATTGCAAGAATTGCAATAATGCAATAATTGGAAATATTCTTTTGCACCCAAGAACCGGAGAAAACATCCAGTTAAGACATACGACAAATTGTGATTCAGAGCATTTAATATACATGATAAAATGCCCTTGCAGACTTTTATACGTGGGCAAGACCGAGAGGAAAATAAAAATAAGACTATCAGAACACAAAAGTAGGATTCGAAACAAAAACACTACATCACCATTGGCAATGCACTGGATTCAATCGCGCCATTCAATCGCGCAACTGAAATTTCAAATAATCAAATTGGTACCACAAAGACCAGGGATGAATAATTCTAAAATCCTCCTCCAAAGAGAAGTCTTCTGGATAAAAAAATTGCAAACCTTAATACCATTTGGACTTAATGACAAACTAGAAATGGCTTGCTTTCTTTAAAAAAAACATGAATCTCAGAAGCCTGAGAAGCACAGAAGACCAAACACGCAGCCTCCAATTCATTTGTTTTAAAAAAACAAGTGCCTGCAACCAGACATCAGATTTAACATCACACACTAATAGCCTAACACACACAACTTTTCACCATATCTAGACACTCCACACATTTTATATAATTATAATGTGAAATGTCATTGACCTATATGTCTGTTCATGAAGTACAGTCCAAATCATGTTGGTTGTATGAATATCACTGTCACGATCAGCTCTTTAAACGACCTAAGCTGTCAAAAAAAATGTCACTGTCACGATCTGCTCCTTTTTTCAGTAACTACATCTAATCTAGTCCCTCTCATTAAAAGAGAAAGTCCGTTCATAATGTTTACTGATATCGTAGTCTCTGTACAGTGACTACCAACATGTCCGCTATCGTTGCAAAACGAGAGAGTCCTTCCACAGTGTCTACTGACACTAAACGTGTCTGATATCGTATCCTTTGTTCAGTGACTACCACCATGTCCGCTATCGTTGCAAAACGAGAGAGTCCTTCTACAGTGTCTATTGACACCAAACGTGAAAAACAGGCAAGGAGACAGGACTTCACTAACGAGTCTTCACACAAAAGGGAAACACTTTCACTGGGGATTTTTGTACCCGCCGGTAAGCTTTTCAGCATTTTTTTGCTCAGCGAACATCGTCCCATGTAGATAAATACTGGCATCCGACACTCTTTAAAGCTAAAACCGGTCATGTTTTTTATCCTCATCTACTATGTCGTAGCTATTATGCCTCGAGAGATACGAACAGTATTAAACCACACGCAGGTGAGAGATGCATAACGTTT
The DNA here is from genome assembly GCF_964261635.1 of Lissotriton helveticus. Classification (NCBI taxonomy): domain Eukaryota; kingdom Metazoa; phylum Chordata; class Amphibia; order Caudata; family Salamandridae; genus Lissotriton; species Lissotriton helveticus. The sequence goes on along the minus strand of NC_136065.1, from coordinate 670,569,538 downwards.
TACTGTTGGCAACTCATGCTAACGTTAATTAATGATATCGATGACCAGGCATTTGAACATTTGTCATTTAAACCCCCAGGTTGCCATTGCAATCCCGTTGTCCAAATTTCTGTCTGGATAGGTAAGCTCTAATTCATTTACAAAACAACATGAGAACACATATTGAATTCTGTCCAAAAACGCTACATTTATTTATTTATTCTTTTGGATACAGATTCAATAATCACTGTCGGGTCAGTTGCATGGCATTTCGCATGTCTATGAGAATCAAACTCTTCTAATTAGGTAAGACAATTTCATTGAAATATCTAGAAACCCATTTAGGCTATTAAGATAAGAACTCTAATAACAGCTAGGCATCATAAAAAAATAGTAAGTCGCTTTAGAGAATCTTTTGATTCGATCCTTTTAGCACTATAATCATCAGTAAATAGTCAATGACCATCAAAAAAGCATCGAGATATGCAGTCAGATAATGTAAAAGACTAAAACACAACAGCATCGTTTTAATACGTTTCCTTTCCTTCTTTTTTCTAACAGAACCCCTGACGAAGGGACAATACAGTCCCGAAATGCATTGGGTTATCTAAGAAATAATTGTAATGTAATTGGTAATATGTATAATATTCGCATCATTGATGTAACGTGAAATGTTATGTATAGAAAATGATTTATGAATTTCATTGTTTGAATTCCTGAAATACATGAATTAAAATGTTGTAAAAGGAATACCACTTCATGTTGTTGCATTTTGGAGTCTTAGCAGCCACACAGGGGCTAGGCCACTTACAAGGTTAGCGGAGGATCCGCCACTGAACATACACTATTTTGTGATGTGAGTAGCCAACCATAATAGCTGTCCTTTAAGAAGGTTTTTAGTGAAGTTTAATTGTCACAAATAAGTCTATACACCACTATAGTTACTTTTTGTGGAATTTTACATTTACATAAATGAAGGTTTGTAAAAACATATTCAGACTTAGAAAAGCCAACTATATTTTATGCTCAAATATTTGAAGAGAAAACTAAAAACAATGTTTTAGCTGAAGGCCTTGTCGGTTAAAAGCATACACTAAAAAAAGCTCAACAATCGCAGAATATTCTCTTCATGCCCAGTGACTTGTCAGTGTGAGCCGACTGACATGAATTTGGATTAATGAAGCTCTAGGGATGGCTAGAAGCAAACACACTCAGTGGCAGGGTGAGTGAAAAGCGAGATAAATAACTGTATTGTTTGGCACAACAGATACATAACACTTTATTAAGAACTGTGAAACCTATACCACATTCGAACACTCATAGGCAGCTTGCAAAATTCAGTGTTAGATGGTGTCATTGTGCATTCTTTTCAAGACATGATGTAAAATATAGCTTTGAAGTAAACAGAAATAAAATGAAATAAAATGTAAAAAATAAAAAAAAATCCCCTCAAAAAATCCTTCTTAAAATAATGTGTATTGTTGTATTTATTTTTATGGTTGTTTTATGAAGGACAGACCTGACCAATGGGGCATTCAGGGCAACTTAATGAGCTACCACTTGAGTAACATTTGGTTTGCATACACACATTTTCACTTTTCCAATAGAGCTTTTATTTTTCTGTTCCACAAATTTACCTGTTAACAGCATCACTATCTCTTATACACTTGAGTTTCAATTTATAATCAAATAAATCTTTTAATATTTCCAGTTATCAACTTGATTCCCCATTTTTTTAGTATCAACATCCTTCATTAACATGGCAAACTGGTCACCATCAGGACACAGTATGAGGCCTGTTACGATGTTACGACACCTAGCGGGATGAAATCTGTCTGACTATTAGTTGGTGGTTTCACAAGCCTAATTAGTATTTGAACGCCATATGGCCGGTCAGAAACATCAATTTTTCCATTGCAGCTTGTGTGATGTCTGGAAAAGAGCTGCAGCACAAGCACCAATAGGAAAAAATTATATTTTCGAACATCCATGCACCTTGTGCCAGACACCATGCGGTACCTGCCACATGGTGCATGCATGTTTGGGGGGCACCACAGGTGCCCCCCAGGCCCTATGGTGGAGGCCCAGGGGAGACAATCCCAATGGTGGTGTCTGAGCAGGCACCGCCCCTACAGTAGGTATTACGGTCTGACAGTTGCACCGACAGGCTCGTTAAGCCCATTGGAACAGACACTGTCGGTCCCTCCTCCAAATGCCTACGACTGCAGGATCGCAATCCGGCAGTCGGACCGCTTCAATGGATGTCGGTGGGCCCAAAGCAGAGGGCCTGCCACTGGCAGGCCACCTAACATTGGAATGAGGGTCTCTATTTGGTCTATGTTTTAAGAATTACATCATCTTTCTAAAAGGGATGCCCTGTCTTTTAACAGTGTAGGTTTGTATACTAGAAACCAGGTATTGAAGTATTTCCATTTAGGGAGGGTTTTCAGTAGTTTATGAGTTTTTCTAAATGGAAAGGGAACAAATGGGATGGGATTCCAGGTTTTGAAAGCATGTACTACAAGTAAATATGCAGCATACAATTGCAGGACCCTATTCTGAATTATGCAGCTTATTGAAAAAAATGTGGGTTAGAAAGTCACAGTCCTCCATTTTATCAGGTGGTTGCAGGTGGGAGCCATTGGCACTCCTTTTTAAGGAGCAGCACTAGGCAAACTTTGATCAAGAGCAAGCAAGAAAACAACAAAATCTGACAGAAGAAAGAGAAAAACAGAAAACAATGACAAAGGGACATGAAAAGAATGAAAAATAAACTGTAAGAGTGAGATACAGGCAGAGGGAGTATTGGGTAATAGATTAAAGAGGCATGAAGTGGAATCAATCCTATGCAGCCTTAGTATTCGTCACCCCAAACTTTGATGGCCCCAGCAGTGGGCTTCTGAGCAACACTGGGGGACCGAGCACTTATTCATTTGAAAAATAAGCACTGGAGATTTGTAGGTTGTTCTCTCACAGCCTTCCACTAGATTCCTAGAAATATCTGAACGTATACAAATATGTGAAACATTTGGAACAAAAAGGCCAGAGCCACTAGTTCCAGAAGTCCACAAGCGTAACCACCCTTGCGCGAACAACAGATTTTCCTCAACCACGCACATGCTCGGAGTGGGTGGGGAAAGAGGAGCATTGGGAAGCAGACACGGACAGGTAAATGGGGCTAGGGCCGAGTCTGGGAGTGGTTTGTGGTAGTTTTCAGAGGTGTGGGGGTTCCAGGAAGTTTTAAGGGATGGTGGGGGTTCTGGGAAGTTTTAAGGGGGGGTTTGCGGTAGTTTTTGAGGTGGTGGGGGTTCGGGGTAGTTTTCAGGGGTGGTTGGGGCTCAGGTAGTGATCAGGGGTGGTGGGGGTTCGGGGTAGTTTTCAGGGGTGGTTAGGGTTTGGGGAACTTTTCAGGGGTGGGGGTTTGGTGTAGTTTTCAGGGGTGGGAGTTTGGGGTCATTTTGAGGGTTGAAGGGGGGTTTGGGGTAATTTTCAGTGGTGGTGGGGGTTCGGGGTAATTTTCAGGGGTGGAGGGGAGTTCAGAGTAGTTTTCCGGAGTGGTAGTTCGTGGGATTGGATATTTTTTGGGGTTGTTTTTAGGGCTCGGGGAGGGCGACAGGGTAGTTTTTAGGCATATGGGGAGGGCGGGATCGTTTTTAGGGCTCAGGAGAGGTTGGGTAAACTTTTAGGGCTTATGGGATGTTGGGGTAGTATTTAGAACAGGGTTGTAGGCATTGGGGCAGGGGGAGGACACAGGGTGGGAGTTGGGAGGGGGTAGGGGTATTTGCACTTCAGGGCGGGAGAGGGGCTGAGGGAGTTTGTACCTTAGGGCGTTGGGGAGGAGGGTGGTAACCACGCATACCCCTTTACCATGCATGCTTTTACCACTAAAATTCATGGTAAAGGCATGCATCGTAAAGCAATTCATACAGACCGCGTTGTTTAGGTATGTGGGGTTGAGGTACTCGTTTTACCTCCGTACAACCTAAAAATACGCATGCATGGGTTTATACGGTCGTCAAGTTCTGAAAAAGTCTTTTTTTAGATTCAACAGAAGGTGGTGAACCGGTAAGTGCAATCTAAACATCTAAGCGACGGATCGAAGTGGTCAAAATTCTAACTTCAAAACCATTTTATTTAACATTCTTTATAGGCTCCACTGGCATCCCATGCTAGAATGAAAGGATGCTTTTTTTGTTAACAATAAAAACCGCAAAATAAGCGTTGGGATTGTCTCAGTTGAAGATCATTTGAAATTATGTATTCTGGTGAGTGACATTCGTGCTAGAAATGTTATTGTATTGGCGGAGTTTTTTCTGGGCTTGACAGATTGCCATTAGCACCTAAGCAAATTTAGTAGCGAAATCTCATTAACTCTAGTACTTAATGTTGTTTTCTTCGAATAAAGTTCTGTAAAGTAAATTGGTTTAAATAGAAACTCCAGAGAGTGACATAAAATGAGACGTGATTAGACAATCACAGCCAGGCACAAAAATGCCTTCATTTTGTCCAAACCCTTTTGTGGACTTTGAACAAACCCCGTATTTGATTTGAATATTATGCAAGGATATTTCAGGCATTTCATTCAAGGGTGGGGCAGATGAACTACTCATTAATGCCATGCCTCTGTACTTTAAAATTCAGCAGCAAACATTTAACTTTAGAAAAGTGTATTTAAATCCCTTGACCAGGAGGGGGGGTCTCAATAAGAACACAATTGATCCATCCTGTCAATCAATAGGTTTCCCGTGTCTTTTGGCACATCCTTTCAGTTATCTTCTTGTTTTTTGATGCTCAGCATTCACATAAGTTGCATTTCATTGATTCTCTTCTGTACTCTTTAACAATATTACAACATTATGCTCTGAAGTACTTCAAAAGGCAATTATGTATGCCCTTTAGGTTTACTTCCTCAAGCTGTGCTGGTCAATAGGGTGACTTGAAGAAGTTTGCCTCCCTCTGACACTCTTAAAGAGTGTCTCTCACCGGACGACCTTCTCAGTTCTTCCCAACTTCCTACTGGGAATCACCCCTTGACTTTTATCTACACTGATCCCAATAATAGAGCTATGCCTCCTGTCTGGTGTGCGTGGGAGAGATAAGGTTTTGTGTTGGGTTGAGTCACATCAACACTCTAAGCAAGAGTGATGTGAAACATACACTCTCTCTCTTGCTCTCGATATGGCCAGATGTATGATTTTTTTTCACCGGTCACAAATGGCCCAATTCATAGAATTGGGCCATTTTTGACCCGAGAAAAGTATTTTGCTATGTACCAAATCCAATTTTGTTATTCAGTATCATATTATCGAATCCTAAAATGGGTTATCAATTGGCCATTAGGAAGGGATGTGTTACGGGCGTCCCTTCCTAATAACGATTCGCAGTGGTATGTATGAATGGTTTGCGACTGAAATGCAGTCAAAAAACATTTGTATTTTAACACGAAGTTCAATTTGGTGGTAAACCATTTGCAAATGGGAAGGGGTCACATTTGTGAATCGTTGTAAAAATGTTTTTTAGAGCCACTGCCCATTCTTAAGAAAAGATAACTTTTCATTTTTGTTTTTGAAATGCATCCTGTTTTCCTTTAAGGAAAAAGGGCTGCATTTTTTTTTATTATGGTTTATATGAAAGCAAACGCAGACAAGGTGGTCTGCTGGCACTAGCTGGCCACCATCCCTGTGGTTTTAGCGATTTCCAATGGGTCGCAAATTGCGGCCTACGATTTGCTAAAATTCGATATTACGTCATCGCAAACCTGAATATATGTACAGCTGGCTCTATATTCTCACTTTACCTCTCTCTCTCCTTACAAAAGCATTGTGTGATACGATCCACAATTAAATTGATGAAACAACTGCTTTAAATGATATCCTGTAACTGAGACCCTAAGGATCCTCCCACTTGGCCCATGTAAGATATTGGGATGTTGGTTGATTGGGATGTGAGCCCTGGTCAAGCAGCAACCCAATCCCTGTCAGAGTCAGGCACAAGCAAACCTTAAATTAACCGGTGCTAAACCCTCTGGTGGCTTGGCACGAAGCAGTCATGCTTAACTTAAAGATGATGAATGTAGTATTTGTGGACCACTTCAACCAGTAATGAAGTGAAAAACACCACATATAAAGGGCCCTACGCCAAGTTCGAAAAATAGAGATGTCTTTAATAAATAAAATAATACCAAAACAACAAAGTCAGCAGAACCAAAGATATGCAATTTCAAATGTTTTGTGAAAATAGTACCAAAAATCACAAAGTGGCAACTGTGGATATCTGGTAGTGCTGGACTGACACAAAGTCAAAAGTTCAGGCCAACCGGGATGGAGCTCGGGCCGGCGCAGAAACGAGTTAAGCCACCAGAACAAACTACCTTAAATACTGGTTTACGGAGTGTTGCCAGGATCCGTGTCAAAGATGAGTAGCACAGCCGAAGTGATACGTTGGTTCAGAGATGCAACAAGGCTGTGGTGCCAGGTCTTGAGGTATAGTCAAGGATCCAGTTGGATCCAGTTGGCATTGACAATGCATTTTGCGGTTGATTCAATGCGTTGGTTTTAAACAGCTGCTATGCAGAGTCTGTTGCTGTTTTTGAGGTTGATGTTGGTAGAGATGCGAGGGCCTGTGCAGAGGATGTTTCAAGCAATGGCGGTTTCAATGGACTGCGATGCAATTTGAACCTTTCCGACAGGACCAATCCAAGCAGTAGCAGCGATGCAGTGGTCTGCTCATACCAAAGAAAATATTATACATAAAACATATACAATGCAGCCCACTCAGTAAAACACACAGGTATAAAATAAAACATTTGAATTGCTCTAAGAGCCAAATACATAGACATTAACAAAATGTAACATTTCCACCTTAAAATAAATAAAAATATGTTCAGCTCAGTGAAAAATAAAAACTATGATACCCAAAATAAAATGCAAACACCATAAAATAAAATTCAACATACTGCGCCTTATTACGAGTACCGCGGTCCTCAGGAACTCCGTACTTGCGGTGGCTGTCTGGCCACCTTCACACTGCGGGTCCACCCGCAGTATTCTAAGAGTATTGGTCGGACCACAGCGAGACCACTGGCTATGCCAAGGTCAAGGATCCCGCTGGGCCAGCGGTCTGCAAACGTACTGATTATGCTGGTGGCGTTGCTGCCAGATTTGCAGAGCATATTACGAGTTGCCTTTTCACCACCCTTTTTACGGTGGTGAGCCTGCCATGAAAAGGGTGGCAGAGATGCAACTATGGGGGCTCTAACAGGGCCCCCTGCCATATCTGGGCCTGGGGGTGCGGGTGGGGGGGTACATGTTGTGACCCCCTGTAATTGCAGCCCATTTCTGCATGGTGTGGCCTGCAAGCCACACCTTGCAGGAATGTGCTGCAGGTGCTGTCACAGTGGCAGGCTGCATGTTAGGCTCTCCTATGAGCCTAACTGTCTACCACCATGAGACTGCCGCAGCACCGCCCACCCGCCATGAATTACCCTCAAAATCCGGGTGCACTACAAGCTTAGCAGTCCTCCTGTTGGCACAGTGGTGGTGGGCCGACAGAAGGGCCTCCAAACTCGTAATAAGGCCCTATTAAAGTGAAAAGCACATCAGAAAATTCGAAAAAAGAAAAGAAAATTAACAATTATTTTGCTTTCACTTTAATATCCAAATAACCAAAATAATATCCTTTTTTAAAAATAGTTCAGAACTTTGTACTTGCAAACCTGTAAAAAATTTAACATACCCTCCCTCACAAAGCATACATTGCAAATGCAATAGAAACACAACATCATCAATTTACAAACATCGTAGAAAACATAAAAATCTCAAAAACAATAAAGTATTACAAAGAAACTATTTTTAGGCCTCAAGTGCTTCATTACAAAACACAAACTACCACTAAACAACTTTCCCAATTCAAAATAAAAATATTATTCACAGTACCTATGCCTACCCACACCCCCCTTTCAAAAACTCTAAATATTAACTTAAAAAGGGTCTTACCTTATTCATCAAACAGCAACAGGGAACAGAGATTTACAGGAACAAAATATGCCTCACAATGATATTTATGGAGCACAAAATACAGGCGTAGAGTAAAAAATGAAAATAAAAAAACTAGGGGCCTCATTACAATGGCAGTCAGTTGGATTGTCGTACGCTTTTCTGTGTAGTCAGTAGACCACCCGACAGGCATGAGAGAAAGGGATGGTGTAATCCTGATGGCGGTGCCTGCCTCAGCACCGCCACCATTTAGGGAGGTTGTTATGACTGCCGCCCTGTTGGGATCTCTGATCCTGGCTGGAGCCGGTGGTCTTGTGTCCGACAGCTGTGGGCCCGACCACCAACATTGTAGTGTGGCGGTCGGACCAAACAGCTGTTGGCGGTCAGACCGCCACCAACAGCCTGTGAGCAGTCTGACCACATTCTTCGTAATGAGGCTCTAAGTTCCCATAAAAATCATTGAAAATGTCATAAAAAGATAAGAATGTGTTATAAGACGTAAGTAAAAAAATATTTAAAGGTGTCTAAACAATAGGAAATAATGTAGAAGACAAATACAAAATAATATGTAGATTAAAAATAATAGTACTATAACTATACATTTATATATGAAATAGTACTGATTAAAATATACTAATTAAAGTAATCTAAAAATGTAAATACACAATATACTACGTATAAAAACTACATGTATACAAAAATAATTATGTACTATTTCTGAAAAGAGGACTTAAAAATGTGTTATAAAATACAATACATATGATATTATTCCAAGAAAGTGTATAAAATATTATACCCTTCAACATGAAAAGTTATGTCTTTTGTTTTCTCTGTTAAAAATGTATGCATAAAAAGTGAAAATGAACATTAAGGGAAACAAATAAAATATATGAACAAAAACATGTGAAAACAGCGAAATGTATTCCTTACTATTTTAAAAAACACACACTACACATAACTATAAACCATTTTGGGGAAGGTGTTGGACATTAGGGCCCTATTACGATGTCGGCAGAATTTCCTCAGTCCGACATCGTCTCAGTCATGGACCCGACCGACACGGTCCCGACCGACAAATTAGGATGCGACGAACACTTCACAATGGGAGCATGTATTCCCACCGTATACCAGCAGGACGGCCTGCTCCCATTGGTAAATAGGTGGTGCAGTTCATCCCTGCACCACATGCCAGGCACATCAATGTGCCTGCCACAGGGTGCAGGAATCAACAGGGGGCCCCCAAAGTTGATTTCCTACAGCCTTTCTGTGTCGGAAAGGCAGGCACAGAAAGGCTGCCGAAACCTAACATCGTAATCCCTAGGGCAGAAAGATCCACCTTTGGGATTACTTGCCACATTCCGACTGGCAGATGGGCTCTCAGAGCCCATTAGAAGCCAGTCAGAATGACTGTTCGGATTCCTTGCAGACCACCACCTTCGTAATATGGAAGTCGGAAAGGAATCTAACCGACATATTATGATGCGGTCGGAAAGGCTGACCAACAGTTGGAGCCTTTTCCTACCGCATCGTAATAGGGCACTAAATGCATCTGGTTTACTAGTCCCACTCCAATCTAAACAATTTGAAGGAGTTTTTTTACACCTATGGGGTCCCATTTGCTATTATCACTCCAAACTATACCCTTTTAGGTAAGGTACTGGACTCTAAAGGAGTCACATTTACTGCTTCACTCCAATCTTAACCATTTTTTGAGAAGGTGCTGGACATTAATGGGGTCACATTTCCTATTCCTGCTCCAATTTAAACCATTGTGGGGAATGTGTTTGAAAGTGAAAGGGCTAGCTTGACTATTCCCCTCTCCAATCTAAACCATTTTGGGGATGTGTTTAACACTAAAGGGGTTTGATTTACTTCTCCCATTCCAATCTAAATTATTTTGGGGAAGGTGTTGACGAAAAAGGGTTTTGAATTACTATTCTCACTCATAGCTAAACTATTTTAGGGAAGGCGTTGAACACTAAAAGAGTACATGTATTAGTCATCCAACACCATACAGCATTTTACAAAAGTCTTAAACATTATTTAAATTATATAAGCACAATACATTTTTAATTAGAAAAATGTATGTATAAATTAGAAAAATACTGAATAATTTAATCATAACGGAATATAAAAAGGAATATAAACTCTAGTTTAATTAAAGTAAAAAAGAAATGCAATTATTATATAGTAAATCTAATTAAAAAAATCAAAATAACTAAACACATAAGGCCTTATTGCGATGAGATTCACAGGTTTCAGTTTTGACCACCACATTAAGATGCAGGTGGTCAAAAGTGAAACCGTCCGGTCATTCCAGGTGGATTCCGATGGGTTCAAGGAGCCCGTCGGCCAACTGGAGGCCTGCTCGTAATCGCTATGGACGGTGTTTCCACTGTAGGGATTACGATGTCGGTTACCGACAGGCTTTCCATGTTCGTCTTTCCGGCATAGAAAGCCTGTGGGAAAGCGACATTGAGGCCCCCTAGCAGGGCCCCCTTTACTCTGCGGCTTTACTCTACAATGAGGTGCCTGCCACGCGGTGCAGGTACGAACAGATCCTCCCATTTGTCTGTGGGAGCTTGCGCTATGCCCAGTTTCCGGCTGCAGCACAAACTCCTACAGACAAAGGGGAGAATGAAACCGCACCATGTGCGGTCGCATTGTAATGCTGTGGTCGGGACTGCCGACCGGAGGTTGGTTTGTCCCGGTTCCACAATGGTATCGGGCGGACATGCGTCCGTCAAACATCATAATAAGTGCCATAATAATAATATTGTTTAACATTAATTAAAAATTAATATATCTAACAATAATATTATGTCACATTTTCTAAAATACAATTTTATAATATTTAGAAAGACTTTTACAATTAATTTAAACATTATAAAAATTACAAAACAATAACCACAAAATGTATTTAATATTTATTTAAAACAAAAATTAATTCATTTTTCAATAATATATCGAAAGATTTATAAAATATTTAAAACTATTTCAAATTAACGCAATGTATACACACAATCTCTGCACAAAATGAGAAAAATAATCATTTTTAAATATATGTGTAAATTACTAAACATTTTAGTAATTAAACTCTATAGTAAATTAATGTTTTAAAACAAACAACTATTAAACATAAAAACAACAATTTTAAACATCAATCAATCAATGTGTCTTTATTCAATCACTTAAAAAGCAAATCATAAAAGATTACATATACATATTCATAAATATAAAAATACCAACAACAATAAAAACCAGAAGGTTTAGTTGATTCAAGTCTAGTGAATACCATACTAGACAAATACCGGCAATTCATGCACACAATATAGACAACTAAAACAATAGACAGTGAAAGATTTTATAACAATATATCCATATAAGCTGTCCAAAAGTAAAAACTAAGTTAAAATTATTTTTGCGGAAATGTACAGACAATTCTTTTTTTTTTAAAGACCCAAAGCTGAGCAGATTTCTGGACAACTAAGTCGTTGCATATATATCTAACAACAGTGCATTTTTATATCCACCAAGAACTGAACCATTTAATGCCCCTTCAATTGCGGTGTTCAATCTGATCTAATGAGAAAGCCAGTTTAAACAAATAAATAATATTAGATTACCTCTGATGTGACTATGGGAACAGAATATCCTGGCTAAATTATATCAAAGGTTCTACCACAGCCCCTGGCTGCACTTTCATCTCTGAGAACCCCACACAAATAAGCAAGGAGGAGAAAGGGTGGCTCAGTGAGCATTATATGTCTGATGGCACAAAGGAAGGGTAAAGAAATTATGAAGCTTTCTGTAAGAGAATACTATATGGTACAAAGAATGCTGGGATTGGATGCTCCCAGGCCAATGGGAGCGGATGATATTGACCCAGTTTAAGCTAGGATCCATCAGGTGGATACTTTATTTTCCTCAAGAACAATATGAGACATCTAGCATATGCTCGTGCCCATATGATGAAGTTTCACCCCTGACTTTGTTGCACTTTATTTTTTTCTGTAAATGTTATCAATCTTTTACTAAACATTTTTTAATGTCTCCCATTCAGAAGTGCAATTTTACTAAGGGCCCTATTACGAGTTCACCAGTCCGACCGCCAATGAACCGCGTTCATGATGCTAGGACACTGCTGCCCCTGTGGGCTTCAGAAAGCCATAATATGAGTTTCCAGAGGGGCCAGCTGTGTGGCTACATCGTTCTTTCGGCGGTGGGCAATGTATTTGCATTTATATCGATGCCTGTGTGCACATTTTGACTGCATATGTGTCGAATGCACACATATGCATGATATATGGACCTATTTCTAAAACAAATAGGGATCAGGGTTTTTCAAGAGATGTATTTGGTGCACAGGTGAAAGGCATCACAGATCTCAATGTAGGCTACTAAGATTCCTACCCAAGTACTTTGAAAGCTCTAGAATAAGGATGGATTGATCGTGGTGTGCCTCTCAAGATATGCTCTAAATGTATCCAGCTCTTGGCAAATCTTCTAGACACTGCAAATATCCGAAAGGCAGTATAGATGGCCATGCTCTCTGGTTCTACCCAATCGACCTTTTGGGCAATGGAGTGCCCTATCCTACGAAAGATGCAATGGTATAGTCTTCAAGATCAAGGGCCTTATTATGAGTTTGGCGGTGAGGGGCGGCACTGCTCCTGCACCACCAAACCTGTGTAGGAACTGCCCGCCAGATCAGGAGTTTTTTCCTGTCTGGCAGGTGGTTCTTTTGCATTCCCACAATGGAAATGTCAAAGGTGGTACCTGCATGACATGGACTGCTGCAGTCCATGCCATCCAGGTGGGCACACAGGGGGGCACATGTGTTCATTCACATGGTGTGAGGCACCACCAGGGGGTCATGTTTCCTCACCACCATACTTTTCATGCAGGTCGCACCGCCATGAAAAGTGTGGCGGTGAGGAAACTTGTAATATGCTTGGCGGGTCGCAATGGACTCGCCAAGCATATTGCGACCTCAAGACCGCTGCGCCATCATCAGGGATCCCTGGTGGTTGCGGTTGTCCCAGGGTGGCCCGAATGCACTGGTCCTAACAGGGTGGTCAAAAGAACACCACCGCAGGCAATGCCCCCACAAGTCTGGCTGTCCATGGACCGGCAGGCTTGCAATAAGCCCCTGAGCCCAAACTTCTTCTGGTGTAGCTGGTGACATTTGAAAGTAGTGGGGCATAAAAGTAGTGTATGACTTATGTAGCAAGTGAAGTGAGCTAGCTTAATGGACAAACATGGGGTTTAGGGGAGTCCCACTCCCGAGAACAAATTGAAAAAGGTTGGCAAATGGAGCCCTTAAAAGCAAATGAGTTTAGTGAGAAAGCAAGGTTTATAAAGCAGTGGGAAAATATAGTTTTGAAATATTGAACACATTAAAAACTGCCCCATATATAACTGCATTAATAAAACAGTTACTGTAATGGGCAAATAGTACAGTGCTAAACCTTAGGCTCTTTAAAGTGTGTGCTTGCCTATGGTCTTGCACTAAATGTGGCATGCACTTTGAAAGCAAATACTCTAACTAGGCTTCGGGTAGCACCCACAGCTGTTGTCTGCAATCAGTCATAGAAATATGTGCAGACAGGTCTTTAGGTGGGATGAAAAAGGTAGGGGCTTTCTAAAAGGGAACATATAACAATATTTTTTGTGATTCCCATAGTGTGCCAACCCGACTGGTATTTTGGTTTCTCTCTGAGATGTTATTGCATCTATATATATAGAACACAACAACTGACTGTTAGAAATGGGGTTCTTGTTGGCTAAGGTATGCACCGAAGCCAGGCAGAAGCCACCACTCTAGTTAGCGCAAGTAAGTTACACACCTAAGATAACCTATACTCAACCTTTGGTAGTTTGGTGCATGCTTATCGTAAGAGGCAATGTGTAAAGCATTTGTGCAACACACTCGCACAGAAGCACAATGAATACACCACAAAAAAGTCTCTTCTCGAGATTATATAAAAATGTATAGTATGGTATACATAACATAAGACAAAAATGACATAAATCATAAATACTCTGCATATTATGCAAATACTGAGAGAGTCTCATTATCCTGAACCATGCAAGAATCAAATTGACATACATTACAACATGAGTGCATGTAATGCAAAGTAGATTGGGGGAAAAACACCATAATCACTATGAAGCCATAGGGCACGGTGCACCTATGCTCCTATTCAGCTTTATACCGTAACTAGGGACCAAGCGTAGGGCCCGGAGGCACCTGTGTTCTGATTACATGTTATACAGTAAGTTACCATTTACCAAAGGTAACTACTACTTCCCAGTGGCAAACGGTGCCTCCGTCGAGGATACGCCCGCAATGCTGAACCACTGAACAAGTGCCTCCAGGTACGTCCCAATGCGAGGGGGGACATACTGTAGAATCAATGGGGAGACCTTGCTGGGTCCCCCGCATGCAGGATTGTAATAGGCCAGTTGCCCGTGAATGTGGCGTACAGCTGCTGACGGTGCAGAGTTATCACCTTCCAGCACCAACTCTATCTCAACTGATTTGTGCAAACAACCAGGAGACACCGGGCGGGGCCCTGCAAGCCGAGGGGATCCCACAATACTATGCTCCGATGCACCGCACCTTCTTCAAATCAGAGCAGTCAACCCGTTTAGGGTCCCACTCACTCTTGATAAGCATAATGTCGGGCTGTCCAGGAGCGCCCTCGGCGATGGAGCAGCTTCTCTGTAGGCGGCGACATGGCCTCCAGAGTCACATCGTCACAGGGTTGCCATGTTGTCTTTACAACGCATCCCACCACAGGCCTCAGTAGATTCCCTTGAAGGAGGTGCAGCAAGTGTCAGCGGGCCTCAGAAGCGGGACCAGTGGCATACAAAGACTGTTATATTCCATATAGGTACCCTGTATAGGCACAGGTAACACTGCACCCTTTCACCTATATCCCTCCCTACATTTCATACATAATGGTTCATAGGGACTGACCATTTACCTAGATATGACACTGCATTCAGAACGAGGGTTTTTCCCTGGTTTGATACTCATACATTATGCCTTAGGCTTCTTGGAAGCACAGCAGGACTCACAGCAGGATGAACAACTCCTGTATCATTTCTATGTTGCAGTTCAAGCCCAACGTCATCCTTTAGGCTGCACAGATCCCAGCAAGGTAGGACCCCCTGGGGAGACCTGTGGATATATATATATCATGTCTTGCTTAGACAGACAGAGGAGACCGTGACTTCCCGGCTGTCACACTGACCAGAGACGCTGAGGTTTCTGCATGCAGACGCTCCAGCTAGCAGTGGTCCAACATCCCTTGCGGGGTGCCCAACTCGAGACCAGGACGGGGTCCCATATTCTCTCCTTACTCAGGTAATGGGGTTGACTAGACCTTAGAGGGATTCTTGGCATAGTGCATAACACCTACACAGATTCTGGGTACATTTAGGTACATCTAGTTAGAGAGGCATAGTGGGAATATGCACTTTCTTATCATGTGTTTTATGTACTTGTATATATTCATGATTATTGTACCATCCCTTTATTTTCGTAGTACTGCTCATCATATATCTCTGCTACTGTCTAATGGTTGTTACAGCAAATCTATTCTACACTAGAATAACTGTTCAATAGATCCTTACTGAAACACCCAGACTGTTTATTCTGTGTATCTCTGAAACAAACTAAGTGAGCATGAGTGACTGAGCAAAAAGTAGTATATTGTTTACACAATCCTGGGGGATCAGGGTTGTCATGTTCTGAGGTTGTCAGAAACTATTCTCTCCCCGATAAGAGGAGATTCTAGTGGCACTGTGAGCTAGCTAATGCAAACAGGTTAACATATCTGGTGGGGGTGCTCGGAACCAGTCTGCCACCAAACCCACAGTTTATGTTATCTGAACGTGCAGATCCTGTATAGGATATATAGGAACTACACGACAAGACCAAGCTTACTCTCGAGGCAGGGCTCAGTGGCAGCCACGCGCAATTCCTGATTAATAGAGAAGCGCTCACCACTTGCTTTACTGTAGTATTGTATTGTAATTGTATTTCCATAGCGCTTACTACCCCTGATGAGGCGTCAAAGTGCTTTTTCGGTGAGTAGGACACTACTCTGTAACCCATAAAGGAATAGTGTTGAATTAGTATAGTGAAAAACTAAATAGATTTGAGTGGTGGCTAGTTTAGTCAGTTACTTGGATTGAGAAGGATAGTGGAGGGATATTAGAGGGAAAAAAGTTTGCATTTATATAGCGTTTGCTGCCCCTGATGAGGTGCTGAAGTGCTCTTTCGGCACGTAGCATGCTACTCCGGAACCCATAAAGGATTAGTGGTGAATTAGTACAGTGAAATATGAAATTAATTTGAGTGGTGGACATGTTAGTCTGTTAGTCTAAAAGGATAGTGTCTAGTCTAAAAGGATAGTGGAGGGTTGTTTTGGAGCTCATAGCAGTAGAAGGAGGCTTGGGATGAGCAAAGGGAGGTGGGGGAAGGGTCAGAGGGAAGGGTTTAGAAAGGCTTGTTTTGGGTGATATGAATAGGAAAAGAGGGATGAGATGATGCAAGGAGGGCTAGAGTAGGGAATAGTCTGGAAAGGGGTATTTTGGGGATTATAGTAGTGGTATGGGGCTTGGGATGAATGAAAGAGTAAAGGTAGAGGATATATTGATAGAGGTACAGGGTTGAGAAATAGGGTAGCGTATTAGAAAGAGTAATCGAAAGAGGATTGAGATGAGTCACAGAGTTGAGGAAGAGGATATATTAAGAGCAGTATAAGATGAGAAATATGGTAATGCATTGGATATGCTGAAATTAGAGGAAAAGTAATAAATATATAGATCCATTAGTACAAGGAAGGTATAAAGATGCATAATGGAAGGTAATATATGTAGATTAAAGATGCATTAAATTAACTATGGCTTTCAAGAGTACTTTAAATTAATTTTATTTACTTATTTATATATGTTTTTGTGATTCAATAGTGAAGCAATTTCTCTGGCACAGTCCTTCAATGGTTCATATCCTTCCTGGAAAACAGAACACAATCGTTCATGGAGCAAAAATCTCTCTCCCTCCTCACTGAACCTTCTAGGAGTACCACAAGGGTGAATCCTATCACCCACCCTATTCAACATATATGTCGAACCACTAACTGAACTACTCCAGCAGACGAACATTGCCTACCACATGTACGCAGACGACACTCAACTTTACATCAAGATTTCCTCCATTGAAGACATAAAAACAATGAACCTGGCACTCGAAAAGACCGTCTACTGGCTAACGTTCAACCTCCTCAAGCTAAACTTGCAAAAGACAGAATTTCTTCTAAATCCCCCCCCCAATAACACCCTGGAAACAAAGAAATGGACCAAGTTGATCACTGCTCTGAATTGCAAGCCAACTTTGGTGGACTCCACCAAATCACTCGGAATAACACTAGATAAAAACCTTAACATGCAAACACACATCAACCTGATAGCTGAAAACACACGCTTTCACCTCCGTTACCTTAAAAAAATGAAAACATTCATCAAAAACCCGGACCTCAAAACAGCAGTTCAGTCCTTAGTCATGTCAAGGCTGGAATACGGATGCACCACCCTAGCGGGGCTCCCCAAAATATCAACAGTCCCTCTAAAAGCCTGCCTTAACACCGCAGTAAGACTCTAAACAGGATCTAGAAAATTCGACCACATATCACCACACCTGAAAGCACTCAACTGGCTACCTTATGAAGCTCGAATCCACCTAAAAATGGCATGCTTCACTCACAAAGCGCTTCACCACAATACGCCCCAGTACCTATCCCAAAAACTTACCCTATCTGGAGGACTCAGATAATCTAGGAGTGTCGATAACCTACTCCTGAAACCATCATGTTTCAGCAAGAAAAAAACATAGAACCAAGCATTCTCCGGAGCAGAACCAGGAATATGGAACTCAATCCCTCCTTACATCAGAAAAATCTCCTCTACTATTCTGTTCAAAAGAGAAGCAAAATCATTCCTGATGTGCAAATTCCTCCTGTAAACTCACATATGATCTATTTCAGCTCTACATTCTTATTCTTGCCTCCTTTCCCCTTCCAAGGACTCCCTTGCTCCTATTACCTGTTGCTCAGTTTATCCTTGTCACCTGTGCCACACTGATCTTTTGACTAAACATGTTGATATTATGTACTGCCTTATTTATCTTGATACTTTTTTTATGCATTCTGTGTACTCTCTGTAAAGCGCTCCGATACCCTACCCTGGGTCTGGTCCGCGCTATAGAAAACTCTAAAAATAAAAATAAATAAAAATAAATAGTTATGATAAAATATTACTTATTTATGCAGTCACTTATATACATGTTGAAAACATAGAATAATGTAACTATCAGTGATATATGTACATTTGTTAAGCAGAACTAATGAATATCTATATCTTTCTAAAACATAACTATTCTACACGTTTATACAAAGCAATACACATATATAGATACATATCTATAGTCTAAATACATACTTATATACAGAGGGATGTTTCTGTTTTTGTATTGTGGTTATGTGGGGAAGAGCCAATTCTTGAGTAGTTTTCTGAAGATAAGGTAGTTATCTGCGGAACTTATGTTGGGGGGGTAAAGAGTTCCATAGTTTGGCTGCTTGAACAGAGAATGATGTGCCACCCATGTTTTTTTTCTTGTCCGTTTGGATTTTGAGGTGAGGTGCCACTCTAGAGTGGAGGATCCTTTGTTGAATGTGTTTGGTGATTTTATTCCTGATGAAGAGCGGTCCTATTCCATGTATCGCTTTGTGGTGATACAAAGCAGCTTGAACGTGGATCTTCAAGCAACCGGTAACCAATGCAGGGCTTTCAAGGCAGGGGAGATGTGGTCTTGCGCTGACACAAGGCCAGATGAATCAGACAGACAAAAAAGAAGTGCTCATCCCATGCTTCAAGAGGCAATCACCAGCACTCACCCTGCTTGGAGAACCTGGAGCAATCAACAGCTCGCACCATGCACTGATTTTTAGTCACAACAAGCCCCATGCCAGACTCTCCAGCAGTTGAATTCCACTGCAGGTGCAGACAGGGCGATCTTGAGGGGACCTGGGGCTCCGTGACCAGGAAGGGGAGCAAGCCCACAAGCCCTGGGGGAGCCCTAGTAGGGCACAGCAGCAGATAAGCAGGCAGCAGGCCAGCACATAAGGCAGATTGCAAAGTGACAGTCCCTCCTGTAGCCCAGCCATCAGCAGGCCCCAGGCCAACACAGCAAAGCAAGTTGTTCCAAGGGTAGTTCCCCAGGCAACACAGCTGTCCTTTGGCAATGTACAGTTTGTATAGCCAGCAGTGTCTGATTACAAGTCCCACATAGTGTTTAAAAACATGGGGTCAGAGGCCCTGTACTTATACCCATAAATGTCTTTGATGTAGGGGTGACTTCACAAGAAACCTTAGAAGTGTGCAAAAAGCCTTTTTAGCCCTAGCTCTAGACATCAGTAGAGGGTAAATCAGCCCTTGTGTGAGGTCAGGACACAACATATACAAATGCAAAGTGTGATTGCCCTCTCCCAGCCCAGGAAGGTCATCAGTATGCAAATGAATGCAGATGTAATCCATGTCACACGCGACCCTTCCTGTGTTGTGGCTATCTGGAAAGTATGTACCAAGTGTAGCGGTCACCCAGTCCTAGACATGGATTGGAATCAGGCTGCAAAGCACGAAGTGTCATAAGCACAGAGACATGGCCACTTTTTAAAAGTGGCCTTTCTAATATAGTAATATAAAAACCAACTACACCAGTAAGCAAGATTTATCACTACCATTCCAAACATACCAAACCTGGCTACACTACTAGTTTCGGATCAGGTATTGACACTTAAATATATATATAGAAATTCGCAATGCTAGCCTATGAGAAGAGTAGGCCCCACAGTAGTGAAAAACAAAATAGTCTCTTTGTCACTATCAGGACATGACACACATAAAGGCACATGCCCTACCATTTACTTATAAAGCACCCTGCCCATAGAGCTACCTAGGGCCTACCTTGGGGATGACCTATGTGTAATAAAAGGGTGGTTTAAGGCTTGGCATGTAGTCTTAAAGACCAAGTCAAAGGGGCAGTAAACTGTGCACACAGGCCCTGCAGTGGCAGGCCTGAGACAGGTTTGAAAAGCTGTGTCTCGTGGTGGCACAAGCAGTGCTGCAGGCCATCTAGTAGAGTTTAATTTACAGGTCCTGGGTATATGGGATACCACTTTACAAGGGACTTACAAGTAAATCAAATATGCCAAAAATATGTATATGTAACCAATCATACCATGTTTTAGAGGAGAGAGCACAATCACTTTATCACTGATTTGCAGAGGTAAAGTGCCCAGAGTCCTAAAGCCAAGAAAAAGAACGTCAGAATTAACAATCAGAGGAATGCAAAAGGTTTGGGAATAACCCTGCAAAAAGGGCTTGGTACAAGACTGACATTCACCTATAACCTTCCAGTACTATTGGTTTTGTCAATATTTGTTAGCTGTCTATGATAAATACGCAACAACAATGATTTATTGTAAATAATCACCATTTCAAATGTTTCAATTCTGAAATTGTAAGACTGTGAATTAAATATTATTAAGGCCTGCGAAAGGGGTATTGACAATCAACTATGTACACTTCATGTTAGATATGTATGTCCTTTTCCTCTGCACATCTTCAACCTCATCACTTTCCTTTTCAGCATTCTCTTTTCACTCTACCTCGAATACATTTCCTCGCATTTCCCTCACTTCACGACCCCCATACACTGCACTCACTCACATTTAAGCACTTTATTTTCTTTTACTTTTGCCTAGTAAATATTTTGACATCTGTGTACCCTCTTCATACCCATGTACACTGAATTTCAATTGCAAATGGAATACATGACCATTTTTCTGTGTGCTCTGAGGAGAGACCAACCCACTGACAGGCACTTTGCCTTGCCTTCAGCCTCAGTGCCAGAGCTCTCAATGACCTTGACCGAATGAGGGAAGACAAGATTTGTGACTCACGGACCGGTGACAACGTTAGACCAACGGCACGACGAATTGCGTATACGCTGTACCGCTCCAGTTAGTCAACTAGAGTGTTGCGAGTGCATCGCTGCCGGTGTCTCCATAGAGCGGTCTTTCATCTTACCCGCTACCAAACGGACGATTTGTATTCCGTCAAGTCTGGCCGTCCCCCTGCTTGTTCTCACGCCATACTTAACCCTCTGAGCAGTTGGGACGTTTTTGGTACTAAGTTGCTACCGGGGTCTGTACAGAGCGGTGTTTCATTTTACCCGCCACCAAACGGACGGTTTCCATTCCGTCAAGTCTGTCAATCCCCCTGCTGGTCTACACGTAATACTAAACCCTTTGAGGAAGCGTGGTCTTTTGAAGTTAAGTCGGGGCGGCAATACAAGCGGTTTACAGCGTCCCCAGCTTCCTGATAAAGCGTATTTTAATATTGTCATATGAAGATATGCCACCACATTCGAGATATTAAATACCTTGATATTTCTGTGACTGGGTAACTTCGCTGTGTAACTCGCCCTTAGAAAATTGAAACCCAATACATACCAACGCCTAGTTGAGACACGCTATAAGGACAGCGATGGTACAGTCCTGAGGAAGACACAACTTACGTGTCGAAACGCGTCGACAGGAAACCATCATTTTTAAAATGTTTATCGAAATTTTAATCTTAACAAATCTTGTATAGTTACAATGAAGTTTGTATTGACTCTGAACATTGTAATGTATTTTTATCATATGAATTTTTTATGAATATCTGAGAAATTAAAACCAATTTTTATTGGAGAAAGCAGTTTGGCTAATGTTGTTGTAGATAATCTTATCTACATGTGTACTTGCTAGTACGTTTGTGTATGCCTGGGAACTTTTGCTTACAATTATGTCCTTTTCCTCTGCACATCTTCAACCTCATCACTTTCCTTTTCAGCATTCTCTTTTCACTCTACCTCGAATACATTTCCTCGCATTTCCCTCACTTCACGACCCCCATACACTGCACTCACTCACATTTAAGCACTTTATTTTCTTTTACTTTTGCCTAGTAAATATTTTGACATCTGTGTACCCTCTTCATACCCATGTACACTGAATTTCAATTGCAAATGGAATACATGACCATTTTTCTGTGTGCTCTGAGGAGAGACCAACCCACTGACAGGCACTTTGCCTTGCCTTCAGCCTCAGTGCCAGAGCTCTCAATGAAAGCCCCTCATAAACACCTGCCACGACTCAAAGTATGCATGCTTCTTCCCCCAACACCATCCAGGCTTCTACCCCTATGTAAGTAAAGTAAGTAAATGCTTTATTGTTCAGTTAATAAAAACCATTACAAATAGCCATAGGCAATAAAAGAGAGCAGATTGTAAAAGAAGACAGTTAAAAACAATAAAAAAATAAAATAAAAAATAATTGGTGAAGTATCAGTCCACCACGAGATACTCGTGTGTTTCTACGAAGAGATTTTTGTCAATCTGTCCTAGGTCTTGTTCTCGAAGGACGGTGTGTTCTATCAGCTCCATTCCCCTTTTTTCCTTTTGGAGGACGGGCTGGGACTCTCCCTAAATGTTCGTACCTCTTGGAGGAGGTACTTCAGTGTTCCGGATCAGTTTAAGACTCTAGGCCGACCTGATGTTTAGGAGCTGACGGCGTTGAGGGAGTGGTGACGGTGTGCGTTTAAACTTTCATCATTTCTTTTGAGCCTGGATGTGCTGCTCCAAGATATTTAACCATTCGGCAGGCGGTTTGCACGTCCTCGCCTCTGAAGCAGGCCAGAGTTGCTTCTCTGCAGGTTCTGTTTCCATTTTTTATAAATAGAGGTCTCAATAGGTTCTTGCGGACTTGCTGCAGCTCCTTGCAGATGGTAATGAGGTGTGTGATGTTTTCCTCGTGCATACCGCATAGGCGGCATTTTACTGGTTTTGAGGGGCGCAGCCACAGGGCCATATGGTCCGCTGATGGTAGTACTCCCAATCGTAGTTTTAGAAATGATTCTTTTGTTGTTTTGGTAAAACTGGTCGACAGATACGGCTGTGGAGTGAGTTTGTTATAAGTTTGAACAGTCAGCCAGCCATGTGCTCGCTTAGCTAATGAAGCTTTATCTTGAAGGAGGGATTCTTTCTTAACGATTTTATTTACGTTTTTTTTAAAGCCTGCCAGGTTCCCTTGCAGTTCCCAAAGCTGCCTTGCCCCCAGTTGGTTGATGGCTTCCTCCAGAAAGAGTCTTGCTAAACTGTCATTTTTGTTTTGTAGATCTTTCCAGAGGAGTGCGTTAAGAGTGTGTGCTTCGCCTCTGCTTATTTTGTACCAGGTCTTAAGGTATGATCCCTTGCGTGCAAGCTCTTCCTTGACCAACCCAAATTCAAGTCGGATCTGCGCCGGAGAGGTGTATTTCGGGAGACCGAGCATACACCTCTCCGGCGTTCTACCCCTATGGACATCTCCAACTCTGGGTTCCCTCCAGACCCAATACCACCACCCTTGAGTGCAACACCTCCTGAACACCTGGCTGAACGATGGCAAGAATTTCCTGCTCTGTAAATATGTAATATATAATTGTCCAAGCCTAATCACTCTTAAAATGTAATCCTGAGTGAATTTACAATTTGTATATATATTCATCTCTAACCACTAGTATATGTAGTAGACCTTTGTACTTACTACCATTCCTATGTGATTTTAGAGTTTATTTGGTTTTATCTTTTCCTTGAGTGACTTTACAACTTGTATATGTGGTGGAGTGGTGTGGCTCACTGGTTAGAGGCGGCAGACCCGGAAGCAGAGAACGGCAGACCCGGAAGCAGAGAACGGCCCGGTACCAGGGTTCAATTCCCGACGCGGCAGGGTCATGTACCAGGGTCAGCGGACTCGATAATTCTCGCCTCGGTGCCTACTCTAACCAGGGATCACACTCGGCAACTCTGGGCATTAGCTTGCCTCATCTCTACAACAGCCCCCCACATTCGCCGGGGATGCCTGGTTTCACCTTGGAGATACCCAGTAGGGACCATCTCACAGGGATAGCCAGGACGGGTTCCCCAGCGGTCTACAGCGCCAGGACGCCTCAGGGCAGCAGTGCGCTTTACAAGACACATACATTTATATTTGCAATTTTTTGCTCCTTTTACTTCATTTGTATATATAACTCTAAACGCTAGTATATGTAGTAGAACTTTGTACTTACTACCATTCCTATGTGATTTTAGAGTTTAACTGTTTATATCTCTTCCTTGAATGACTTTACAAGTTATACATTTGCAATTTTTCGCTCCTTTCACTCCACTTGTATATATAACTCTAACCACTAATATATGTAGTAGACCTTTGTACTTACTACCATTCCTATGTGATTTTAGAGTTTATTTGGTTTTATCTTTTCCTTGAGTGACTTTACAACTTGTATATTTGCAATTTTGCGCTCCTTTCACTCCACTTGTATATATAACTCTAAACGCTAGTATATGTAGTAGAACTTTGTACTTACTACCATTCCTATGTGATTTTAGAGTTTAACTGTTTATATCTCTTCTTTGTATGACTTTACAAGTTGTACATTTGCAACTTTTCCGTCCTTTCACTCCATCGTACATTTGCAATTTTTTTCCTGATTATAGCTCTTATGTAACTCATGTAATCCAAAGTCCTTCTAAAACGCAACTGTTTTTTTTGTAAAGCGCTCTGACGCCTTCGGGTAATGTTCGCGCAATATAAAATCGCATTAAACAAAATAAATAAATAAAAATAAACTAAATAAAGTAATAAGATGCACAAACAAATACAGAAACACAACATGATGAAATAGCTAACACTCATGGGAAATGCAAGATTAAATAAAACACATGAAATAAAAGAGAAACTAAATATCTGAAAACATTTTTAACATTCATTGTTTGTAAATCAATCCATGTGTTGGGCATTAATGTTAGGAACATGAAGATAGAGCCAGTTTTAATGCCTTACAGCATATAAATGTCTTTACTATAAGGACATTTTTCTCCCTTTGCTCTTGACTAGGAAATTTAGATCAACTTTGCAAGAGAACATGAACCCTGCTCATCTTTTTGATCAATTTTGTGGGGGACAAATACAGCAGCTCCATTTCTAAAGAGTCCAGCGAACTGCAGCCAGGGCCTGGGGTGTCCCAGTGGAGGATGTGACCAGCGGTCTCAGCACAAAATTATGTAACACATGATTAGCATTATAACATTTAACATTATTATTATTATTCGTTCTTATATAGCGCTCGATTACCCATAGGCATCTCGGCGCTTGCCTTGGGAACCCGTCCTGGCTTCCCCCAAGGTGAAAGCCAGGCATCCCGCCGCGGGGGGGCTGTAGTGGAGATTAAGCAGGCTAATGCCCAGAGCTGCAGAGTGTGAACCCATGATTCGAGTAGGCACCGAAACGAGAATTATCGAGTCCGTGGATATTTGGGCTCAAGACCCTGCCGCGTCGGGAATTGAACCCTGGTCCCGGGTCTGACCTCTGCTTCAGGGTCTGCCTCCTCTAATCAGTGAGCCACACTTCTCCACATTACCAAGAATAAGACGCTGAATCACAAGTGCTTGCATCCAGTCCTACCCTGTGATCAATGGGAAAGGGTGATATCTATGCCTGTGAATTACAGGCACCTTGCCTCACGCAGGCATTCAATCTCCGATGCAAAAAACCATGACGCTGGCTGCATTACTGGCATACAGTGGATACCACCATAGACTACAATGGCAAAGAAGAGCTTTAGAAAAGTAAGCCCTGCATTGTGTATCACATTGCAGAAACAGGATTTACCACATGGCTTCCACTATTGCTTCAGAGCGAGGTGGAGCAGGCATCCTGAGACAGGCAGCCCAGACTTAAATACATCGATTTGTTTAAACATAACACTGTATCTCTAAATAAATTGATCTATTTAAAATTTTCTTTTGGTAAACGTTTAGGGATTTTATAGGGGAGCAGTCCCAGAGCCCTAGTGGAGAAACCACCCTTGCCAAACTTTCTGGCTGTGAAGGAGGCCCTAATGCCCAATGTTTACATTTTGTAAAGGAAAGAGCCATCTTCAAGGCCAACACACAAATGCTGTCAATATCTAGCCTTCCATCATGAATGATTTCTACCACCTAGTATATTTTTCCACAGCTAGTTGAGGTACGCAACAATTATTGCACCTACATTCCAAAGGTTCCATTGGGTCTTGAAACGTTATTCCATGGAAAAGATCAAAAAGGTCTCAGACTGTTCTTCCAAAAGACAGAATGAAGAGGTCAAACCTGGGGAACTGGTTAAATTACTATGTGAGGATCTGGTGGTGAGGGCGACATCACAATGTCCCCTGCACGTCAGCCCTTCACAAAGGATAAGTGCAGCATCTCTGCAACAGCAGTACTGATGCCACTAATTGCTAGAGCAGCACTTCTGACCCTTTTCAGCCCTGAATGCCAAATGGCCCTTACTGGTGATGGAGCAGTGATTCTTACATTTCAAATGTTGAGTGTAATCGTCATACAACCTCCACCACTAGTCGTATGGGCCTTTTTTAGTCGATATGAAGAGAGACCTAGGAACAATCATTTACATACATTTTCTTAAACAGTGAAGACCATGTAACTCCACAGGAAATGAGAAAGAGAATTACAGAAAGTTTTAAAGAGATTTATTAACAATTTGTTAACGTGAAGTTACTAATTCTTTTAGTATTCAGATTTAAGCATTGTTATTACAAGTTTAAGTGTTCCATGAGCCGATATGTCAAAACAAAGAAAAATAGAACATTAACAAGAACTAAACAAAGAATACACAATATGCAATAAGTGTGTTTCATAAAGAAACCCCTAATCTAAATTAAACAAGTGTTGGTTGGGAAAGGGAATCTGGTTAGGCGAATACGTTAAGGTGTATTTTTCAGAAAACCAAATAAAGGTCTCTGACAAGAGAATGTGAATGCTTAGGCATTAATCCTTTGCGCTCAGGAAGTGGTGATCAGTGGAGGTGAAAAGGGTCTACTCACTTTGAAGTCAGAAAGCATCTCCTTATTCACAAAACACTAGTTGCAACAATGCAGCTTGTTCTCACACTCTGGAGCCAATCATTTTACTCCAGACTCTGGAACAGGTAAACTCCCCTCTTTCTCAGAGCAACACAATGATCCATGCATGGCTATATCTTTGAACTGTACACTGGACAGCCTGTCGGGTCCAATGACTTTAGAACAGGATAGTAGTGGTTCCTCCCAGGGAAATTTTCTGCACATCAAATATTATTGTATTATTCTCAATCAAATCATGTGTGAATATATTTTTTTCTACACTACAATATTAATCAGGTTGAGGTGCTGTATTGGTTTAAACACCCTAGTACCAGAAGGTGCAAATTGCAAATTAGAGAACTAGTTTGCTGCAACATATATATAATAAATCTTTTTTTTAGCACTCTCTTAAGTATATACACTTGACCATTAAGTCATGAATAGATTAACAACAAAAGTAAAGTTGATCCAGATATCACTTTCAATTCCCAAAAATTCAATTCTTCTCAAGACGGAAACATACATCAGAGTCCGTAATTCATTAGTTCAACTGTTGATTTATTCTTTAGTATGTCCAGCACAAATCAGCCCAGTCCATTCAGCATAGATTCAGCCCTCAGCCGACATGTGTTTCGTCCATTTAAATACTTTTTCAAGGCAGTTCAACAGTAGAGTGTCTAAGCGTCTCTGCTCTTCAAAATCCATTCATGAACCAGTAAATGTCTAAGACAAATTTGTAAATTAGCTGATGCGTGAGTTCCAACTCCAAATAGAGCGTCCATGTTTCAATAACAAAATTAAAATGTCTACACTACAGCATTGTTGCCTCCTTTTATAGAATATAAATATGCAACAATTTAACCGTCAAAACGTGGTATTTGAACCATGATCCAGCGAAAGTAATTCTGTTGAGGGGAAGTCCTTGATAAGCCTCCTCACCGAACAAAGTTTTCAATACTACCATGACAAGACTCAGTGCTCTCAACACGGAATGTCAGGTACAGTCAGCTCTTCCCACAAGTCACTCTTCCATCCTCACATCTTCTTTTTTCAATGAGAACCTCACTATCAGTCAGCTAACATATAACAATAAACTATTCACTAGCTTGGAAAGGGGACCTTGAAAAACACAGCATCTGAAGTGGGAAAAAACACATAACATAAATTAAATGTGAAGACTTCTTAGAAGTAATGTGCACAATACACCATTAAATATGGCAAAAGAAATGTGCTAACTTTAAGTTATACAACATGCTAACTTGGGTAATTCTCATAATGACTTAATGCGGTCACCTACTACAAATTATATGATTAATATGCAAATGTTCTGTAATGATGTAAAGCACACTTTGCTAATAAATGTGTTATTATGCAAAGGTAAAATTCAGCTCCCCCAATTGCTTAACTACTTCCCATCACTGGTGGACTACAGTAGACAAAGCCTAACACCAGCTGCATAAGAACCAAATAGAAAACAACCAGCTGCCGCTTAGAGAGGAAGTTCTTGAGCCACCTCCACTGTTAGGGTCTCAGCAGTCCAATAGTAATGCGGCCAGATCGTATAAGTGAGAGTTAGTGACAGAAATAGCGGAACATGTTGCATACAATTTGGAATGAGTATCCGAGATGCAACAACAGGGTGGAAGTATCAGAGCCTCCATTCCAGTCATTGCATAGGCCGGCATTGTGGCAGCCTGTTGCAGCACCACTCCAAAACCACCAGTCGGGCAAGGCGGATATAACATGAGGTGTCGCTACCTGTGCATACAGGGAGCCATCAGTGGCGTAACAAAGGCCCCAGCAGTGTGGGGGGCCGAGATCCATGAGCCCCCCTTAGCACAGTAACCTGGCATGAGAGCTCCTGAGTGAGTCTGGAGGTGGGCCCTCTCCATGTACTTTTCGGGGGGTGGGGCTCAAGTTTCGTTACGCCACTGGGAGCCATCTGGCGTGCATAAAATTGCAGAAGCTTTATTTTCAGTGGTCTGCATAGCAACGGTTGTTTGCAGATGTGACTCAGGTTCGCTGATTCTCTTCTACAAACTTGTACGTCATGTCTGTCTGACAGTACAGGGTGTTTCCATGGCTCCTTTCTCAATGGTCTGCTCAAGGCAAGTGCCTAGATCTACAGCTTTATTTTTGCAGAATGCATTTCATGGCTGAGCTCAGGTGTTTGGATACAAGGCACACAGCAAAGAGCACAACAGAAGACCTTCTTGCCCTTTGTTTTCACATCTCACTTGTCTTTTGTCAAACGTCCAATTTTGTACAATATCAATACATATAGTGGGTTTTCAGTAAGCCCGCTGCGAAGCTTTCTGTGATTCTCATTAGCTTGCTTCTTATATGACGAATTCCCTTCCTCTTCTTGTGTTTGTCCATCCCTGGAGCTTAACTTCTTTACCATCATTTTGATTGAAAGTCTTGTATCTTTCCATTGCTTAACATTTAGGGGACTACTTTTTTCTTTTGCTGTTAGAATTCTTGTGTATTTTCTAGCTTTCTCCCCAGATGCTGATTTCCTCATCACAAATCCACCCTGTTATCTGTTTTGCTTCCCCCCAATGTGTTCAAGGTTTCACTGCCTTTCACTGTTCATTGTTCCTACACACAGCACCGTGGCGTTCTGTTGCTCCCACCCCTGGGTTGCTCCGCACCCCTCCTCTTCCCATTTTATTTTCATTTCTTCTTTTTGGAGGGCCATGCTGATGTAATTTTCTTCAGAGCAGCTTCTTTGTAAATAAAGGCCTTTCACACACTTTTCATATTTTTTTCCTTTACTGTACCTAGATGGGTATCTGCCAACTTGTAACGGTAATTTACGAAGAAAGAAAACGTCTGCCACCGCTGAATTACATAAACTTGCACATGCATGTTGACACATGCCTACTTTTACATCATTGTGCTGTTTATTTTTTTTTGCCTATGCAGAAGGCAAGAGCTATTGACGTTGGCATTGCTTGCTTTTTCTGCTCTTTCTGCCCTGGAAGCTTTAGCTGTGATGTTGTACTATTATTTGTAGCCCCAGTCCTGAGGTTGTTTGTTCCTTGAACAAAGTGTTGAAGCAAGGGTTGCCATCATTCCCAGAGGGAAAAACCCAGCTATCTGTTAACCTTTTAAAAGTCTGAACATGATTCTTAAATAGAACTTTATATGAAATTGTTTGTATTTATTTTGAACATGACCTTTCTGGGTTACTAAGACAACTCGAGGACACATTTTAAAATGTCTCCTTCATGTGCTGTTTTAAAGTATGTACTGATAAGGGGAATAATACCAACTGTAGGGGATTTTTAGGTTGAGCCTAGCAGCAGCGCGCATGCACTGCTCGCTCTGCGAGGCATGCAGTAATAGAGTATGCAGTGGAAGCCCCGCCCACTCTCCACCCTTATTTGTCATTGGATTGTGTCATTGTACTTCTTAAATGCTAGCTTCTGATTCATAAATAGGCTTGTTAGTCCCTCCTTGGTACCGCCTTGTCTCCATTTGTTACCACTCATAACGACTGGACCTTCTACTTGGCTTGTTACATGGACTGCATTATATGTGGATGAGCACTATTTTGTTTTTTGACACTGATGGGACAATGGCAGCTGCTTTTTTTGTATTTGCATGCTTAGAGCGATGCCCGCCTTGGGACACTGCGCTCAGTTTAAATTGTATTCAAATTTGATGTTTTGTGCGGCGCCCTCTTCAGGGACACCGCGATCTATTTTATTTATTTTTAACTTTATTACTGAGCGTGGCACCCGCTTCAGGTGCACCACGCTCTTTCTATTTTGCTTCACGGACACCGAGCTCAGGTCGCAGTGTCTGATATGCTGCCAAGAGCAGCTGCTGCTATCAGCACGCTTTGGCTTCTTCACTGCCCACTCCCTCAGCCAGTCTGCGCTCGCCTCCTCTATTGGCAGCCTCCCTCCCTTCCTCCCTACCTCGCATGAGAGGGCGGGGCTTAGGGGCAATCGTACAACATCAAAAACATGCATTTGCAACAGCCGCGGTCCGTGCAGGTAACAGCAGTGGGGCGGTGGGGGTGTGTATGGGGGTATTCCGATTGACAATGCAGAGGGAAAATTTAATGAATAAAGAATTTTCCCTCTGCATCGTCCCTCGGAATCCCCCTTACAGGGCCACACCCGCCCCACCGTTGTTATCTGCACGGACTGTGGCAGATTTGCAATGCAATAGGTCTCGCATTTACGCTAGTTTGGGCTATTGGCATTGTAAATAACAATGCCTTTTATTTATGTTTTGGTTTTGAAATCATAAATGAAATGAATTGTCATTTACAAAGCCAATAGCTTAAACTCGCGTGAATGTGTGACCTATTACATTGCAAATGCTTGTTTAAAGTTTTTGCACGGACATGGACTTTGAAAATAAAGGTCAGGCCGGTATACAACTGGCCCTGTGGCAACCCTAGTCCAAGCACTGTTACTTAGTCGCAAATGACTGTGAGGAGCTTGTGCATATTCTGTTTCTTATAAATTGTCTTGCCTGGCGGAGCCAGGAGAGCTATAGTGCTATACTCACCAGATTGTGCGACACCAGCCCCCGCCCCGCCTCCCCTCTCCCCCAGGGTTGTTGCTGTGCCTTTGGGAAGTGGGTTCACTTTCAAAAAGCATTTGCAATACAATTGCTCTCGCCTTTGGGACCTTATAGGTATTTAGCTATGCAGCACATTAGCCTGGGTGCTGAAACATCTACTGTTCTTTAACATGGAGGGAAAGTAAGCACCAAACTGCTTGACACGCCAGGTATCGGAACACATGGAGAGAAATATTGTTTTTCAGCAGGAAATGGTATAGTCCAATACTTTGTTTTTAATATAAAATCAGCGCCTTCGGTGGTCATATCACTGAAAATACTAGATTTGAATAAAATATTATTGTCTTCGGATGCTCTTGCAAGATAATTTCTCTGGACTGGAATCTAGAGAATGCTAAAGTGATTCTGGTAGTTTACTGACCTCTGCTGGTCGTTTTCTATCAAGAAAGTTAAATAGAGGCAGTTGCCAGAAAAAAAAATGTAAAAAAATAAAGTTCCTCACCAGAAAGCAATTCTGGTATTTTACTGACCTCTGCTGGTTGTTTTCTATCAAGACAGTTAAATAGAGGCAGTTGTACAGAAAAAAAAACTCCCTAAGCGGAAGTAGACAAGTACTAGGGCTTATCTCCAGAGCCCACAGAGTACATACACATATAAGTATAACATACATGCCAACATTTTAGGACAGAGACGTGGGAGATTTAAAATAAAAAATCTGAAGAACGAAAATAAAGCAATTTTTGGCTTGAAAAATCAGTAGTCTCCCTCCTGAATAGGGTCTATTGGCATGTATGGTATAAATATATATTAAGTACATACTAAAGTATATACAAGAGGTGTTGAATGCTCGACCTAGCAGGTGCAGGCAGGAGGTGGGTGGGGGGCAGATACAGCTCACAACCACAGAGTCACAGTGTGACTTAACGTTAACATGCTCATGCACCTTTCACCTTTCCCAATTACTCAGCTTACGTTTGCGCAACGACCTTGGATCCAGCACACGTCAATTTAATCATTTTCTCGAGCACGACTTCAAGCAGAAACCAGATAACATCAAAAGCAGGACCTCCGCATTCTTAAACGGCACGTTTCGTATTCTTAAACGGCACGTTTCGTCATTCCCCTTTTGAAACGTGACTCTGCATAACGGGCGATCAGTAGAATGCATTCTCCTTGAGTTCTGCCACTCAAAGGCACCCACGGTGCCAAAAACCGTATTTATCTGCGACGGCTCTGCCCTTCTAAAAAACAGAAATCGATTGCATGGAGAAAAACGAATGTCTCGAGATGGCAACTCTTTTGAATGATCTTGCAGCCGCGCGCAGTATGCCACGTGACACCTACCCCTGGGTCACTCAGGGCACATAATAGAAGCCAGGCTTTTTGTCTAATACATTTCTATATCAATTGCGTCTGATTCACAGCTGTCAACAAAAGCAATGGAGGGGTGAAGGCAAAAACAATCTCGGCAGGATTTGAAATGCATTGGGCTCTCCCTGAGCATCTACATTGCTGCGAAATCCGGACTGAAGGACATATGTCATATTTTTGGACAGTTTCAAACCACCGTGAAACCCATCAGTTGGTTGAAAAACAATAGCGTGCAGAAAGAATATTACTGTAGCCAAAGAATCAATACATGCCGAAAAGGGCTTGAGGTCCCCAGAACTCATTCGAATGCGACCAGGGAATGGACAGCAACATTTCGTAGAAAAAATATGATTTCTGAAGCAAAGACAGTGGTTGGAGTCTAAAGAAACAGGCAAAGGGCCAGCAGTACGGGCCACCCTATCTATCCCCTGAGAAATGCATGCCATTATACACTTCTAAAGATGCTTAAACGTTTTTAATGGAAAGAGAAAACACTGACTCGGCAATAGCATATGGGCTGCCGTTCGAATTTACACGGTACAAAAGGGGGTGGTGATGGAAGGAGCATCTGAACCAATCAAACACTCACACCCAGTCAAAAGATATGGGTTTAATCCATCACCGTTCTTTAGCCCACTCTGCCACCCCAGTTCAGACATGGCCGTTTGCAAATCAGTCTGACCCTGTGCCTCATGGGAACAGTCCAGCCCGAACTGGCCAGAGAGGCCATCAGGCGACCTTGATCATACATACACTAATACCAACCTTAATGTAGAGTCCCCTGTTCCACTGCCTTGGACTGATCATTTTTTGATACCGTTCACCTGGCTTTCTAACTCCTGTTTCCCCAGTGAGGCCTCTACCAAGTACATGGGCAGGAAATGGTCCTCACTTCCCCTCACCGACTGGACAATGGCTCTCACTCAAGACCCCCCGAGAAGGGCCTTGACCCCTGCCTCTGCTTCTAGCAACTTTGATCACTGGATCTCGAGCACCCTAGACCGAGTCCTTCCCAAACGCCCCTGTAAACTCATCAGAAGACCTATAGTTGCACCCTGGTACACTCCTGCTCTGAGGTTACTAAAGCTTGACTGCCGCAAACTAGAGAGAGCGTGGAGGAAGGACCATTCTCTGTCTAGGAAAGATGATTACAGGTCCGCAATAAGGCTCTATAAATCAGAGATTAAAATGGCGCAAACCTCCTTCTACGAAGGGAAAATTAGTGCTGCAGCCAACGCGCCTAGGGAAATCTTTAGGATAGCTAAGTCCCTTATTTCACCCCCGGCTGAGCGTCCTACTGTTGAAGGGGCACAAGACCGCTGTAATGAGCTAGCTGCCTTCTTTTCCAAGAAAATTTCGACCATATACTCTTCTTTTAGTAATCCTACGGTCAACGCCCCCTCCGTCCCATCTAAGCCAGCTGATTCTCCGGCTCTCTGCAAACTGGATACAATTCCGCTTCTTGATGCCGGCAGCCTGGATAGACTAATCTCCAAAGTTTCTTCCGGGTCTCCCAATGACCCGGCACCCCCCCGGATCCTTGTTAAGGCATTGGACGTTATTCGTCCTGTCATCCTGGAAGCCTTAAACACCTCCATCGTGTCCAGGTCGGTCCCACTCCCCTGGAAGTGTGCCATGGTGAGGGCGCTTCTCAAGAAGCCCTCCCTGGACCAGAGCAACTTGTCCAACTACCGCCCCATTTCGCTGCTCCCCTGGCTGAGTAAACTGCTGGAGAGGCACGCCAACAATATCTTAACAGACTATTTGGAGTCCAACTGTCTGTTGCGTGCCTCCCAGACAGGTTTTCGCCCTCAACATGGCACAGAAACAGCCATGTTGGCGGTTACAGAGGAAGCAAGAACGACTTTGGATCGGGGAGGAAAGGTGGCCATTATCCTGTTAGACCTTAGCGCCGCGTTCGACACGGTGAACCATGCCACGCTATTACACCGACTTGCGGGCATGGGCGTGTCGGGCGCGGCTCTAGACTGGCTTACCTCCTTTCTGAGTGAGCGCTTTTTTCAGGTCTTCGAGGGTGAGACAGTCTCTCCCAAACACCCTCTCAGGTGTGGGGTCCCTCAGGGCTCCTCCCTGAGCCCGACCCTCTTTAACGCCTACATGGAACCTCTGGACAGGATAGTCCATCCCTTTGGTGTGCGTATAGTCACCTACGCGGATGATACACAGCTGGTGGTCTCGTTAGACCACGCAGATGGATCATCCAACACCTTAGGCCCCTGTCTAGAGGCTGTTGCCAGATGGATGCAAGCCTCCTGTTTGAAGCTTAACGGGGAGAAGACAGACATCATTCTCCTCGGAAATCCCTCCCCGTCTGCTCTTGCACCCATCTGGCCTCCATGTCTTGGCGCTCCCCCTGCCCCCAAGTCCCAGATAAAGAGCCTCGGGATCTGGCTTGACACCGCCCTTGATTTCTCGGTCCAGGCTACTAAGACTGCCGCCACTTGCTTTGGACTAATGAGGATGCTCCGGCGGGTGCTCCCTTTGCTCCCTTTCCAGGCGAGGAGGATCATGGTCCAGGCCCTGATTCTCTCTCGCCTGGATTATGGGAAAGCTCTCTACCTGGGAGCACCGGCTTCGGTACTGCAGAGGCTTCAGGTCACACAAAACAGTGCGGCCCGCCTACTGTTCAATCTGTCCCGTCGGCAGTCGGCGAGGAAGGCTCTGAAAGACCTCCACTGGCTCCCAATGGCTGCCAGAGTGCAGTTTAAAGCTTTGTGCATTATGCACAAATCCTTTCACCGTGTAGGCCCAGCGATTCTGCATCCTCTGGTCACGCCTTATGTCCCAGCACGCCCCCTTCGGTCTGGTACCTTGCAGCTGGCCACCTCCTCTAAAATTACCAAAGCCCGTTGGGGTGGCCGCCCTTTTTCCCATTCGGCGGCCAGACTTTGGAATGCCCTCCCCTTTGCCATCCGAGGAAATAGCAACCTCCTCTCGTTCAGAAAGGCCTTGAAAACGCATTTGTTTGCTAAATCCTGCTGATCTGCCCCGAGCCTGCGCTAAACCATTTTATCTTCAAGCGCTGCGAGGCCCTAGGGCAGTTATGCGCTATACAAATGCAATTTTTCATTTCATTTCATTTCATTTCAACTGCCAAGCCATGCCTTCCCTGGACCGGAAACAAGCTTCCGAAGACCTGTTTATGGCATTACAGCCGTCTTCAGCCAGGCTTGCTTGAATCCAGTGGCAAAGTGAGCAAGGGACTCACGTCTGAGCATATCCTGCCACACCTATGGCGGCCAAAGCGGTACAAAAGGGGGTGGTGATGGACGGAGCAGATACAAAATGGGGTGGGGATGGACGGAGCACAGTACAAAAGGGGGTGGTGATGGACGGAGCACGGTACAAAAGGGGGTGGCGATGGATTTAGGCCCAGATCTCTGTACTGGGGTGAATGTATGACATTGTTCTGCATTTTGTCCATCACCTGTTATTTTTGTATTTGTCACCCCGAGTGGGATGGGTATGCTCAGACGTGAGTCCCGTGCTCTCCATGCCACTGGAATCAAGCTATCCAGGCTGATGAGGGCTGAAAGCCCAAAACCGTCCTTGGATGCTTGTTTCCAGTCCAGGGAGGACCTGGCTTGGCAGTTCGGGCTGGACTGTTCCCATGGGGCACAGGGTCAAGACTGATTTGCATATGGCTGGGTTCAAACTGGAAAGGCATGGTGAGCAAAAAAACGATGGATTTAGGCCCAGATCTCTGTACTGGGGTGAATGTATGACATTGTTCTGCATTCTGTCCAGCACCTGTTATTTTTGCGTTCGAATTTATACAGCTTTTGATCAAAACATCAGTCTATCAACTGCACAGCGGAGTGGGTAATGGTCTTTATGAAGCAAATAATAGTATGGTAGGACATTTCTTCTACATTTGCCGTCTATATTTTCACGGGTCCTCTAATACTAGCAAAATGTTAGGAATGTCACGGAATTTTTAAGGAGTCACTTTAATGACTTTATAACATGGCTGACAGTGGGCCGTCATACCATAGTCCTTCTGCAAGTAGAAATTAGCATAAACAACATGTGTCATATATTTGAAAAGAAATGCAGAATTCTCTTTAACTGCAGCTAAAGTACAGACTTGTGCCAAAATCTAGGCCGGTGCTAGAGTAGGGCAATACTAAGGTAACTGACAAAGCTGCCATCAGCACATGGGTACAAAATTGCCCCCAAACAAGCATTGTCAAAGCCATTTGGATGTTCGGATGTCGACCACCGCTATGGAGTGATGCTCCCTCACATCATCTTTATTACTGGCAAAAAAAAAATGGCAATGAGGTGTGTGAGCTCAAGCATCATTGTGCAAATGCACATATGCATCATAATGATATTGAGGACCAGCGTGACAACTTGTACATGTGCCTGCGACCCACAATGCAAGCACATTCGCCTGGCACGGCTGCCCTTTTTTTTTATTTACCACCTCAAGATGATAGATGCCCCTCTTGAAACAGTACATTTTAAAAACACGAATACAAAAAAGTGTGTGAAAGTGCTTCTTAAGAAAGGGGCAAGCCAGCAGCAAATTGCAGCTTCCAGGCTCTAAAACCTAATAAAAGAAAAAAAATATATGAGAGAGGGGTGTTGTGCAACCCACGTGGAGGAACATTTCAATACCTGTGCAGGGGGAGCAGGAGGCACAGAGGAAAGGGTTGAGGAAGCAACGGAGGATCTTGGGGTTGGGAGAGTTAAAAAGCAAAATAAAAAAAAAACAGACAAAGAGGGGGGAAGCACTGGATGACTGAGGGGGAACAATGGGCAACATGAAGAGATTGGCAGGAATGGGATTTGAGGAGAGAAGCAGCACAGAAAGGGGTTAGAGCAAGAGCCACTGTATCTCCCATAAAGGGCGAATAGCAATAGAAAAAAGTAGTCCCCTAAATGTGAGCTGTGGAAGGTTACTAGTCATTCAATTGAAAGTATGGCAAAGAAGCTATGCTCTGGGATGGAACAAACTGAAGAAGAGGAATGAAAGCCATTAAATAAGATGCAAATGCATAAGAGGCAATTAAATAAGATTGGCAAGAGGTAGTAGGTAAGCAAACTTTATTGTTGATTAATTAAAATCATTACAATATAAATCGAGTGAAATAAATAAATTCAATAAAAGTGATAAAACGTTCTAGCCAGATGGGGAACAGGAGATGTTCAGTGTCGAGGTCTGTCGGCTAAGATATTGGAGTCCTTCTTTGTGCAGTGGGCAAGGGGCTACTTAGTAGAAAAATGAAATGGATTGTCATTTTCCCTCCTGAGGCCACCAGCTAGTCTGTTTGTGCAGAAGGAGAGCCGGGGCAAGGGTGGTTTGCGATAGCAGTAAAAATGATTGTCCAGCTATGGATGTCAGTGCAAGCATACAAATAGTTCATATGGCCCGAGTAGGGAAAGTATTTTGTGCAAGAAGGAGGACTTGTGCAAATGTCAAGTCAAGTCAATTATACTTTTATTTGATTTCGTTAAGAAAAATCATAAAAGGTTGTAAAAAACACGTTGTACACAATGATTAATAGCAAAGATTTGACAGATGCAAACAATAAAAAACACTGTGTCGTCGTTACTCAATCCTCGTTAACAATTAAAATAGGAAATGTTACATTTATAATCAATGTGGTTTTAAAGTGCTAGGATATTTCATTGAGGAAAGATAAAAAAAATAGTGCATAAAAAGGTGGGGTCAGGAGGCCAGTCAGTATTGTGACAGCCACTCAAGTTGATTCTTGTGTTTTGTCTAATTCTTTGGCTGCCATTTCCCAGAACGTAATAGCTTTGCAGGATAGTTGCACTGACAGGCCTCCCAGACATTCTGTGACAGCTGCTCTGCATGTCCTTAATTGTTTTTTTCTGAAAATCTCATGAAGGACAATTTTCCGGGTTTCTAAAAGCGAGGGGCAGATGCATAGAAGGTGTAGTAATGTCTCACCTCCCTGGCCACACAGTCTGCAGTCATTCGTCGGCCATGTGCATTTCCTTTTCGGGGTCAGGTCCTTCGTGGGGAAGTGCCCCAACCGTAGCATCGCCAGATAATGCTTTTTATGATGTGAGAAGTGTTCTGACAAGTATTGTTGTGGTTTCAGCGTCTGATAAGATTGAATCACTGCCCATGCAAGTTTTTTTGTTGCAAATGCAGTTTTGTCCAGTAACAGAGACATCTGTTTGGTTGCCATGCTCGCCACTTTTTTGAACACGGAATAGGAGGTGACTGTATGCCAGGCCTCTTCAAGATGTAGGTCTGCAAGTGATTCTTTTAGTATGCTGGCGGTGGAATTATTTTGTCTTCCTTGCTGTTCAATTTCTGCCCAGCAAAAGTGGGCTAAGGTGTTTTCTTCTGCTTGCCTGCCTCTTCCGCCAGTAATATTTGACCACAGCTCCTTGTCAGGCTGGTTTCTGGTTTTTGAGCCGATATTCCAATCGAATCTGAGGCCGAGAGATGTGTAGTGAATTACGAACAGATTCTTAAAGAGACTCGACTGGACTTGGTTTAAAGCGGCTGCATCTTTTGTATTCATCAGTTCTGACCCGTAAGATATAGTTGGAATAAATTTTGCTGCAATTACCTTTAACAGGTGACCCGTTGAGCAGCCTTTTAACTTCCTCTCTAGAGTTTTAAAGGCGTAGTGGAGTTGTTTGGCTTTTATTTTTCCTTGGTTCAGCTGGTTATTAAAGTTGAGATTGTGATCAAGTTGAAACCCAAGGTATTTGTATGAATTCACCTGGGATATTGGTTTACTATCTAGATTCCAGATGAATTTGCCTTTTGACCCTGCTTTCCGATGTTTAGAAAAGCATAGCACCTTAGTTTTCTTGAGATTTATTGTTAATTGGGCTGTGGTCATGTAAGCTCCTAGCTGGGCCACTGATCGCTGCAGGCCTATTGGTGTTTGAGATAGAAGAACGATGTCGTCTGCATATTGGAGGCTATTGATTGGCGTGTTATCCAATTTAGGGGCGTCAGTTTGGCCTTGTGCAAATGGTTGTTTTAACTCAGCAAGAAGGCCTGGTTTGCCTTAATCCAGGACTGTGGTTGGTATGACTTGAAGGTAACTTCAACCTCATCCCCATGGGGAGCAGATGTTCAAGGCTGGCAGGTCTCTTCTGGCTGGAAGAGTGTTTTCTTTAGGGCCCGGTCGGCTCCCTGAAGATACTTTACTGTTTGGGAGATTGTTAGAGGATCTCCGGAGTTTAAGCAAGTTATTATGGCTTGTCTGAAGGTGCACACCATTGTCTGGTTCCAAAAGGGCAGAAGCTAGTGATGGCGCAGGATTAAGGTGGACCTGCAAAGGCAGATGGTGTGAATTGCATCCTCCTTTGGCCAGCCACACAGCCTACATAGAGCCTCACCTTCAGCCCTTAGCCATGTCGCTCTGTGAGCGTTAGAAGGGAGGATACCTTGGAGATGTTTAAAAAAGTTAGCCTTGATTCTGCTACTGAAAGCCTCGCACAATTATTGTTGTGGTTTTAGAAAGGTGTAGCTGATTAAACAATATCCACGTGTTGGCATGTTTCTCAAGGGATGCCCTGTCCTCCAGGGATATTAGGTTTAAGTATTTGTTCACAGTACTTAGAAATGATTCGAGGCTAGGTGATATAAAACACAGATGTGCTACACCAAGCAAGCCGATTGATCTTTTGAGATATATTCCAACCGCTGAATTGGTTTTGTTTAGTTCTAGGCAAACATTATGGTTTATGGTGTTCTTAACGGGGGACTTGAGCCTGTAGCACATAATGGTAAAAGCGGTACTTCTTGCTATTGAATTTGACTATTCTGAGTTCTAACCTGATTTGGGTGGGTGAGGTGTATCTAGGGAGTTGGAAGATTTCCCTATAAATTCTTGTGATCATGTTGTTCAGAGTTTTTGAGGCCCTGCCCTGAAGAGCTTCGCTTCCGTACGCCAGGGTTGGCACCATCTTAGTCCTTACTATTTCTAAGATGGGTCTGTACGACAGACCGTTTAGATTCCTAAATAGCGCCTTGAGACCAGCTGCCAGTGCAAGCCCTTTCCTTTTAATTTCCTCCCTTTGGGGCTTGAAGTTTCCTTTGCTGTCAAATATAAGTCCAAGATATTTATATTTGTTCACTTCATCAACTTTGGTGGAGCCAAGAAACCAGCTGAATTTGTGGCTTGTTTTTCCAGAACAATTGGTGATTTTAGTTTAGTAGGATACAAGTCATCCAATTGAAAGTATGGTAAAGAAGCTATGCTCTGAAGGAGACCAAACTGAAGAACAGGATTGAAAGCCATTAAATAAGATACAAATAAATAAGACTGACAAGAAAGCTAACCAGTTGTTAGCAATGCACTAACCCAAAGCACACTGTAAGTATTGTTATTGTCCACAATATGTCTTTGTCAGCAAACAACTAAAAACTATTAGTAGGCTAGACCTTAACAGGGTAGGAGCTAAGACACTATTCATAAAGGCTTAGGGGCTGATTCCGATATGGCCCGGAAAGGCTCCAACTGGGCTGCATCGTAATCAGCCCTTCGGTTTATGACCACCGCATTACAATGCTGGAGGTCGAAAGCTAAACCAACCGGTCATTCCGGCTGGCTTCTGACAGGCTCAAGGAGCCAGTTGGCCAGTCATAAACAGCTCGTAATCCCAAACGGCGGGCCTTTCCACCCTTGGAATTACGATCCACGGTTTCCGGCAAGGTTTCCATGCCCGCCTCGCTGACATGAAACCATGTCGGAAAGCATGTTTGGATGCCGCCATCAGGGCCCCCTTGTGTGTGTCGCCTTCGGTTGGGGGCTGATCCCCCTGTTGTTCCCTGCACTCTGTGGCAGGCACCATGAGGTGTCTGTCACAGGGTACAGGGATGAACAGCACCTCCCATTCTCTATGGGTACATGTATAATGGCAGTTTTTTGGCCGTAATGCATGTTCCCATAGGGAAATGTAGGAATGTGACTGAACAGTGTTCGGTCGCATCTTAATTAGGTGGTTGTGCCTGCCGGCCAGAGGTCGGTTGGTCCCAGGATGGAGATAGTGTTGACAGACTTAAGTCTACCAGACATCGTATATAGGCCCTGATTGTTAACAATCATGCAATTACCACAGTTTTGTCTGGCACTAAATAAGTATCAATTATCTCAAGTGAACAATGAATATGTCTGGTGCACTATCCAACAGTGATAAGGCAAGGTGGGTCAGGGAACAGACAGATTACTGAAAATTTGGTTTAAGGGGTAGAACTAATGATCTGCTGCCGCTGTGTGCTCTTAGGCAACTGGCTTGGTAGAGCTGCTACATTTAGTCAGCCATGAAATAGAAGCAAATTAACCCTAGTAATAAAATAACTAGCATATAATTCAGAAGGCCAGATCTTTGTAGCTTGAGAGACAGTTATGCTCTCTGAGGTTTAGGCTTTTAATGTGCGCTTTACCGGAAGGATAGTTACTATCTGAGAGCTGAACGTGTAAAATGTGGGTACTTTGAAATCTCTGCAACCTATTACCAAAAGCTTTTATCTTAGTTGTGGAAAGCCTGGCTCCAGTTCTCCATTATCTGATAGAGTTCCTACATGTTCTGGATGAGTGTGCAATATTATTCAAACATGATATATAACTATGCTGTTTAAAGACAAATGTATGTAAGACCACTAGAACCTAAAGAATAGCACTGCTATCTATAGCCAACTCCTACAGGATAGACACAACACTTGAGGCCTGAACATGCAAGTGAAATCAACAGATGCAGAATTTTTGAGCACAAAAGATGGGGTCAAGGGACCAAGTACGTCTCTTTACAAGATCACACCTTTAATAATAGATTTACCTCCATGGAAATACTGGCCTTACCCACGGAAAAACACACTTGGGATCTGTCATACTATTGTGCCATGTTATCTGATAAAAGGTACTAATCACAAGAAACAAAAACACAGCAAATAATAAAACATCAGTTCCCCGAGCTCCAACAAACTATAGCCTGATAAAAAGCCACAGGTTGGTGCTGATACATGTGAAACTGCCCGAGTACTGTTGCACCTTGGGCAACTTTAAAAGATTTGGTATTTCTTATACAGATGAGAAATGAAGAGGAAATGAGCGACTGAAGCTCAAAAATGCTATAAAGTCATAAGTGACAGACAGAGTTCCTGGTATGG
Organism: Lissotriton helveticus; assembly: GCF_964261635.1. NCBI lineage: Eukaryota > Metazoa > Chordata > Amphibia > Caudata > Salamandridae > Lissotriton > Lissotriton helveticus. The sequence continues at coordinate 670,526,455 of NC_136065.1, read as the reverse complement.
GACTTTTGAAAGGCTGCATCAGATATTTTCCTGAGGTACTGAAATGTGGGTTAGGTAATATGTCCAGAATTGTAAAGTAAATATTTGACACAAGCTGTAATGAAACAGCAGTCTTTCTATGTCAGACATTACTGCAAATGACTACAGGAGATCGCCCAGTTTTTGGATAAGCCACATTTATTGTTTTTACCCGTACCTCCTTTTGGACCACAGTTGGTGTATTATCTTTGTATTAGCTTTGCACCTCCTATGAAATTGCATGGTTGACCTTTCATCCCACTGATACACCCACAGCAGCCTGACTATTGGCTGCTTAAAGGCTGACAGAAAAGAGAGGTACAGAAAGAGGCAGGAGGCTTGTAAAAAGAAGAAAGAGAAGTGCAGAAAGAGGCAAGAGAATTGTTGAAAGAAGCAACAGAGGCGTAGAAAGAAGCACGATAAGTGCAGAAAGAGACAAGGGAGGTACAGAAACAGCAAGAGCAGTGCAGAAAGAACCAACAGAGGTGCAAAAAGAGACCAGAGGGGTGCAGAAAAAGGTAGGAGGGGTACACAAAGAGGTAATAGAGGTACGAAAGAGGCCAGAGGGGTGCAGAAAGAAGGAAGAGAAGTGGAGAAAGAGGCAAGAGAATTGCTGAAAGAAGCAAGAGAGGTGTAGAACAAAGCAAGCGAAGTGCATAAAGAGGCAAGTGAGGTGCAGAAAAAAGCAAGATAAGTGCAGAAAGAATGATAGAGGTGCTGAAAGAGGTGCAAAGGGTACAGAAAGAGTAAGAGAAGTGCAGAAAGAGATAACAGAGGCACAGAAAGAGGCAAGAGATGTGCAGAAACAGGCAGGAAAGGTGCAGGAATAGGGAACAGGTGTGCAGAAAGAGGCAAGAAAGATGCAGAAAGAGAAAAGTGGGGTGCAGAAAGGGGCGAGCGATCTGCAGAAAAAAACAACTGAGGTGCTGAAAGAGGCAAAAGAGGTGCAGAAAGAGGCAATAGAAGTGAATAAAGAAGCAACAGAGGTGCTGAAGGAGGCAAGAGCAGTGCATAAAGAACCAAGATAAGTGCCGAAAGAAGCAACAGAGGTGCAAAAGGAGGCACAAGGGGTGCAGAAAGAAGAACGAGAGGTGCAGAAAGAAGCAAGAGAGGTGCTGAAAGAGGCACAAAGGGTGCAGAAAGAGGCAATAGAAGTGCAGAAAGAAGCAACAGATGTACAAAAGAGGCAAGAGTGCTGCAGAAAGAGGTATAGAAAGAGGCAATAGAGTTGCACAAATAGGGAAGATGGGTGTAGAAAGAGGCAGGAGGGGTGCATAAAGAAGCAAGTGAAGTGCAGAAAGAGGCAACCAAGGTGCAGAAAGACGCAAGAGAGGTGCAGAAACACGCAAGAAGTGCTGAACGAGGCAAGATAATTGCTGAAAGAAGTAACAGACGTTTAGAAAGAAGCAAGTGAATTGCAGAAAGAGGCAAGTGAGGTGCAGAAAGAAGCAAGAGTAGTACAGAAAGAACCAACAGAGGTGCAAAAAGAGGCAAGAGGGGTGCAGAAAGAGGCAGGAGGGGTGACAAAAGAAGGAAGAGAAGGGCAGAAATAGGCAAGAGAATTGTTGAAAGACGCAACAGAGGTATAAGAAGAAGCAAGAGAAGTTCAGAAAGAGGCACGTGAGGTGCAAAAAGAAGCAAGAGCAGTGCAGAAAGAACCAACAGATGTGCTGAAAGAGCCAACAGAGATGCAGAAGGAGGCACAAGAGGTACAGAAATAGCTAAGAGGATTGCTGAAAGAAGAAACAGAGGTTTAGAAATAAGCAATAGAAGTGCAGAAGGAGCACGAGAGGTGCAGAAAGAAGAGGAGTGCAGAAAGAAGCAACAGAGGTGCTGAAAGAGTTACGAGGGGTGCAGAAAGAAGGGAGAGTAGTGCAGAAAGAAGCAACAAAGGTGCAGAAAGAGGCAGGAAGGGTGCAGAAAGAGGCAAGAGAAGTGTAGAAAGAAACAACAGAGGTATAGAAAGAGGCAAGAGTGGTACAGAAAGAGGGAAGAGAGGTGTAGAACGTGGCAAGAGAGTTGCACACATAGGGAAGAGGGGTGCAGGAAGAGGCAGGAGGGGTGTAGAAAGAATTTACAGAGGTGGCAAAAGAGGCAATAGAAGTGCAGAAACAAGCAAGAGAAGTGCAAAAAGAAACAACAGGTGCAAAAAGAGGCAGGAGGGGTGCAGAAAGAGGTAGGAGAGGTGCACAAAGAGGCAGGATTTGTGAAAAAAGAAGGAAGAGAAGTGCAGAATGAGGCAAGAGAATTGCTGAAAGAAGCAACAGGGGTGTAGAAAGAAGCATGAGAAGTGCAGAAAGAGACAAGTGAGGTGCAGAAAGAAGCAAGAGCAGCGTAAAAAGAACCGACTGAGTTGCAAAAAGAGGCCAGAAATGTGCAGAAAATGGTTGGAGGAGTGCACAAAGAGGCAAGAGAGGTGCAGAAAGAGTCCAAATGGGTGCAGAAAGAAGGAGAAAAAGTGCAGAAAGAAGCAAGAGAATTGCTGAAAGAAGCAAGAGAAGTGCAGAAAGGGGCAAGTGAGGTGCAGAAAGAAGCAAGAGCAGTGCAGAAAGAAGCAACAAAGGTGCAGAAAGAGGCAAGAAGAGTGCAGAAAGAGGCAAGAGAAGTGTAGAAAGAGGCAAGAGAGTTGCACAAATAAGGAAGAGGGGTGCAGAAAGAGGAAGGAGGGATGCCGAAAGAATTTACAGAGGTGGCGAAAGAGGCAAGTGAGGTGCAGAAAGAAGCAAGTGAAGTGCAGAAAGAGGCAACGGAGGTGCAGAAAGAAGCAATAGAGGTGCAGAAACAAGCAAGAGAAGTGCAGAAAGAGTAAGGAGGGGTGCAGAAAGAATTTACAGAGGTGGCGAAAGAGGCAAGAGAGGTGCAGAAAGAAGCAAGTGAAGTGCAGAGAGAGGCAACAGGGGTGCAGAAAGAAGCAATAGAGGTACAAAAACAAGCAAGAGAAGTGCAGAAAGAGCTAAGAGAATTGCTGAAAGAAGCAACAGAGGTTTAGAAAGAAGTTGGCCATCCTTGGGGGCCAACTAACCCTTTTATTACCTCTAGTAAGTACCACACAGCAGGGTTGCTAAGTTTACATAACAGGCCACGTACCTTTTGCCCGCCATTCTGCAAACGCACTCCCTGGTGCGCTCTTTGATGGGGATTGAAGTCCCATTCGCTGCTGGGGGTTCTTTAGGGACCAACTCGCCTACCTCTTACCTCCAGTAAGCCTCACACAGTGGGATTGCTGAGAGGTAGACACAGACCACGCCCCCTTTCTCCACCACTCTGCAAACACACCCCTTGGCGCATTTTAAGTTGGGGGATTAAGTCCCCTTGAATACTGAGGGTCCCTGGGGGCCAACTAGCCCACCAGGTACCTCCAGTAAGCGCCACACTGCTGGATTACAGACAGGTGGTCTGAGGCCACGCCCCCTTTTTACACCACTCTGCAACCACGCCTCTTGCGCACTGCTGTTCGGGGGATGAAGTGCACTTGTGTCTTGAGGTCCTCAGCAATCCTGCTTTACTTTGTTGAAGCGAGGGCAGGTTTCCTGCTCTTGCCTCAACAAAGAAATCCAGGAGTTTGCTATGACAGGGCGGGAGGCGTGCTCCAGCCCTATCATAGCAAACGGCAATGTCCCGGGGGTGGGCACCCCGGGACATTGCAGGAGCTGGCCCTGGGGGTGGCGGTCCCCAGGTCATCAAGGGCTCCAGGAGGGGGCTGCGCAGCCCCCTCTCAAGTGTTTAAAGCCCCGGGGAGTTGGTGGTCCCCAGGGCTTGAGGGGACCTGTAAGGCCCCCGCAAATAATTGAAGAAAGCCCCAGGGACTGCCACCACCCCTGGGCTTTCTTCAATTATTTACGGGGGTCCCTTAGGCATCCACCCACATTTAAAAAAAAACAAATTTAAGCCCCGGGGATTGGAAGGGTCAGTGAGGCCCCCCCACCCACATTTCTTTTTAACACAAATTTGAACCCAGGGGAGGTGGCAGTCCCTGGGGCTTTGGGGGGCCTGACAGGCCCACAAATCTTATTAAACAAGCCCTGGGAAGTGGCGGTCCCCGGGGCTGCGGGGGGCTGCGTTGCCCCTGCATATAATTAGTATAGCCCTGTGGAGGTGGCGACCTCTGGGCTATATATTTTGGCATTGCCCCCGGGACCTGGCGCACCTGGGGGCTTACAGATTACGAAGCACGGAGCCCGCGCTTCGTCTTTTAAAAAATTTTCTTGGCAGAATTTGCACGCCCAGCGTGAATTCTGCCGATTTAAAACAAAATGCTTTTGTTGGGCCTGAGGGTCCCTGTGAGACCCCCTGAGCATGCCTAGGGGGTCAGGGTGTTTCTACCCTGCCCCCTTTTCTTGTTTTTCACCTTTTTTCCTGCTGATTTCTTGTGACTCAGTTACCAAATCACAAGATGGCTGCCAATACTTCCTGGTCTGGAATGTTGACTGCCAATCAGAGTGAAGCTCATGCCTGGGAGGGTTCGCGAACCCTCCTCGGGCTCAGATATCAATATTTTTTATTTTTCAGGCACTACTGAACGGATTTACACCATTTAAAAAAAGGTCGCTTTCTGAACCAAGAGCTACTGATTTGCCAAATTTGGTGTAATTCCGTTCAGTAGTTTGGGCTGCAGCCTGTTCCAATTTTTACTATGGAAATAGAAATGGGGAAAATGGGTTTTTTCTCAGCCCCTGCTTGACGAATCACCACGAAACTTTCAAGTCAGGAGTTGACTGGAGTGCCCCATTAGTTTAGAAAATTTCGCGAACATTCGTCAAATGGCGACATAGATATTGGCAAAAGAAAAACGCGATATATATATATATATATATATATATATATATATGTGCAAAACAATTCCCACCACTTCCGACCACTTCCGTGTTCCGGCGAAGAAGGAACTCAGACCACCACAGCAGATCAGTGAAGATATGTATTTATTTGCGTTATTAACACAGCCTGCAACAACGACGCGTTTCGGGCTTCACGAGCCCTTGATCACGTTCAGCTTTCTACACGTCTCTGTTACTTTTTATGTATCTTACACACCGTGCACGCCCCCTCGTTGGCGTGAAATGCTAGTCACGTGACAATGAAAAGGAACAACAGACTATCGTGTTTGTTGTACTTTACAAACAATGAATGACTGCTTAAATGCACATAGATATTACGCGATGAATCGGTTATATCTAATATCAGCAAACAAAGTTATTTGTACTTGATGTTTCATTCAGCATCAGACAGGATAAATCCCTACTTGATATATCACATGCACATTCTATTAATATGTTTGTTATGACTCATCAGTAACATTAGTAACTATGTATGCAAAAAATGTTTCTTATTCATACACGACAGGTATCCTGCTAGATCCTCCCTGTACATATGACTAACAAAAAGTGCTTAAGTGCTACTTATCTACAACTAGTGCAAATTTCTACACTAAAGTGCGTTACTAAATGTGCAACAGTGCAAAGATAATAAATATAAAGTGTGATGTGTGCATTATATAATAACATGGTTGATAATATTAAATTTCATAGCAAATCAATTTCACATATTCTCAACAAAAAAATGGTTACCTCCAGCCGGATTAAAAACCTCTTTTAAAAGCATATAAAAGATTTATAAAATGCCATAAAATGTCATATCAATGATGTTTATATAAAATTATACTTTTTTTTGTTAAATAGATGGAGAGAGTATACATTACAGATAATATTTACATGGGAAATGATCATATAGCATACATTTGGTACACCCAAAGTACAAAAAAATGTGTTATTGCATTAGTCCCCTGGCTCATAACCTGGAGATCGCTCTATATATGCATTTTACAAGAAGTTATACATATCCTCCGCATTGTTAAGACCCCGCGGCCATTTACTGTCCAATTCCAGAATGAATTTGGTGTCCAACTGCCTAAGTTTTTTCTCTCTATTACCACCTCTTTTATTATTAGGAACAGCAGCGATGACGAAGTAAGAGAGGCAGTTGATATCTTTGTTGTGGCACTTAAAAAAGTGCCGTGCCACGGGATAGGCTGCATTATTGTGGAGGATCGCCCTCAGATGTTGTAATATCTTGACGTGCACCGGTAGCTTCGTGCTTCCCACATAGTTTAAACCACAGGTACACGTCAGGACATAAACAGCAAAATCCGTTTTGCAGTTAAAGCTGCCTTTGATGGCAATAGGGGAGGTATCAAATTGTGTGTGATAAGATGTCTTGTTACAACCAAATTTGCAGGCACGACAAACTGTGCATCTTTTAAAGCCCCTGGACGATTGTAACCATGGTGTTGTTTTTATCGTTTCAGGGGAGTTTTTATCTAGATCATTGCCCATAGATCTACCCTTTCTAAAGGTTACGACAGGGGAAGAGGTCAGCCGGTCACCCAGGACACTGTCTGTAAGGACAATGGGCCAATGTTTTTGAACAATTGATCTAATTTTTCTCTCTTGCCGTGAGTAAGTTGTGATTAATCTAGGGTTGTCTGAGAGAGTATTCACCTCTCTGGATGTAGACCCAGTAGACCCCTCTTCAAAAAGACTAGCTCTCGGTCGTTCATCTGATTTACTGATGGCATTATTGATGAGTTTATTGCTGTATCCCCTCAATATTAGCCTTGCACGCATATCTTTAACACAATTCTGAAAATCATTTTCATCACTACATATGCGCTTGAGTCTAAGAACCTCACCATAAGGAATACTAGCAATGAGGTGCCTCGGATGTGAACTGTTGGCATGTAATGTGATGTTACCTGCTGTAGGTTTTCTATATAAGGTACTCTGTAACCTGTTGTTTTCAACACGGAGTTTAACATCCAAAAACTCTATTTGTGTACTATGGATATGGGAGGTAAAAGTTAAATTGAGGTCATTGTTATTGATCTCATCAATAAACTTTTGTGCAATCGAGATGTCGCCACGCCAAATTATAAAAACATCATCGATGTACCTAAGATACATCGCCATGTGTTGCTCACACACTGTCTTGTATTGGCGCCTAAGGACCTGTTCTTCCCACCAACCAACGTGTAAACACGCATAGCTGGGGGAAAAGCAGGCCCCCATAGCAACTCCCCTCAATTGTTTAAACAGTGTGTTGTTAAAAAGAAAAAAAATGTTGTTTAAACACCAATTCATCAATTCGACAATGACTTTGTTATGGGCATAGAATTCAATGGGCCTGGTGGCTAAAAAATGTTTAATTGCTTCCAGACCCTGTGTGTGGTTGATGCTTGTATATAAAGATTCTATGTCTAAGGTTATTAGACATAGATCATCAGACCACATTACATTTTTTATTTTTGTCAAAAAATCCCCAGTGTCCTTAACAAAGCTTGGGAGAATTCAATATTTTGTACAACTATATTTTTTACATCAATATTTTCGTTCTCGATATTTTTGTACTTACCTGTTCAAGTAAAGGCAGTCGATATTTTTGCATTCTATATTTTTGCACAAATTACTCTGTGACTGGATCCTCCATGCCTTGGATACCCTTATCCCTGCTAAGTGGTCCAAGGGTCGTTGCTCTAACTCCAATCCTTGGTATAATGATTCTTTGGCCGCTATGTGAAGTACCTGCAACAAATTAGAACGGGTTTGGAGAAGGGACTACGATATGGGGGCTAAAAAGTCATACCAGGATGCTATTAAGTGTTATCACAGGGCCATTCACGTGGCTCGTGCAGCTTACTTTAGCAATGAGATCAATTCTAGCAAGAATCCTGCCAAAAGTATTTTTAAACTACTTATCAATCTTAATAACAGGAAAGATCCATCTATTCCGGTGATCACGTCTGAGCAGCAATGCGGGGATCTGGCCACCTTCTTTGTTAAGAAGGTGGAAACCATTTATAAATCCTTTCCTACATTCTTTACAGATTCTGCTGCCACTCTGGCTCCCCCCACAGCCTCAATCTGACATCCATTTCTCCTATTTCCCAGGATGAGTTCCTCATGTTGAGCCTGAAAGTTAAGTCTGGCTCCCCTATGGACCCCCAGGGACCTGCCCAATTCAGGGACTCTTTGCCTGCGCTCCATACACCTCTGTGTCAGGTAATCAATTCCTCCTTTACCACTGCTGTGGTGCCTTTGGTATGAAAGCAAGCCCGGGTAGTCCCTTTGTTAAAGAAGCCCTCACTGGACCCTACCAAACCGGAACATTTTCGCCCTATATCCCTACTGCCTTGGGAAGCCAAAGTCGCCGAGGCCCACACCAATAATGCCCTCTCGAGCTTTTTGAATAACACTAGCGTCTTGGACCATTCCCAGAATGGTTTCCGCCCTGGCTACAGCACTGAGAGTGCGCTCTTGGCAGTGACCGAACATCTGCGGACCATTCTGGACGAGGGACAGACTGCGGTCCTGATACTGCTCAATCTAAGCGCCGGTTTTGATAGGTCTCTCACCGGATCCTCCTACATCGCTAAGAGGAGGCCGGGGTGGTGGGTTTGGCCCTGAATTGGATTTGATCTTTTCTTTCTGACAGAACATTCCAGGTCACTGCCCCGCCCTTTCTCTCCCGTGTCCATTCCATCAAGCAGGGGGTCCCTCAAGGCTCGGTCTTGAGCCCAGTACTTTTCAATCTGTACGTGCATACCCCTGGCTGCGGTGGCAAAAGATCATGGTTTGACCATGGTCTCGTATGCCGAGGATACGCAGCTGCTGGTGGCCCTCTCTGATGATCCCACGCGTGGCGCTACCAAATTTAGCAACGGTCTGGCAGCGGTCACACATTGGATGACCACCAACTGCCTTCAGTTTAATGCTAATAAGTCTAAAGTGCTGTTGGTGGGGAGCGATAAGGGGCTTTGGAGCACGCAATGGTGGCCGGTGGCCCTGGGCAGTGCTCCCACCCCGAAGTCGGCAGTGAAAAATCTTGGGGTATGGTTCGATCCCACTCTTGGGTTCCAGGAGTATACTAAGAGGGTGGCAGGCACCTTTTTTGCTCTTCTTCGGGGACTGAGGCCTATGCTGGGTTTCTTTGATCCACCCACTTGCCAAGTAATAGTCCAAGCGACTATCTAGGCTTGATTATTCTAATTCACTCATGCTAGGCGCCAATAAGGCAGAAGTGACTAGTCTTCAGCGAGTCCAGAATGCAGCTGCCTGAGTTCTGTTGAGGCTCCCCAGAATGTGTTCCACGACGGGTGCAATATACTGTCTGCATTGGCTGCCGATAGCCAAAAGGATAGAATTCAAAACGCTATGCTTGCCCTTCAAAATATTAAAGCTTTCTTCTACTGAGATCCTGTCCAATCTCCTGGCCCCATATTTTCCCACCCATCAGCTATGCTCTACCGAGCAACACCTGGCTGTGGTCCCTCGTGTGAAGCGCTTTAGAGCGGGTGGCCGGTCTTTCCGGTGTCTCGCAGCGACACTCTGGAACTCCCTCCCTATTCAGATCCGTCATATGGATTGCTAACTGTCCTTCCGTAAGGCCACCAAAACTCACCTGTTCTCCTTGGCTTAGCCCCTGCTCCTCCTCTGACACTGCTATCAGCGCCGGGATGCCTCTTCGCTGAGGCAGCTGTGCCCTATATAAGAATACTTAACATAACATATTTTTCACTTCTATATTTTTAACTTCGATATTTTGTCAGTGAACCGGTTGTGCCACCCACATGAGTAGCCCTGTAAATGTGTCTCAGGCCTACCACTTTAGTATCTACGCATGCAGTTGTAACCTGCCATGTTTCCCTGACAAGTGCACCCACTTGCCAGTCCCAAACCTTCCCTTTCCATACATATAAGGCACCCCTATGGTAGGCCCAAGGTACCCCCTATGGGCAGGGGGCAGTGGTGTGTGCGACATGTCCTGATAATGAAATATTGTGTATTTAATTTTTTACTATTGAAAGGCTGTCTGTCCAATAGTTCTATCATTGGGGCTGCACCGTAACAATTTTACATGTGTAGCTTTCAGTAGGAACAAGATAGAAAAATTGAGTTTAGGCTCTCTAAACTCAGAATTTATCAACACACCATTAGGTGAAGGTGATTTTAAATTCTGTGTTTGAAAATGCCACTTTTAGAAAGTGGGCAATTTCTTATTTAACCATCCTGCGTGCCTCTCTGTCTGTTTGTGTATTCAGCGTCTGGTGTTTGAGTGCAAGGAACTAGGGATGTGCATTCACTCTAAACAGTCACTGGGGGAGTTGAGGTGTGCCCTGTTTTGCCTGGGTGACTCATCACTGGGCTGATTAGACCTGGTCTGCATTTAGAGTGGTAGGAGGAGTTTCATTTGCACCTGAAATGACTGTCTCCTTTTTCACAATGCTATCTCCACCCCCTGTGGTCATGCTGCACCAGGGAGGATAGGACTGGTTTGGACTAGGTTCAGAGACCCTTACAGCAAAGAGAACAAAGACAACTTAGAGTATAAGTATTGCACCTAAAACCTCAGGACTTTAGATTACTTCAGGAAACAAGAGGACCCTGCCAAGAAGAAGAGCAAAAGAACTGTTTGAGGAGCACTGCCTTCACTGTTTGAGGGGTGACCTGGCCTACAGTTGCTGCTTCTGTCTATGGTGGAGGAAAAAGGCTGACTCTTTTAGTAGTAGAAATGTTGATTTACGATGTTTTATGACTGGTGCAACCTAGAAGTATTTAGGTGTGCACTAACTGTGATGTTAGTCGTGATATGTGCTTATGAAAAGAGCAGTATATGTGTCTTTATGTTTTTGCCCTACCTGTGATATGATGACAATTGCCTCGTTGGCAAGGTGATTGATGAACCCTATGTTTTATATGCGTTTTTATGACAAGTGCCTGGTGGCACAGTGATTTATAGGATTGTAGTTTAATGTGCTTTATGTGTAATACAAAGGATATTTTTATATAACCTTTGGTGGAGTCTCTTTTTGTGTGTATTATGCAAACGCTTTACACATTGCCTCTTAGATGAGCATGACTTCTCTGCCAAGCTACCAATAGGTAGAGCAGGGGTTATCTTGGGTATGTAACTCCCTTACCCTGACTAGAGTGGTGAGTTCTGCCTGGCTTACGTGCATACCCTAGCCAACCAGAAACCCAATTTCTAACAATAACTTTTATGGAGTAATGTTACCCAAAACAAGGAAATTATGTCACATGTTGAAATTAAAAGCAATCAGAAATGTATTTTTTTCACGAAAATTGAAAATGATGAGTTACACTCCATTGCACCACCATACTTAAAACTTCGAACACTGCTGTATTCAGCTGGGTACTACTCAAGAACATGGAAGTCTTTAATTATTTAGCTTTTTACAGGAAGTGCCTCGAAAGGCTCTAGGACCACAATAAACTAGTGACATAACTTGCAAACCAGTGTATTGGAATTCCAATCTAGAACTTGACATGATACAATATTTTGTCAGCCGGTAGACCTACTTAGTACACCGGTTAAAATCAGGAATCTATGCAGCGCACAGGTGATAGACAGTTCAGTGTTTGACAAAGGGGAACTAAGGTACAGGAAGCTGTCATAAGGCATTAATGGAGTTACATTGTATGTGACATGGTACTTGGTATTCAGTAAAACAACCCACTTGAGAATGTTTGATGCTCAGTCAGCTGCAGAAAGTATTGACCACCAGAGTAAGGGGCAACACCAATTATTAGCTAAGGACCTTGTAATTCACACTAGGCAAGGTAAAGGATTTTCTTGGAAAATGCCAAGCTGTGCATCACCCCTATGAGTCCTGTAATCTGGTCTGAATACCTCCTTGGATAGAGAGCCTTGTAAGACCTGTCCTATCTGTGGAAGTTTGGAACATGGAAAATTCCCATGGAACAGCTGTTCAAGCTGGAAGCATGGCTTATTCTAATTTTACTCAGTTTATAAGCAATATTGCACACATATATGTTTCCCCACTCTAAGAAGCCTCTTTACCCCACATATTAAAGACATCTGTTTCTCAACATTACTTGAGAGACTCCATTGGTTTAATCCCTGGCTCAAGCATATCTAGGAGGGGACTGGAATGTAAATCTGCAACGCATACTCCCACCTTTTGTAAATCACCACTGATAATACTCTCATACAATACAGATTTAACCTATCTATAAACAACACTTTTGACCTCAGATCAACAAAATATCATTCTACATCCAAGTATGAATGCATTTAATTTAAAATGTTAAATGCATGCTCCCAGAACTATGGACTTCTTGAAATCTGCAGTCATCTGGTAATTCCACTCATCATTTTTTCTGATTGAATAGCAATGATAAGGACCAGCTCCGCCACATGCTGAATTCAAACTTTGTGGTTTGGAAGTCAGGTATTGCGGCTGACTCTGTCAGTGGCTAATCAACTCGAGCACTATCAATAACTATTTCATGTTGAATTTTTTTAGGGGGTTGTAGGTGTGAGGCTACCCAATGTGATTACTGCATAGCTTTTGGTGATATGTGGCAGACAGGTGAGACTCCAAAATCAATCCCTGATCCCTAAGGAAGGTGATGGTTTCCCTCACTCACATGGTTTAATTTCTCCTCCGTACCTTTGGCACGTGGATCTCAATCGACATGCTAGGACCTTTCTTTGTTTCAAAGAATAAGATACCCACTAAAACACTGCTAGGTCTTTCTTCTACTATCCCTCATCTCTGCCTCTGGTCTTTGCGGTCTTACCAAATGTGGATCCCTGCACCCTTTTACCTGTCATCTCATCTTCGATTTATCCCATCACAGTCCTCGTCTCATTTCTCATACACAAGAATTGCTGGTTGCAGAACGCTTAATGGATGCTTCTCGACATATGTGCTCGCCACACTTCTCCACCAAACCTTGGGGATAGGTGCACAATCTAAGTTCAACCAGAGTTATTGATGGCAATTTTTTTGAACTTCTAAGTGTTCTGGTTAAGACTATTAGCTCTCTGTGCAGGCAAACTGACACTGGGGGACCCACAGTTATCGACAGGGAAATGGAAAACACTTATTTTTCAGCTCAAAAATCTCTTCTTATAAACAGTGTCGCCAAAGTATAGCACAGATTTACCTCCACTACCTTTCCGGTGCTACAACAGAGCACTTGCATTCCTGATGTTGATTTGAGGGAGCCACGGGTTGAGTCCACCACAGAGGTTGTCCTGAGGATATCCGTGTTTTTTTAAATCCTGGGAAAATATGGGAGAGTCTGGGATTTCTTTTGTTGAATAAGTTGCATCAAACCTTTAGTTCAGAGTATCCTTCCCGGAATTCGGGCTTGAAAACTCTTTCAAGCTGAAAATTGTGAATTCCTTGGAATTATCCTGCCTAATTTCGATGTGTATTAAGTGCCACAGACACTTTGCCTAAGTCGTGTCTGATGGGAACACCCAAACAATAACTCATTAAATTACATACTCTCAGTCAAACTGCCTTGTATTGGAGTCAGTGTCCAAAAGCATTAATGAGAAATGTGTCGTGTACGTTTTTCAACCCTGCAGCTCCTGGAGTTAATTCCAACTTGTCTGGAGCACACATTTGTGGACATTTTACACACAAAGTTAAATAATTGTACAGTGTATTCTGATATAGTAATAAGATAGTCCCTAAGGCTATATAGTAACATCCAATGCACTGGAATGCAGCCAGATTTATTATGCACAAGACATACAGCAAACAAGCATTTACAATGCAATAGGTCTCGCAGCATTAAAGTTTGAGTTATTGGCATTGTGTATGACAATGCGTTGCATAACATTTTTAGCAAACTTTGAATTGGTGAGCAGTGAGTGTGTGTGCAAGAGTATGCTGTTGCTCACAACTGTTATTATTCACACAGCTCTGATGATGCACCTCACGCACGGGGCTGACGCAGTTATTATTCACACAGCTCTGATGATGCACCTCAGATACGGGCTCACAGCTGTTATTATTCACACAGCTCTGATGATGCACCTAAGCACGGGGATGCCGGCAGTTATTATTCACACAGCTCTTATGATGCACCTAAGGCACGGGGCTGACGCAGTTATTATTCACGCAGCTCTGATGATGCACCTCAGCACGGGGCTCACAGCTGTTATTATTCACACAGCTCTGATGATGCACCTCAGGCATGGGGCTGACAGTTATTATTCACACAGCTCTGATGATGCACCTCAGCACGGGGATGCCGGCAGTTATTATTCACACAGCTCTTATGATGCACCTCAGGCACGGGGCTGACGCACAGGACGAGATGGAGAACGTATGCATGAAAGAAGGAAGGCAAGAGTGACAGCAAAGAATGAAATAAAGACGGCTTTAAGGACAAAAGCAAGCTGGGATTTTTTACAAATGAAATACCTGCAAAGGAGGGACAAGTATGAGATGGAAGGGGAGGAAGACAGTGAGAAGAAAGGAAAGGGAGAACGGCACAGCAACGAATGAAGGGACGTGAGAGAGGAAGGGTGGAATTAAGGAGGGAAAAAGAGGAAGAATGTAAAAGGGAGTAAAAAAAGGTGTAATAACTGGTGAGAGGGAGGACTATGAGGTGGATAGATGGATGGATGGAGGAGAAGCAAGACACTGCGGTTAAAAGTAGTAAGGAAATAATGACAAGGTAACGAATGAAGTGAGGCGAGGGATGAAGGAAGGGTGGGAGTAAGGAATTTAAAAGAGGAAGGAACAAAGAAGTAAATAGAAGTGGCAAAGAACATTTGCAACAGGCCTCGTTAAAACTTTTCTTTAAATAAGAATTAAATAGAATGTTCTGCGAAGGGCTTGTAAAAATGGCATAGAAAGAGATAATCTTCCCTGTCTTTTCCTGCCCTAGCTGCAAGGTCACAGAGAAGCATTAGCGCGGGCGCAAAACCCTAAATGCAATCTTATTACTAAGGCTGTGCCCCGTCGTGATCTGCTCTCACTTATCCGGTGCAATTGGAGCTATTTATCAGTCACTGTACTGATAACCTGTTGAAGAGAAGGACAGCAGCATCCAGGGCTTGGGAGCGGGAGCACATTAGTGAGTTCTGAGCTGCCCTGCATCCTCAGGCAGGAAGAGTTGTGGACTGGCCCATATGCCCACATGCACGGATTTCACCTGAAGTAGGCACAGGAATGTTTGAAAAATGTAGAGCTTCAGATAGGAACACTGTCAAAGAAGGAGTACCATTGGCTTAATGCAAGGCAGGGACACGGGTCTATACTTCCACTCTCCGTGAGGTTAGTAAAGGAAGGATAAAAGGGTGTCCCACATCCATGGGCCCGATGTCTCTGCACCAACTGCTACACTAATGACGACCACGCTCCTGCTCTCTGTCTCCCATGTTGAATATCCAGCGGGGTACGCCCGACAAATGTGCAAAAGAATCTTGTTATCTTCAAGTCTTTTCCTCCACTTACCCACACAGAGAACCATTTTCTCCCGCCCTAATTTTTAACATGGGAGCGCTACAGTGCTTAATTTGAGATGTGGTCTCCGGTGCTCCGGCACTTAATCAACACTGGCGCTTGAGCACCAGTACAGGACACATTTATTTTAGGTAGGCACAGGGAGATTTAAGTGATTCGCTCACGTCTACACGTTATGTGCGTTGTTGTCGAGAATGTTACATTTTATATCTGCTTTCAACACCGTGTGAAAGTAAACAAACTGGTATTATCGATATATTTGTGAAAAATTAAAACAGTAATATAACTTGAAGAGACACCGAGATTCTGGGAAAAGTCACCTTATAGCAGTTGAGCAAGTGTCTGAGTCTGCCCTCTGAGCCAACGCCAACTTCTTGACTCCAGCTCTTCTGACAACGAGCGTGTTGTGGCGCTATAGGAGCCTCTTGTGGCACTTTGAAACGGAGAGCGGAAATGTCAGAGCAAAAGCCTGAGCTGGGCTGGAGGAGTGAACTTTGGTATATACGGCCGGAGTGGTGCGGCGGCAACAAGGACATGCGCGATACGACCTGCTCTATAAATGTGTGTTTTATATGTATACATTTTTTTAAACATTTGAACAGACAGGAGGAGAGGCCATCGTGCGCTGATATTAAGGCATGTGCAGAGGTTATGGCGCGCCCGCCATTGAATATCAGACATGCTCACTTCTGCAGAGCGCTGCGGAGGTCAGATGAAACACTGCGCTTGCTGGGAAAGAGTAAGGCTCACTGGCAGAGCACCAATAAATACAAGACGTGCGCGCGCAAAACGAAACCTATCGTGGGGCGGGACTTCCGTTTTGGGAAGCCCGCGCCCACGGACTGCCTGGAGGAGCAGTGGTGACGCGGGGCTCCCATGCCCGAGGGAGAGCCCCGCGGAGTCTGCACAAGTCCGGAGTGCCGGTGAGCGGGGAAGGGGGGGTGTCTGTATGTGTGCGTGTGTGTGTGTGTGTGTCTCTGTGTGCGACGGCGGGGGGGAAGTCTCTCCGTGCGTGTATGTGCGTGTATGTGCACTTGTGTATGTGTGTCTCTGAGAGTGCGCATGCGTGCAGGGGGAGGTGTGCCTGTGTATGTTTGCGCTTCCCAGGAGACAGACACGGCGAGCGCGTTCGCGCGCGCGTGGTCTGCGCCGATCGCCTTTTGCGAGATGCGCGCGGCCAGATGCTGTCTCCTGGGAAGCGGACCCAGCGACAATAAGTCTCTGCTTACGCGCTGTTCAACGCCACGAGACCTAAAAAGCAGTGTTGTGTACTATGTAATCAAGGTACAAATTGTAGAATGTACTGGTGGAGCATGTAGTGAGTGTTCAACTTGTTTACAAGTCACTTCTTGAAATCATGAGACATGTCAGATACAGCAGATGTGTTCTGTCAGAAAAATCGGAAATACTGACCTGAAAACTACGGAGAAAGAGCATCCATCACGCTTAGTAAACCACCTAATCAGGTAAGTATACAGTAAAGTCTCAGTCATGGTATATGTACAACCAAGAAATAGTCCTCCAAAAATATAAAGGTTGAAGCTATTTTGTGTATAGAGTGGAAAGTGTGTATGTACTTCCTGCATAAGCCACAGTCAGAAGTTCCACATGTGTGTCAATAGGCTGACCACGGTGCAACAGTACTGGGGCGGGTTCACATGCATCCGCAACCAGCAACCAAGTTCAAAATGTGTAAAGATTCCTGCAGCCCTCAGCATTTTGTCCTTTTTAAAGAGTTGTTGTAGAGTTCACACATACTTCTTTACCTGTATCCTTCTTTACAATACGTACTGCCAGGCTCTCTTTCACATCGGTTAACTGAACTTTTCTTAAGCAAAAGCTTATGTATCAGTTTGAAGTTACACATAGTAGAAGGCTATAGTAACAAACCACAAGAATGCAACTATCGGTATATCCAGTCCATCCACATCCGTATCCAGTGAGTAAAGCCTACTTTCTTGACTCTTAACTATAGGTAACTGATATTCTATGGGATTGGCAGCAGCTCACGCAGGTGGCTTGAAAGTCAGGTGATTCATAATATTTTATTGCATCGTTGATGTCGAAATAATTACCTGAACAACATTCACATTAAAATATTATAAGTTTTATGCTGCGACTCCATTTAATATTGTGTGCATTTTCTTCATGGTCTTTTTAATCTTTGTTCAGCTCGGATGCACTGTGATATGCTTTTATTTTTCTGGAGTTGCTATCCTTGGAAATGTTGCTGTTTCATGCACTTTATTATCTTTGCTGCTAGTTCTTGAGCATCCTGGGGATGATCTAATCATACGCTTTTTAATTCCCTGTTTGCATAAAATGTTATATGATAGATGTTATCTAGGTACATATTATTTTATTGCAAGGTTTTCCTTTCATCTGTTGCGCTTTTATGCTGCAGAAATGTCGCGAAATAAAGCTCTTTTGATTGATTGATACAGACGTGCTCTTTTTACCAGAAGTCCAATGCAAGGATTGTGATGCCACAAACCAATTTCAGAAATTACAGTTCATTTGCTTTGCATAATTAATTGATTTGTTTACTTAGTTTACATTTTATCCAGCTGTGCGGGACCCATCTCGGGTGTTAGCAGCCTGACAGTGATCAAACCATCGACTTCAGGATGCCTTTACAGTTGGTATGGTTTGGACTATTAGTGGGCGTAAGTAATAGAATGAACATTAGTCCAACTTGAAGCATTGCCGTTTCAAGGAGGAGAGCATTAAAAGTTGTAAGAAAATGCAGCGGCGGGATCAGGAAGGGAAGGAATGAGAATGAGGAGGATGGGAATTTGGAAGTGGAGAAATTAATAGCTTAGGGACTGTATGAGTAAGGGTGCTTTCAGTTTTTTTCTAAATACTGGGCAAGGTCATTCTGGTGTTTAATGCGTTCCTGTAATGAGGTCCACAAGGCGGCAGAAATCCTCGAGAAAGAATGCAATGCAGCTTGAAGAGAGATAAATGTGTTGGTTTCAAGTGGAAAATGATTTTACTCCTGAGAATTTTCTTTCCTCTTGAAATGTTTGCATGGATGAAAGATAAGCTGGTTGTTAATGAAAAAAAAAAGATTTGAAGGTGATCTGAGACCAGTGTTTTTTTGTTGTGCTTGCTTCAAGCAGAGGCCAGTCCATCTCTCTGGCCACAGGGGTGTTGTGATCAAACATTTCCTAATATAAATCTAGTGCAGCACTGTTTTAAGTGGTGTCAAGGAGGTGTTAAGTAAATTAGAGTGGAATTAATATAGTCAATAAATGAGATCACTACAGATTTCACAAGCAAACGAATGGTAGGCAGGACAGTTTAAGCTGGTTTACAGCTCGTAGTGAGAAAGTTGTGCCTTTTTGACAGGGGTTAGTATGTAGATTCATAAACAGAATCACCGATTCAGATGCCAAGGGACTTCATTTTAGGGGCGAAGTAAGGCATGAAGTGTTTGTAATGGAGTTCTATTCACCATGTTCAGTTGCAGCTTTGTGTTCCTGGACATCCCACAGTCATGAGTGGATAGACAAGATATTACTTTGAGAAGGCTATCGATGGGAGTGGCTAATGGTTCCAACTCCAGTGATGGTGTCTGCATTAAAGTGCTAATTTTTTATGTAGTCACCCCCACTTTTTGCCTGGTAAATGATGCAGTTTTGACAGAAGTACACTGGGTTCCAGTTATCCAGGTCCCCAGTGCCATATCTCGTACCTAAAACTGTACAATTGCTCCCCCAATTTGCAATACCTTTAGCACCCCTGTAAGTCCTTAAGGGCTGCAGCAAAACTGCCTTTGCAGGCTGACTGACATGGTGTAGACAAAAGTGAAGACATGACATGGTGCACCTCCTATGAGCCTATGAGCCATGCCTGCAGACACTGCATGTAATATATGTAAGTCACCCCTACAACAGGCCTTACAGCCCTAAGGTAGGGTGATTTATTTTACATGAGAGGACATATCTGCTTGGTCATTTATGCCCCTGTGATATCCAAGTCAATTCTTGGACATTGCTAGTGAACAGGGACATCATCATGAGTATATGTACTTGGCACTGATGATTACTAGATCTCCAGCTAAATGATGGATTCACTGAAACCAAAGATGTTTGGTATCAAACATCTTGTATTAATAAACACACATTGATTCCAATGATTGATGTCATCATCATCACAAAACTTTATTTGATCTGTCGAGATAGAACATAAAAGTACAAGAAAGATAAAAGAAGTGACAGTACATTGCAAAAAAGGTGAAATGGTTACCAGTACAATATAAAAACAGTTTCAATTAAAATCGGAGGGAAAATTAGAAAAGGGCTAACCTCAATTGGCAATCCGCTATACATTTCAATCTACCAAGGTTTCTCTTAAAATCGTTAAACTTCATTTAAAAAGATTATAATTATAAATAAGACTAACGTATATATAGTTAAGAACCACGATGATGTACCTTTAACAGGTCGATTTGAGAACACCGGCCCACTGGGTTACAAAGATAAAAGCGTGCTGACACATGGACCGGGACAATTATCTTAATCACAGTCACACAATTTTCTTTAAGGACACAGCCATGTCAGTTAGTCACAGCTGGATCTAAGCTTGACTGCAGACCTCAAAAAGCTAAGGATGTGTAACACAGAATTGCAGGTAAGCTTTTGTAAAAAGATAAATGCTGGTCTGACCCCTTCTTTAAAATGGGGAAAAGGTAAGATTTCCTAAGTACCTCGTAGAGACTGCAAAACATCAAGAAATGCATCATGTCCTGTGGGGATTTCCCCTCGCAACCACAGGCAGGAAGGCTCTGTGTCCGGCGAGCCCCACCAGGGTGGGTCAGGAGGTAATAAAAAAGGTCCAAACGGAACCTGGTCAGTAAAAACGATCATGGAAACATTTGAGCCATAATAGATAGGGCTCAATTGATGGCACAGTTTTCAATAGGAACACTAGACTTCTTCAGCTCCCCTTCTTCCCTGTCCATCTGCCGTCTAAAAAAAATAAAAATCTCCTTCACCTAGCCCTGGTCTTTTCTGTACATACTCTCAGGATTGATAAATAAGTCAACCCTTCCCAAGTCAGCGAGACTGTCCCTAACATACTTGAGCCAGGGAATACGATGATAGTAGTCCAGGAAGAGGCAATCAGTTAAGATGTCTTTACTTAGGGCAATTCACTGCCTTAGCCACAAGTTCATCCACAGTGATAGGTGGGGGATAAAACAACAAGTCGGAGAGAAATGCCGACCCTAGTTCTTCGTGGACTACGATAGAGGGATACACTGTGGTAAACATAAGAGTCATTTAAAAAAGTATTTTCAATAACTTGAGTTCCTCATGCTCCGTGTAACCCCAGATCTTGCTCCTGTAAGACACCTTAGTGATGCATTTGGCCTTATAGATCTTCAAGAGGGCCCGATTGGTCTACTGCCCAAACTAGATGAAAAATTGAAAATGGCAGCATTGGCCCTGACTAAGTCCCCTTTTTTCCAACTGATGAGGGGGTGCCAAGTCATAGCGGCATCAAACACTACTCCAAGTAGGAGAAGACATCAGTCTTCGGGACCGGCGTTGATCCCACAGCAAAAGTGTAAGGTTTATTAAGGCATCAACCTACTTGCATTATAAAGGATTTGTTGTTATTCACCAGCAAGCCCAGGTCCCCCATGAAATGGGCAAATGAATTCAGTAACACTTGAAAACCCCTGGCTATCATAGCCATGAGAATGGCATCGTCCGCATACAGCAGTACTTGAAGACTCCGCCGACCCACCTGTGGACAGTCGGTTTTCAGCTTCACAAGGGTCTGCTCCAAGTTGTTGATTTACAGATTAAAGAGAAAGGGGGCCAGAATATACCCCTGTCGAACCCCTCTCTCGATTGGGAGCAGGCGGGTGACTCTCAGGTCCTTAGTATATTGGACTACTGCCTTAAAAATGTACAAAGTCTAGACTAGCTCCTAGGGACAACATGATCTGCCAGCGCTTTGATCTATTGACAAGGTCGAAAGCTGAGGAGAGATCCATGAAGGCTAAATATACTGTGCCGGGGCATGCAACAACCATATTGGGTGTCAGGCAGGATGTTATTGTCCTCTGCCCAGGTGGAGAGCCTGTTAGGAATGATGCGGTCTACAACCTTTACCACTGAGTCCAGTAAAGAGATAGGCCTTCATCAATGGATATTATCCCAGTCTCCCTTTTTGAAGACTGGAACAATTGTAGATAGTGCCCAAGAGGCCGGACAGCTGGACACAGCTGCAGCATTAATAACACCAGTCAGGGTTGGAACCCAGATGTCCATGTTTGAGATGTACAGGTCCGGGGTATCCCATCAGGGCCTGGGGCCTTCTTTTTTGTTAGCCCTGCTATACCCTCTCTAACTTCCTCTGGTGTAATAACCTCTTATGGGGTCCTCTCACCTTAGCAAGGATCTACCATTGTGGCGGAAGGGGACAAAAACATGTCCTCAAAGTGCCTTACCCATTCATCTTCCGTAACGTGCGAGTCCAAGAAATTGGTGTTATCACCTGCCAGGAAGGGATTGTTGGTGATACTCCAAAACTTGGAACTGTTCGTCAGGGTACTGGCTTCTATTAGGTTTGCCCAGGCTTCGTCCTTCAAGGCAGATTTACGATTAGCCAGAGCGATTTTATAAAGTCTACAACAGACCTTAACAGTGAAGGGTTCTCTAGGTTACGGGCCTAGGACTACTCTCAGATTCCTAGAGGCTCGTGTACATTCTGGGTCAAACCATCTTGGGACTACAGAAGAACATTGAGTCCCCGGGGCCTTTAGTAAACTCACAATTGCACCTGAGATCACGTTGAAGGCCCCTAAGATGTCTGATGGCTTAGCATGACAATCTATACAGGTTGCAAATTCTTTATGACAATGAAAGAGCAAGGACTCATAAAACGAGTCTGGAGAAATCCGAACCCACTTCAATCTCCTCCCGCCGTTTGTTGTGAGAGCAGCCCACTGGGTTCTACTCTATTGGTTTGAGCAGCCCGGGGCCAACAAATTGACAGACACACTGGGTCATGATTGCTATGCACACTCTTCTGAAAGGAAAAGTCCAAAATATGTGCAAAGAAAAGGAGTGGACACAAAAATAAAATCTATGAGTGACTCACTCCCTCTGCCAGTAAAGGTGGGGTTAATATCTTTAGTCTCCGGGGGAAACTTGTTCATGGATAGCGTTAAAGCAAGCTCATTTAAAATGGCATTAAGTAAGTTGCCCTATAGCGTGCACTCCATATTCAACCCTGACAGCTGTGCACATCCCATGTGGTTAATCCCTTCTTGCCTAAAATCCCAACATAGGTGAATATTGAAGTCTCCTGCAATCATAAGATTAGTGTGACTCTTTTTTTTTTACACACAAATTTTTCAAGAAGGAACCCAAGCGGGAGATGTTACAGCCTTCAATAGGAGTAGATACAGCATTATAAACGTTCATAACCAACAAGTTATTTGACCCACTTGAAAACATCAGAGCCTGCATGGTGGGAAAATCCGTGGGCACTGTTACGAACCTACTACAGACAACCAGGGAGACAAAACTGACCAGACCCCCCCTTGGCTCTGCCCACACTTGAGGAAGTAGCTGGTACGAAAAAGGATTTAAAACCTTCCAAGAAAAATTTGTTAACAATGGCCCATGTTTCCAGCAGGCATATTACATCTTACTGCTTTATAAAAAGTATCCAGCTAGGGTCATGAAACTTGCTTGCCAGTCCTGCGATATTCCACGAGATAAAATTGCATTCAAGAGAAACATGGTTGGCCTGCCCCAAGGGCCCGGTTGTCTGCTGGGTAGAAAAGGCCTTAGGTTCAGATGAAACTCTGGCAGACAGGCAATCACAACAGTCAAGCGATCCCAATGGTGCAAACCTATTGTATGTATCAATGCCTGGGGTGAATGCCTGCCATGGCCCCCAGTCACAGGCGTTTGGTCCACACAGGCTCCTAGCTCTGAGAAGGGGTGGGTAGGTCAAAGGCCTGTAGAGGTAACCCAAGGGGAGGGCCTTGATGGCCAAAGTGGGTCCACTACTAATAGGCTGGGGGAGCGATGCAAGTATTCTGTCCGCGACATGGCGATAGTTGAAGTTGATTACAATGCAGTCACCGCTCCTCCACACCTTCCTAACTCTTCCAACCCAGCTTTTTCTCCTCAACATGATGATTTGGTTTTCCACTCTCGGTCCTGGGATGGCATAGGAGTTCAGCCAATGTACCACCTTGTTCTTTAGTTGGTCAAAATCTTTATTTGCCCCTATTGGGAGAGCTGGGAAGTTTGCAAGAACTACTAGGGTAGATTCTGGTGGCAAATTGAGAGTACTCGTGCATTGAGTGGTGGGGTTAGCTGCTTCGTGACCAAGGGTATTTGCCTCTCCTCTGGGTGTTACAACTTCTCCAGGATTACGCTTGCGGTAAGAGGGGGGCACCTCTTTCGATGTTGTGGACGAGGTTGGTGAGTAAGTAGGGGGTGAGGAAAGACGTGGGTGGGTGAAGGTGCCGTCTGATGCTAACTCCAGGGGTGATTGGGGCTAGGCTGGTGGGTTTCTAATGTCATACGCCTGTGCACTGCAAGACACTGCAATCGACGGGGCGGGTGGAACCATGGGTTTTGCGCCCACTGACCCAAAATTGCCTTGAAGAGACAAGTTCATGGAGGAAAAGCACCTTTCTAGTGCACTTAGGCGTTCAACAATAGGATCTGATTTAAGGTCCAGGACTGCTATAATAGACACCATGAGGGGCTCCAGCATGGCAGTCAAAACCGATTTGGATATAGCCGGGGTGTCAAGGGAACAAGGATTCACCCCGTTGCTCTTACATTGTTTGGCGTTGGCGTTACTCCTGCTGGGGGGGAATTTCCTTTTTGTTCTTACTCCCTTCCCTTTTTCGTGGTGCTGTGCAGGTGTTGCTGAGGCTGCTCCCCGCTCCGTTGGCTGGAAGATACATTGGTCCAAATGTGAACCGATTTAGCTGCCCTCCACCAAGTCGGTATGTGGTGACTCACAGGCCATGATGGAATCAGGGTAAACTGAAATTTGGAGGGGGGACAGTCAGAGTGTAGTTAGATGCCTGGTTCACTGGGGAGCGAGAGAGACATTGAGCTAGTAGCTGTATCTCCTTGTCTAGGATGCCAACTGCTCTTTGTTAAAAGGCGTCCATGGTTTTTTTTTTTTTTTGCAAGACGTTTATTAATATTTCTTATTGCAGTACATATAGCATAGCCTACAACCCGTAGGGCCGGCTGCAACTTGTGGGTGTCCGTGATGGACCAAGAGGCGCAGGTAACATATAAGCAGTCACACATCGGCCACCTTAAGCCGTAGCTCGTTGGCAGTAACCTTCGCGCCACCGGTGCTCCTATTTACGATATGCTTTCAAATGACGTCTTATTTTATTAAACATAAGAAAACATTTCAACTCTGTAAACTGGACATTGCTCATCGGTGTGTCCCATTTTGTCGGCTGTATCACCAAGGAACATGTCAGCAGCCGTTCTTCCGAAACCTATAATTAATGCACGCTGACCTCCGGTGTTTGGCAATAGTGTGGGTGTATTTGACACTCGTATGTGGTCAACCCTTGCTACGAGGTATTCCGCCCATCAAGGGACAGCGGAGCCTCTCGTTTCATCCCTTCATAGTGCAGTGTTTCGCACGGGTGGTGGTGTGTCCTGTCAGTCTGCTGAAAAGACGTGACCCTCATCTGTCCTAATGTCTGATTCTGTGTTCGTGTATGCCTCCAGGCTCATGATCTATATATGAAGGGCAACTATCCAGTACAGTCAAACGGGGTGAATATACGGGAGTGGAGGGAGGGGGGGGGTGGGTGGGGAGGGAGAGTGTGTGCAAGAGAGTGTCGCTGTGAAAGGTGGCCAGGAAGACACGTCAGTGGACCTTTGTGGTGTCACTGCGTTGCAGGTAGACAGCTATCCAGCCCACAGGTTAGTGTGTCGGACATGTTATGGGCGCAGGCGCCAGTCCCTTCGGGCAGTCGGGGAGGTGTCAACCTCTGTCAATCTAGATACGCCACACATCCAGCGCTCCGAGCACGTTTGTACTATAGGGGGTGGGAAAGCTCCTTCCGCGTGCCCATTGTATCCTCATCAGTTCCTTCTGTGTCATTTCGCTCGTGTCAATCCCTATATGTATCCCCTGGTCACGCCTTCTTTTTGGAGGGAACCCACAAACCCATCCCAGAGCTGTGCAATAGGAACCTGCCGCAAGCCCGCAACCTCCTCCCGATGTAGAGCCACACTTTCTGCCCTAGCCCAATTAGTGAAGGAAGCACACCAGTATTTAGGGAGTGGTGGCTCTCGCTGTTTCCAATGTTTCGTGATTAACCGCTTGGCTGTGATGAGGCCTAGATCCCAGAACCTGGCGTGAGTCTTGTTTGGCTTATTTCTTCTATACAGACCTAGTAGGCATGCCTCCCAAGTGTG
This sequence comes from Lissotriton helveticus, assembly GCF_964261635.1. Taxonomy (NCBI): domain Eukaryota; kingdom Metazoa; phylum Chordata; class Amphibia; order Caudata; family Salamandridae; genus Lissotriton; species Lissotriton helveticus. The sequence continues at coordinate 670,500,691 of NC_136065.1, read as the reverse complement.
TGGTAACCCCGGGCCAGCGCTGTGTGTTAAGAGAGATGTCACCTCCCCCCAATACGTAGCCAGAGAGGGGCAATTCCAGAGCATGTGCAAAATGTCCGCGCCTATCAGGTCGCATCTGGGACAGGCAGCAGTGTCAATCATGAAGTATTTGTTGATCCTGTCTGGGGATAAGTACGCCTGGTGTATTATATAAAATTGGATGATTCGGAAGCGGGCGCTGCGCGGGATGTTCATAGGGCAAGCTAGGATCATGGTCCATTCCTTATCCGTCCAGTCCCTCCCTCGGTGTGTGGCCCATTTGTCTCGTATCGGCTGCGTGGATCGTTGTGTGTGCAGGAGGAGGGCCTGTGCCAGCCAGTGTATGATGTGAGTACCGTTGCCCATCACATGCAGATACTGCATTGCATGGTGCAACTGCGGCTCCTCCCGAACATCTCCCCAGGAATCTGTGTATGTCCTCAGGATAGACGCATGTGTCAGGAATTGTCCCGCCGGTAGACCCGTGCCCTCTGCTAGTTCCTCAAATGGGAGCAAAGCCCCGTCTGCGTAAAGGTCGCCTATCGTTTCCACTCCAGCCTCCTTCCAGCTCTCTAGTGTGCGCGTCGTCACTACTCCACCTCTTCTGGGTGTGCCCAGCAGAGGAACCGCAGGCGCATATGGCTTGGTTTCTCGGGTCAATTTCAAACTGCGGAGGAAGCACTTGCGGGCCACAGCTACATGTAGAGGCAGTGGGCGCGGTCCCTTGGTTAAGGGATGGAACAGCGCGCATATCTGTGTGTGCGTCCACATGTATGTGGAGGTGGCAGTGTCGTCTAAATGCGCATCGCTCAGCCAATGTGTCACCCATTGCAGCTGTGCCACCAAATAATACAGCTCCATATTAGGAACTGCCAGCCCACCCTCCGTTACTGGGGAGTATATTTTCGTCAGGGCCACTCTGGGGCGTCCCGCGTTCCAGATCAGGTTACGGATCATCGATTCAAGGTCCCGGAAAAACTTCGCGGGGACGTAGAGCGGGGTGTTAGCAAAGTGATAGAGCAGTCTAGGCAATGCTATCATTTTAGTTAAAGCAATCCTGCTCGGTACATTTAGTGGCAGCGTCTTCCAGAAAGCCATCTGGGCTCGTAAAGAGGACATGGCTCGACCCACGTTCCCCTCCAGTATGTTCTCCCCGTCTCTATATATGTGCACTCCAAGGTATTTAAAGGTGGCTGGGTACCAGGTTAGTCTGACTACACCCAGGCGCACGTCGCACTCCCGCGTGTCTTGGCTAAAGGAGTACACTCTGGACTTCGCCCAATTGACTTTAAGCCCCGATACTGTTTCAAACGTCCGAAAGATATCCGAAAGTTCGTCCGGCACTGCTGTGAGGTCTCGTACGTACAGAAGCAAGTCGTCCGCGTACAGCAAAACTATGTGTGTACCATCAGCCAGTGGGATCCCCCAATTCGCCCCCCGTGTACACAGCAGCGCAGCCAGGGGCTCGATAGCCAGCGAGAAGAGTAGGGGCGACAGTGGGCAGCCCTGTCGGGTGCCTCTGCGCACCCGCACTGCCTCTGAGAGCAGATTACCCGTTCGCACTCTGACAATGGGCTGCTTATAGATCAGGTCAACCATCTCCCCGAATGCGTCTCCCAGGCCAAATCTGTCCAGTACTGCTCCCAGATAGGGCCACTCCACCGAATCGAAGGCCTTCTCGAGGTCGAGTACCAGACAACCCGATCTCGGCCAGTGTGTCACGGCGGCGTCCTGTATGCGGAAGAGACGGCGGATATTGTGCGAAGTGCTCCTCGCCGGCACGAAGCCATTTTGGTCAGCATGTACCAGGGCCAGGACCTCCATAGCCAGGTGTCGGGCCAGCAAAGAGGTGAAGATTTTGTAATCAGTGTTTAGCATAGCCAAAGGTCTGTAGGAGCCCATGTTCATTCCGTCCCTTCCTGGCTTCAAAAGCGAAACCAGGTTGGCCTCATTCAGCGTGACTGGAAGCGCCGAGTCTTCTATCGCAGCATTGTACATTTTAAGCAGTTCCGGGATCAGCGCATCAGAACAGGTTTTAAAAAATTCGGCAGGTAGGCCATCCGGACCCGGCGATTTGCCATTGGAGAGGGCGAAGATAGCCTCGCGCATCTCTTCCTGTGTGAAAGGCGCCCCCAAATCTCCCCGCTGTGCGTCCGTAAGGGATGGTAGTGGGATGTTCACCAGGTAGGCCGTTATGGCTTCCGACGAGACCCGCAGCTGGGATCTGTATAGGGCTTGGTAATGCTGCACAAAGGCACCATGTATTGCACTTTGAGTGTACACTACCTCACCCACCGCTGTCTGGATGGCGGACACTGGCTCAGTACGACCCTCCTGTCTGACCAGCCAAGCCAGCAGTCTCCCGGGTTTGTCACTGAACTGGTGCGTTCGTGCCGAGTGGGCTGCGTAGTTAACATTACGCAATTGTTCTAATAGCGCCATGTGTTCCGCACGGGCCTCACCCAGCCTGTCGTCTGTTCCCCCTATCGCCTCCTGTTCCCAGCGTCAGTCTCTACCCGGCGCAAGTCTGTCTCTATCTGTGTCTGTATGCCGCCCTGTGTGCCCAGGCAGTGGCCCCGCACCACAACCTTGAAGGCGTCCCACTCGATCTGCGGGGAGGACGCCGTGCCCGAATTGTCAGCAAAGTAACCCGCCACGCAGGTCAGCAGGGAATCTCGGAAGGGGGCGTCTAGTAGTAGAGCCGGCTGTAAGCGCCATGTGGGGATGGGCGGGTGTGGGCGCTCCCAAGCTATGTGCAGCGTGTGCGGGTTGTGGTCAGAATGCGTTCTGCCCAGGTATTGCGAATCCGTTATGTGTGGCAACAGTTCCGAGGACACCATGTATCTGTCTAGGCGGACATGCAACGAGTGTGCCCCTAAGTAGTAGGAGTATACTTTAGTGTTAGGGTTATGTGCGCGCCATGCATCCCGTAGGTCCCACTGTGCCGCCCATTGGGTGAGTGCCCTTGTGGCTCCCAGGGAGGTGGCATCGGGTCTAGGCAGGCCGAGCGGTCCAGTGTGGGATCCAGCACCGTGTTGTAGTCCCCTCCCAGAACCCAGGGGACTCCGTGCCAGGGCGCCAGCTTCTCTGAGACGCGTGCCAAGAAGCCCCCCTGGTCCGTGTTCGGAGAGTATATGGATGCTAGTACTATAGGTTGCCCATCAAGTCGGCCCCTCACCAACACATATCTGCCCTCCGGGTCAGTTTGGACATCAGTCATTGCAAAGAGGGTACCTGGCTTTACCCATACCAGCGCTCCCCGGGCGAATGAGGAGTACTCAGTAGCATACAGCTGCCCCCTCCACCTACGCCGCAGTGCGACCACCTCTGTCTTGTCTAAGTGTGTTTCCTGCAGGAGTGCAACCTGCACCCGGTGTCTTTTCAAGTATGAGTATATCTGGTATCGGCGCGCTGGAGTGTGCATACCTCTAATATTCCAGGTGCATATTTTGTTCGTCGTCATCATGCCATAGTATGCTCCCCTCCTCCGCCCCCATAAGCATTTGCCCAGCACCCATCCACCTTACTTCCACGTGGAACTCTCCCATGGACACCTCCCCCACCACTCTCATAAATTTCGGGAAGACATCAATAAAGGGGAAAAAAACAATTAGCAGCAAAAACCAACAATGGGGAAACTCCCCTAGAATACCAAAAGGGCAGTAGCGAAACGGGCCACCGTCCATATCCTCAAAAAAAGAGAGGGACAACTTTTCAAGTCTGGGGGGGATCGTGCGCCAATCACGATCCGGACGGTTCAATTAGGTATATGATAAGGAAAATCAGAGCCCTTCCCTGGGCCTTATGCGTTAGTGTACATTTAGCCATAAGCAATGCACCAGTTCCTGGCGTCGACAGTCTCATGAGGGGACCCATCCCTTCGGCCAGTCTATTTAGTGGGTGAGCATATGCCTGCCGACCCTCCGTTAATTCAGGGTGGAAAAAAGCCATGCGATAATGGGGGTTACTGCATCCCCCGACCAGCCAGCAAAGCTGGGGAGGGCGGTATCACAAACCTGGGGGGGTGAGGAGGGGCAATCATGGCAATACTGTTCCACCACCCTCCCGCCTCCTCAAGGGCCATGTGTCTGGGGGAAGTACTCACAGTTTGAAGAACAAGCCAACTACCGCCCAGGCCCTGGGAGCCATTCCGGCAGATGGCCAGTGTGCAGCTCGTCCGATCGTCCCTTCGACCATCGCCCCATCCCCGTCGGTGCAACAGGGCAGTCGATCAGTGTGCAAGCGCCATCAGTGAAGCATGTCCGCCGTCTGCGGCGTGACCTCCGGGAGCTCCACAGACACCTGGGAGTCCGGTATCCCATATATGGCCTCATCATTGCTAGTGTTCATCTGCTGGCCAGGGTCCAGAGCGACCTCCGATCCCGGCGAATTACTCAATTGGGAGATCTTGCGGAGCGCATCCCGTTGTTCCTCGAGCATTTGATCTGCTGGCGGGGAGTGGCGAGATGTTTCCTCCGGGCGCCTATTCTGCTGACCTCTGTTCCCACGGCGGCGGCGCGGTCCTCGTGTTCTCGGCCTCGTCCCGTTCCCTGGTACCTGCCGTGGCGTCGTCTCTATGCCGCTGTCCAGCCATTCACAGACCTCTTCAGGGGTGTTAAAGAAGTAGGTTTTGTCCCGTGCCACCACTCTTAGCTTGGCAGGAAAGAGGAGGGAGTACTTCAAGCCTGCGTCTTTGAGTCTCCGCTTGGCCTCTAGGAAATCGTGCCGTTGACGTTGCACTTGGACAGTGTAGTCTGGGAAAAACATTATGTTGGCATTGTCTATGCGAACTTCCCCAAGTCGTCGGGTTTCCCGCAGCACCGTGTCTCTGTCCCTATAATTGAGGATCCTGAAAAGGAGTGGCCTAGGGTTCATGCCTGTGGTGCGGGGCCTCGTTGGGACTCTGTGCGCCCTTTCCACTACGAAGTGTGGCGAAAGTGTGTCCTTGGGTAGTAGGTCCCTGAGCCAGTCCTCCACTCGTTGTGCTGGTCGGTTCCCTTCCCAATTTTCCGGGACCCCCACAAGTCTAATGTTATTGCGTCTCGCTCTCCCTTCTGCATCCTCAGCCCTGTCTTCCAAGAAGTCCACTCTATTAAGGAGGTCCTGCACTATTTTGTCCGTCTGAGTGACTTTGGGTTCAAGTTCTTTCATCACCCCTTCCAGTGTCTTGGTCCGGTCGGTTAGCTTCCTGTGGTCGTCTCGCAGGTGGGTGAGGTCAATCGCGACACTGTCAATTTTTGATTCCAGGGAGGTTCTAGTCTGCTGCAGCGACTGTTCCATACGCTCCATAGCAGCGAGCACGCTATCCAGCCTCGCAGTTACCTGATCGGCGGCCATCTTGCTCTGCGATTTGCCTGGTTTTCCTTTCGGCGAGGCTCCCCTTGTCCCAGTATGTGTCCTCACTCCGCCGGACATGTGCGGAGCCTCCCTGTCTGTGTTCCAGAGGGCGCGGGTGAGGGGTGTCCCCGCGGCCAGGCAACATCACTTAAGCAGGCAGCTGGCTCCCCACGCGCCTCCCTTACCAGGTCGTCCCCGGATTCAAATCAGCAGCCTCCTCCGGCGGCGCACTCGTTGAGGGTCGCCAGCCCGGACCCTGCCACCCTCTGCCTCAGGTCCGTCGCCGTAAAGTCCGAGGGGGGGGGCCTGCTGGGCGCGAGCGGCACCAGCCGCCACCCGGCAGCCTCTCTGCGTGGGCCCGGGGGTCCGTCCCAGTCGCTCCGTCAGGCCTTCCCGGGGTTGTCGCCTCCCCTCTCACAGGTGTAAGGGGGGGCCAGGCAGGCTCACTGCGTATTCCGGGCCCCCAGCCGTCCAAAGGGTCTCCTAGGTCGGTGGCGCCGCCGGGGGAGGCCGCTCGCCGCAGGGCGGGCGTCGCAGGCAGGGGCCTACTCGGCAATGCTGGATTCCACGCCTCCGCGTCCCCTCCGCTAGTTAGGAAAGGCACAGTCCTCTCTGGGGGCCACTGGAGGGATCGTCGCAGGCCGCGCTGGGTCACCGGTCACCAGCTCGGGGTCGCAGCTCCCCCGCACACGTCTCCTCTCAGCCAAGCAACGGCGACTCACCTCCGGGCCCCCAGCAGCGCAGTGGCAGGACGGGTGCGGCGCGGCGTCTATTCCGCTTTCTGGTCAGGCCCCCGGCAGGTGGGCAGCAGCGCGCCGGTTACGGCCCCCGGCAGCTAGGGGTCCTCTGTTTCTTTGCTGCGTTCTCCGGGGGTCCCCCACTGTCCGGGCCGTCGCCCGATTGTCTGGGCCTACTGGTTAGGCCCGAGCCGCGGCCTCTCGTGGTCTTCCCGCCGGTCCGGGAGGTGCCGGCCCCGCAGGCGGGCCGCAGGAAAGACCGGCGTCAGCCGCGTCGGGTCTCCGCAGTCAAAGTCGGCCCAGGTGCCGATTACCTCTCCATTAGGGTCCGCTTGAAGTTACAGGCGGCTGCGGGAAAATTTGGCGGAGAACTGACCCAGGGAAGGGGAGCTCGGCTCGGAGCTCTACCCTAACGCGTCCTCCGCCATTGCGCGCGTAGCCACGCCCCCCAAAAGGCGTCCATGGTTGACACTGTGTTCGTAGACGTTTTAGACAAACCTCCTGGTTGCTTACGCCTCCCCAAGACAACGTGCCCAACCGGCCTCAAAGGGTTCAAGCTGTATGCTACCGCTGCATGCAATACTGGTAAGGTTAATTAAGCTGGTATGCGGCTTACAATAAAAGAATCGCTCACAAGCTAGGATAAAAACTACAAGGGGAGGTCATGACGTGGGCAACAGCAGGCCAATGGAAGAGCTCAATTAGTTGGAATTAGTTGGAAGGCCCCCAGTGGAAGTTGGAAAAGCTGACTGTTGCGAGTGCAGACACCTCGAAAACACAGCAATAAAATAATATTAGAGTTAACCTGAGTTAACGAGAAGGACATAGGGTCCCTAACTGTCTCCACTGGGGCTCCCAAAAGTTCGGGTTTCGTTCCTCGTGGCTCTGGGTCGGTTCCTAGCAGCCGATGAGATTTCACCGGGACCGAAGACCAAGGGGGATAGTCCAGCCTCCTCCAGGCTCTGACGGACACGGATGGACCTGCCCTTGGCCTGGGCTTTGCCCAGGCGCATCCCGAGCCGCAGGAGGAGTAATGCACTTTATTAAGTGCACTCGAAAACAGCAGTGGCACAACAGGATTCTGGGACAGCGAGTCTCTCTGCAGCCTCTCCAGCTCCTTGACAGCACTTCCTTCCAGCTAGCAAAGATGTCCCCCTCAGTAATTGATGTATTAATACATGTACCCAGAGGGCACCTTAGAGGTTCACCAATGAAAACCTACCAACCTCTAGTGTACTGGCTGACTGGTGTAGACTAGCCTGGCACCACACACTGGTTTCTAACCACCTGCAGGTGAGAGCACATGCTCTCTTGGCGCAGAAACAATGCCTGCTTCGGCCGCAGGTGTTGTCACCACCTCCCAGCAGAAGGCTAATAATCAGCATATCAAGGCAGGAGGCTTCAAAGGTCTTTGATGCCTTAGATATGCGACCCAGTGTTACGCCAGACAGGAGAAATGCCAACCCCTGCCCAGGGCTCATTTGGCACCAGGACGGATGAGAAAATTAGCTGGTCAGGAAATATGTTCCCTATCACTCAAGTTCCACCCTTAAGGTGGGTTACCTGATGTGAACACGAAAACTAGAATTCCACCATCTTGGTCTTTGGTGGAATTAAGTTCAGTGAGTCAGGGTTATGCCCACTTCCCACTGGATATGGTCAGATAGGGGTGTAGTCACCCTAAAGGTGAGTAGCCCATTGGCTACTCACCTTTACTTCCCTTTACTCACCCTGTTACTCCCCTTAACGCACCTAAATTGAGTCTTTAGGTGGCTTCCCTGAAGCCAGAAAAGATTCAATTAACCCAGTAGGAGAGGACAAAGAATAGCCATGAAAACAAGAACTGAAGACTTGTTGTGGACTTTTTGGTGCCACAACCTGCCTGAACCAGTCTTGACAATCATGAAGAAACCGCCTCATCTGCAATTGAACTTCCACCAAGAATCCCAGTAGACTGCCAGGCTTTCGCAAATTGCCAGCAATCTTCAGTAGAGTAAAGGAGCTACTCCCCTGCAGTCCAAAAGCACCAAAACAGTAGAGTCAAGGTTACCATGCTGCCGCTCCCCAGTCATAGTGAAGCAGCAGCCACCCAAGAGGAGGTCACTATGCTCCAGATGGTCAGATCCATCTCCCCAGCAAATGAGAAGACGCCAGGACCGACCAGAGCCATACAGCCCCAATACCCGAGGCACCGAACCCCTTGCAGCAACCAAAGCTTGTTGGAGTCTAATCCAGACTCCAGCTACACTGAAGCTTAGCAGCCATCAAGTGGTATCAGTACTGAAGAGACTCACTTCCAGAGGGGCTAGCCGTCCTAATTTTTGCACCCGAAACAGGTGAGACCAACAACCGTAAGGTCCTGAGATGCACATGCCAAGCCAACCTAACCCCTCTGCACCTGAGCGCCCTGGGGTTTACCAGAACTGACTGTGCTGCCTGGCTCCCAGGACCCTAGTGAACCGAATCCGCCTTGGGAGCTCCCTGACTAAGTCCCCCTCTGCAGCCTATTTGTAGGTGCTCCCCTCCTTTGGTGTAACACGTAAGGCTACCAACCCAACAGGCACCTCTGCATCTGGATGCCACAGGCCAGGTTAGCTCTAACTGCTGGTGGTATATTGGACCTTGCCTCTTTACCACCTTAAGTCCTGAAGGGGACCCCCAGAACCTTACTGCAAGTACCTGTATACTGTATATGTCTTTTTCTCCCATAGGAAAGCATTATATGTTAAGACCCATTTAAGTGAACGTTTTACTTACCTGTGAAAGTCAATATTTTAATAAGTACTTACTTGCTTATGAAGTTCTTGGTATCAAAATGTATATTGAAATACAAGTTATTTTTCTAAATTGGTCTCGGATTTAGCTCTGTGAGTACAACAAATGCTTATCTCTACCCTCTGATAAGCCTAAAATGTTTGCCCACACTACCACAAAAGAGAGCATCTAGTGTTATCTTTTTGCCTCTGTAAACCAATAAGGGTTGCCTGGACTCTTTGCGCAGTGTACCTCATTTTGGTACAGTATATAGAGAGCCACTTCCTTCAGTGTCCTCCCATTAGTTGGATTTCGTTTGATGTACCAGAGGTATGGATGTTATAAGAGAGATTTATTTTTATTTTAATGTATGTAGCATAAGGGTTTGATGGTTGTTAGAAATCGGTTCTCTAGTTGGGAGAGGTATGCACCCGGTAGAAGTAGGGACCACAATCCTAGTCAGGTTAAGGCAGATACACACCCTAAATTAACCTTTGCTCACCCTCTGGTAGATTGGCACAGAGCAGCCAGGATTAATTTAAGAGGCAATGTGTACATTATGTGTGCAACACTCAAAACAGTAAAACAGTGAAAACACCGGAAAATAATCCAGAAAATAGAGCTTAATTTAATGAACAAAACAACAAAAATCCAATAAGTAGATGCTGAGTTATGAATTTTTAAATAATATGTTGAAATATAGTGTTTAGAAACATAAAGCGCTAACTGGGGCTATCTGGTAGCACTTCACTGGGTCAAATCTGAATGTTCAGGCCTACCGTGATGGAGCAGAGATTCGATACAGGGACCAACCTTGTCCTGCTGCAAAAGTACCTCGGACGGAGGAAATGTGTTGACGTTGAAGACCCGAGGAGAGGAGCAGAGTACAGAATGCATCAGCATTGATACCTTGGGATGCAGGCAATGCATCAGTTCCGATTTGCGCAATTAGAAATGCGTCACCATCGACCCCCTCTCCATGCAGGCGAGCTACGTAGTGGGTGATGGAATGTCCTTATTTTCGGCATCAGTGGTGATGAGTCAGCGTCGGCGTGAGATGTGTCGGTTCCCACAGGCACAATGACTGCGATGCGTTGATTTTAGCTGAAGACAGCCAGAAACCCGCTTACAAGGACCCAGGACTGGATTGGCACCACTTGGCAGAGCAAGACTCACAGTTGGCAGACTCCACAGTCTGTAGCATTGTTGTTGGAAGTCTTTGATGTCCTTGAGACTTCAAAACAGGAAGCAAGCCAACAAACCCTTGGAGTCACTTTGGTACTGGGTATGTAGAGATGCAGATCTAGTCTTTCTCACTCCTAAGCAAGGAGGGAAGCAGGGAGTGGGGCAGGCACAGCAAAGCAGGAGTCCAGCCGAGTGACAGTCTTTTTAGGAGCACAGTAGCCCTTCATCCTTGCAGAATGTTCTCATGTCCAAATGGGTACTGAGTTTGTGGTGTCAGGGGTCTAGAACATATACCTGTTGTGTTCCCTTCCCCCTCCCTCACTCTTTATTCTTCGTCTTCTATTCCTTCCTTCATTCCCCCAAATATCTCTTCCCCTGACTGATTTTTCTTCCCCACACCTGATCCATACCTTTGTTACTCATGTATCCCCAGTAACTACCTACCGGAAACTGTTGTTTTTATATAACTATGTTTTGTAGCAATCCTACCTACTCATGTAAAGTGCTCTGATACCTCTGGGTGTAGCCAGCACTATATAAAACTTTTCAAATAAATAAATAAATAAAATACCCAGTTGTGCCTTTGAAGCGAGGGAGAACTTAAAGAGAGGTATTTGAAGTGCACAAGGTTCCTGCCCTTACCGCTCTGGCTCCAGACTCACTACAGTGGGGTATGCAGCTCCTAGTGTGGGGACAGGCACAGCCCATGTGTCAGCCCCCCCCCCCATAATGCCCAGGATGGCACATCAGCCTGATGATGGACCATCAGAATGTGAATGACCCATCAGGCACAGTTAGGATCTCTTTGTGGGTGGCTGTCTAAAGGGAATGCGCAAATCCCAGCTGTCACCCATCCCAGACATGTAATCAGAGGCAGGCACTAGCACAGAATGGTTAAAGTAAGAAAATGCCAACTTTTTAAAAGTGGTTCAAAAGGGGGAGGTGATGGACCGAGCATCTGAACCAATCAAACACTCACACCCAGTCAACAGATCTGGGTTTAATCCATCACCGTTCTTTAGCCCACTCTGCCACCCCAGTTCAGACATGGCCATATGCAAATCAGTCTGACCCTGTGCCCCATGGGAACAGTCCAGCTTTACAACTTTTTAAAAGTGGCATTTTCACACTTGCAACTTGAAACCAATTTTATCATATGTTATGATATTATAGTGTGAGTCCAGAGACACCAAACTCTATACATCTATCTTTTCCTAATTGGAAATTACACTTATGAAATGTAATAAGGTAATCTGAATGATAACCTATGAGCGAGATAGGCCTTGCAGTAGTGAAAAACTAACTTAAGAGTTGTTCACTACCGTGACATGTAAAACTCAAAAGTACCTGTCCAACCTTTTAAATACACTGCACCCTATCCGTGGGACTTTCCAGGGCCTACCTTAGGGGTGAAGTACATGTATTAAAGAAGAAGATTTGGGCTGGCAAAAGGGTTAACTTGCCAGGTCGAAATTGCAGTTCAAAACTGCACCCACAGACTCTGCAATGGCAGGCCTCAGACATGTTTAAAGGACGACTTGGCACAATCAGTCTTGCAGGCCCACTATTAGTATTAAATATACAGGCCTTGGGCACATGTAGTGCACTTTACTAAGGATTTAAAAGAAAATTAAATATGTCAGTTGTAGATATGCCAATGTTACCATGTTTTGGGGAATGATCATGTGGGCTTTAGCACTGGTAAGCAGTGGAAAGTGCCCAGAATACTAAGCGATACCAAAGGGGATGATGGACGGAGCACTTGAGCAAATCAAACACTCAACCCCATTCAACTGATCTGGATTTATTCCATCATCATTCTTTAGCTCACTCAACCACCCCAGTTCAGACATGGACATATGCAAATCAGTCTGACCCTGTGCCTCATGGGAACAGTCCAGCCCGAACTGCCAAGCCATGTCTTCCCTGGACCGGAATCAAGCATCCTGGGACCGGTTTCTGGCTAATCAGCCATCATCAGCCAGACTAGCTTGAATCCAGTGGCAAAGTGAGCAAGGGATCCACGTCTGGGCTTACCCTGCCAACTTAGGGCGAACAAAGCGACACCAAAGGGGATGATGGACGGAGCACTTGAGCAAATCAAACACTCACCCCCAGTCAAATGATCTGGGTTTAATCCATCATCATTCTTTAGCTTACTCCACCACCCCAATTCAGACATGACCATATGCAAATCAGTCTGACCCTGTGCCTCATGGAACAGTCCAGCCCGAACTGCCAAGCCATGTCTTTTCCCGGACCAGAAACAAGCATTCCGGAACCGATTTCTGGCTAATCAGTCGTCATCAGCCAAGCTAGCTTGAATCCAGTGGCAAAGTGAGCAAGGGACCCATGTCTGGGCATACCCTCCCAACTTAGAGCGAACAAAGCGATACCAAAGGGGATGATGGACGGAGCACTTGAGCAAATCAAACACTCACCCTCAGCCAACTGATCTGGGTTTAATCCATCTTCATTCTTTAGCTCACTCCCCCACCCCAGTTCAGACATGGCCATATTGGGACCCATGTCAGGGCATACCCTCCCAACTTAGGGCGAACAAAGCGATACCAAAGGGGATGATGGACGGAGCACTTGAGCAAATCAAACACTCACCCCCAGCCAACTGATCTGGGTTTAATCCATCTTCATTCTTTACCTCACTCCACCACCCCAGTTCAGACATGGCCATATGCAAATCAGTCTAACCCTGTGCCTCATGGGAACAGTCCAGCCTGAACTGCCAAGCCATGCCTACCCTGGACCGGGAACAAGCATCCTGGGACCGGTTTCTGGCTAATCAGCTGTCATCAGCCAGGCTAGCTTGAATCCAGTGGCAAAGTGAGCAAGGGACCCACGTCTGGGCATACCATGCCAACTTTGGGCAAACAAAGCGATACCAAAGGAGATGATGGACAGAGCGCTTGAGAAAATCAAACACTCACCCCAGTCAAATGATCTGGGTTTAATCCATCATCATTCTTTAGCTAACTCCACCACCCCAGTTCAGACATGGCCATATGCACATCAGTCGGACCCTGTGCCTCATGGGAACACTCTAGCCCGAACTGCCAAGCCATGTCTTCCCTGGACCGGAAACAAGCATCCTGGGACCCTTCGGTTTCGCAGAATACTAAGGCCAGCAAAACAGGAGGTCAGAAGGCAAAAAAGTCAGGGGAAACCAGACCAAGGATGCCAGGTCTAACAATGGCGAATATGGAGAACTTTTTTATTTTGTGTGATTGTCATTATAGACCGCTCAAATGAGTCCGAAGTCTTAAAAAAGCTTACAGGTGTAATAACTGGGGTTGAGGGTGATTGAATAAGTCATTGCAATTCATGAGGGGACTAGCATGCATAAGCCTGAAGAGGTCACTCTTTGTTTCATCTGTTATATGCTTTTGTACAGAAAATAGTTGAAGCAGTCTGTTTTCTTTCCTATGATATCTTATTTCAGTGACATTTTACTTCATGTGCCTCAGATGTCTCAGCGTATACCAGGGACGCCAGTGTTTAGCTAATTTTGAGGCAGTTATGATGAACCCTCTTTTGAACATTTGTAGTACTTCTTCAGCAAAAACAGAAAGCGACATTTATTGAATTCAGTTTCCTAATTATGCTTTTTGATCAATTACATGTACTTCTCTTACCTATAACTGTTCAGGTTATCTCTGACAATCTGAAAATGTACCTCTGAAGATCCAGCCATTGGAGCACTGAATACTGTGGCTATTGAAGAAAATAAGTGTAGTGAGGGTGACTCTGGGTATGGACTTCAGGTAAAGCATCACGAAGTATTACCGTGATGCAAGTTCAAAGCTCTGGCAACTTATGGAGATGACAAAATGAAAGCCTTTGAAAATAACACTAGATACCCTTAAATTTCGAATAAGTTGTATTAAACTGTTGAAAAGTGTTTGTTGTATCAATGCTTGATTCTGCTTCATTTTCTATATGGAAATGCCAAGCAGTAGGCAAGACTCCATTGTTAAATCTCTTTCTCTTGCTCTTTCTCGCTATCTCTTTCTCTAGCTAATGCATTCCTAGAGATAAATGAGCTACTATTCTCTGGTTATCTCGTAAAAATGGGAAACAAATTGATTCAGTTGTTAAAAAAATTAAAAATAAAAATAGGTGCAGATGTGAAAACGTTTTCTCAGGAGGACGCTGCTCTCTTCCTTTACAGACATTACACATTTCCACTGCTGAGAATGGCCACTGCCATCTTGATCAATATTCAATGCCCGATTGCAGTGTGCAATAAATGGAGTAAAATGGTGCATTTTACAACACCATTTTCAGTTACAAGTCCTAAAAGCCATAGGCTCCAAAAACACACTCATGAAATATCTCAGAACTTTCACGGTCCAGACGGGTAAATTGATACCTGTATTAACAACGGCAATCATAGTGTGTTGGGAGACGATGTCACATCATCTGGAATGTAAATGCCCTCGATGAAGCCCTGGCTGGTTCAATATTGATCTGTCTAGTGCAAGGTGCTGCCATTAATGGTTACATTGTTGTTCTTTTCATCTTTTCATCATCCAAAAAATATCAGGGAGCCTCTGACGTGGCTCTATCTGCACTATTTTTTGTACACACTGCAGTTAGTTCTCTTGACCTATTAAAACCTGTGGCCCGGACTTCTTATGTTCTTTAACGGGATTGCACCACTCAGAACAACCTCAAGAAGGGCAGGGCTGGTCAGCATAGCAGGCCTTAGATGTGCAACTAACGCTCCCTGCATGTAAGGGCTAACCGAGATAGGTCTACAGGCAGCGGGCTAGCAAAGCCTAACGATTGTTCCCCCCACCCACACCTGTCAGGCGGGGCACAGATGGAAGGGATACCAAGAACAAAGATTGAGGTCTGCAGGACGCTGCCAAGGAGCCAACCACCCCCCATGGCAAAGTGTGCAAACGCCCAGCTGCAAGAGGGACTTCGTGTTTCAAAGTGACCAATGCTAGAAAAGGAGATGACCCACGCGATCAATGCAAGCAAGGGAGACGACCCAACTGAAAGGCCAGGAATGGGGCAAGGGCCTAATTCACACTACAGGATTGGAACCAACCCTTTGGCAGCTGGATGGCCTAAGGGAGGATCGGGATGCCTAATGGCAGGGAACCTAGTAGGAGGCAACAGGGGAAGCAGGGAGGTAGTTAGAGAGCAGGCATGGCACTTGCTGCCTACACATGGCGTGAACAGCAAAGGCCAAACATCGGTAGCAAGGGAAGCCTAGACACCGGTGGGCTCAACCCAAAAGAGGTCCACTTTCAGTGGACAGTCAAATGCTGAATGACAACTGAAGTACTGCCTGGAAGCAGTGACAGTGATTTACGATGCTTGGCAATGTGATTTATGGCTCATGATTTATTGGTCTTATCATTGATTTATGATTGTATTTCCTAGATTTATGGTTCCTATCAGTGATTTATGGCTGACTGAATTTATAAACTGCAACCTGTTACCTCTAAATGAAGACTGTGTATTATGAGGCAAATGGCTGGTTGGGGAAGAGTTTGACCGGGTAACACTTGTGGGTGGGTTAATCTCCATTGGCACAAATAAGTGCTAGTGGGCTTCTCCACCAACCGCTGGTGTAAATTAAGTAAAGAGAAAAAATACAGAGAGAGACTAATTCTTAACAGGTTTTGCATGCCTAAATTCATCCTGGAAATCAAATAATTTGTCAACCATGTTCCTGCACAAGGAGAGGATGTAGAACGTCAGAGCTGTCGACCTTGGACTTGAGGAACCAAGTTTGCGACCTGGCATTGGCTCATCATCCAGTTATTCTCAGCAAATCACTTACAGCCTGATTCATGTACGGGCCGTTTTGCGTGTCCCTAATAGCGATTAATAGCGACTCGCTATTGAGGAAACGCAAAACGGCATTCATGTACTTTTCGGGGAAAAAATAGCGAGTCGCACGCGGGCGCTAAAGGCGTTAGCGACCTACAAAAAACGCAGAAAAATCGCTATTTCCGGCTACCTGCGATCGGGATAGCGACTCGCAATCCCGATCGCACGGGATAGCGACTCGCAATCCCGATCGCACGGGATAGCGACTCGCAATCCCGTGCGATCGGGAATGCGAGTCGCAATCTCGCGGGATCTGGAAAACGGGAAGACGCATTTCGAGCACCGTGATGACACCACAACCAGGAAGCAGCCAAATCCCACCCCCAAACAACACAGTGACGCTATCAGTCGAGTGTTCACGACCGAAAGCTGCCGCTAAACCGCCGTTAGCGACTCCCGACCCCGCCGAAATATCGACCGCCATGTCGGACGAACCCCAGCCAGGCCCCAGCAACAGCGCTGGCCGCAAGCGCAAACTGAAGTTCTCCGAACAGGAGCTGGAGAACCTCATAGAAGGGGTGGTGGCCAACCACGACCAGCTGTTTGGTGCCAACTCCCGGAGGGTCCCAGAGTAGGAGAAGAGGAGGATCTGGGTGGGGATTGCCTCCAGCGTCAACTCTGTTGGCGTTGCGGACAGGTCTCTGGAGGAGCTTAAAAAGCGGTGGTACGACCTCCGGGGGCGTGCCAAGGAGAGGGTGGCGGAGCGCCTTGGTGAGGCATCAGGCACCGGAGGTGGTGGACCGACTGTCCCACCCAACACCCCCCTGGAGGACCAGGTAGAGGACACCTTGGAGAGGGAGGCGTGTGTTGGCGTGACCCCTCTGGACTCCTCCCGCCCCACCCAAGACACCCAAGGTAAGTGGCATGCGACTGCGACCCTGTCCCCTATGACCGCCCCTGACCAAATAGGCTCACTCATTGGCCCTTAGTCATGCCTATGTTGTGCATCAGGAAATGCCCTGAAGCATTGTGGGAGACGTAGTATGTCCACAATGTAGTAGTACCACAATGCGGCCAGAAAGGTTCCAAAGTGCGCAAATACACAGCCACCCAGGGAATGACACCCAGCATGCATGTAACATCTGCACGTCTGACAGTCACATGCACCTAATGAGTATCCACTTACCCTCACAGGTGCGGGTGATAGCAGTGACAGCGAGAGGCTGCTGATCGATGAGGAGGCCCAGGAGGAGGAATCCCTACCTGATACCCAGCCACCAGCCCCTGCGGCAGCGCCAACACCAGCAGCCAGGCCCCCCACCTCACCTGCTGCAACACCTGCAGGCCCACCGGCTGCCAAGGCCAGGCCCCCCGCCTCTGCTGCTGCAACATCTGCAGGCCCACCGGCTGCCAAGGCCAGGCCCCCCGCCTCTGCTGCTGCAACATCTGCAGGCCCACCGGCTGCCAAGGCCAGGCCCCCCGCCTCTGCTGCTGCAACATCTGCAGGCCCACCGGCTGCCAAGGCCAGGTCCCCCGCCTCTGCTGCTGCAACATCTGCAGGCCCACCGGCTGCCAAGGCCAGGCCCCCCGCCTCTGCTGCTGCAACATCTGCAGACCCACCGGCTGCCAGAGCCAGGCACCCCACCAATGTGCCTCCAGTGCCTGCCGCACCTGCAACACCAGCTGCTACAACACCTGCAGCACGTCCAATAAGATCTGGGCCAGCCACATCCGCTACACAGCGGCCCAACAGCAGGCGGGGCAATGGGCATCTCCATGCCTGCATGAGCGTGGAGCGGCGCATGCTCCGCATACACCAGCGCCAGTCCCAGCAGCAAGGAGCCATCCAGCTCCAGCTGCATAAGATAGGCCGCAATGTGGCGGGAGTCGGCGAGAGGATGGACCGCATGACGGCGGCCATGAACCGCATGACGGCGGCTATGGAGGACAACACTGCAGCGCTGGTGAAGCACCGCAGTGTTGCAAGCAGGCGACACCACCAACTGCTGAGCTGGCTGTCCACCTATAGTCGCTCCAATTATGTCTCGGCAAATGCCACCACCCAGCTTGCGCGGCGCTCGTTGACCCAGCAGCACCAACTGGTCCAGTGCTGCGAGGACATTACCCGGGTGCTGGAGCACTTGACCACCGCCGTCACCGCACTGCACGCACCTGTGCTACCGGCCATTGTGGGGGGAGATGATGCGAGTGAGGGTGCCTCCAGTGTCAGCAGCCACTCTGCCACGCAGGCCCCCCCACCTAGGCGCAGCACCAGGGCTACGCCTGGTACAGCTGCCCAGGATGAGGAAGAGCCTCACAGGCGCCTGGGAATTGTGCGCCGGAGGCGCCAATGACATTGTGTCAGGGACACAGGCGCAGGCTGAAGCTAAGCCTGCCATGAACCGTCTCATGCAGTATGCATGAATACTGCATTTTGTAAATAGTTGTTACCATGACCCTTTTTTTTTGTGATTCAAACAAATACATTTATTTTGCTGCACACGTACGCCTTGTGTAATCATTACAGTTTGCATGCAATTGTGATATGTGGGGTGGGGGAAGGGGGTGGGCTAGAAATTGTTAGCTGTGATGTGGTTGCGACGTCTGTGGCCTTCAGCTGGGTTCTCCCCGCGTGCATGGTGCGCATGTGCTGGTGGCCGGTCGTCCCCCTCAGATTCACTGCCTGAGATGTCAACTGGTATCCGGCGCTTGGTTGCAATGTTATGAAGCATTGCACAGACAGCCACAATGCGGCAGCACGCTGCAGGACTGTAATACATGGCCCCACCTGTCTTGTGCAGTATACGGAACCTGCTCTTGAGCAGGCCAAATGTCCTTTCAATACAGTTCCTTGTCCGGATGTGCGCAACATTGTAGCGGCGTTGCTGAGGTGTGGCAGGGTTGAGGTAAGGGGTCAGGAGGTATTCCCGTAGGGCGTAGCCACTGTCACCTGAATGAGAGGAGCAGATGTTGATTGCCTGTGCAGCGCAGTTACTTCATGGCAATGTGACATTGTCGACAAAGTGTACTTACCAAGTAGGTGTCCTTCCCCAAACTCTCCACTGATCAGTCGTGTATGGAGTCCGCTGTGCCTGAAGATAAAGGAGTCATGGGTACTCCCTGGGTACTGGGCCACAATGTCAGAGATGATGGTCTTGGCATTGCAGACCATCTGTATGTTGAGGGAGTGGTACGACTTCCTGTTGCGGTACATGTACTCCGTGCCAGCTGGTGGGCAGATGGCGACGTGGGTACAGTCTATGCAGCCAAGGACATGGGGAAAATGGGCAACATTATAAAATTGTAGTTTTGTGAGGTCCAAATCCTGTTGGCTCGTGGGAAATGTGATGTGCCGGTGGAGCTGGCTGAGCATGGCGTCAACAAAAGTGTGGAGGCAGCGTGACATGGTGGGCTGGGATATCCCCCCAGCAGCGGCTACTATGCCCTGGAAACTGCCGGATGCCAGGAGGTGCAGGCTGCACAATACCTGCACATGTGTGGGCACAGAATTGTTTCGCCTTGTTGGGTGCTGCATGATGGGGTCGAGTTCTTGTATCAGCCAGGTGATCATTTCCCCATTCAGCCTGTATTTAGCATAAATCTGTTCTCTGGTTTGCCCCAGCAAGGTGACCCGCTGCCGGTAAATCCTTGCCTGCCTCATGCGTCTCCTCCGTGCTGCTCGCTGTAGCCTTCGCCGCCTCACCACCATGTACATCCCAGGCATTGTGGAACGCCTATTGCTGCTGCTGAATGTCCTTATGTGTGATTGGTCAGGCCTGGACCTGTTGGTGATTGGCTAACAGTTTTTCAAATTTTGGTTAATCATGGCTTTTATGGTTACCACCTGCTTTGAGTTGTCCTTAAATTGCGCCGCGCAAACGTGCGATTTAGCGCTTTTTCGCTAATGTATTTCTTTCATGAATGCCGATTGAGACAATATTGCGTTTCGCTATTCAATTCGCAGATTCCGTGGTTGGTCGCTATTTCAGTATCGCTAATGCTCAACTTCCCGGAGTCTGCGACTATTACAGCGTAATCGCTATTCCGCTCGCTATTATTTTTTAGCGATTTCGCTATTTCGTACTTGAATGCCGATTCCGTGTTTTGCACCCGCAATTGCGTTTTCGCAGCCATTGCGGGCGCTATTTCGCTTCATGAATCAGGCTGTTAATCTCCCAGTGCATAAAAAAGAATCTGAGCCTGCAAAATGTAACTGGTTCTCATGTAAAATGCTTCAATCCCTTGGGCGAATTTTCTCTATAAAGTACTGCAAACACATAGTAGTTCAGAGAGTATTTAGCAATAACGTGCAGGCAGGGGCGCATTCTCCATTAGGGCTCTGGGGCTGCCCCCCCCCTGATATTCCTTCACATTCCTGTACAAATATTAAATAGATCGATTTCTTTAGAGATGCAATCATATCTCTAAACAAATCAATGTATTTAAGTCTTGGCTGTCTGTCCCAGGCTGCCATCCCAGCCTCGCTCTGTATCAGGAGATAGAAGCCAGGCAGTAAATCAACTGCCTGAACTCTGACTCACGATGCAGGGCTTATTGTTCTAAAGCCCTTGATAATGAATCATTGCCATTGTAGTCTATGGCAGTATTCTCTATAGGCCAGTGACGCTGTCAGCGTCATGGTTTGGGGAGTTGGAGTCTTCCTCCCTGCCTGAGAGGTCTGTCATTTACAGGCATAGGCATAGATGCATCAAGCTAAACACCCCTCGCAAAGGGGCAGATTCCCAGAATCTGTCCCTTTGCAACCGGTATTTTTGCATTTGGGATGCATCATCCCAAATGCAAAAATCGCAATTTAAGAAATCGCAAAATTGCGATTACTTAAATTGCTATTGCGTTTAAGGAATCTCAAATTGAGATTCCTTAAATGCAATGCATTAAAGTTAAAAAATTAGCGATTTCACTAATAGGGGGAGCAAATTACCATGAAGTTGAACTTCATGGTCATTTGCAAAAACTTTGAAAAATGCACTGAAGTGCATTTTTCAAAGTTCCATTTTACACACAAACATGCCCTTAGGGCATGTGCATGTATGTGCAAGATGTACCCATATGCAGATTTCAGGGGTGCAACAGGGTGTCCTTTTGACACCCTGGCACCCTTGAAATTGCAATCTCATTTTGCGATTCTCTAATTGAGAATCGCAAATTGTGATTGTCTTCCCATTCATTCCTATGGGCCTCTAGGCCCATAGGAATGAATGGGGATGAATTCCTTAATTGCGACTCGCAATTTGCGAGTCGCAATTAAGGAATTTTAAGAAATCGCTATTTTTTAAGCAAGTTCTTCATGCATAGCCTTTTGGATTCCTTATTAGCGAATCCTTATTTTTCGCTAATAAGCAATCGCAAAATGGATGCTTGATGAATCTATGGGATAGATCCCACCCTTTCCCATTCTTTGCACGCAGAAGTGGTTGCAAGCACCGTGAAGCATGTGTGTTTTGGCGGTAAATGTTAGAATGCTAATTTCTGTTATGTATATTGTGCCGAGACATCTCACCAACCTAACCTCCGCTACTGTGACACCCCAGCCCTGGCTGCACATCGCTGTCTCCGTTAGGAGCAGAGCTGCAGCATTTGTTCCCCTGTGATATGGATGCAAAAGAAGAGCAGGCCAGGGCTCTTGTTCCCTTGTGAAGTTCATCTAAATATTCGAGTCAAGGGCAAAGTGAGAGATATGTGCTTACAGACCATGGAAGTCAGAAGGGGTGCGTGCACCATTCCAAATAAAAGCTCTGTCAGTTCTAATCCGGCGGCTCCTGGCATGTAAATAAGTCATAAGACAAGAGCCAAAAGGTTTGAAAGCCAGAGAGCCTCAGTGAGGCCTATTAATATTATGACACATAAGCAGAAAATATGAAACGCATTTGAATTTTAGTCAAAGCTTTGGGAACAAGAGCATCTCGTTATCCGAGGCTCAGGTCAGAGGAGAAAACGAGTGAGAAAATAAGAAGGGGTCAGGGATGCATATCCGCGCCCTGTTAAGAAGCAACGACAGCACCTTTAGATTTGAAGACAGAGTCGTATCCATTTTAAAACAAAAGTCGTGATGATTTGTTTTTACTTATAGCTGGCAATTATTAATGTGTTTGTGGTTTGAAATGCACGGTTTCTTTTTGTAATTACAGTAGCTGATGTTGCTGTTTTACGGCATGAACTAACAATGTCCTACAAGGTTTGACATGATTGCTTCATAGTAGTGAGAGAGCACAAATCTGAAAAAAATGTATAAGTACACCATATTTACAAGCACGTAGTGTTAGTTTAAATTGTATTGTACACAAGTGTTATATTCATAAAGTGAACTTATATAAGTGTGTTTAGCTAGCATGGAGGTACTTATAGCAGTATGAAAACTAATGTAGAAATGTTAGAATGATGTGAAACCTTACGTTTCTCATGTTAAGTGATTGTGTGTAAAGGAAATTAAACCTAGCAAACCAATGAGAATGTGTAGGCCGCAGGGCAATTCACAGTAAAGATAAAGTGCTAATGAACTGATGTGAGACGTGGTTAACATTGTTTTCTAGAAGTATTTAATCATTAGAATTGAAATATATGTTTTATATAGATGTGTTGCATTATACTATAGTAATACGTGTTAGTTAAAATACTGTTTAAACCAAAGAAAGGAAATGTTTTAGAAGACAGAAACCGCTTTGTGTAAATCAACTAGGCCTGAAAAGACCAAGTCATTCTCTTTGATCTAAATGTGCTCGTTAGGGGAAAGATGTGCTAGGCACTAACTGAGAATTCTTACACATGTTTTATGGTCCGAGATATGGTGGAGGTCGGAATTTGAGGCCCACAGTACATGTGTCTGTCGCAGGTGCGAGGAGCCCTAATCAGTACTATGATGAACGGTTCCTTTGTTCAAGAGAGCCAGGCGCAGGCCTGGAGGAGTCTTCAGGAATTTTAGGGGGTACTGTCTCGCTGAAGAAGAAGCCTGGGAAGCAAGGTCAACTTTAATGAAGAATCCCGAGGAGCATCAGTATGGATTTTGCCGCTCAAAACTGCACCACGTGAGAGGCGTCGACATGGGCGTTCCTATTGGGAATGTGATTTTGTATTAGGGATAGCACCCCGGGGAGGAGAGCGTGCAGATGATCTGAGAAGCCTTAGAGAGCGGATGGGTAGGCAGATAGGGAACTGAAAGAAACCAACTTGATTCAGAGACTAAGAGAAGTGTGTGATCTTCTTTGGAAGTCACCACTGCTGACACCTTTTTAGGTAAAGATCTTGTTAAGTAGGGATGTCACTTAGTCTAGTGTAGGGACAGCCTAACTTGTATTTTTCTTTTCTGTAAATGACTCTCAAGTTGCAACTCACAGCGATTCTTGCAACGCTTATGCTCTTTGAAATAGTTTTGATAATTTCCTTTTGTCGTTTAAGAATATTCCGAGAGTACCTTTTTGTACTAATACCTGTATACCTTTTGAATCTTATTCTGAGATGTTTGTATCTTCAGATACTTTTGACTTTGATTTAAAACTTTTTAATCTTTCCCAGTGGTAAGTGGTTCTTTAGAGTGGTTTAAGTTCTTAAATGACTAACCTAGTAGTAGATTGTCTTTTACTCAATGACAGGTACCAACGATTCAGTCGACATGATTAGGGATCTGGTAAGGTAACTATAGACCAGAAACCCCGCGTTAACAGTTGGTAGCAGTGTAGGATGGTCATCTTCTTGAGGAAGGTAATCTAGACTAGGTTAGTTTACCCCAAGGTCCCTAGAGTTCGAGAGGTGGCCTGCCGAAGAAGGCGCTGACGGAGAGAGAAAAGCAGCAGTATCGGACGAGAGTGAGTATAACAAGGGTCATGCGTGAACAGATTGCGGTGTTTTGTGTTGTATTTGTATTGTAATGTCTGGCGGAGTTGAATGCCTGTAGCGTGATTGTGAGAAGGTTGTGAGCGCGCGCAACCTGGTAAAAATCTTAAGTTCAAGGTAGAGCTTAAGTGGTCCGGGTGTATCGAACACTCAGAGTAGTTGTCAACCATAGACACGGTTAGACAGGTATCTGACATGTATGAAATAGACCCCCATAGTGAGAGAGTTAGTCAAAACTCAATCCGATGTATCGTTTTTCTAAGTTTTATATTGTTTCTCAGCCTAATGGTTACCTGCACGAGTTATGCATTTCATTTATGTTTTCCAATTTCTCATGTAAATAAGTCTTCTAATGCTACAGTAGAGCACACGTTTAGTGATCTGCCTCCTCACGAACTATCCTATCGTCTTGCTATGCGCAACAATTCATTCATCCGTATGTTACATTATTCACACCAGACCAGCAATGCCACTAATTGTTGGGTGTGTGGTCGACTCCCCCCTTTCCAGACACCGAAGGGAGTTCTGCCACTCTTTCCTTATCCGTTTTCACATAATGGTTCGTGTGGAGCATGGTCCACGTTAACGTCTTCCACAACTGATATGTCCTTTTTGAACCGAACATGTTTTCCAGACAAGCAAGGTCTTTCCCATAGAACAGGGTTAGATCTAGAAAATGAAGTATATGATTTAGGTAATTATTCCTCGAATTTCATGGTTTTGAATGTCCAGTCCGATACTACTCCAGATCTGCCTGCCATTTCAGTACTACCAGTTAAAGGCGAATTGTGTGTCAGAAAGAATGGTTCCGCACATGTAGGACATAGTGATTGTACTACTATGGTCGAGTATAGTGACAGTGGGAAATCTATTTTCAAAGCCTCACGTCATTCTTATTTTGTTTGTGGTCAGACCGCATATGTTCGTCTGCCCCTCGATTGGGATGGAACCTGTTACATTGCCTTCCTACTGCCACCCGTTTTTCTAGCCCCATCTGATTATCACAGAAACACACATCTAGTACACGTTAGACATAGAAGGGAGACCGAGTCCCCAATTGTCGATCAAACTGAAACTGCTCTAGAACAATATCAAGACTTCAATAAAGGTTTCTTTTTCTTTATAGGCCCTGTCCAGAATAGTAAGTTAATACGTAGGTTAACCAGAACCCTTGAAGCAGTAGTGAATGAGACTACTTCCGCTCTAGGTAACTTAACTGAAGAACAATCTGCTATGCGTTTTGTTGTGCTCCAAAATCGTCTCGTTCTTGACGTCATACTGGCCGATAGAGGAGGAGCATGTAGAGTCATCGGATCTAGTTGCTGCATTTTCATTCCTAATAACGCGCCGTCTGTTTATTCAGCTATAACCAGACTTCATAAAATTGCCCATCAGTTACACCAGAATCCAGGCACCTGGACATGGTCCGGTTGGCTCTGGAGTATTATATCTGCCTGGGGATGGAAAGTATTGTCATTCCTAGGTATAGCAGTAATGATCATATTCAGTTGCTGCCTCTGTTTACAATGTGGCCCTGCGATTTGCGGCATGTGTGCTACCTCTTGTATTCCTAGTCCTAAATCCCGTTCCAAGACAATTCGAGACGAGCAAATGATGCTATATGAACAGATAGATGGTATCATGAATATTGATGTTTCCTGATGGAAACGTAGGGCACAAGGAGGGAATGTGGAAAAGTAAATTTTGCCTTGCCATATGTGCCTACGTGTTCCCCATCCTATGTTATATGTGCATGATCGATATGCATATATCCCCCTATGACCGATTAAAGACGCAATTATAGTTGTGTCCAACTCTAGTATGTCAGTATCCAGTTCTCGTGAAAACAACGAGTATTAGGCCTATGTTGCCACGTTTACAGTGTGCACGTTAATTCACCGCATTGTCCCCGTTTCTAGGCCTCAAAAGGGCCCGGACACCAGATTCAAGCTCCAGTCTCCTGAACCCACTCTGAGGAGCGATACAGCCCCCACCTGCATCCCTGACCCTTCACTTACTTCCTGCCTCGCAGCGCGGTGCCCAGCCTGGCTCTGCCTGCCAGTCTGCCAAGAGTATGTTATGCTTCTAGTTATCAGTCCAGCCTCTCGTCTTCACATTCCTAAGCTACTGAACCGCATCAACAGTTTCAGCTATGGTCTAGTCTTTCTGTCTCCATGTAAGAGAAATACTGTATTAATATTCATAGAATATTCCTAGCACACGCAATACATGTAGAATATATGCATGCACCAGCCTTAGTGTCAAGTAGCCTTTGCCCTGATAACTTTTAGATTCTATCAACATGTACTCCAAACACCAGATACCAGATATGCTATAGGTACATGTCGTCCTGACACCGCAGACTTTTAGTCTCCTCTTCTAGTGCAGAAGTCATAGCCCCCAGTTCTCCCTGGTAACACGTCATTGCCCGTTTGCGCGCACCACTAGGTTAAAGGTCCCATCTGCTCTCAGGTAGCCCCCTCCATGTTTCCGCCCATTCATGACACTTCTATGACGTTTCACATCCCATGACTACGTGCACGCCCTGTGCACGCCTTCTTTTTCCGCCTATGTGTTCTTATCTTACGCTTGTCACAAGTTACGCCTACTGTATGTAATGTAATGTAATGTTGTACTATATATATGCTGCACTGTCAATGAAATGGTGCAGCTGCCTTCCTTTTCATTTTATTTCAGGCTGTCCCGTTCCAGTCCCTTCCCTTTTGCCTGAATAAATCCTTCTGACTCGGACACATCGGATCCTGCCTCTTATTTATTGAGCTATCTGTTATTGTTAATGTAATTCAAAAATAGTCCCGGTATTATTTATTTATATACCACCCTGCAACAGTATAAAAAACACTTGGACGCTGCCACCAACGCCGCTGCCGGTTCTGTGTCCTGAAGGCTCCGCAGAGGGCACCGCTGCACTTCGCACAGCAACCTGGTCTCACCTACGACGCCATTCGACACCGCTGCTTCTACCATGATCTGTGGGCACCACACTTCACACTGCATCAATTCACAGCTCCGCCCTGGTATCCCCGACGCTTGCACTGTGGTTTGAGGGCACCGCTTGTAAGTCACATGATGTACCGCCCTCATCACACACCACAGTTTTGGTGTACCAATGCCGGTGCCATCCATTCTGGTTCATCAGCCAACAGCACTCCCGCAACGACGACGACGCTGCTTGCACAGTGACCTGAGAGCACCATGACGGACACCGCATCACTTTGCACAGCATCCCTGGTCTCATCGACACCACTAGATGGCCGTAACTGAACCGCTGCCTGCACTGCAACCTAAGGACACAGCACAATGCACCAATACACTTCGCACCACAGCCTCGATGCCTGCCGATGCCAGCGCTCCCAACTTCATCCACGAGAAGTTTGATCTGCAACGTGTGTGACTTCAATGGCCCGATGACTCCTGCACCGACGTCCGGAACAACACCTGCTGACGATGGCTCTTTGGAGCTCGACGAAAGATCACCGAAGCCTTGCATTTCTAAAGGTACTGTTTTAAGTTCTCCCCAACATCATAGCTGGCCCATGATGTGCCGTCAGTCAGAACTGTTGGATTTGTTGTACACGATGCTCGACAGACCTATCGACTTCAAGGAACTTTATTTTTAGTCTATTTTTGAATATTGCTATTTCTGAGAACTGTATCGTGAATTTTAATCATTTTTGGTCCTGTTTACACAGATAAAATATTGGTTACTTTTCTAAAACTGGTGTGGTATCCGTTTGTAGTGTCTTCACTGTATTACTGTTGGTTATGTGCAAATACTTTACACACTGCCTCTGAAATAAGCCTGATTGCTTGTGCCAAACTACAAAGGGGGTGAGCAGGGGTTATTTCAGTAGTGTATCCCCTTATCCTGACTAGGAAGAAGGGTCCCTACTTGGACAGGGTAACACCTGCCAACCAGTGACCCCATTTGTGAAAATATAACTATATATATATTCAATGAAAAAACCATAGGTTTTAGGAGCGTTATAATTAGCTGGACATTTCTCTTATACAAAACTATTGAAATTCCCCCGTTATTATTAGTTCAGCTAACTATAACTCGCGAGCCCGCAATGCTTTGCTGATGACGTCACATATTACATCACTCATGACATGGTCAGTGACATCACTCATGACATCACTAATGACATCCCAAAAGACAAAATATATATAACTGTGTTTCCACAGAGAGATCTTTTTTTTGTTTCACTAAAAGCTTTGGCACCGCTTGACAAATCAGCACGAAACTTTCTAAACAAAATGAGCTGCTTCCTGGAAAATGTAGGGATTCCATCAAGTGTGTGTTGGGGAGGGTGAGGGGGGAAATAGGAATATAGAATTTCCCAAAACATAATTTTCCCATTTTAATTCCCATAGGAAATTTGGGGAGGCATTACCAAAAAACAGCTCAACGCAATTACACCAAAGTGCAGAAAGTTCAAACTTTACTCAAAACGCTTTTTGTGATTTGCTGTAAATTCATTCAGCCTTTTTTTAGAAATATTAACTTAAAAGGAGCTTGGGTGGGCTTAAAAGGGTTACAAAATAGGCATACCTGGTTGGTAGGTCCCGTTGGAGTTTCTTGGTACATTACATTTTAAAATCTGAGTGAACTAATTGACCAAGGGAGCTTTTTTTCTTTCTATACTCCTGCAGGACCCAGCTTGGCCTTCCCATGTGGTACAGCAGTACTTCCACATGTTAACATTACATTTCTATATGTCCCACTTTTAAATACCATCCCTTACGGTTTCAAAAGCCTTCTTAGGGGAGGTTTATTAATATTTAAAAGGAAGAATTTGACCTATCAAATGGGTTTATTTTAACAGGGCGAATTGCATTTTTTACACTGCTACAGTCAGGCTGAATGATAGCCTTAACCCCTTGGCCATGGGGGTAATTCCCCCGCTGTGCTGGGGGCTCGCACAGCACCCCGGTGCTCTTGATGAGCTCAGCTCGTCATGAGCCAAGGTGGCCGTGTGCTCATGACGAGCTGAGCTCGTCACGGCCACACGCGTTTCTTTGGAACGCTCAGCACAGCGGGGGAATTAGCCCCGCGTGCGACCGTTGGAGCTGAGCTCGTCATGAGCACACGGCAACTGTGGCTCATGACGAGCTGAGCTCGTCATGAGCATAGGAGGGGTTAAGCCATGTTTGCACTGCTACTGTAATGGCTGGCACACTATGTGCTTCAGTCTACTAGTGACATTTTTTTCCAGGTACTGGGTACACTTTGTACCATATACTAGGTAAGTTAAATATGCCAATTACCAGTATGCCAAAACAACCTTATGTAAACGGGGATTACAGGCACTTTACTATTGGTTGGCAGGGGTAAAGTGCACAAGGTTCTAAAGCCAGCAAAAACATAGTGTGCAGCACAAGGCAACAAATCTGTAGTCACCACAAAGAAAAAGTTTCCTACAGGCCTGATTCACAAAAAGTAGTCCAAAGTAGTCCAAAATCTCCTCACTTTGGATTATTCCCAAATTTGACATACTTTCTGACTCCTTTTGGATTCCCAAAGGATGACACAGCATCCCCATGTAATATAATTGTTCCCTGATAAAAAAACACTGCCTCTTTTCAGCCCAAAGTTAGAGAGTGTTCCCTCACTGTTCCCATCACAATACACATTTACTACTGCCCCTGAGAGGAGTAAATAATACTTCATTAATATTCAGATTGGAAATGTGCTTTGCAAATGCTTGTGAATAATCTGTGAGCAGATTTCCTAACGCAATAATATTTCAGCATGCTGGTACAATCATACATTTACTGATTCCACATCAAGAGTCCCAATTCAGTTTTTCTGAATACAAACACAAATTTGCACTCATAATATGTCATTTGCAGGTATTTGCACGTCTAAGCCCAACCTTAGTGCCCAAATGGCTTCAGGAATTGGGCCCAACATAATTATCTTGTAGTGCCTCCATATTATGGCTTTGCCAGCATTTTTGCTCTTTCGGATCCCATCACTTTCCTAAAGGAATATCAGCATCATGTCAGCAATGCATTTCTCTCTTCCAATTCATATATCCTCCTCCTTATGATTTACAAAATGTCTTCCGCTACTTATTTACCCAAACAAATCTTGTATCATATTTACCCAAACAAATCTAGTACCATTTCTGAAAAGTTTTCCTGTGCTCAGGTTTAGGACTATGCTTTTAAGCCTTGCACAAACTCATTATTGCTGTACTGACATTCCTTGAAACTTGAGAAGTACCTTTAATAGCAAAAATCAAAGTCCTTGGTGTACAACCACACCATAAAAACAAATAACAAAATTAATGCTCTAGTCCATGTCGCACGTAGGACTTCTTAATTACAGTCAAAAGCTGAAGGTGTTTCTTCAAAGATTTCCCAGACGTCTTCATTATTCCAATCCCTCTCGTTCTTTACCGTTCGATACCTAATAATTTAACACCTTATCTCATTTTTGTAAGGCAAGTTTCTACTGGCAGCAAAAGAAATGAAGTTAACGCACTGGTACATTTCCCAAAGCTGGTTAATTGAAAATATACTTAGTCATAGCATTTTTTACCTAAAGAATGTGTCCTGAATTCAAATTCCAGGCATCTGGTCTCCTTGACCTCACTTCTGTGTCAATTAAGTCACCGAACTTACTCCGGTTAGGGGGGTGTATCAACAGCCTCATCCTTTCTAAACAGTACAGTCTTTCAGATCTGCAGCAAAAAAGGCGGGTCCTTACTGCCCTCGAATATTATGAAAATCACTCGCTGTCGTATCCACCTCCAACAGTGACAAGGATTGAATACAATGAGCTGTAAGGCCGAAAGAGCAGCCAATCTAAGGAGAATGGCATTTTTTTAGCAAACGGATGATTTATTATACTCCTGTCGGACTCCATTAAATGTATTCGGCAGTCGACCCTAGGTGCTTTAGATGTAAACAAGCAACGGGGGGCTGGATCCATTGGGGGTTTACATGCAGTTATTTAATGACATTTTGGCAAAATGTATTTGCAGAAATTGGAAGAACTCTCTGAATCATCTCCCCCCTGATGCCTCAACCGCTCTCTAGGCAGAGCAGAGGCATGTGAGGTGCTTACTATGCTTCAGCACCAATTTATTTTTATTGCCACCTAAGTAGCGAGATCGTTAATTTTAGCTAATTGGAAATCAGAGGCGATCCCGACAATCTCCCAATGGCAGAACAAAATGCAAAGGGTCTTTCGGCGGGAAACTCTATATACAAAAAGAGTGGGTTCGGTGGTCAAGCTAAACAGAATATGGAAGAATTGGTATTGAGATAACTGCTGAATGACAAGATATACTTAAGCATTCCTCCTATGAATTTTGTACGCAATTTATATGTTTAAATGTATCCCTTCATAGAAGAATTGCATTGAGATGCTTGATGAATTGCACAAAACATCTTAAACACTTGTTATGCCTAAATTTCTCCTTGTTTTATCTATTTGGAAGATTGTATAGTTATATTACGCTGCACTGAAAATAAAGATTAAAAAAAAAATTATGAAAAATGAAAAAGTATCATATTGGGTTACCATTCCAACCAGAAACTCTGAGGCAGACTTACTAACTTATAATGCAACGCAATTCGTCAAAGGTAGGGCATTGTTTCTCTCTCATCGCAAGGCCATACTTTTGGCTACCATGCACCACATACCCTTGAACCATTGTGCAAGGGCTGTGTCTGATCTCTAGCCTGGGTTTTGTACTGGAAGTGTATCTTTCCAGTATAAATTACTATGCTTTTTAGACATTATTTAAAACTTTTTCAAGTTTTGTGTATCATGAGCGTAACAGCACACATGCAAAGTTGAAAGGCTTTGAGAAAAGAAAACATTTCTTCAATGTTGCGCCTGCCTAGACAAGGTGTATATTTTAGGTGCGAAGCCCTGTCTAATAGACAGCGATTTGAGACAAATACCAAGAGGGCTGCATAGGGACACCTATGTACCACCCACAGCATGACCCTTTGATTCAAAGTAGCAGAAAGTAACACATAGTGCTACTTTGCATTACTTTGGAGCTACTTTCCAGCACCAAAACATGATTTGGGCTGGAGAGTAAATCACAATTCAACACTTCGCACCGGTTTGCATCACTTTTGTGGTGCAACCTTGGGGTAAAGATCTAGCCATAGATTTGTTAAGAACTGTATTTCCATTTGGTCTGCCTTTCTTGGCTGGTCCAGACATGCAGGTGTTAGATTGTCTGGTGTTTTGCTTAGTATTATGTGTGTAATTAAGGGAAAAACATCAGAGTAACTGTTCCTGGAATAGAAGTGCTTTTACCAGAATACAAACAACAGACTACAGAAGCAGGCTGATAGATTCCCCCAGCTGGGCTCCAAGATTCTTTTGCAAGATATGCAGGCTTTATGCCACTTCTTATTGATCACAAATAATAACACGGATCGACAAACTGAATGCAAAGAGCGAAATACATCTCTGGAAGGGTCTCAGGGCAGCTGTGTATTTGCACAGCATCTGCGATATGACAATTTTTGTGCACATTGGCCAATGTATCCATCTGGCCAAGTGGAAAGAGGCTCGTCCCAAAAACATTCACAGCCATTTTGTTTCATCAGGGATCAGAGACAGTTTTCAAGCTATCAAAAAAGTAGCAAATGATGAAAGTCACATCTGGGATGTGAAGGGTCCATAGGTCTGCTTTCTACTCCAACTAATCACCGTAGCTCCATCAAAATAGTGGATATTGTCCTTCTGTGTTGGCTCTAGTTATAATTACGTTGTGAAAGTAGAATTTAATGAGGTGTGGAAATATTATTGTGTTATAACATTACTAGACAGCACTACCTACAGTGAATCTTTACAAAACATATCTTTTGTACATTACTCAAATTTACAATATGTGATGTGGGGAGATGCATAGATTTACTTTCAATAAAGTAATGCTTGACCACATGAGAAAACGTGGAAACATGGTCTCCAGAATCCAAGGTCTTCATAAATAATGTCAATGTAATTATTTATACGTTTAGCACTTTTTTTTAAAACAGCCAGCTCTGCTAACAAGCTGGTAAATTTTAAAACAAATGAAGGCAAAAAAGGGGACCTGCACAACTCTGGGGAAGTTCACTCTGCTGCAGGACCATGACCTTGGCACTACGCAGCCACCTATTGTTACCTTCAGCTGCCCCACGCACCTGTCCTTTCCGCGTTGGGTCTCTTCTGGAAGCAGAGGAAGGAGACGAGGAAGGGTATTGATTGGTGGCTGCTATGTTTCACTGACTTCACTCAGATTTTGCCTCGCCCTCAATAACAGCGAGGGAAAAACTCACAACTGCCTGATAACCTGTAAATGTTGCATACGCAATCTGTTGTGGTGAATAAACCATGCGGTGCACTATTAAGAATAATGTATCTCTAAGCATGACAAGGCACACAGGGGTTACTGGGCGCCAATAGTGATGGTTTAGGGCTTCTAAGCTTTGTTGATCCGAGGGCTGGCCTAGTGTGATTCCGCAAACTGAACACCAAGTACTCCACTTCCACACCAGGAGACGACCTTTACTACGCGGGCGTTTCACCGTGGTAGGTTTACAATGCAGGCTTTACAACGAAAGTCGTTTCAACGACCTTCGCTTGATGGCACTGTAAGCTAAGGAATAGTACGATTTACTATTCCAACACCTTCCCTACTGTACGTAGTCTGATGTTAGAATAGTAAATCGTACTATCCCCAAATCCAGCGCCCTCCAGCACAAGACGTTGAATCGACTTGCGTTGTAAAGCCTGCGTTGTAACATACGGCGATCAACATGATCGCGTAGTATCATCATACATTCTTCAACACCTGCCCCTCAATGGTAGCGAGGAGTGCAGTCCAAGCATTCTCAGCAAGGTAGTAAGAGGGCAAAGATTCAAAACTCAACAGTTAGCCAACAGACACAACATTTACTGTCTGGCACAATGTTTCTTTTAGTGAAAGAGTCAATTACTTTAATACTCTACACAACAAAATACTGCAGACAGAAATAACATAGGCATAACATTCCACACACGTGATTTCTACACAGATACTATTCAGGTTTAGCATAAGCTCAGGAGCAGGTTTACTATCCAATTTGCAAGCAACTTCCCCGGTCCTGGCACCCTTAGGTCAGTCATTAAAATGTCACAGAAGTGAGTCTTTCAAATTGTGGAGTTGCCCCATCGCACTTTAATTCATTGCATGAGGCACTTGTGTGAGCTCAACAGAACCAGTGACACCTGGGTATTGGTTCTCAGATGCAATCAGCACAGGTTCTTCAGTTAAACGCCCGGCTGCACCACAGTCTTCATATTCATGCAGTGTGTCAGTGCCCTGAGGTGCAGCTCAGGGATTTCACTGATATCTACCTAGGGCCTCTGGTGGCATGTAGGTGACTGATTCAGTTGGCAGAGTCAGCACCAGTCACTTTGGAGCTTGGAAGTGACATCATCTGGGAGAATGGGAATGGGAGTGGTCGCAAGTGGAGTCTTAGGTTCATGTTGCTCACAGCTGTAAGCGCCTAAAGTCATGATCGGGCATAGCTGCAACTACTTTAGGTCATGATTGCTCGTAGCTGCAGAACAATCATGCAAATTGTCTCAGCAGTGGTCACACCTCTTGGAAAAACAAGGTATGACTAAAGTTGAAGCCAGGGAGGCCAGGTGTCCCAGTCCATACTCACGTCAGCGCAGTTGCACTCCCCTTCGCAGTATATGATTTCTTGCTCCAGAGAACATTAGTTGGGCTTCTTTTTCTTTTTTTTTGCAGAGTACCCCATTACTAAGTCAATGAAAAAACTGGAACCCTGTTGGAAACTTTGGGTCCCAATTTTATAATCATTTTCCAGACATGAGATGTGGATCCCATTGTCAAAAACCCGGAACTTGTTTGGGCCAGTTCCTAATCTGTGTAAATTCCAATTAAGTGGAGAAGACATAGGCTTTTTCTCTGGTGATGCTCTTCTCAGAAGGTAGTGACAAGGGATCTCTACGACTGGAACACCACAACAGCAGCACAATCGAGTGCGAAGCTCTGCAACTGGCTGTCAACAAGCCTTTTGTGAGGTACACTAGGAAGACAATTCACTTTACACCTATACGGAATCTAGTGACTCACCGTCCTCTGTCCACTGTCAGCCACAAGAGTAGTACTCTGAGCAAAATAAACTGAAAGCCCCTATCAAATGTATTTCTAAACCACCCCTGTCTTCACTACACCAAATTTACGAGTCTGGTGCAGTTAATTCCAAACCAGGAATGCCAGCCACACACTTCTTCCATTTCAGCCATGTTGATCAAGTAACCTTTCAAAATGGATCCCACTGGGTCAGCTCAAGCATACATTCACATTTAGCATGGAGTCCTGCTAACAGCATCAGATACACACATTTCATAATAAACAGGAAAAAACATGCAGAACACATTCCTGTCCCAACACCATATTACAATCATTTTATCACTGAGGATGAGGAGGACAGCTATAAACGTATGGATGAAGGGGGCATCCATTAAATGGAAACACATGAAGACTGGAGAAAAACATAAGCCTCAGTACTCAGGGACGGCAAAAAAACAAAGCGTTTTCCATAAATAGTGATGGCTTTACATGAGGTGAATGGGATTCCTTACATATACACAAATAGACTCACCTAATGTGCATACTTATGATAAGGAACAATG
The DNA here is from genome assembly GCF_964261635.1 of Lissotriton helveticus. Lineage (NCBI taxonomy): Eukaryota > Metazoa > Chordata > Amphibia > Caudata > Salamandridae > Lissotriton > Lissotriton helveticus. The sequence goes on along the minus strand of NC_136065.1, from coordinate 670,465,315 downwards.
TAATACACACATAACCGATGTCTTTCTGTGATGCTATTTCCTGGCTGCACACGAATAAAGACAGAGAGCCAAACACGGTCTAAATTAAAACAATGATGAAACGTTTCTATAGGAATACAATTCGATTATACAACATGGTAAACCCATAAGCATGTGATAATAGCCATACATGAATACATATAGTCTTCTGAACTTGTATATTTTTTTAACCTGAAAATAGTAGCACTAAAATGCTCCTTGAGGAACAGAGGGATGGATCTGCTCAAGGCACAGAGCCCAGTTTATGTAATCTTTCCTGTTGGATCCAAATCACTTGAGAAAATTTGTTCTACTTCTGGAGGACGTTTTCTCCACCCATGCTGGGTCTCGATGCAATCCCTTTTCTTGTTCTCTGCAGCTCCTATTACCCCATTGGAAGTAGGTGATCACTACTGGCCCTGGAGCCCCCACGGGCTGGGCTGCGCGAAGACCGTGGACCTGGGCGGGCAGGACATGGAGAGCTGCGTGCGACAGTACAGGGCGGCCCGGGACTGCTACCGGCTGGCCTCCTACAAGATCCTCAAGGAGATGGTGCTGCTGCAGGGGCTGAGGCACCCCAACGTGCTGCAGGTAACGGGAGGCTCCCGGGCAAGCATCGTGTGTGTGCGGTGCATGGCTGGATGGACCGGTGAGCACTCTAGCCACGGTAGAGAGTGCAGCGTGGCAACAGTGGGAAAGCCTCCTTCAAGCTGCAGCTCGAGGCAGGGGAACCGTGGGACATCCAACTCTTGATTTATAAAGCGGCCCAACGAAAAGCGTCAGTGACCACCAGCCAACAGTCAACAAACCAACAAGGACTCTCATGGACCTCTTTACTTTTTCCTTTGTCCTGGCCGCCAGTATGCTGCTGTTCTCGGCCGTTTATTTTTGTTGTTTTTTTTTGTGTGTTTTTTTTCTGGACCCTGACCTGCCATCTTGTCCAATCCCTCGTCCTTTACCCTTTTCCCTCTTTTCCCCCTTGACTATCCTCAAATGTTTCTTCCATTTTCTGTTCTGCCTTTTCTCCATACCCTTGTATACCTCCCACCCTCCCTTGGTGCTGTGACTGCGTCCCCCTTCCGACTCCACTTAATGTTACTCTGCTCTCCTGTTTTTTGGGGTCTTGACCTGAGAAAATCTACTAAGTGTGTTTATATATATATATATGTATATAGAGATAACTCTAATCACTAGTAAATGCAGTAGACCTTTGTACTCTCTACCATTCCTATGTGACTCTTAGAGTATATCCATTTGTATCTCTTCCTTGAGTGACTTTACTACTTGTACATTTGCAATTTTTCTTTCTGTTTGTATCTCCTCCTTGTGTGACTTTACATCTTGTACATTTGCAATTTTTTCTGTTTGTATCTTTTATGTAACGCATGTAATCCTAATTCCTTATGTTTTGCAACCGGTTCTTATGTAAAGCGCTCTGACACCTTCGGGTAAAGTTCACGCTATATAAAATCACATTAAATAAATAAATAAAAATGCAGGACGAGCTTCAGGGCTGCACTGTCTATTATGTATTAGGCTCTGATCTAATCCCCTAATTCCATGAACAGGAAAGCCATTCTAGATAACCTCAGTGGGTCATGGGGTGTCAGGTGGTCCTGGATGACCTTGGAGGCGCAGATGTCTTTGCATCTCTGTTCCACGTTGATGGCAGGCACTGTGGGTCTTGGTTCATGACATCATCTTCAAAGACTTCCTATGGTAGGTTCCTAAAGTTTCTTGAAGCTGAACTCATTTTGGTGATCGCGCATCAAGGGTAGGATTTACACTCACTTTTGTTGGAGTCACTTAAAGTAAGCTCCATATTTTAAATCGAGTGTAGGACTTATTTGTTCTTGGAATAGCAGCAAGTAGTATTTTTTCTTGATGTCCTTTTCTCTGATGCCAGGATGCATATTCATTATTTGCATACACTCTCAAACACACCTTCTGAGTTGTTAGTTGTCTAGTGACTCTGTCCACTTTTTTCCAAATATCAGATCCGCTGTCTATTTGGATGTTGATCTGTAACTGTTGCTACAGTGTGCTCTAAGTACAGTACATAGGGGCCAGATGTAGGTAATTCTATTTTATCGATTCATAAATACCGAATTTTACCGATTCGGTATTTATGAATCGGTAAAATAGAAGTACTGAGATGTAGGTAAATTTCTTTTTAAATTTACCGAATCGGTAAGAATTGGTATTTACCGAATTGGTAAATACCGATTCGGTAATGCCCATTGATTCCTATGGGCCTTGAAGCCCATAGGAATCAATGGGCAATACCGAATCGGTATTTACCGATTTGGTAAATACCAATTTTTGCAAGGGTGCAGGGGGTGTCATTTTGACACCCTCTAGCACCCTAAATTCAGGTATGTGTGCCATGTGGCACACAGACATGCCCTAAGGGCATGTCTGTCTGTCACATGGCATAGGTGTGCATGCACACATGTGCATGCACATCTGGATTCGGTATTTTACCACCCAATTGGATTGGGTGGTAAAATACCGAATCTGTAAGGCCTGTGGCACACCTACATTTGGAAATACCGAATAGGTAAAAATACCGATTCGGTATTTTACAGATTCGGTAAATTTACCGATTTGGTACATTTACCGAATCTGTAAAATATATGCCCCTACATCTGAAAACCCAAATACCGGTCGGTAACGATCGAATTCGGCCGTTACCGACCGGTATTTTGGCTCCTACATCTGGCCCATAGTTTTCTACATTCATATCGACATTAACATATAAACCTGCACATATATTAAATGGGTATTATTCACATTTAGATTGAGTATTGCCTAACTAGGCTTGAATTTTAAAATGGCTGGTTGCCATCTTGTTTCATGCAACATCTATTTCTTTATTTCTAGGAGAAGATGATGTGAAATGTTTTTCTATATGTCATAACTATGGAAGGTTTTAACAAGCTGCTATAGTGCAACTGCAGAGTACAGGCTGCTCCAATGTATTTTGTTATGTTAAAGATAAGTACGTTTGAAGGGTGTTTAAAGAAGACTTATTGTGAATGATCCTGGGAAAGTAATGAGCTTAGATTATCTGTGTGTGCTTAACCTGTTCGGAGCGTTTTATGGAAACAATGTCTAGGTGCAGCAAATGTTAGAATTGTGTGATTTAAGCTAGTGCAAAGTGGAATCTTTTCAGAACATGTTGGTACATCTTTTCTCCACCTTGAGATAACCTAGAGCAGAGTATGGTGCTTTCTTTATGAGAGAATTGACTTTGCTTAATCTTTTTGCCCTTGAGACAACTTTATACCGATTGTCTTTCATTTATGTGACTTTGAGCAATTTGAACTTCATATTTACTAACCACATTAATTTTTCGGATTATTGTTTGATACTAATTTGATGATATTCTTTTAATAAACCTTTTGGATTGAAAACTAAAACACTCTCTGTCTTATTAGTGGAGCCTAAAATCTAAAATGCTTCACATTATTTGAAAGTATTGATTTGATGATTAGTCTCAGTTGTGGATTTCGATGCATCAGATTGCACGTGGGCCCCGAATTTGCACACATTAAAGTGCTACAACATGGCTGACTGCGTTTGTGCACACTTTTCTATTAACTTTCATCTTCCATTTGAAGCTGAGTAACTTTGATGCTGCCTGCACGCATATCTGTTTATTACTGCAATAGGTGTTCTAGGGCAAGGAATTTATTGATGCCCTAGTGGCGAATACGGAACGTGTCAGGCTACCTTTTTCTGTCCAGAGGAAGAGATTGCAGCTTTTATATCACTCTCAGATCATATACAAGTGATCAACGAGACTGTCAAATAAACAAGGAGCCAGACGTGGCCAGGGAGCCAGATGAAGGTCATCAGATGAAGGTCATCACTAGGATCTGCATGGCTTGGTCTCATACGTGCTGTCTGGACTTAGGTTTGATGTTGTCGTTTTGTTATGTCTTGGCTTTGCACGAAGCCTGAAGTGATTGGCTTTTCTACATCCTCAACATGATTTTCTGATTCTTATATTCCTTCATGAAAATATAGCTCACCATACAAAACAAATGCTTTTGGTCTCATGTGCGCCTCTATTTGACTTTCTGAGGTCTTGTACTCGCTTTTTCTTCGATTCTCTCGTGCCTTTTTTGGGAAAATATTCCAGCCACAATGCTCACAGATTGTATTTCTGCACCCGCCATTTGTAACGTGACATCTAAATCCTAGGGGGCGTATTTACAAGCCCCTTTGGGGCGTATTTACAAGCCCCTTGCGCCACTTTTGCGTCATTTTTAACATGGGAAAAGTGATGTACAGGTGGCGCAAGGGGTTTGTAAATAAGCCCCTAGGTTCCCAATAGCAGGTGCTTTCTGAATGCCGCACACCTGCAGCATAGATGATTCACAGACGTATGGTGGTTTTGTCATTAAATTCCTTTACCTTTCAGTGTTTTTTTATCAGCTTTCTAAGTTGAATGACAAAATCAGCAATGGATTTGTCTTCACATTGGATGTTTTAAAAAAGAGATGATTATTGGGTCAGAGTGTTGAGCGCTCTTCTGGCTTCGAGTTATGATTCACTCTATTCAGAACGAATGGGAATGTATCCATTAGCTCTCTTGTGCTGACTGACCCACACCAGTTTTATCAGGATTCGCCGACTGCTTGTTTATGATCTATTCTACAAGTTTTATGAATTTGTCATAGATAGTTAGTCAGACAGTTCACCTGGGGCATAGATTGTGCCTATTGGACTTACCAAGGCTTGTGGGATGTGTCAGGAATTATGTATCGCTGTGCACAGGTTGCTGTACAGAGGACATCTATGGTAAATGATTGTCATAGCACGTGCTCAGCCTTGGAAAACATGATTTGCAGTGTTGCTTTGGGTTTTGCAGACCTTTCACCCCATTGCCAGTGTTTCGCTGGTTGTGGTTGTGCAGCACGACCCTGTTTTGAGAGGCTCCTTCAGTCAATGATCCCAATAACCTAACCAAAGAAGATGCTATACGTGAAAGGATTCGGTATAATTTCAGCATGCCTTGCTTCTTCCCAATATGGCTGCCCATCCAGAGCAATATATGGTGCTAGCAAGGCTATCTGTATTGCAAACTAAATTTCTTCTTTGGCCACCGAGCCATTGTGAGTTAATGTGTACACTCCAAGCAAGCATCTGTTGCCGCGACCATCGCAAGGGCCTGCAGAACGTGAGTGTGAGCCTTTACAGCCTTTCTCTGGTCCTAATTTGTACACCACACTGAGCAAGTGACCACTGTGAATGAGCTTGAAGTGGTTGACTAGCATAGCGGGGACAGGCAAGTAACAGCAAAGAAGCACACCTCTCTAAGTAAGCAAAATCTGTCACTCATAGGTCCGTCGAGACATAAAACAGAACATTCTCATGCCCTTGCTGTGGTTCAGAGAAAGGTCTTGCTTAAGTTGTCAGATCTGAGGAAGTGATCCAGTGTTGGACTGGCCTATCTGGCAAGGGCCAGTATGTGGGCATTTGTTTGGTACTGTCACGGCCCATGGGACCAAAATAAACGGCCCACACACTGGCCATTTCCAGCTGGCCCAATTGTGCTACAGTACCTGACTGGCCAGTCCAACACCCCAACACCGGTATGAACCACTATACAAAGAAAGTCTACTAGATTTGTTCACTTCTGTTGGGGAGGTTACTAGACCCATGCTGCCCCTCTATTGACTCGCCCTATGTTCCTTTTTCTTTTCACCTCACTTCCTTCACTGCCTGTGGCAGAAAGTGGTCATAATTGTCCAGTGTGCTGGTCGGGCCCCTGGGTCCGTTACCCCTTTTCTATCTGACGGAGGTATGGTAAGGGCCCATAATGAGAGACTTTAGACTGGCGGATGCTCTACAGTATCAAAATGTACACATCCGAGAAAAAAATCCATATTAGGGAGATGGTGATACATCTTAGTCCGTTAAGAGAACAAATACTAAAAGCTTTTGACAGAATACATAGCCTTTTTCTACACATAACAGTCTGGAGCAGGGGAGAACATTCCAAGTTAATCTAGGCAGCAGAAGACTGATGCTACTTTAGAGAATTACAGACACATAGGTGCTGGTGAAGCGTGAAATTGTTATCTGCTCCTAGGGATTGCTGACATTTGTCTGCATTAAAAAGTTTGAAAAATGAGTTTTTCGCTAGCAAATCTAAACCAATGTATAAAATGGCAAAAAGTTAAAGACAGGATACTGAAAGTAGACATCGATTGTCTTGCATTACATTACAAATGGAGATCTAAAACAAAAAAAACGATTTGGTAGTCATAGAAACCAACAAGTGGGCGGAGCTTAATGTCTTTTTTCCTAGTAGTACTTCCAATAGCTCTTTTTTATGTTGGTCACATAAGTTCTGGCAACAGCTCTGCTGTCAAGCCAGACCGAAAAATATGAAGAGAAAGGTGACGGATAAGCCTATGAACATGAATAAATGCAAGGTATCTTTGAAATGCCACTAGCCGATAAAAACGTTGTGTGGTGAAGGTGTCCATGAAACATCTCATTTGAATGTAGCTTTTTAACTTGTGCACTTAGAAATAATATCCTGCAGTATAATCCCAAACACAATTAATGTTATGCCAAGATTGGTACATGAAAACAACAGAAGCTTTTCTTACTAACTGCCAACCCATAATATAGCAGCAGAACTCTTTCCTAATTTAAGTGCTGAATTATGGTACATTTACCCAAATCTTAAAATTGTGCCACTCTTAATGTTATGCTACTGTTGTGGTGCCACGCTTCCTATTTTCAGATGCTTTTTGCGGTAAACAACGTTTACCACAAATGTTTTACTACGCAGTACCTTTACCACGCGGCCGTTACAACGCAAGTCGTTACCACGACTTGCGCTGGAGGGCGCTGTGGGATAAGGAATTTTATAAATTTATATTCCAACACCTTCCCTAGTATCCACGGGAACTGGTGTTGGAATATAAAATTATAAAAATCCTAAATCCGCGCCCTCCAACGCAAGTCGTGGTAACGACTTGCGTTGTAGCGGCCGCGTGGTAAAGGTATGCGTTGTTACAACCTGCGTTGTAACAACGTACATCCGCTTTTTGCCTGCACAGGTTACCGACTCACTCACAGAACTAGCCAGCAGCACCTTTTGGACTGAGCACTTTCTGAATGAGACATTGCGGACAAATATTCAATCTCATGTGACTTAAAGCAATTAAATGTGCTTGAAGTGAATCAGCAGAAGTTAGCATTCCACACTGCCATGTTTGAATTGCAGCAATTTCAATAATCTTCTATAAAGAGATTCAGTTTCCCATCCAATTAAGGGGCTCATTTAGAGTTTGCCAGAGTGGATGAATGGCCCTAAACTGGCAGTTTAGTCACACCACCAACCTGGTGGTTTTCTGCCCTATTAGGTGGTGGTGAAAAGATGGGCCTCCGCTGGTCAGGCAGGGTTCAGCTGGCTTCATCAGTGGTAATCCTTAACCTGATGATCAGGCTGCCATAGCACTGCCAGGTCATAGTGACAGTTGCCCTGCCAAGTTTAGTATGAGAAAACTTCCAGAGCATCAGGGCCATTTTTAAGTCTGGCACTGAACAAGACTTTTTGTTTTTCTAATGAAATCATTAAAAATACATATAAATACGTACATATACAAACATACATAAAAGGCTTTCATCCTGGACCCACTTTGGTTGTCCTTTCCGTTTTACATTTTATACATTTTAACAGACTTCGTTATAGCTCTGTTACATTTCACATATTTTATTTCCACAATATGATTCTAAGTAACATTGCATATGTGGCTTGTTTTTAGAAATCCTTTCCTGCTACATAATCTGTGCTCTTCATTGAATGCAAATCAACTCCCAAGCACACGTGTCAGGTAAGATATGTACACTTTCTTGTATTTGCACTCTATCGCATAGACAACATATTTTGAGTGGCAATTGATATTAGTCCTGATTTCGTATTGTTTGCCTTTTGGTCTGTTAAAGTGTGTCCTTCTGGGGGCTGTCCATTTGCATGCAACACATCTGTTACAACTGTAAAAACCTTTACCATGTTGTGATAGCCAGTCAACATTGTGGGGAGCTGTAGGGTAGCTTGGACTAAGCATGTTCCTCAGTGTGAAGCCTCTTCTGTAAGTGATCGCCGGTCACAGGGTTAGGATACTATTTCCAGTATACCTAACGTGGACACCCCCTTTAGTTTTGACGTTTTGTGGCCATGTTTTATTTGCAAATAATAATAATGACTGAGAAGGATGTGACGTCTATATAGACCGTGGTTTTGTACATTTATGTTTACACAGCCATGAGGAAGTCGCGGGATCACACCCTGTAGCGACGAAATACGTGTTGGTTGTGGCCGTGAACACCAGAATAAAGCATGAACAAGACAAAAGAAAGAAAGAATTGTGTATATTCTGTTATTCAATTACTGCATTTGCTTCTAAACTTGGAGGGAAACCATATCTTACCTGATACGTGTGCTTGGGAGTTGATTTGTGTTAGAAGCCTTGTGCTTAATTTGTGGAGTTTAGTGGATCTCTACGCCCTTTAGCACCGTAAGACTTAATTTTGAGAGAAAATACAATAAGTGTAAATCAATCCTGTGGCGCCCTAATTCCCTATAAGCATAACCACTTCTTCTATATTGCTCTTCATTTAATGCTAGGAAGATAGAATGTGATATCCTACTGCTTATGTTGTTCAAACGGAGACAGCTTCTAACATCTAGGCACATCATTGCTCAGAGCTGTATTTCTAACACAGTGGTTTTATTATATAAGCAGTGCACTGTCCCTTTGTGGGTCAAAGGGGGCACTCCAGCCACAAAGGTCCTGGGATGACTGTTGTGTTCGACATGCAGCTCTGCCAATGCTGACCCTCCAGAGATGACTTGCCAACCCAACTCCAGAACTAGTCATCCAGGTATGGGGTCCCAGGCATTCCTAAGAGATCGGGCAGAGGGTACACTCACTATGCTCTCAGAATAGGGGTAGCGGTAGATAGGAATAAAGATGTATAGAAGTCAGACTGCCATGTTCGGACTATTTATTCTTATCGCCATGTTCACAATGCAGGTTACTTTGCTTTGTTTTATCATTCTTTCTATGCAAGACTACGAGTGGTTCGATAAATGTATTGAAAACCTTCTTCGTATCTTTTGTGTTTTACCAAGGGCATGCTTTACCCCGGGGCGAGCTCTGCAGAGACCGAGGTACCGACGGACAGCGCGGGGCCTCCTTCCTGAGCAGCCTGCCAGGTTGAGGTGAGGCAGGGCTATCCTACTGTCGAGGATACCTTATGTATTACCTGAAAAGAAGACACAGGAATACTGGTTTTGTATAAATAATTTATTATTATTATCACATTCGTAGCAGCAGCAATACTATTTACAACTGGTCCTGAAGAAAGCCAACGATACAGTGATCTGATCTTTAGGCTGAAACATGTTGACCCCAATGTGACAGTGGTTATAAATCCATACCACTGTGTTGCTTCACGTTTTTAATTGTGCCAGGGAGAGCACACAAATAAAACTGATGTTAGTGCATCTATCCTAGGCAGTTTTAACTTCACTCCTTTCACTTTACCTTCACACAGCGCTGCAACCTCACAACACCCACCATTCTCTCATATGGGAATTAGCTCCCATCCTCCCCTTTAAAACAAAACATCTCTGAGCTACTTCATAACAACACGAAGTAGTAGCTCCCAGTGTTGACTAGGATTTCTTCACTGGTAAGGAGGACCCATATGATGAAGCATTTCACCTTCGGGTGAGTGAGGGTTCTAATCCTTAAGGGATGACTCCCCTTACTGATTGACACTTTATAAGTTTTTGAGAGGACACAATTGATGGTACATCCATGGTTACATTAATGCTCTGGATAAGACTCGAGGTGATCTATGTATCTGTGTAGTCCCTCCTGTAGCCCAGCATTCAGCAGGCAACAGGCCAACACACAAACCAGTCAGCAAACTGGCAGCCCCTCATGTTGCACGACTCCTCTTCTTGGCACAGTCTCCTTAGGACACGAAAGTGAACTAATGAGAGAGAGTCAGAGACCCAATACTTACACCCGAATGTGCCCTTGAAGTGGAGGTGACTACAAGGCAAAGGATTTGTGGTGTATGGGTATCCTTTCAGCCCAGCTCTGCCTGCCATCCTATCTGTGGAGGGTAAATCAGTGTTTTGTATGAGGCCAGACCACTACCTATTCGGGTGAACAGGTTAGCTCCTCTCCTCCATCTTGCCCAGGAAGACCCATCACTATGCAGATGAATGCAGATGCAGGTGAGTGTTCTGAATTTGTGGTTGTCTAGAAGTAATGCACACAGTGTAATAGTGTCACCTCACCCCAGACATGAATTGGAGACACACAAGAGAGCTAAGAGCAGAGCAATGTCCACTTTATAAAAGTGACACTTCTTGATTAGTAATATCAGACCCAACTTTACCACAACAGAGGATTAATCATTACCAATCCGTGAAATAAAATATAAAGCAGCTACTCCTCTGCAATCAGGAATTAGACTTAAAAGGGGTATTTAAAGAACTCCCAATGTTAACCTATGAGAGGAGCAGGCCTCACAGTAGTGAAAACAAACTTGGGAGGTTGTCACTACCAGGACATTTAAAACAAAAAGCTACATGTCCTGCCTGTTACTTACCCGGCACCCTATCCTTAGGGCTACATAGGGCCTGCTGTAGGGGTGGCTCGTGTGTAAAAAAAGGGGAGCTTAAGGTTTGGCAAGTAGTTGGAAATGCCAAGTCAAGGTGGCAGTAAACTGTGCCCATAGGCCCTGCAGTGGCAGGCCTGAGCCAGGTTTGAATGGCTACTTCTGTGGGTGGCACAATCGGTGCTGCAGGCCCACTAGCAGAATGTGGTTTACAGGCCCTGGGTATATGGTATACCACTTTACTAGGGGATTGTTATTCAACTAAATATGCCAATCATGGATAAACCAATTTTCATCACATTTTAGATAAGAGCACATGCACTTTAGCACTGGTCAGTAGTGGTAAAGTGCTCAGAGTCCTAAAGTCAGCAACAAAGAAGTAAAAAACAGAGGAGGAAGAAGGCAAAAAGCCTGGGGTAGACCTGCAAAAATGGAAAATTTTCAACAGTAAAGTAATACTTAATTATAATACTTAAATGCAACCCACTGCCTCGCACAGCCTTCAGATGTGCACACTGGAGGGTTGCCTACGGCCAGAACCTGCAGCCAACCTCTCCCCATTGTCTTCAATTTCGGCCCTGGTGGTATTCCCGGACGTCTTGAGGCTCAAGGAGGTGGGCCATGTGGACCCCTCCCCAGTTTCCTATATTTTGGCATGGGTGGGCTCTCCAGGGTCTCTAAAGGCTTGGGGAGGGGAGCCGTGTGGCCTCCCTCCACATCAATTGTAATGTTGGCCCCACGGGTGGGCTCTCCAGGACCTCTTGAGGCTTGAGAGGAGGGGCATGTGCCCCCGCCCCTTGTAGACAGTTTTCAGCCAGGTGTAGTCTCTCTGAGGCCTTTTGAGGCTCGGGGGGGCACACAGCCCACTCCTCCCCTATATAAATCAACCAAGAGGGTAGGCTCCACAAGCATTAGGGATTTAAAAGTGGCCCAGCCACCGTTTTTTTTCATCTCAGGAGAGGCTTGTGATTTTTCAGCATTTTTTGCTGTTTGTTTTTCATTTTTGGCCCATGGTGGTTCCTGTCGGTCCCCTCATAGGGCCTAGGGAGTCAGGGTAACCGGACCCTGCTGCATATATATACATTTTTTAACAACTTCAGGACATGGGACGTAGTCCTGGAGTCCTGTAATGGCTGCCAGCAACATTTTTCTCATGTAGTTGGCAGCCAATCAAAGTGCTCGCTCTTGCGGAAGTCTGACTCCAGCAGGAGTGAGATGGCCCAAGGGAAATAAAGCTTCCTGGACCAATTTTAGTGCTCTATTTTGTTTAAATTAACTTTGTGGGACTCTCACATGAGTCCCTCGAACCCAACTATCCAGATATACAAATATTTTTTCACCTTTATTTCTCAAAAACTACTGAACTGATTTACACCAAATCACATAAAGCACATTTTGTGGACCAATATCTAGTTTCCTGACAAAGTTGGTGTAATTCTGTTCAGCAGTTTTTGCTGTATCCCCGCTTAAAGAGGTCTATGTAAAATGCACTCGGATTTTGTGTTTTGGGACCCACTTTTTTTCTTGGCCCGCTCTTGACGGACTACCCCAAAACTCTCCATGCACAAACTAGTCAAAAAGTAGTATATTGAATGTTGGGCTAGGATTTTGATAGTCCAGCGCAAGCTCAACCTAAAAGACGGGTGCCCAGACGAGTCAATACTTAAAATATACAAAGTTCCATAGGGAGCTGTATTAGCAATAGTATACCTAGCTCACAAGTACACTTCGAATGATGATTCTTCATTAAAATGTATTATAAGTTCTTTACCTTAGACAATAACAGAACATTTGTCAAAAACATTATTCCATCAATTTCTACCCGGGACAATAGTCAAAAGCCATATTCAAAAAAGCTTGTTTACACAATATTACAAAGTGTTTCCACAAGTCGTTACATTCAGCTTATTTATAACACAATATTTTCAGCCAACACATGTTTCGCGGTGATACATGCTGCTTCTTCAGGGCCGAAATAAAGAGAAAAAAATATTAAAAGCTGTTTCATGATATGACACACCTATTAATACTTGTAACCGAAATAATGTCCATTTAGATTGCCTTTGAGAAGACTGTTTATTCAGCTGATATCCTGGAGAAGAGATCAATGTCTATAGTTTAAGTAAAACAACTGAGTTCTGATTTGCACTCACCCTATAATGTTAAGCTGCTACATAGCACGTATATTAAAAACTTGATACCACTTGTGTATTATCCCTCATTCAACACATTCCTATTTGCGAAAAAATATCACTAAAGAACAGAAAATTACTAATTATAGTACTTTTCTGCGTATATTCTCAAAGTCAGTTCTCTCAGGGTGATGTTATTCTTACCTATTTATTGGTGAGTTTGATATCCTTCTTCCTGAATTTCTAGAGATAATCTTACTCTTAGGTTAAGCAATTAGGAATTTAGGAATATAACTAAATATAAAAACAGAAAGGGTAAATAAAAGGGCGAAAAAAGTGAAGAGCTCTATCTTATCTACATTTTACTTTTATACAAAAAACAGGTATCTCCACTGCAGTCAATTCAACTCATAAAGTTGTCTCCTGCATTCTTCTAATTTATCAATTCTAGTACAAATTACAATCATACATATTCATCCGATTACGATGTCACCCAGTGCAATTTTAGTTAATATAAGTTTCCTATCAGTCTAAAATAATTAACTTAAAGGTAGTCAAGATGATTCGCCTCAGCAGCATGTCCCACTAAATAGTCCACCCCAACATACATACTCAACATAAGTAATCTACCACTCAAGTCAAGTCAAAAGTCAAAAAGATTTATATAGCGCGCTACATACCCATAGGGTCTCAAGGCGCTTACGGAGGGGTGGGGAATTACTTGTCGAATATCCAAGTTTTAAGTTGCTTTCTGAATGCTAGGTGGTTCTGAGTAAGGCGAAGGTGAGGCTACCACTGAGCGCGCACACACCCTCTAGTATTAAACCACATACGTGAAGGTGGGCAGTTTGAGTGATTCTTCATACATAGGTTCCCAAGAATACGTTTTGCACAAAATTATACTTTTTTAAGATAAAAGATATTTCAAGTAAGAATATTGTACTGCTCTCGACTTGATTACCGGTAGATAACATTGTAATTAAAAAAAGATCCACATTGATTTCACCAAAACTCATGGAAAACGTGCAAAAAGATCCAGCTATTTCCACCCCATGTGCAGACCGTCCATTGTTGTGTAATATGATGCACCAAATCCAAGATCTACAAGTATTTTTTAAAGAAACTCAGCAACCCAAAAGATCAGTGTGCTGTTGCCCTTTATCAGCACATTTTTATAAACAGAAATAGGAACAGAAAACTTAGCCTATTTTAAAAGCACAATATTCTAAAGCAAACAAGAAAACTAAAACAGCACATTTATGGTAGGTCCAACATGGCGTTGCCGCTTTTGGATATACTCTATTTCTCATAGCAAGTCATAGCCAGTGTTATAGTAGTTCATCAGCACCCATTGAACTAAGACAACCGTCAACATGGTACCCATAAATAAAAACTAGATTTGAACTGATCCCTTCAAATCCAAACAACCGACCCAACATAAAATTACAAGTTCTTAAGAAAGACTAACTGGATGTGCTGCTGTTACCTCGTGCACTTGCTATTTAGCTATTCTCTGATCTAAAATGAACCTGAGACTCCGAACGGGTAAGAAACAATGTAACCAAACTAACTGTACTGAGTATCTAGTGTGCTCACTCCAGTCTGAATACATGCCATGAGCCGCCATGTTAGCGCTTCCCCATAAGTGTAATACATGTCACCAGATTCCAAGTAACTTCTCCCTTTTAAATACTGGTCCTGATTACACTCCACATTCGACCAATCAGAACCTGGTATGTTCCATTTCAAATATTTTGACTGTGTCCAAAATGCAAAACGGAGCCAAGAAATCCATCTTTTTCATAGTTTACCATTTTACGCATATTTAATTAATTCCAAACTACAATAGCGATTAATTTAGCACTCGTCACATCATGGTCATCTATTCTTCCAAACGTGTCACTCATAAAAAATCGAACCCAATGTCAGGTCAGTAGAAAAGAAAAAGATCCAAGGAGTCCGCCCACTTAAAAGTCAAACATTCTATTCTTGAATAGTAAATACCTTGGCGATAAGGGGTATCCTAACTCACAACTCATCACCCTGCTGCCTGTAATTATTCCAACTTAGTCCCACATACACACAAAAATCATTAATCTTGGAAATGAAAAGAATATTTTGTATGGTTATATTTTGATTGTCAAATTGAGAAATCAAACTGTTTTTTGTTTCGATTTCCCTGCCATGAGGCCTGTGCGGCCCCAGACAGCTCCCAGCTTTCAGCTGATGCCTGCATTGGTCCCTTCCATAGGGAGCAGCTATTAATGCTGCTCCGTGTGGGCGGGAGCAATATTTAAATTTGTTTCCCTCTTGGCCTAAGGCAACTATAATTCACACCCTTGCCAAGCACTACTTATTACTCCATATAATACATTACTTGTGACATCTTCAATGACATCATCGATAATACCACTGTAACATTTGCAATGAAATCATTGATGAGAAAACTGCGTATGACAGGGGCGCGAGTTACAGTTACTTGAGATAACTGTAACTATAACTTGAGAATTTCTGTGGATTTTAGAGTTTAAAACGTTATGTTGTTACTGAAGATTTCATTAACTATACTGTTACTTTAACCTTTGGTTTTTGTCAGTGAATTTCTAGGTGTTTTTTAAACGTAAATAATATTCTCTTAGCATAAGTAAAGCCAAAGTCAGTAACAGAGACTTAAGTCACAAAAGGCACATTTCAAGATTGCTTTTTGTTTCAAATGTGCTGCTACAATCTGTCTTCTCTTTCGCTAGTTCGCACCATATCAACGATGGACATTTTAGACGTCTTACTAAACATTGTAGGAGAAACCATTTCACTATAGCTTGAGAGTGCTGGACTCCCAAGCCATTGGCTTTACTAACGCTTGTGTTTATTACAACCCAGGTCCATTTAAGAAACAGGGGCTGCAATCATAAAACATTGGCATGATGTGACGAGTTTTGAGGCAGAATGAATAGGTTCAATGGAATGTTGTGTGGTTCACCCACAGTCTACATACAAAAAGTGATCTACATGGGCACCATTCATTTTGCTAATTGATACCTCCTGCTTTCGGTATCCAATCAGCATGGAAATGCAATTGTAAATCGCGTTTACATTCCATTATGCATTGTTAATATGGAGTGGTCTCCTATTTTATACTCCTCTTTGCTAATGATTCGAAATTAGTCACAAAGTGTGCACTGTGAATCATAACATCCTTTGCAAACCGCTAAGAGCCTTTGGTACACCGCGACTTTAGATTTTGCAGTCAGAAGGTCAGTGATTTTCAGATTCTCAGACTTAACAACCAAAAACAACATTAGAATATCAAGCCGTAGGTATTTTATCCGTGGAAAGTTCTGCATGCTTTTCAGAGTAAATGCACTTGTGAGTAACATTTCGAAAAACTAAGAATACAACGACCATGCCTTTGTAAATGAGGATCGCATTTGTGTGCAGAGTTTCCGCTTTTTCCTCAGGAATATTTGATTTAAAATCGAAAAACATTTTGTGACTCTGACCTTCCGTATTCTGTGATTTTCTGTGGTGGAATTCCTATGACAACTAAACATGGCCTATGATTCAGAATCATCTTCGAGCATGTTATTTTACCCCCAAAAATATTTTTGGTACAAAAGTGTGAAACATAAAATGCGAAAACAAAATTCAAGTCATGGCTATGCAGCAGGTTGTCAGTGTGCTATTTTTGTATTTACTTGAGCTGGTTCCTACCCCCTCACCGGAGAAAGCTTCAAACTGCACAAAAAGTAAAACTACGTGAGATTTTTCAGAACGAGACAGATGTGTTTATCGCCGATGTGGAGAATCCTTTTAATTTGAGATCGTCGAATCCTTCCAGGTGAGCAAGGATGATTAAGACGAAGGAAGAGACAGCTTCCATTCCTATCACTGCTGGAGAGTGATCTCCCGCGTGCACTTCCGCATTGATGCACCGAAATCACACCAACCAGCCGTTCTCGCGTCGCAGCACAGCCAACCGGTGTTCTTGCACCTTTCAACAGCCTCTGCAGCTGCAAAGGAGGACGAGGGAGCCATCAAAATGACATATATTTACAGGATGAGGGAGAGGAGAAATCAGCTGAGGAACTCCTGCTAGGGAAGTGATTGTAGCGGGAAGCAAAGTGCCTGTAATATACCAGTCTGTTCTTAAAGGTCCTTATCGGCACAAAACAGGCACAAGTTGAATGATGCATTGACAATGAAGGTATATAGCACGCAAGGCTTACTGGGCCACGTGGTCAGTGAAGACAGGTGACACGCATTGTCAGAGCTAGGAATATAACTCAAATTAGAGCAGTGCGGTGGCGACGGTGTCACATCTAATTCATCATGGCGGAATTCACTTTGTTTACTTCACTAAGTCGACCACCATTTGATTGAGCAATGGAACACAAACCACAGGTGCATCAGAAAAGCACCAGGTGTGGTATGCAAGCGACCCACGGGCAGGCCAAAAAGAGCAAGGTAAACCTAGAGGTTGAATTTATCTACAGTAGCTAAATAGGTTAGTGGAGTAGTGTTTCAAGTGTGCAGCAAATTAGTAGAAAATTTGGCATCGTCCCTACTAGAGACCCAAAAGATCTGGCTCATTACCAAATTCAAGGGCTTATTTAGCTATTTTCAGCATAAGAAATTATTTCAAACAAGGCCACTATCTGTATATAGTCACACAACCTCAAATATATATATTTTTAAACTGTTGGCAAAACAACATACAACCATCCCTACAATAGCAGGAAAGGGACTCAAGTGCAAATCTTCAAAGCATAGAGATTGTTAAGGCAGTAACCAATACCAACCTCTTACCTACTATGGTAAACTGTGAGATTCTATATAACGAAATACCTGCCTGCGAGCTCCAACACAGTGCAATAATTTAAACGTGAAGCCCTATTGGCCTTAAAATATGCTTGTCACAATACAAATGTTAGGCCTTCTGCCTTTATTGTAACTTGTCCTAAAAAGCGCATCAGGCCTATGGCCTCGATCACCATGATCAACTGAGCCCTGCTGAGTTGAGCATAAACTTTTCCGGCAGAATAGAGAATTCAAGCACTTATTTTCAGCAGAAGCACACGTCTGCTCAATCAAAATTTGTACTAAAGGCAATCAATATTTGGTTGAAGCCAAAGCCCTATTTCAGTACTGCTTCCTAAGAGCTTATTTTCAGTTGATCACATAAGGTCTAGATAGCAGCAACATCAAGCAAAATTAAAAAAAACTTAAAGGTGAAATTGGCTTGAAGATTGCATCAAATACCTTGTTCCATGAAAAACACAGGGATGGCTGTGAATCAAAGATGGCTTTTGGATCAGCATAATTTTGGCTTCACCCTTTTGTGTTTTGTGCCATGCCATATATACGTACAAATGGTCTCATGTATTTGTTTGATTTAATATCATTAACATAATGTAGTGCACCTGAACCGATACAGAAGTGCATTTACTATATAACCTCATCATTTATATGAGTGTGCATACTAACGTTTTCCTTTGAGTGCCAGCGAATTACAGTTTTCATATATAAATGCAATTGTATGGTCTGAATAATATTGCTAATTTCTGTATAATCATGTATTCATTTAAATGGTAATCAGCATTTACGTTTTAACTGTACATGTACCCATAGCCATGAAGTTTAATGTGGACTGTATGATTGCCACGTTAACTTGACTAAAGGCTGTAATCATAAGGATTTTAATATTTTACCGTCAACTCAAAAGCTTGCTTGGTTGCAATATTTTTCTTTCCTCTGCAGGTACATTCGTATGGTTTCATGGTTAGTGAAAGAAACATTGTGTATGAGAGATAGTGTGTTTGAAAGAAGTATCATTGACATGGATGAGAAGCGCTAATGAACAAAGGGAGGACCACAGTCCGATTTGAATAGGGGAGATGTGATGATATCCATTAGAGAAGGAGGAGACGCACCACCTAAAGATACTGCAGGTCATTATATAGAGATACATTTAGGGCTTCACACTTGTATTTGGCTTAAAGAATGGCATAAGTTCACTGAGAAAGATGGTGCACTGGCATTTCCACGTATGGTACAATTAATGTGAGAATAGCTGACATTTAAGGAGGATATTGTACAAGATGAAGCCATAAGCTAGAGAGGGAAAGATGTCAGGGAAGAGCTAGAAAGACAGTGTGTACATACATTGATCGGAGGTGGGAGGCAAAACAGAGGAGGTGGAGAATGGACATGATCGGCGGGGCTAAGTTGTAACCTACATTAACGTGTGATGAACTCCAGAAGGGAAGAAAAGCAAAGAAAAGGAGAGAAAGAGGTGGTGAGTCAAAGGAACAAGATGAGAGTGAATGGTCAACTGGGGTCAGTCCTTACTAGAACGGTTGGGGCAGTGGTTCTTTAAGAAGTGCCAATTCCCTATTGCTGAAACCGCAGAAGCTCAACAAAAAGAAAATGTACGACCACTCATTCTCCGGCTTAACCCCTAGAATATGGAACACACAATAAAGTTGTATATATATGGCATGGTCAAAACATAAAAGGGTGGAGCTAAACTTACGCTGCTCCAGTCCCCCTTCTGATGGTGAATCCAGCCAGCACAAATTAAGATATGATCAGATGAACCATCTAAAACCTTGTGGCCTTTAGCAGTTTAGGAGGAAGTCAAGAGACTGCATGAAGAAGTGTCAGAGGCAGAGCAGCAGAGTTTTGTTAAGGCAGGTTGTGGGAAGAGAGATGAGGATGAAATTTGAGTTTCAGGAGATGGACGATGTGCTGCCTAATAGACTTTTACCACCGATGGCCATTGAAGGACTGGACTATTTAAGGCCCAGCGGTGCCAGGGAACAACACCTAAAACCTTCGTGGGATACCTGTTCTGGCGCACTAAAGACAGAGACACGGGAGACTTCCTTCGGCGTCAAAGATCAGCGTTTATTACTGCAGGGAGGCAAAAGTCACTAGAAGTACAACAACGTGTAGTTCTGAGAGTCTGCTTCAAATTGCATATGTGAGTCGCTCTCTTTTATACAAGATTTTACCATTGCACAAACATGTGAACAAAAGGTCACAACCCAGTTCCCACGAAAAGACTTCAAAAGGGTCGCTTTCATGTATTCAGAACCCCGGAACATAATTACATTAACATCACCAGTTCCAACTGTGAAAGCACATCTTCCCACCATTAGGTACATTCCACTTGAGTTGTAAATAAGATAAAGAAAAAGAGAAGAACAGCTGCAAGGAAGTCAGACAGCAGGGAAGAGGTAGCGCGAGGTTAATATTGGATGCGTAATCGTAGCTTAAAAAGGGGGTTTTGATCCCAGCATGTGCGAGGCTGAAACAATAGACCGACACGGCAGAATCACCTTCGAGCGGAGGCAATTGCCTTAGCAGTGTCCTTCCCCTAGTCATAAAAGACGCATGAACGGAATATGCTTCTTCCGTAAAGCTTGGGAACTAAAAGGTCACGATGCGGACAGTTGCCTGTTCGCTGACTACGTGAGGGCAAGAAACAAAATGGATGCCGTGTCTAAAATGGAACCCAAGGGTTCAGATGTAGAAACACGTAAATAAGGCGAACCATGCCAGGTAGTGTAGTGAAAACGCGTACACTTACTGAACACGTCATTTACGGTTCATAGATACCTTACTTGCCCATATTCGTTCATGCCCGGAACACCGTAACGATTCTCACAGAACCTCAGACGCTCCTTTTGCCCTCATGTAGGCAAGAACTAGTCGAAGTCGGAGTCGATCTCGATATTCATCAGATCATTCAGATGTTGTTGGAACATAATTCTATCCATCAATGTCTCCTTGGAAACAGGTGGCCTTCTTATACACGTTGTAGCACAAAGGCCACATAAGGCAGGACCACACTGTACACAAAGACAACACCTGAACAGAAATGTCACGACAACCCCTATAATCATCAGAATCTTCCAACCCCAAGTCGACATTAGTCCCCAAAACCATCCTAGAAGCGTCCAATCTCCTTCGTCCTCGTGTATGGACTCCGAGATTTTATGCAACTTGGAGATGGCTTGATAAACCGTTGGAGCGTTATCAGGTATGAATATGCAGCAGCTCGAATGGATGACCTTACACACACCACCTCTATCCGCTAGAACAACGTCTAGAACCATAAGGTTCTGTAACGTCATAAGCCTATCCGCTTGAAGCTCTGCTGTTAGATTACCAAGGGCGCTTGCAGTTATGTTAGCAGTTGACTCTACTACACGAGTTAACTGTCTCAGATTTCTGCTATTGACCATAGGGCCCCAAAACGGTAGAAAACCCTTGAAGAAGTCTCCTGCTTCTTGGCCGGAAGTATCCTCTTTACTAATGACACCTCTCACAACTCTCGTTGTGTGATAGTCGGCAGCAACAGTGAAAGTCGGGGGCAAGAGGTTTGCAATGTAGCAGGTACCTGAGAAGTCATGAGGTAACCACGTGTATGCTCGGTCATAACATATAAAATAGGTACCCTTGGCAGTCAGAAAGACAGGGGAAGAGAGCATCGGTAGAACGTAAGTATCCACACATGCACTCTTCCCAAGCTGGGCTCTTGGATTTCGGCCACGACCTTGCAGACAAAAGTGGCCTAGGTGAGGTACAATCCAGATCGGAGATGAGCTTTTAAGCTGCCTATCACCCACTGATATACTATACTCAGCCTCACTAAGGTACTTATAGGTTTGCACCTCTTCTTCTGGGATAAGTGACGTATCGAAGATATCTCTATCTAGATCGGTAATAGCTATCATTAGAGACTTGTGATACGGGCCAGGACCAAAGTTTGCTGAGCGTGGCTCTCGATGGGGGTAAGAATCTAGTGCACTACGGAACATGGTTTGGAATACCCGGGCTGACCCTTGGGGGCTGTACGGAAGAACCAAATATGGGATACCCCTGTCCATGGTATGCGGCATTAACCCACACACCCAACAGTTTGTTGTAATTACCACCAACTGGTGCTGATGCAAAAGTTGCACAAAGGAATTGTTTCTAAATTCTGCACGTCTGACTTGTTCATGTCGGGGCAGGAGATGAAAGGAATGTGGAGAAACAGTGGAAGCGAAATTCAGATTATAGAAAGGAGGAGTAGGTGAAATGGAAGGTAATAATAATTGAATCCCAAAATATACTCCACCCACCAGTAGCATTGAAACGGTTAGGAACAACATAAAGATCTG
Source organism: Lissotriton helveticus (assembly GCF_964261635.1). Classification (NCBI taxonomy): domain Eukaryota; kingdom Metazoa; phylum Chordata; class Amphibia; order Caudata; family Salamandridae; genus Lissotriton; species Lissotriton helveticus. The sequence goes on along the minus strand of NC_136065.1, from coordinate 670,443,327 downwards.
AAATAGAAAACATTTTGTACAAAACACTTTTGATCTTTGCGCCAACATTTTCTCTCTTTCCGACAGCTTCGAGAAGTCCATCCTCTAAAAAAAAAAACGTCTGTGACGTTCTTGACGCACTTCGTTCTGAGTAGCGATTGCCAATTCCCAGGAGTTCCCAGAAATCGACAAAAGAAACCGACCTAGTGTCGATAGCTGCTAAACAGAAGGAAGTACCCGCACGGCCCTACGGCCAACCCAGATGATAGGTTAAATGAATTCGAATCAATTCAATAATAGTCTCTCAGCTGCATGAAAAGAAAAGATAAACACAATATATAATGTCCACAATGTTCATGACAACAGTAAGGGGTACTGTAATTTCAAAAAGGGAATAAAAACAGAACTCTTTTATTTGTCCTTAACGCGCGGTCGAAGAAAGTATCGACTTCTCCCGGGTCGAGTCTGATCTTCAAACAGTGGATTGGATGGCGAAAAAGTGTTCGATTGTCCAGGCAATTGTTCAGTACTTGTATTCCCCAATGTTGAAGGAAGGGAAATTGTTTGAGAGGAATCAACAGGGGTGTCAGATAAAACTGAAGTGTTCCCTATGGTCTGAGCTTCGCTAAATGGGACAAAACGCTGGGGAACGTCAGTTTCAGACGAGGAAAAACCTTTACGTATCCATGTGTCTGCCGGCAGAGGAAGCGGAACCTTCTTGGTGTGGGTGGCATGCACCCAGTGTTTCCGTCCCTCCAGTCGAACCGCCGTCCTCGTTGTTAGTAGCACCTGGAAGGGTCCAACCAATCTCGGCTCAAGATGGCGTTTTCGTCCGAAATTTCGGGTGAGGACCCAGTCCCCTGGTCGGAGCCGATGACCAGGACCCTCTGTTCGTGACGGCAGAGCCTCAAAGACCTGTTGATGAATCAAACTCAATTTAGCAGTCAGATCATATAGATAATCAATTAACATTGGATATTCAAGTCTGTTCAATTCTTTAGGCCTCGGAACCCCCCAAATGTTCGCTGGGCGACCGAACACAATCTCATATGGGCTAAGCCCTACTCGAGAGTGTACAATAGCCCTGGTCGATAAGAGAGCTAGAGGCAAAGCGTCAGGCCATGATAAACCAGTTGTTGCCTGAATTTTAGCAAGTTTTAGTTTCAGGGTGCCATTGTATCCTTCCACCAAACCCGCTGACTGAGGATGATTAGCACTATGGAATTTCTGGGATATTCCTAAACCACGACACACACTCTTCATCACGCTTCCCACAAACTCACTTCCGTTGTCCGACCATACAATCCGAGGCATGCCGTACCTGGGAAAATACTCTTTGAGCAGAATTTTAGCTGTGGATAGGGCAGTATTATCCTTAAGAGGGTAAGCTTCAATCCATCTGGAGAATGCACAAACCACGACTAACACATACTTCAAATTGTTGCATCTCTCCATGTGGATGAAATCTAACTGAATAACTTCGAAAGGACATGTAGGAGGGGCAAAATGACCAGGTGGAGTGGGGGTGCCCTTACCGGGATTATGCATCAAACATACCATGCAATTCTTAACCACTCTCTCTGCACATTTAGTAATCCCATCATTCTTCCATACCGGAGACAACGACTTGCATATGCCCTTCGAGCTAATATGTGCTGTGCCATGGGCCATTGTAACAACAGCGAGCACATATGCATCTGGTAACATCCATCTCTGTTTCTCTGACAAATCAACCCAACATCCATCCTCGTCTAATTTTCCCGTGCTTTCTTTCCACTTAGCCTTTTCCATCTCAGTGGCCTCATTCTGTATTTCCTTCACACTCTCCACTGTGTCCACACACATACTAGTCTCCGCAGGCCATCTCACTGAACTTGTAACATACATTCGATTTGTCAGATCTTTAGCTGTCTCCTTAGCAGTCTCATCTGCAAACGCATTACCACGACCAACATCATCTGTCACTTTTCGATGCGCACTACATTTAATTATGGCCACCTGTTTAGGCAATGTGAGTGCATCTAAAAGGTCATTCACAAGCTGTCCATGCTGAATCTTTGTGCCATGCGACGTTAAGAATCCTCTTTCTTTCCACAATCGCCCAAAACTATGTGCCACACCAAAAGCATACTGGCTGTCTGTGAACACATTCACCCGCTTTCCTCTGGACAACACACACGCTCTCGTCAAGGCGATCAACTATGCTGCCTGAGCCGAGTTCTGATTTAATCTTGTAGATTCCACAACCGTTCTCAACGTCACCACAGCATACACAGTCGTCACATCACCGTTCGGTAACTTAAAACAGGAACCATCAACATACAAAGTACCATCGGGATCTACCAATGGAGTATCTTTTAGGTCAATACGACCTTTCGTTTCCTCTTCGGTTCTCAGATAACAGTCATGTGGTGGTACATCACTTGACTCCGTGTTGATCGGCAATAATGTTGCTGGGTTCAACACATTACACAGTTTTATCCGTATGTGACTAGCTAGTAACGTCAGCTCATACCCAGACAACCTTGCGCTCGTCAAATGTTGAGTTTTCGTTCGGTTCAAGAGAGTGTCAACTGCATGCGGGACCATCACCGTAAGCATATTATCCATGACCAGACCTGCGGACTGTCGAATGGACGCCGCAGCTGCCGCTTTTGCTCTTAAACAACTCAGCAAAGCTCTAGCTACTGGGTCTAAGGTCGAAGAAAAATATGCGCATGGGCGCTGTTTGTCACCAAATTGTTGCGCCAGAACACTCAACGCACAACCATCCCTCTCGTGAACGTACAGTGTAAACGGCTTACTGTAATCAGGAGTACCTAACACAGGAGCCGAACACAACGCATCACGTAATTCTGAAAAACCTTTTTGACACTCTTCAGTCCAGGGCAAAGGAGTCGGAACATCCTTGCACGTGAGAGCTAACAATGGTTTCGCCAATAGTGAAAAATTTGGGATCCATTGTCTGCAGTATGACGTAATACCTAGAAAGGCACGTACATCTCTCTGAGTTTTTGGTACAGTCATTCGGGTAATCGCTGCAATTATCTCTGGGGTCAACCTTCTCCCTTCTTTTGATAATAAGTGACCTAAGTAGGTTACTTCTTGGCAACAATATTGCAGCTTGGAAGGTGACACCTTGTGATGTAAGTCACATAAATGCCGCAACAACGATACTGTAGCAGTTCTACAAATATCTTCGGTATCCGCAGCTACCAACAGGTCGTCAACGTACTGAATCAAGGCTGCGCCTGCCGGTAGTACAAACAAATCAAGTTGACTTTTAAGGGCTTGACTGTAGATCGACGGGCTCTCACAATAGCCCTGTGGTGCGCGTTTCAATCTAAAACTGCGACCACCTAATGAGAATCCGAATAGGTCTCTGCTTTCCTCAGCAATCGGGATACTAAAGAAAGCATTCTTTAGGTCGATCACCGTGAACCAGGAGGCAGAAGCTGGAATCAGAGTCAACAAAGTCGTGATATCAGGGACCACGGGGAACTGTGGGATCACTATTTTATTTACTTCTCTCAAATCGATTATGAAACGATACACAGGGGGTTTAGATGGATCAGTTCGTTTTAGAATTGGTAGTACAGGACTATTACACACATTTCCTCGAGTTTCTTCAATGACATTCTTTTTGATCAGGTCGTGTACAATCGTTAATAGCGCCCGTTCTCCCTCAGTGGAGATACGATACTGTGGTATACGTGGCATTCGCACATTTGGTTTCAGTTTGATTATATAAGGTGGGATGTCCAAGAGGCCCACGTCATTGGGACCTGTGGCCCATAGAGACGCAGGAAGGGAGCTCAATTCCGGTGGGAATTTATCGATCAACAAGTACATAGGAGAGATTACTCTCCGACCTAATGTAAGCTCCACTCCTTCAGGAGAGCAATACAAAGTCGCATATAACCGTTTTAACAAATCCAAGCCCAGAAGATTCTCACCACAACCAGTAGATAGAATCAATGGAGCCTCCAGCTCACGAGGGCCAATCGTAAGGGGCAAAGGGCTAGAGACGGGATTGCTAACCGGGGCGCCAGAGAATCCAACGGAAACATTTGTTAAGCCAGACAAAGGTGCGCCAGGGAGTTTCGAATGCATGATGGAAGTTTTCGTCGCACCAGTGTCTAACAGAAAAGGCTCAACTACGCCAGATGTAGCAACTGCGACGTAAGGCCCACTCTGATCAACCGGAACTGATACTACTCCCTCTCTCTGTCGGTGGCTGTCCTAGTAACGATCGTTTACAACAGTCTCTTGTTCAACGTAATAGTCGTCCGCGTAATACTGCGCTGATTTATCGGACCTTACATTTCGCTGGTCAAAACAATTATTCGCGTCCGAGGACGTATTAGGGCGCTCAGTCTGATTTTGGAAGGTACCGCGACCTCTACCTCGAGATGATTGTTGAGGACCACCACGACCCCCTCGTGCCGATACACCATTAAGGCGGTCACGCAAAGCGGGGCAATCATATTTTATATGTCCCTCTCTTCTACAATATGCACACTGGTTATACCCAAGCATAGATCTGAAGTCAGAGGAGTCAGGACGTGACTGCATTCTGGAGGATTGCGATTGTGGTCTATATTGCTGTTGCAAATCAGTGTGATTTGAACGCGGAGGATACGCTTGCTGCAACAAAACCTTCGTTTTGAGCTCCTTCGTTTTCTTATCTACACGATCGCTTTCTTCTTTCTCCCTATTTTCATAATATTGGGCCGTCGCTAATATTTGAGCAGTAGTGGAAACAGCCCAGGCACTTTCTGAATTTTTCAATTTGTTACATAGTTCAGGCAACAAATTTAATACGAATTTATCGACAAATAAACGTTGGCCTCCCTCAGTGCCCATATCCTGACCACTATGATCGACAAATGCCTCTTCGAATCTAGTAAAGAAATCGGAGACACTCTCGTCCTTCTTTTGCTTACAAGCTGCTAATTTATCCCAGTTTACCCTCATCGCCGGCATAAGCGTTTTCATGAGTGTAATTATTCTCTGGGGCAGATCCGAAATTACCTGCTCAGGCTTAGCCCCACCAACTTGTCGGCCATCAGCCGCTATTATTGCAGCCCAATCACCGCCTAACTCATTCGCATGATTTTCCTGACGAATTTTCGCCCAAACCGGCTGTGGTACTACATTACCGAACAGCATGTCGATGTCGGCAAGGTTCATAATAGTAGCATCTACCAATTGAGACAACTCTTTATAGTAACCCGCCGGATTCTTGCGTGGATCAGGCAAGGACTGTTTGACCTGCAAGACTTCTGATCGCTTCCATGGGAGGTGTATCCAAACTCTTTGGAAATGTGGCAAAACTGGGGGAACAGCACCAGGATCACCTGGCATCCACTCTGGCGGAACTTCTCTCATAGGATACTGACCAGGAGCCGCTTTCCAATTCTCAAAGTCGTCATCAAACGACACTCGAGAAGGCAATGTCGACCTATGGGCTAACAATCGCTCTAAGGCACGTCGTACATCTCCACCTACAATCATACCATTCGAAAATTGACCCTGAAGTTCAATCATATCGGGCGGTACGTTATCTACATTGTCATTATACCATTGTTCCCTCAAAAAGTTACACATTTCTTCGAACACGAATCTCTGTGTAGGCTCATTAAACTGAGAAAACGTCTCGAAGACCACGCGTGGAGGGTAGTTAGCAGGATGTCTTATCCACCTATGTGCCATTGTCACTAACGTTGCACTCTCTCTTCCACCAGGGATTTGACTTCGTCTCTGGGGAGTTTCGGAAGCACTGGTTGGTAATATCGATCCGGATAGTGGGGAATAGAGCGTAGCAACAGTATTAGGAATACGGGTTCGAACAGAAGGAGAAGAAGGAAAAAGAACAGGAGCGACAATATTAGAAGTGAACGTAGGAACAGTAGAAACAGGCAAGATAGTCGGGGTAACAGAGACTGGAGTTTGCGAAGGCACAGGCAAAGGAGCAGTAGGAATAGGAACAGGTGGTGGGACAAACGTAGGATTAACAACGGGCTGACCAGCAGCCGCCGGAACAACAGGACAACAGGAGGGACAACAGGAGGAATTACTGGCGGGACTACAGGAGGAACTACAGGGGCTGTAGCACCCTGTGCATAAGGAGGTGGCGATTTCATCAAATACGCTAACAGGGGATCCTCCTTTGAATCCTCTTCTTTCTTATCAAGACTAGCTGGTAAAACCGGATAACATTTGTCTATCCTCATGTGATGTAGTCTAGTGGAAACTTCTATTTCTTTCTCTTCTTTATCTCGCTGACATTGTTGTACAACTTGCATTATCGGAACGAACCCTTCTCTTCGATCCTTTTTAAGCTGTTTGATTTCTTTCTGCTTGGCCTCTTTACGCCACAACCGAAAGGAATCAAACATAGCTGGCCTAGCTTTCCTTTTAAACAACTTAGCTTCTAGATTATCTAAGACCGTGAGGTCGAGACTTCCATGTGGTGGCCAACTAAGGACACCATCTTTTTTCGTGTAACGGATCCAATATTCGTTATGTATAATAGGGCCCACACCATGTCGACTATAGAGCTCATATATCGGAGTTCCAACTGGAGGTATCGGACACGAATCCTCCAACCGGGAATCCTTGTTGCAACATTTTAAGAAACCAAGAAACCCACTATGGCTAGGCATCGTGCACACTAACCTAGTATCAAACTTCAAGAGTTACCGAAGCACTAATTCTTCGTGAAAGACAAAACCCTCGGTTTTTGGCAATTGCAATTGTCAAATAAAAACTAAGAACCAACAACTAAGAACCATAAATGCAATGGAACCATGCATACAACAAAGCTTCAAAAAGCTCAACAACAACTAAGGACTGGGAGCGACCCACAAATACTTAACTGAGGACTTCAATGGCGTCACCAGGAAGGCCCGTCTATCGTCTCGCTGTACGAAAGGTCTACGCCAGGCGTCGAAAACAGGTCGACAGTCAGGGCATCGGTCCGTCGCAGCCGTCAGGAGGCGGGAATCTTAGCGGGAAAAAAATCTTCGGACCACTTGTTTCGATAACAGGATCGATGAAGCGGGGTGCACCTTTTCCTCAGAGATTTCACACGAAGTTCCTCACAATCGTCAGGCTTTGGACCGGTACCGCCGATGTCGCCCCGCGTTGGGCGCCAACTTAAGGACTGGACTATTTAAGGCCCAGCGGTGCCAGGGAACAACACCTAAAACCTTCGTGGGATACCTGTTCTGGCGCACTAAAGACAGAGACACGGGAGACTTCCTTCGGCGTCAAAGATCAGCGTTTATTACTGCAGGGAGGCAAAAGTCACTAGAAGTACAACAACGTGTAGTTCTGAGAGTCTGCTTCAAATTGCATATGTGAGTCGCTCTCTTTTATACAAGATTTTACCATTGCACAAACATGTGAACAAAAGGTCACAACCCAGTTCCCACGAAAAGACTTCAAAAGGGTCGCTTTCATGTATTCAGAACCCCGGAACATAATTACATTAACATCACCAGTTCCAACTGTGAAAGCACATCTTCCCACCATTAGGTACATTCCACTTGAGTTGTAAATAAGATAAAGAAAAAGAGAAGAACAGCTGCAAGGAAGTCAGACAGCAGGGAAGAGGTAGCGCGAGGTTAATATTGGATGCGTAATCGTAGCTTAAAAAGGGGGTTTTGATCCCAGCATGTGCGAGGCTGAAACAATAGACCGACACGGCAGAATCACCTTCGAGCGGAGGCAATTGCCTTAGCAGTGTCCTTCCCCTAGTCATAAAAGACGCATGAACGGAATATGCTTCTTCCGTAAAGCTTGGGAACTAAAAGGTCACGATGCGGACAGTTGCCTGTTCGCTGACTACGTGAGGGCAAGAAACAAAATGGATGCCGTGTCTAAAATGGAACCCAAGGGTTCAGATGTAGAAACACGTAAATAAGGCGAACCATGCCAGGTAGTGTAGTGAAAACGCGTACACTTACTGAACACGTCATTTACGGTTCATAGATACCTTACTTGCCCATATTCGTTCATGCCCGGAACACCGTAACGATTCTCACAGAACCTCACCATGCGTTATCACGGTCCTACTCATGTAGGGAAGGATCCATGGTCAGGTTGTTCAAGCAGACTTGGCACAATTCATGGTTTAGATTGATGGCTGAAGCGTTGTTCCACAGATGTGTTGTGTGTCACTGTCAACAGAAAAATGTAAGGAAAATAATTGCGGTGACATTGAGCCACATAGGGAGATCAGGGGGTCCTTTCAATAGAATGCAGTTGCATTTCATTGAGATGCCCGCATGCAATGGGTTGAGGTACGTCCTGGTTATTGTGTGTATCTTTTCACAATGGGTTGTGGCATACCCGACTAGGAGGGATGACAGTCTCACAGTAGCAAAGTTGCTTTTGAGGGAGTTAATACCTAGGTGTGGCTTCCCAAATTCTCTGGAATCAGACCAAGTCACGCACTTCAACAATGAAATCTTGAGGGTGCTGTGTGCAGCTTTACAAGCTGAACAGAGACTGCATTGTAGTTATAGACCTGAGGCTTCAGGTCTGGTGGAACAGGTCAATTGGACTTTGAAATCCACACTTGCAAAAGTGTGTGCTTTTACGTCTTTGGCCAGATGCTTTTCCACTTGTGTTGATGAGTCTACACAGCATACCTGATTGTATAACAGGATTGTCCCCCCATGAAATCATCATAGGCAGAACAATGAGATTACCAGCTGTACCTGCAAATGCACTTGTACTAATGATCTGATACTTGACTACTGTGAAGGACTGGCAGGAATGTTGCGTTCTGTGTCGTATCAAGTTGAAGCCACCACAGCACCGCCTCATCAGGAGCAGTGCCATGAACTTAGTCCCCGAGACTGGTTTCTGGTGAAAAAACATGTGCACAAGAGTTGTCTGGAGCCTCGCTGGTGAGGTCCTTCTCGGGTGATTATGGTCACTACAGCTACTTTGAAGTGTGGATGTCTCCCCAAAAATATATATTTTTGTGGGGAGGTCTTCATTTGATAATCATTTTGTGGGAAAGAGTCAGTGCGACCATTTATCCAAAATTAGTGGAAACTGGAATTTATCCTTGATGGGAGATGATCCTGTCATTCCTGGAGTTTATTATATATTTCATGTTGCCCAGAGGCTGGTATGGTACTTGCTACCTAGGTGTAGTTTTCCCAAAGTAATATCCTGTTGACCATCCAATGACCCTGTGTGGGGACAGAATTCCAGGCCCAAGCGAGGTGCTACTCTTGCCTGACAAGAGTAAGGACTTGAAGTTTATCGAGAATATTTCTGGCTTGCACAAGGATTTGCAGGAGTTGGAAGCAACAGGTGCTTTGAAAGCTATTGGAAATAGATTTTCTGCAATCGGCCTGGAGAGTCAGAGTAAATACTATGATGACATGAAATGTTTGGAAGAATCTAGGTGGAAAATGCTAAAGGCCACAAGGTTTTAGATGGTTCATCTGATTATATCTTAATTTGTGCTGGCTGGATTCACCATCAGAAGGGGGACTGGAGCAGCGTACGTTTGGCTCCATCCTTTTGTTTTGACCATGCCATATATACACAACGTCATTGCAACCCCTCGATTAAACGTCCGTGGCATAAAATGGACCCAGCCGCCTTCAAACTGTCCTAAACACCCAGCTTCCAGAACAGCCCGCTAATATGGAAGCAGCCAAAAAATCCTTCCTGGGGTGGGTCACTCAAGCACTGGATAATTGCTTCCCGGTCAAACTAACCCACCACAAATGCGTGCGGGCCAATACCTGGTATGATGAGTCATTAACATTAGCAAGAAAGAACTGTAAGCTCCTAGAATGGGCATGGAGACGGTTCTACGACCTCACAGCTAAAGCACGGTATAGAAATGCGATTAGAGCTTACCATAAACTGGTCCGCAATCTAGGCCCATACATTATGCCAACATGATCAATACCAGTAGCAACCCTACCAAAACTATTTTTACACTCTTGAAAGATATGGTAAAATCCCCTTCTGCCCATGCCAGCACCATATCTTCCAACTTGCAGTGTGAAGTACTGGCTAAATATTTCATTAAGAAGGTCGAGCGTGTCTACAGAAGACTCTGCCCTTGGAATACTTCCCTCTGCCCTTGGAGGAGTCCACCCTTTGACCTTGAGATCCACTCCCTTTCCTCGTTTTCTCCTATCTCCCCTAAAACCCTGGAAGCTCTGTTTGTCAAGGTGAAGTCAGGGTCTCCAGATGACCCTCTGATACTTTTTAAATAAAATTCCAACAAAGTTCCTAACCGAGTGCCTGGAGCCGATCAATCTGTCTTTATCTTCGGCGTCTATTCCCACATCATGGAAACAAGCCAAAGTTGTCCCTTTGTTGTTAAACCAACACTGGAGGTGTCCAAGCCTGAAAATTTCCAGCCAATCTCTCTGCTACGTTCCTCGCTAAAATCATGGAATCATATGTCAACACCATTTTAATCCAATACCTGGAATTTAATTTGAAACTGGATCCAACTCAAAATAGTTTCTGGCCTCGACACAGTACCAAGTCTGCTCTGCTGGTGGTTACGAACCAGCTATGGCCCTCTTTGGATGAGGGCAGAACCTCGGCACTGATTCTGCATGATCCGAGCACGACCTTCGACACAGTCTCTCACAAGATCTTGCTATACCACAAGATCTTGCTATACCGGCTGAGGGAGATCGGCTTAGATGGCAAGACCCTCTCCTGATTCTCGTCTTTTCTGGCCGAGTGGACCTTTCAAGTCATCGCCCCCCCTTTTTCCTTCCTTACCCACCCGTTACGCTGTGGTGTACCCCAGGGTTCAGCATTGAGCCCTACATTATTTAATATCTACATCCAACCTTTGGCTTTGTTGGCTAAAGCCCGGAACATCTCCTTGGTGTCATATGCGGAATACACTCAGCTAGTGCTTGGTTTTTCTAGCATCCCCAGTCAGGACTCAGCAAAATTTCAGGAAGATATAACTGCTATATCTGATTGGTTGGCTAACAACTACCTCCAATTGAATTCCACCAAATCTGGAGTCCTCTTGGTGGGCAGGGATTCCCATTTCTGGGGCAGCCAGTGGTGGCCTCACACTTGGTACACCCTCTGCCTAAATCTGTGGCCAAGACCCTGGGAGTATGGGTGTAAAGTGCCCTCTCCTTTAAGGCACCGGTTTCATATTACTAAGTGGCCTAAAGCCTATCCTAGGACTTTTCGATCGTCACACCCAGCAGTTGATCGTCCAATCAACTGCCATGGCTAGATTGGACTATTGCAATGCGTTGCTTTTAGGCTCCAACAAATCTGTGATCAAAAGGCTCCAACGTGCCCAGAACGCTGCAGCTCGGGCTCTGTTCACACTCCCCAAGCATTGTCACATCTCTGATCTCCTCCGCCGGTTACACTGGCTGCCAATGGCACAGAGAATTTATTTGAAAGATCTCCGGACTATCCATAAGATCTTTTCGGGCCTTTGGCCTGGAATTTTGAGCAATATGTGCTCTCCTTATGTACCCACCCGCGCCTTGCGCTTATCGATCTGCATAAGGCATGAGTACCCAGGGCCAGAGCGGGTGGTTGCTCGTTCAAGGCACATTGGCACCTGCCCTTTGGACCTCCCTACCTCTTTCTATCCATAGCATCTCTGATCACTGGATTTTTAGAAGGACTGTGAAGACCTGGCTATTCTCCAATCACTAAGCTGCCTCTGCCTCCCACTATACTAGACAGTTAGCGCTGGAACGCCCTGTTGCTGGTGCAGCCATGCCCTTTATAAATATTGTAACATAACATAACATAGCATACGTACACATGGTCTCATGTATTTGTGTCATTAACGTAATGTTGTGCACTTGAACAGATATAGAAAGTGCATTTACTGTATAACCTTGACATTTATATGAGTGTGCATACCAATGTTTTCCTTAGAGTGTCACTGAATTGCTGTTTTCATATGTATCTACATTTGTGTGGCTTGAATAATATTGCTAATTTTTGTATATTTAGTTATTCATTTAAATGGTAATCAGCATTTACCTGATAACTGTACATGTATTTATAACCATGAAGTTAAATGTGTACTAAATGATTCCCATGTTTACCTTGCCCAAAGCCTTAATCATTTGGATGTTAATGTTTAACTTTCAACATGAAAGCTTGCTTGGTTGCAATGTTTCTATTTCCTCTGCAGGTGCATTCATCTGATCCCATGGTTAGTGAAAGGCACATTGTGTATGAGAGATAGTGAGGCTAGAAAGGAGTATCATTGGCAAGAACAAGAAATGCTAATGAAGAAAGAGAGGTGCTGTATCTGGAGACTGAAGGAATCCAAAGACGTTATAATGTGTGGATCAGAAGAAAGGAGTTTCAAGTGTAGTTACCAGTTACCAAAGTTTTACAGTGCGAAGGGGGACGAGACATGAGACACATGATATGAGACTCTTGAATGTTCTTTGTGGGTTTAATTGATGGTCACACCTTAGCATCTGTCAGACTCCATTTAGACTTTGAGAGGTACAGACCCCTTTACCTTTTCTCTGTTGTGTGGCTTTATGCTATACAATCCTTTGATTTGAGAGAACTTCTACATAAGCAATCTACAATGTGGACACCTTTCTGCTTTACTAGACCAAATCAGGGTTTTCCCAGTCATAATTATTAGGTTAGGATTAGTTAAGTAATCCGACTTTACTCATGCATAGGCAGGGGATCGTAAATCATCTTCTGATCATCAAATTCAGTTTTTAATCTTCTGAATTGCCATTACTGAATTTCTTACTTATTTCATCTTGTTACTGCTTAATTTTGTCAGACAGCTTGGTATGCCATTAGTGATTCTGTATTTTTACAACGTATTTTTACGACTAGATTATATCAGCTTGGCTCTGTATTAGAATAAGTCTATACCTAATCGCATCTACCAACTTTGGATCCTCACTGTGTGGCCAACTGCAAATCAAATTTGTAGATGATGCGAACTCCTCTTTTTTTCTTCAGGCACCTAGTAAGTTCTGCTGTAATGAGATTTGGACATGGGGCTTGAGTGCTGTAGCACTGTAACATCGACATGTATATCATTGACTTGGATGTGATCACCTTTTCGTGGCTGTTTCTAATACGTATGAGAAGCAGCATAATAACATTTGCACTGAGGTTAAAATAAATTATACTAAATGTAATACTATTTCTACAATTCTATTTCTAGAAGTTTATGGCAGTTGTTTGGGTAACGTCTGTTTTTTGTAAAACAAGTGATATAAAGAAAAAAGCATTGGTCTAAAGAAAATATATGGGTTTTTTTGTTTAAAAACTGCACATTTCAAGTAGTGCCGCGGAAGGGAACTACTTTGTGTCTGGATGTACACTTTGTGAAAGTGCAGAACCATTTTGCTCATATTGAAGTTGGCCATTGCATTGACTGAAGCAAGCGGAACACTTGCTTATGCTGTCGGGGTGGAAGAAAAATATATATAAAGGTAATACAATTAGTATTACCTTCATATATAGCACCAGAACTATAAACCGATGCAGCTCAATGAAAAACGATCAGGCTCTTCAGGCAATTGTCGGTATACAGCCTTTACAACGAAACTTTTACAACGAACTACCATTACAACGCAACTTTTACAACGCAAACCATTACAACGCATAGCGCTGGGGGGCACTCTAGGATAGGGAATAGGTTTAATGTACTATCCAACACCTTCCCTACTATCCACGGGGACTGGAGTTGGAATAGTAAATTAAACTATTCACTATCCAGCGCCTAAAAGCATTATGCGTTGTAATGGTATGCGTTGTAAAACTTGCGATGTAAAGGTAGGCGTTGTAAAAGTATGCGTTGTAACGTCATACATCCGCAATTGTCTGTCAGGAGAACTGTGTCACAGTTCCTCAGCACGATGCTAAAGAGCCTACAGCTGTTATAGTTATATTCCAAGTTCTGGTACACAGTGGAAATTCAAAGATGCATATGACACATATTATTGCAGTTCACATAACGGCTGCAAGTGACATGGACACCCAAGCAGAACAGGGGTTAGAATACACCCTGAGTCCTCAGGAGTGCAATCCATGCACATAGCAAGACTGCAAGGTAACATTGTGCAGGTGGCTCATAGCACCAACACATACTCACACTCTCTATAGCCACACACTGGCATACCATGAAAGTTATCAGCAGCCTCCTCTGGTCCTTGTTCACAGTTTTAAAAAAATGCTCAATCTGCTATGAAACTGCTTGTGCACTGCAATGGGACAGACACGTTTTCACAGTCTGCCTCCACATACAACTCCAATAAACACAGTTTTAAAACTGGGCCCTTCTACCTTAGTTTGCTCTCCCACCAGCGTGCTTCAATAGTAAAGGAGTTCCACGTCTAGAGCTCCCAACTTCCAGTTGCAGTACTTCAGGAGACTGGCTCAATCATGGACAGGAATGTGAGTTGTTGTAGAAACACATAGATACAAATAGTTATGGTACCTATTATATGTAACAATTATATAGCACTTAATTTCACTACGTTGGGCGCTGAAGCGCATGCTTGCATGGGGAGCACTTTAGGTCATGTAGGGTGTGTGGTTGGAATCGTGTTGGCTTAATATTGTTCCTATGTGGGAATTGTTTCAATTTCTATTGAGATGACCACTGAGGTGCAGTTATCATGTTCAGAGAAGCAGCACTTAGCTGTGTGATGGAAGTAGAAGTATGAGTGATAACTGTTCAGTTTATGGTTATCAGTAAGCTAAATGCTTTGATAAATTCAGCAGGTCTTTGATGGCATTTTTTATGATCACAGTCCACAAAGGTGGTTACCACACAGGGTTAGCCTTCTGACATTTATGTTTATGCATATGGTACTGATTAGGCACAGATTGGTGGGATGGGTGATCTGGAGATATTTCTGGATGAACTTTGTTACAATCAGCCCTAAGGTGATTGCCATAGTGTGATGTCAATAAGCAGTCCTAGTATGTAACTGGTATGGACAGATCTCTTCAGTTATTCCTTGACTGTTGGGTGGTTTGTTGCTATAGACTGGTGCAGTATAGGGTGTGAGGCATGACCGTAAGTAGTTGTTTCTTCTCATATGAGAGTAAGAGGGCTATACATTATAAGAAAAGTATTATACAGCCTGTTTGAACTGCAATTGGTTACATGTCCTTGGGGTGTTTTAGTATTACTATTAGTGTGAGCCAGAAGGGTTATGCATGAATGTACATTACTATATGATACCTGGGCTAGATACAGGCCAGCCCTTCATAACCTACCTGGACATAGAAAGTTGTTAGAGTGTTTGTTAACATGAGGAGAGTGTGCTCATCAGGCTATTGCATATCTGTGGACTGCAGACTATACTTGAAGAAGAAATGATTGCTCTGGGGTCAATCTCAGGGATATGGATAGTGTAGTTATCTTTGAAAAATATGTTTTACCTCCATTCTGAACTATAAATTCTCCTAGATGCTTTGAATCTTAGCTGGTAGTAAGTACTAGTGTATAGTGGCTTGTACTGAGAAAGTGGTGCTTCTTGTGGATTTCTTATAGCAAGGGGGTATGATGATCCCTGCTGCAAGCTTGGAGTGCAGTGTCTTATTTTGTGTGTATTACTTGAATTTAAATTGTGAGTATAGTGGTCATTTTCCTTGTAGGCTATGTGGATGATGGAAAGTGCCTAGAAAATTGCTTATCAAAATAGTGGTATTTCGTGGAGTGCATGCAGGACTGGTGTCATGCTTTCTCTGCATTGGGAGCAGAGGAGTATCACAGAATTGTTTTGGTGTAGTTCTATTTATTTTGCTTATGATGAAACTAGCGACTGAGAGGAATATGTTGCTAGCAAAGTCGAGCTTGGTGATTATGAGTGTAAAGATAGATGGCAACCTTTTTTGGTATCCAAGGTATGGGAAGATTCATTGCAGCATTTTCATTGTGTAGAAGGTGTTATTTGTGATTTGTTGACACGTGTTATCAACAATAGGCCTGAATCCATGTTTACCCTAGGATTCTACCTCTCCTAAATGTAGTAGAAGGGCATCAAATGTCTCCGGCTATTTGGTGGTAGGCTGGTGTTCGTTTTTTCACAGGTCATTGTCACTTTAGGTGGTTACTCATCATCCGTGCGTTTAAGGAACAGAAGCAATTGTCAAGTCTAGTCTTGTAAAGGTCTTCAGGGTCATCCATTTTAAAAATGATTTGTGTATCATCAGCAAGTCCCCATACCTTCTGGTTAGGGTATTGCTCTCCCGGCGTGCAGCTCCACAGTGAGTGCTTCTGCCTCTAGTGCCCACCTTTG
Organism: Lissotriton helveticus; assembly: GCF_964261635.1. Classification (NCBI taxonomy): domain Eukaryota; kingdom Metazoa; phylum Chordata; class Amphibia; order Caudata; family Salamandridae; genus Lissotriton; species Lissotriton helveticus. The sequence goes on along the minus strand of NC_136065.1, from coordinate 670,427,056 downwards.
TCTGCAGTTTGAGGCCCTGTGCCTTGCTCCGGTCCTGTTATCCTGCTCCTCTTCTGCCCCTCCTTTCCTGTCCTTTTGTCATATTTTTTTCCTTTTGCCCTTATTTTCAGCCTCATTGCCCTTTTCCTTTATTTTTAGCCTTTTTGGCCTTTTGCCTTTCTCCTTTGTAGATTATTCTCTTGTTTTCTCCTGCCGCTAATGCCCCCATGGCTCCTCCTCCTGCCCCCATGGCTCCCTCCTCCTCCTCGCCTCCCAGCTGTCCCGCCCTCCCACGACCACTACTTAATGACAGCCATTGCACGCTAAGGCGAACAAGACCCCTGACCTTCTAGCCAGGGTATTGTCCTCCCTGCGTGCAGCTTCACTGTGAGTGATTATGCCCCTAGTGCCCATCGTTGTCCGCAGTTCGAGGCCCTGTGCCTTGCTCCGCACCAGTTAGCCAGCTTTCCTGCCCTTTTGCCTTATTTTTTTCTTTTTGACTTTATTTTCAGCTTTTTTTGGCATTTTGGCTTTCTCATTTGTAGACTCTTTTCTCTTCTTTTCTCAGTTTCTCCTACCACTGCTGCCCCGGCAGGCACTCCCCCTCCCGCATGTTCCTGCTCCCCGCCTCCCAACTGTCCTGCCCTCCCACCAACACCTACTTAATGGTGTCCACTGCGCGCTAAGGCGAGCAAGACCCCTGACCATCTGGCCAGGGTATTGCTCTCCTGGTGCGCAGCTCCACCTTGAGTGCTTCTGCCTCCAGCACCCACCGTTGTCCGCAGTTCGAGGCCCTGTGCCTCACTCTTCTCCTGTTAGCCTGCTCCTCTTCTGTGCCTCCTTTCCTGCCCTTTTGCCTTATTTTTTTCCTTTTGCCTTTATTTTCAGCCTCTTTCAGACTCATTTCCTTTTTCCTTTATTTTCAGACTTTTTGGCCTTTTGCCTTTCTCACCTCTTTTCTCTTGTTTTCTCGGTTTCTGCAGCCGCTGCTGCCCCTGCGGCCCGTCCCCCTTCTGCATGTTCCCACTCCCCACCTCCCAGCTGTCCCATTACCCCCCCGACCCCTACATAATGGTGGCAGCTGTGTGGCTGCGCAACTGGTGTGCCAAAGGCACGCCCGTCTGCACCCGTCCGTGACCCGAGCACAACCTGTGCCAGGGACCCTGGACCTCTGACCTGCCAGCGCTAGAGCTCCTCAGTCCTACACACACTCAACAACAGCAAGAACAACAACTGCAAGCTCTCTTCTCTTATCGACACCCATGGACCCTTCACCTGCCATTACTGCTGCCACTGCTTTTCATCCACCGAGATCCAAGACCCACCTCCACTCTCCAGAAACAAAGCACTCCAAACCCTACATTGCATCCTCCTCAACGTCCGCTCCTTCCATAGGCGCGAAGCGGAAATCCGGGACCTCCTCAACAGCACCATCCCCGACGTAGCCTTCCTCACTAAAACCTGGAGGAACGCTGCCTTGGGACCCGACATCACAATCGCCATCCCCGAAGGCTACAAGATCTCCCAGAAGGACTGCGCCAAACACCCCGGAGGAGGCACTGCAATCGCTCACAAGTTCACCTCCAACTGAGCACCTACACCGACGGGCCCACAGACCTTATGGAAGACCTCCATTTCAAGATACGGAGCAACCCGACCACCACCCTCGCAGGCACCCTCATCTACGGACCCCCCCAGACCCTGCACACTTTTCTCCAACTCCTTTACCAACATCATCACCCTGCAAGCCATCACCTCCACCTATTACACCTTGCTGGAAGACCTCAACTTCCACCTTGACAACCTCAAAGACCCCAACTATGCCTTCCTCTTGGACAACCTCCTCAACATCGGACTCATACAGATCGAATCAGAACCCACGCACTCAGCAAGACACACCCATAACCCCTTCTTCACTGCAGGAAACTCCATCTTCTTCAGCCACACCTCCAAACTCCCATGGACAGACCATCAGTACGTCCACTTCACCTTCAAAACTAACACCACCTGCAAACGTCAACACCAGCTCCACCAAAGGAATTGAAACAAGATCTCTGACAACCAACTCACTGCCTCCTTCAGCAGCTCCGCTCCAACTGCCTCAGATGATGACTCTACCACCAGCGCCTGTGCCCTACACAACTGGATCTCTGCCTGCGCCAACACCATCGCCCGCTCAAGAAAACTTCCAACCCACACGGCAAGAGAGCCAGCTGATTCTCCACTGAGCTCCGAGAAGCTAGACGAACCTGCAAATGCCTCAAAAAGTCATGGAGGAACTTCAAATCCACAGCAGACCTCGACAACTTCAAAGAAGCCTCCTACGCCCCCACAAGCTCCTCAGATACTCAAGAAAGAAAGCACTCCAGGACAGAATCTCCACCCACGCACACAACAGCAAGGAACTCTTCAGCATCATCAAAGAGTTTGCCCAACCCAGCAGTGAGACAACCTACATCTTACCCTCCCAGGACCTCTGTGACAGACTCAGCACCTTCTTCCATCACAAAATCAAGACCATCTTTGACAATTTCGATGACGATAACATGCACGCAGAACCAATCATGCAGCGGACACTTGACTGATGGACCACCCTCTCTACTGAAGACACCCTGAAGACAATGAAGTCTACCCATTCCAGGGCCCCCCACGGACCCCTGACCCCACTACATCTACCACGGAGCCACAGACATCACCCCGAGCTTCAACATATCATCAACCGCTCCTTTGAGACCGCCTCCTTTCCCGACAACTGGAAACACGCCAAGATCACCCACCTTCTCAAGAAACCCTCGGCGGGCCCCACTGACCTCAAGAACTACAGACCGATCTCCTTACTCCTGCACCCAGCGAAAGTCATTGAAAAAGCTGTCAACAGTCAACTCGCCTCCTTCATAGAAATAAACAACATCATCAACTCCTCCCAATAAGGCTTCAGGTAGAACCCCAGCACCGAAACCGCCCTCCTCGCCATGACAGACAACATCCACTGCCTCCTCGACAGAGGAGAGACTTTGGCCCTCATCCTCCTAGACCTCTCCGCAGACATCGACACAGTCTCACACCGCACCCTAGCCCGCAGGAATCCAGAATAAAGTAATCAACTGTATCCGCTCATTCTTCAATGGCAGAACGCAGCGGCTCAGACTCACTCCCTTCCTCTCGGACCCCACACCTAGCACCTGCGGTGTCACACAAGGATTCTCCATCAGCCCAGCCCTGTTTAACGTCTACATGACCCAGCATGCATCCCTCGTCAGATCACATGGACTCAACATCATATCGTACACAGACGACACCCTACTCATCCTCTCCCTATCCAACAAACCCAATATCTCCAAACAAAACTTTGAAGAAGGAATGGAAGCAGTAGCCAGGTGGATGAAGAACAGCTGCCTACAACTAAACACGGACAAAACCGTAGTACTCATCATGGGCCCACATGCCGATGCCTGGAATGACACCTGGTGGCACCCCGCCTTCAGGAATCCTCCCTCCTCGACAGACCACACTTGCAACCTCAGAATCATACTGGACTCAAAACTTAAAATGGACCACCAAATCAATGCTGTCACCTCGTCTTGTTTCCACACCCTCCGTCTCCTATGAAAGACCTTCAACCGGATTCCCCTTAAACACAGGAAAACCGTCACCCACGTTATCATCAGGAGCAGACTGGACTATGGCAATGCACTCTACATACTCTACGCCGGGATCAACAAGAACGTCACCCGCAAACTTCAATATGTCCAGAATGCCTCCCAGACTAGTCCTTAACCAGCCACGCCACTGTCACATCAGCCAACACCTGCGGACACTACACTGGCTCCCAGTCGCAAAGAGAATCACATTCAAGCTCCTCTCCCACACCCACAAAGTTCTCCACAACACCAGACCCGCCTATATGAACCACTGTCTCTCGTTCCATGCACTCAAAAGATCCCTCGCTCAGCCCAGTCACCCTTGCGACAGTGCCGCACATCAAGAAGACCTGAGCAGGAGGTTGTTCCTTCTCTGATCTCGCAGCCAAAGCATGAAACACCCTTTCTCTCCACCTCCGACAGACACCTACTCTCTCCAAGTTCTTGAAGGACTTCAAGACCTGGCTCTTTGACAAAACACCTTGAACCTCCAGGAGCTGCGTGCCCCTCTCAGCGCCTTTAGAACCTTTGGATGAGTAGTTGAGCTTTACCAACCTTTGATTGATTGATTGATTATCATTGGCATAGTTGAATGATCTAATCAGTTTGACAAGGGGTATATATATATATGTTAAGTACGAGAGGCGATTTGATTCACCACTGAGATACAACACCATTTGGGTGTAGACAATATGTGTGTCATGGGCTGATGTGAACGGTGGTAGGTACACCAAGCTTTGTCTTTTTTGAGGTAAGAGGCAGTCCATTTCAATGCATTTTCACAGATTCTGAGATTGGGGGGGTGTGTAGCACCATGTGGTGGGGAAAGTGTCAAATGCTGCTCATAGACTCAGAAACAATAAGGTATGTGAGAAAGTTGATTATTAGTTGAGGTGGATGGCTGTCCACCATAAGAAATAATGTCACTATTCTTGTTCAGTCCAGTAAAGCTTTCAGTAATTTAGACCTGAGCTCAACACTTAGTAGCTATGGCACAGAGCACACCAGCTTACCTTTATAAAATGGATAAAGCATTTACAAATATCAAAACAGTTAATAAGTAAACTACACAACACAATAGACATCCAACTCTAATTCATAAAAATAGAGAATACTTTAATGAACAAAATTAAACCAAAACATCAAAAAAATCCAATAAGGGAAACCATAGATGTAAAAATACTGCCAAGAAAATGTAAGCACCAACTGCGGTCATCTGTTTGCACTTGACCAGTATCTCAGTGCGACAGCAAAGGAGCAGAGGTGAGATACAGAAACCAGATTGAACCGGGTTAGTGGTTGTGCTTTCTGATTTGCGATTTATAAATTGTGAATCCATAGAAATTGCTATTCGGAAATAGCAAACCGGTATGTATGTATCCGCTGATTCCTAAAGAAGCGATTTCTATTGAATTCACATTTGAGAATAGGAAACCACAAATTTGGAAACAGAGCTTTCTGATTGCAGAATAATGCTGTCAGAACAGGAAGTCTACAAATACAGCGTGTGGCCACAAGCCAGAATACTAGGAAGCTAATGGAAGCAGGGCGTGCCCCATCATCACTGCTGCCAGTTCATTACACTTTTTCCTAATAAGATAATGGGTGCTGTAGAGGGAAACAAGGACTTAGGAAGCAGAAAGAGAAAGGTCAAGTTTTCTGAGAGGGATCTTGAAGTCCTGTCATGTGTCTCCCACATGGACGAACTGTTCGGGAAGGTCTACCTCACATTACCTGAAGCCCAAGAAACACCACGATCCCCTCAGCCCATCACCCCAACTCCATCTGGCAGGAGAGCGACCATCTCACCACTGCCAGTGTTTGAGGACAGCGATGAGGGACAGTCGTAGAGCAGGGACCCTACAACATCCAAGACCAGGTGCATGGTAGCCTGGAGAGTCCAATCATCTCCACAAAGTATCAACAGACAAAGCGAATACGCACAGTCAGTAGGCAACTGAAACACATGGAGAAATGGCAGGAAGGGTGGTTAGCAGCAATGGAGAAGGAGCACTGTGACCAGCGTTAGAGGCACAGGCAGTACCTGGCATGGTTTGATACCTTCACTCAGTCCACCAACCGGCTGGCATCTGCAACATCAATGCTGACAAGGGGGACTTTCAATATCTTAATTGACATGGTGCACTGATGTCAGTGTGTTGCACGTGGGCTAGGGCAAGTCACCACCGCACTGGAGAACATCCAGACGCACAACCTCGGCATTACCAACATCTCGGCCCCACTTACGAGTGAGGAGGGCTCTAGCCTCAGTGGAAATCTGTTCAGTGGACATCTGTTCCAAAGCCATGCAGTACCAGGCGTTCACGCTACCACATGTCTTGTCTTTTTCTGTGTCTCCAGCCCATTCCTGCCTGGTTGTGTTCTTCCTTGGTTCCAAACTATCTGTGGTTGCTGCCATTCGAAGGTTATTTGCCTAACAGATTTTTCCTCCACTGAAACTCCTTCTGGAAGGCACCATCTGCTTAGGTGCTCCTAAGTGTCGGCGTCATAGTGGCTACTGGAAGGGGTTGCCCCTACCTCAGGCAGACAAAGACTGTAAAAGCCTGGGCTTCACTGGCAACTCGCAGTCGGAGGTTGCCTTCTGAATGATCACACCCGACAGACCTGACACATGGGGCAGAGGTTAATTGTCTGTTACAGGTGAGCGCTCTTCAGAATCAGCAAATCCAGAATAATTCCCCATTGGGCAGGTTCACTACAATCTGGCTGGATGTAGGAAGGGCAAATTTCCAACACCTAATAAATCACTGATATATCAGAGTCAGTACTAAAGATTCCTGGGCTCTCCGCTCTTACCCTTAGGGCAGAGGACAGCCCACTATCAGCTCCACTTGGTATGTAGATAACTCTCAATGTAAAGGCTTATCGCTCCTAGACAGAATCCAGCAGTAGCTTCACTCTGATTTTAGTTTCATGAGATTAGTCATTACCAGCTTCTCTCAGTAGGTATTGCAGCTATTGGACTTCAGAGATTGTCACTCCTAAGTATTACCACCGGCTTCTCTGGAATTACCCTCCTTGGAATTATTCTACATCAGCCTCTCTAGGTGGCTATCACCACTTTTGCACTTCAGTGATTATTGCTCATAATCAGGGGCAATAATCACTGGGGCGCGGAATTCCACTGAGTTACCAAAAAACTCAGTGTGATTCCGCCGAGTTCTGTAAGTGGGCGGAGTACATGACTTGTCAAAAATCATGACGTTTCCCTATGTACATTTCTGAAAATAAAAGTTCTGCCTACTACAGCCAAGCTGCTCCCTGAAAATTTAATAACACCCAGAGTTCAGTGATAGCATTCAGGTGTGGCTGTCTGTCATAATCAAAGCAATGCACTCCGAGCGCAAGCTGAAGGAGCTCCACTGAACCTCTGCAAGAGATTAGATTACCCTGGATGCCCCCCCACCACCACCGTTTCACCCTCCCTCCGAGGATTCTCGGCGCGGTGCTCAAGTGCTTGTGGCAGGACTGGCACAGCTTCCACTCATTCTCCTTCACCCTTCCACTTCCTTTCATGGACCCACCCAGGTGGGGCCTGCTGTGAGCCAAGAGACGTTCTCCACCCGATTCTCGCTCTGTCCTTAGCCACGCACGAGCGGGTAGGGAAGCTCCTCCACTCCCATGGAGTAACCACCACTGCCCTTCTGTCCAGTCACACACAGCACAAAATACTTCCAACATAGGCTCCAAACAAAGATAACACACTTCTAACCACACAGCATGCACAATATAGAATGATATATGTGAGGCTAAGTGCTTACACCCCCCACATAGGGGTAGTAAGCGTTAAATAAATGCTACAGTAGAAGCCAATACAATACATGTCAGTTTTTGGAGGTTATGGTCGACTGACTATGCTTTGCCGCTTCGACGTGAATTATTCAACTAATTAAAAACCGTGTCAGTGCTGCACCGGCTTCATAATACTGGATGAACCAGCTTTAGAATTCTTTGCTTTTCTTTGCAGCAGGGAAAGTGGCCATCATTTGATTTGTTACTAATTGTAATTGCAGAGTTTTAGTATGCAAAACATTTAATTGCCTATCAATTTCCCTCGTGTTTAGAAATAATTGCCACTTTGTATATATGACCCTCCTGTTAAGTTTAAGTCCATACCAGAGTCTGTGGTTAGAATACATTATGTACTTGCATGTTTAATATATAACATTTTACTCATGATCTGATGATAATTGCAATGTATACTAATGGTTTGTGACCTTATGCTGCCGCTCCTAAGTCCATGTCTATGATCTCAACATACATTTAGCCCCGTTTCCTTCAGTCCTGTCTCAAATTTTAACTTCGAAATTAGTGGTAAGGCATTGTAAGGCAAGTCGATGGTCTTTTCACATCACATTTCTGATTCTAAAACACTGTTGCCTGAATTGTTCAGGTTGCTTCAGATCTTGCCTTTTAATGTAGCTGTATATTTATAGGGAATTGCTTGCAGTAATCATTAAACAGGATTTGAGGCTGATGCTATTTCAAGTTGAGTTTGCATAGGCAGTTTGCATAAATATGATGCCCAAGCACACATCAATGTTGTTCATTTGTTAGGCATCAGCAGTTCTGGAAAAGTCAACAGGCTGGTCTTCACATGGCAATGCATTAAAACACAGGCATGCCGTTTGTAGGAGTTATTGATACATTAGAGAGGGCGTATGAGGGAAATATTTACTGACCTTGCATTGTTATAATCCCTAAGCACAGTGAAAAACAATGTATAACAACGGGTCAAGAAACAGAGAGAAAAGCCATCAGAACAACTATGTGCTATTAATAGGATACAATCCATGAATCCAAAGTATACATGGTGAAAAATATGTTCCCATCAGATACCCGTCCTGTACCACCCTACATCATTTGGGATCCTTCACCAGAAGGAAGTGGAATAAATTCCATATTAAGTGAGCATGATTGCGTGGCCGGCCAAATAGTCCTGCGCACTCTGCATCTTCCCCACCAGGCTTGCTTTAACCAGGTTAGTGAGGAATATGCAAAGCCCCCCAGTCCAGGTCTGTGCACCGAGGTTTGGCACTCAGACCAATCACAGCGTTGTGATTGGCTATGGGGAGCCTGGGAGCCCGTGTGCTTCCTGCTGCTGGCGGAGACAGGAAGAAGAGGACGGAGAAGAGGCGGCGGCTGCAGGCCCAGGTAAGTGTTTATTGCTTTCCATTACGTTCCCGCAACCCCCCACCACTCCTGATCGGTAGCAGCGGCTACTGATGTATAGAAAGCTCTCCTTTATTTCTTTGGTCTATAAACTCAAACCTACTGCCCCTGAGATTTTGACTTAATTTAAAAGCTAAGGGCCCTGTTCACAAACGTAAATTTGCTCATGTATAGATCCATTCACATGTAAATGTACTGCTACTCTTAGCGGTGACTATACTACTTTTGGGGATCCACCGTTATAGAGTGTAGTTTCTCCTAGGTGTAGACTTACATGTCTCCACACCCTCAATTAAGGGGGAAATTAAGACGGTGACGCCTCTTACATTGTGCTTTACAATTGTAAAGTCATAACTAGTAAGTTAACAATCACATTTTATGTTCTCCTTTCGGTGGAGGCATCTGGTTTACATGGGTTGCACCTTTCAGCCAAAATTAAGCCAGATCAAGAACTTGGCAACATCTTTTTAAAAACAGACTGTTGAATCCCAAACAATACGTAGGTTTTACCAGCAGGAAAAAACAGGAAAACCGACCTTTTTTGGGCGACAATTTTCCCGAAACCAAAGCTTTTGCAGTAAAAATCTTAGCAAAAACAATTTTTTAGCAAATGTGTCGGTTTTGCACAGATAACAAAGTTTCGACTAGATGAAGCTGAGAATTTGACAACATTTCAACACCTGAACAGCAGAATTGTACAATATTGCATTTTTGGGCTGTACAATATTTTCTTCTCATGAAATATAACATACAAACATAGTTCCTAAAATTAACTTGTTGGGGACTACTGCAGGTCTATTGTCAGCGTGGTTGCCCATGAACGTTGCGAGGCTGGTAGAATACAAAACATTTCCCACGAACCTTCTCTAGCAGTCAGTTATAGACATATTTTCCTTTAAATCATTGCCGAACATAGAGCGTCTTTCTATTCTGTGTTCAATTTTACCAACCATGAACAGAGTGAAGAACATTTTAATGAGGTTTCAAATATACTGAATGAAAATGTGGAGTTCCGATCTAATAATCCATAATGCAACAGTGAAATGCTGTATAAAACATTTTACAGATATGTCTCCGCCAATACAAAAGATTTATAGAGCTAAAGATGAATCATTTAATGTTGTTTAACATTCTGGAAGCAGATATAATTACAAAATGTAACTGATCCTGACTCCTCGCTTTTACAGGCGCATTTATGTAAAAATACCCTTAATGACTGTTATGACTTTCGCATACCACAATATAAAAAAGTACACCTATTTATGGCTCCGAAAAACTTAGCAAACTCTAATGAAGCGAGCTTTAACTTTGTGCAATAGCAGCACAAGGCACAAAGTAAAATAAACCTCTAAATGCTAAAAACGCATAGGGCTTCCTTATGAATGTGCCTGTGCCAGTGGAGTAGTGTAAATTCAGTGCTCCTTGAATTAACCATTACTGAAATGGTGTAGCCAACTTTGCAGGTGCAGAATTACCAAGGTTTATAGGATGAACTCTGAGAATCTTCTGAATAATGCCCTTTTACTTACTGGTAATCTTCATTACTCCCGGTCCCGTTGTTCTCTCCTATTCCTTACATATGAAGATGACAGAAAAAAGAACAGGGGAATGCGGTGACCCCTGACCCCACCTCCTCCCACTGGGAGTACTTACCCAAAATTCTGTATTAACTACCAAGCCACCAACAGGAAGGCCGGCTGTCCGGGAGGGAGGGGCATAAGAAATGGGACGAGGACAACGGGACCAGGATTAATGAAGATTACCGGTAAGTAATAGGTCTTTACCTCCAGGTTCCTCCAGTCCTCATCCCATTCCTTACTTATGGAGCATACCAAATCCAGAAACCTGGCCTTCCGAACCCCCAAAGAACACTCAGGACAGCACACGAAAATCAGCAGCCCAGGTAAAGCAAATGGGAAAACCACAGGAAAACACAGGCAGGAGCATACAGCCCGCAACGCCCCCAACCAAACAATAGGGCCGCACCCCCTGAAACTAGCAGGAGATGAACTAGGCCAACAAAAAAGCAGCCAACCCAACCAGAGGGCAAACAACCCACACAGGAACACCCCAAACCAACAACAAAGGAGGAACACCTGCCAAAGAAGCACCGGACACTGCAGACAGCAGAAGGAAAGTGAGGAGGCCCACTCACTGAAGAAGACCCAAGGCTACCAGACACACCAGGATGCCAGGGCCAGGCCAACAACGACACAACTAAGGACTGGAAGAACCTGCACCCTGGAAGCTGAAGGCACCGGAGGAAGAAGCAGCCCACCACAGCAAAGAAGCACAAACAGGGCACCCAGGCCCCACTGACCCCAACCCCCAAAACCGCGAAACGGAAGGCAACCAGCCACAAAGGCGACAAGGCAGAGAACACCAAATGCAAAAAGAGCAGATGATGGACGGAATGCTGAATTAATCAAACATTCACCCTCAGTCACAGATCTGGGTTAAATCCATCTTTTTTTGCACACCACGTCATTCCAGTTTTGACTAAGCCATATGCAAATCAGTCTTGACCATGCTCCCTTAAGGGGACCGTCCAGCCTGAACTGACAGGGCAGGTCCTCTCTGGACCACAAACAAGCATCCTGGGACCGGTTTCTGGGTAACACCCCTCATCAGCCAGGTTAGCTTGAATCTGGTGGCTTAGCGATCACGGGACCCACGTCTGGGCATACCCGCCCCACTTAGGGCGACAAATGCAAAAAGAACAGATGATGGACGGAATGCTAAATTAATCAAACATTCACCCCGTCACAGACTTGGGTTAAATCCATCTTTTTTTTGCATGCCACGCCATTCCAGTTTAGACCCAACCAAAGAGAGAAAGGAGCCAAACAACAGAGACCCCAAGTCAGAGGTTAAGCCCCAAATGGGCCAAAGCAACTGCACCACCAGAACAACCAGCACAAAGAGGACCAGAACAGCAAAAGCACCCCAAAGGGCACGAAAAGCCTGGAGGGCGCCCACCGGGCTAGAAGGGCGCAATGACCAGGACAACCAAGCAACCCCCAGACCAGGAGGAACTAACAGAAAGCGAGCCCAAGCAGACAACAGAAAGAAAGCCCAGCAAGGTAAAAAAAAAAACAGCAAACCCCAAAGAAGAGCCGAGGTGAAGCAAGGAAAGATCTTACAGACCGAGCTCCAACCGGGAAACAAATTACAACTTGCCAACAATAGGACCAACCCCAACAATACCGGGGAATCCCACATCCTGTCCACCAGAGAACCCAGAGGACACCGCCACTGAAAATCCCCAGCGGAAGACCAGGCCCCAGGGTAGGAACATACAATACCAACCACCAGCGGCAACACAGGATGACCGCCAAATCACCCAATGCAGGAGAAGGACCTGGGGCACAGGTGCAGGCCAACAGACCAACCAAGGCACCCACAAAGAATGCAGGTGAAACCAGAACACAACCCGAAACCCCACCCAACAGAGGCTTGGCCGCGGCCAGAAGGAAGCAGGCCCGACAAGCACCTGAACACCAGCCGCCCCAAGACCAACCAGAAGTATCAGGCAGCCAGAAACACAGAACTCACCCGGACAAGAAATGGCCAGGGGAGAACCAGGGGCCAGCACAACCTCCCACAAAGAACGTGGCCAACAACAGGACCTCGCCCAAGGAAAACCAAGGGGAGGACACAAGCAGACCGCACACCAGACCAGGGTACAGCACCAAGAGAGGGGCGAGAAAAACCCAGAAATACCACAGAGACCAAAGGAACACAAAGACCAATAGGTCCAACAGGGAAGACTCCCCCCCCAAATAACACACACCAAGCACGACACCCACAACAATGGAAGGCAAAAAAGACAGGACTGGAGAAGACCAGTGAAAACAAAGTTAACAGCCACTAAAAAGGAACACAGGAACCCGGGAGGGATAAAAAACCCCAACTGAACAACCAACGAGCAACCGGCCCGGAAAACAAAGGACAACACCGAGCAACCAACCCAAGTGAGTTCCAAGATCAGCAGCAGAAGGGCCAAGACAAAACCCCATGACAGCCCCAGAACAAAAGGGTTACAGACAACCACCGACCCCGAACAAAAACGGTAGGAAACAAGAATCACAACAGGACCACAAGAACAGGAGGAACAAACAGGGCGACCCACAGCCCAACCCCGCAGACGCCCCCACAGCCCCCTGAGAAGTCAGCCGACTGAACCACAGACACGCCAGCAAAGACAGGAGGTCGCCAACACAGCCCCCCACAGGTCCGGAAGGAACAGCAAAGGGCCAACTGCCACAACCCCGAAACCCCCAACCACTTTGGGAAGGCAGGCACAGAGTAGAGGCCACAGGAAAGGGCCAAGGAGGCCGGTCTGGTCCCCAACAATGCCAGGCCTAGAACCGCCAGACCACCAGGGGGCCCGAAAGGCCCAAGCAAGGCGCAATGTGACCAGGCAAGGCAGAAAAGGCTCACAGAAATACCCACAAAAGGCATCACCCCAGGTGCCGAGGCCCCAACGGCCCAAGCCGGACACCACCTAGAGGCAAGCCCTCCACAAACTGGAAGCCCCCAACCAGAGAACAAGGGCAGAGAATGCACGGCCAAACCACCCAGCACAAGCCAACGAGGGACCCAACAAAGGCACAGCGCGGCCACCAAAAACAGAGGCAGAGCCAAGGCCCCACAACCCAACACTGAAACCCAAGGAAGAATGAGCCCAGGGGACACACAGGTGCACAACCAACTGAGGGAGCAGAGACCAAAAGAGGGACTGGGCAGAACTCATACTCAGGAAGAAAGAGCAACAGCAGGGCTACCAAAAGGCCAGAAAGAGAGGGAACTGGAGACACCAGAGGCACTACACTCGCCCCCTTTCCCCAACGCTCCGGGCAAAGAAAACCAGCAAGAAGGCGGGCAGGAACACAAAGGACCAAGCCCGAATGGCAAGACCAAGCCTCAAGCAGAAGGCAGCAGAACACTGCCACCACCGCAGGGACCCAAACCCAGCCAGAGAGGCATCAGTGACACAGCAGGCCGAGACCCCGCCACTGAAAACAGGCATCCAAAAGGCGAACACCAAAGGCCAGGACTGGACATCCCTGCAGGACATCCCCTCAGAGGCCAGCCCCCTGAAACCAGGAAGCACCCTAACTAGGAAACACATGCAGCCACAAGAAAGCAAGACCCCGGAAAACAGAAGCCAAAGCCTCCACCAAGCAGACCATGAGAACCACCAAGGAAGAACGAGGCTGCACGACCCACTGAGGGGACAAAGGCAGGAAGAGGCACAGCCCACAAGCCATACCCAACCTGACACAACCAAGGCAGGGCAACAAAAGTCCCGGGAAGAACACCATGCCTCCAACCCCATCAGCCTCAGAATCCAACAAGAGACAGGACCACCAGCACCCACAGTCCACAACAAGTACCGAACACGAGGCAAAGGTGTGAAAAAAACCAGGGCACCAGCACATTTCGCACTCCAGTCTGTAATGCAACTCAAACGAGCGGACTGCACAAGCAGCGGTCAGGCGTTATGAATCCAATGCAGCATCAAATGGGCAGCTACAAAGCAATACTGAGATGAGGCAAGGGCACAGACTGTGTGAAGAACCAGGTCACAAGCAGTGAAAGCACTGACATAAAGGAAGGGAGAAGGAAAACCGCTATGCAGTATTCATCCCCCGGAACTGGCAGAGTCAAGTGTGCACCGTCTGTCACAACAATGTCCTCACCAGCCAGCCCAGGCATGCACCACTAGCCAAAGCACCTGGGCATCAGCGAAACAAGCACACAGCAAAAAAAGAAAAGAGGAACAGATATGCGGTACTCACCATGGGGCATAAAGACTCAGCAGGAAAAAATAATTCCCCCAGGACCACTCAGACATGCCCATCAAGACTTGCTTGCCTGGACTCAACCCAGCAGATCCTCACCGAGATACCCTGAAGCCAGGCACATCAGGAGCATCCCCAATGCAGCCCCGATGAGCCAAGCAGCCACCGCATGCAACTGCCAATCGGGCCAGGACTGGTGCATGGGCACTGGCCACCCTTGTGCAAGGGAGAGGCCCATGAAAATGCCCCCACAAGCAGAGAGAAGGAGCCTGAGCACCCAGAAAAAGCCACAGCAGCACGTCTTCTCCCAGGCCCAGCTCTAGGCCAGAAGGCACAACCACGCACTATCAAGGAAAGCCCAGCAGACTGACGGGCACCAGAGAAGACGCCACTTCGGCCAGGCCAGAGCAGTAACAGAACGCCATGTCCTATTCTGTCGGCAGACATAAAAAACAACAGGCGGAATGCTGGGTAAGCGCTGGTTAAGTACTCCCAGTGGGACAGGGTGGTGTTAGGGGTCCCAGCATTCCTCTGTTCTTTTTTCTCTTACGGAGATGGTCATCTCCATAAGTAAGGAATGGGACGAGGACTTGAGGAACCTGGGTTAATGAAGAATTACCAGAGGAATAATTAATTCCCAGTCTGTTTCCACTGATTTTTACATATTCTCTGATCACAGTGTCCCGGGATATTTAGGCTGCTTTCTGAAGCCATACTTTCCAGGGAAAAATGACAGGTTCACAGTGACGTCCTTATTCCAATGTGGCACATAAAAGGGTTAATGACCCAACTGGGAATTACAGGCCTCGCTAATATTTTGTAAATTATCAAACATGGGACAACCATGATAAAATTTAAGAAAAGACACGGTTCTCGTATAGTAGCACCAAACCATCAACATCTTGTCAACCAGAAAATAGTTTTGGCCACTTCCAAATGATCCTATGGATGATTGATTTTTCAGGTGGAGATCAAATTGGGGAATGTGGTACACTGGAACTACAAATGGTGGAGATGGTAAAAGAAAAAAAAGAAATGGTTTCATTACTAGCTGCGCTATCATGGCACAGAATAACTCCTCCCTAATGTTATATCATGATCTTGGACGCAAGTGGGCAAAGATCCAATAATGATTTAAAGAAATTCCACTGCATTTAAAAAAGAATATTATTGAATCCATGGCACTGAAATTAAGATCTCTTTCTTATCATACCAATATCCCCTTCAAAGATTGGATAATGCATAGTTTGTTTTTACAGGTTAGTCCGCGTCCCAATTTCATATCTATAAAAGGATCACATAAGATGTCTTTTTAAAGCAACTTTCAAAAAGATCTGAAAGCACGAGAAAGTGACTGAGAAGGACATGATGTACGGATCACTGACAGAATATCGACAGACAAAATTTCGACCTACCAAAATATCGAGGTAAAAATATAGAATGCCTGAATATCGACTGCCTATCTACAAACAGGTAAGTACAAAAATATCGACTCCAAAATATCGATTGTAAAAAATATAGACTGTCAAAATATCGAATTTTTTAAATGTCTTAAAATTAATTTAAAACTAATATAATGATAAATATAATTAATTTAAACATACTTAAAATAATTGAATAAATGTTAAATTAATAAATAATTAATGTAACTAAAAAAAATAAATTATAATTTAATACATATATATATATATATATATATATATATATATATATATATATATATATATATATACATATTAATAACAAAACATATACAATATTTTTACCGTAGGATAGTGAGAGGGTTACATTTAATACAACCACTCCAGTAAGTGCAACAGTAGGGAAAACATTGGATAGCGTAGGGGTAAAAATTACTATTTCAACTCCAGAGAGCGCAACAGTAGGGAAAACGTTGGATAGCGTAGGGGTAAAAATTACTATTCCCACTCCTGTGAGTGCAACAGTAGGGAAAGCGTTGGATAGCGTAGGGGTAAAAATTACTATTTCAACTCCAGAGAGCGCAACAGTAGGGAAAACGTTGGATAGCGTAGGGGTAAAAATTACTATTCCCACTCCAGAGAGTGCAACAGTAGGGAAAGCGTTGGATAGTGGGAGGGTAAAAATTACTATTCCCACTCCAGAGAGCGCAACAGTAGGGAAAGCGTTTGATAGCGTAGGGGTAAAAATTACTATTCCCACTCCAGAGAGTGCAACAGTAGGGAAAGCGTTGGATAGTGGGAGGGTAAAAATTACTATTCCCACTCCAGGGAGTGCCACAGTAGGGACAGCGTTGGATACCGTAGGGGTAAAAATTACTATTCCCACTCCAGAGAGTGCAATAGTAGGGAAAACGTTGGATAGCGTAGGGGTAAAAATTACTATTCCCACTCCAGTGAGTGCAACAGTAGGGAAAGCAATGGATAGCGTAGGGGTAAAAATTACTATTCCAACTCCAGAGAGTGCAACAGTAGGGAAAGCGTTGGATAGTGGAACGGTAAAAATCACTATTCCCACTCCAAAGAGCGCAACAGTAGGGAAATCGTTGGATAGCGTAGGGGTAAAAATTACTATTCCCACTCCAGAGAACGCAACAGTAGGGAAAGCGCTGGATAGTGTAGGGGTAAAAATTACTATTCCCACTCCAGAGAGTGCAACAGTAGGGAAAGCGTTGGATAGTGGGAGGTTAAAAATTACTAATCCCACTCCAGAGAGTGCAACAGTTGGGAAAGTGTTGGATAGCGTAGGGGTAAAAATTACTAATCCCACTCCAGAGAGTGCAACAGTAGGGAAAGCATTGGATAGCGTAGGGGTAAAAATTACTATTCCCACTCCAGTGAGTGCAACAGTAGGGAAAGCGTTGGATAGAGTAGGGGTAAAAATACTATTCCCACTCCAGTGAGTGCAACAGTAGGGAAAACGTTGGATAGCGTAGGGGTAAAAATTACTATTCCAACTCCAGAGAGTGCAACAGTAGGGAAAGCGTTGGATAGTCCGAGGGTAAAAATTACTATTCCCACTTCAGAGAGTGTAACAGTAGGAAAAGCGTCCAGAGAGTGCAACAGTAGGGAAAGCGTTGGATAGCGTAAGGGTAAAAATTACTATTCCCACTCAAGTGAGTGCAATAGTAGGGAAAGTAAATACTTCATATATAAATATAAATAACATAAATATTTATACCAATTACAAATTAATTAAAATATTTTACAATTCTATAAAATATATATTAATTAATCAATAAAAATTAAACATTAAAATTAATTAATAATAAAAAGAACCTACTAATACTAATTATTTACCAATTAACCATAAATTAATTTACAATTTAAAAATATTTAAAAATTAGACACAAAATAAAATATTTAAAAAATGTAATTACTCACTATTAAATTACTTTCAAAGCTGTTCCCCTATAAACCCACAAACACTACAGAAAATAATTTAATAAAAGTAGCATAATTATCAATTATTCAATTACAATAAATTACCAATTAAATGTTAATTAATTACCAATTAATAATTAATTAACAATTATTTCTAAATAAATACCAATAAATAAAATAAGATATTTAATTAATTATAATTAAATTACTTCCCACCCTATTCCCCTATAAACCCACAACCCACTACAGAAAATAAATTACTAAAATTAACATATTTATCAATTAATCAATTATAATTAATTACCAATTATATTTTAATTAAATACCAATTCATAATTAATTAACAATTAATTCTAAATAAATACCAATAAATAAAATAACATATTTAATTAATTATAATTAAATTACTTCCCACCCTATTTCCCTATAAACCCACAACCCGCTACAGAATTATATTACACAAAAATTAAAAATGAATATTAATTTACCTTAATTTCGATATTTTTGTTGTCTATATTCTTTTTTTTCAGAACAAATTTTATTTCGTTGAAATAGCATACAATTAGGACACCGTCCCCTATGTATCAGGGGTTCAGTGAGCAAAGAAGACAATCAACAAATAATAGCATTGCAATCAACATTTTGGGATGAAAGGATCCCCACCAACTCCCCTCCCCCCACACCCTCCCTGGCCCTTCCCTCCCGGAGCCCCCCCCCCCCGGCACAGTGTTCATACGATTCAAAGTATTAGTTCTTGGAGTCACAAGCAGTGCATAGCCCTCTTCACCCAGAGTCAATCTGCAAATGTTCTACATCGGAGTCCCGTTGCACTGGCGGTTCCAGCCAGAGCCCTCTATATTCTGCCCAACGCTTCCATATTTTAAAGTGTTTTCGGGGGCAACCTCTGGCTTCAAAGACCGGACGTTCCAGTCCCATGGTAAAGTCCAACCCTCTCTTCCACACCTCTAGTACAGGAGCCCTGGGGTCTTTCCAGGCACGAGCTACATCTCTCTTGGCCACCGTAAGGCCCAGGAGCAGTAGATGGCGTTTATAAATATTCCCTCCCACCTGTTCCATTACGTGAAGGAGGCCCAGTTTCGGGGAGCGGGGGAGGTCCCAGCCCAGCACCTCGGACAGGCAGTCCCACACACCTGTCCAGAACCGTGTCATCCGCACACACGACCATACTGTATGTAAGAACGTGCCTACCGTGCTACCACATCTCAGGCACTCAGGGGAGGCAATCAGACCAGCTCGCCACAACCGTTCTCTGGTGTAGTATGCACGATGCAAATATTTAAACTGAATGAATCTCAAGCGCACCGCAACAGCCGCCCCTCGTGGAGCCTCTAAGGCCTCCCTCCAGTCATCCTCCTCCAAGGCACCAATATCTTCCTCCCACACCTTACGTAACTTATCCAGTCAAGCTGAGCAGTGCGTGACCAGAGTTTGATATATATTGGAGATTTTCTTGTCCCCCAATTCCCCCATAAACACCTTGGCTTCAACGGGGCTAAATTCGGGTAGCGTGTCTAAACCTATTAACGAGGAGGACAGAGCATGGCGGAACTGTAAATACTTATAAAATTGGGTCTGTGGCATATCGTATTCATCTCGCAGAACCTGGAACGATTTAAGGGTCGTGCCTTGCATAACGTGGCCCAGCGTCGAGATGCCAATGTCGTCCCAGCCCCGGAACCCCCGGAGAGCCGCGAGCTCCGGTAAACGTCCATTGTGCCACAAGGGCGTTTCTTTTGTTAATACGTTCCACCAACCCATACGGCGTAGGGTTCCACGCCACACTCGGAAAACCACTTGAGTAACCATTGGGAGTTTTTTCCGTTTGCCTGCCGAGTAAAGGATGGTATGGAGCATGTCCGGGTCCATCAGGTATCTTTCAAGGGCATAAGCCGGGTCACCCCGGTCCCCATACCACCAGTCGTTTAGTATAAGAAGATGGGATGCCTGGTAATACGATAGGATGTCCGAAGTCGCCAGGCCCCCACAATACGTGGAAAGGAAACAGGTGCGGAGCGCCACTCTGGCCGCCCCGCCAGCCCAGAGAAACTGGCTCAGTGCAGAGTTCACTTGCCTAAACCAGTGTGGCGCAATCGGGTATGGATGGTTTTGCAACTGGTATAAAAGGCGCGGGAGAGCCACCATCTTAAAAATGGCAGAGCGGCCATATATGTTTAGGGGCATCCTGGACCAGATCTTCATATCGGATCGTACTCGGTCCCAAACCGGCACCACATTGCGGGTCCAGGCTATCCCCGGAATGTCCGTAAGGAATACACCAAGATATTTGATGCCTCCCGCCGCTTCCTGCAGCGTTGACGCCCAGGGCCCATGTCTTCCGCGCTCTCCCAGCACCCACAGCGTGGATTTCCGTGTATTCAAGTGCAGGCCAGATACCTCCCCAAATACCCGCATTATTTCTAGAACTCTGGGTCCAGATTTATTTATGTCTGTGAGGAAGAAAAGGACATCGTCCGCGTACAGTGCAATACGATCAGACGGTCCCCGCACCCACTCAAGTCCCCGCATCTGCGCGTCTATTCTCACCCATGCCGCCAGCGGCTCCATGGCTAGGGCGAATAAATATGGCGATAGGGGGCAACCCTGTTGGGTGCCCCGGCCTATGGGGAAGGGGTCCGAGATCGTTCCCGCTATCCTCACCGAAGCCGTCAGGTCCGTGTATAGTAAGTGCAGATACGAAAGGAATCGAGGTCCAAAATTTAGGCGGGCTAGAAGCGCACGAAGATAGACCCAGCTGACTGAATCAAAGGCTCTATCAATGTCAGCCAGGAGAAGCGCTGTCGGGATCTCGGCAGCTCTGGCCGCCTCTATCACCATCTGTGCGCGCCGGATATTGTGCCTTGTTGCCCTATGGGGCATAAAGCCGGCCTGATCCGGGTGAACCAGGTCTGTAATATACGGGAGAAGGCGATTGGCCAGGGCCTTCGCCAGTATTTTCGCTTCAACATTCAGGAGCGAAATCGGTCTGTACGACGCGTGCTGCTCCGGGGGCCTTCCCGGTTTACAGAAGACTACAATCTCGGCGTGCCGCCAGTCAGCCGGCAGGCGACCACGGTCTCTGGCCTCCTCCAGCGCCTGTCTATATCGCGCCCCCAGTTGAACATGGAATGTCTTCAGAAATTCACACGGGAACCCATTAGGCCCAGGGGCCTTACCAGTGTTCAGTTCCCCGAGTGCCGCAATCAATTCTTCCAAGGACAGTGGGCGGTCCAGTAGGTCACGGTCCTCATCTGAGAGAGCCCGTGGCGGGAGATCAGCTAGGAATTTATCCACGTCTGCCTCAGGAATGGTCTCTCGCGGGGCGTACTGGGCTTCATAGTATCGGGCGAAGCTGGCCGCCAGTTCCACTGGGGCCGTCATAGGCTCCCCCGCCTCATCGCGAAGTCCCGGTAGGGTCTGCGCATGGAAAGTTCCCTGACAGAGCCTGTAAAGCATAGCACTGGATTTGTCCCCCCACTGATAAATTCTACTCTGTGTAGCCAGCCACAGTTGGCGTGCCTCATCCATTAGGAGAGAGTTATATGTCTGCTGCATCAGTAACAACCGCTCAACGGTATCCACAGGCCCCTCGGCAGTGCTCTCTCCCTCAAGGTCCCGAACCCACCGTGCAGTCTCCTCTATCTCTCCCCTGCGGGCCTTACGCGCCGCCGCGCACCAGGCGATGTCTACCCCCCGGAGCACGGGTTTCAGAGCTTCCCAAAGGGTTATAGCGTCCATTTCGGGCTGATCATTGCAGTCCCAGTACCGAGAGATGGCTTCGCGCATGTGTGACCTGTAGTCATCTTGTTGTAGCTGCCATGTAGACAAACGCCACCGAAATGGCTGTCGTGTCTTACCAAGATGCACATCCACTGCAACTGGAGAGTGATCCGACAGGCCACGCGGGAGTATAGACGAAGAGGCTACTCTCCCCATCCAGTTATTAGGAACAAACAAGCAATCAAGTCTGGAGAAGGATTTGTGCACCGCTGAGACGTATGTATATTCTCGGCTATGCGGGTGATGGTATCGCCATGCATCGATCCAACCCATCCCCCGTACCATACCATTCAATTTAGTGGGGACGTGTGTCATAGGCCCCCCATCTGATCTATACCTATCCATGCGTCCATCCATGACATCATTCCAATCTCCGCCCACTATAGACATGACACTAGGTATGGCAGCCCAGACATCAAACAACTTCTCAATGAGTGCTTCTTGCAGTGGGGGTGGGGCATACACACTGCCAAAGACCATCGGCTCATCTCCCACCATTCCTTTAATAAATATAAATCTACCTTGAGCATCCACCCATTGCGTCTCATGTGTGTAGGCCAGTCGGTGATGTACCAGAATCGCCACTCCCCGTGACCCCCTCACAAAGCCTGCGTGGAACACTTGTTGGTAGCCATAGCGTTGTAAGCTAAGTGTTTTATTGCCCAGAAGGTGAGTTTCTTGCAAGAAGAGCACATCCGCTCTTTCTCTCTTCCCCAACCGCAATACCGCACCCCTCTTTATTTTGTCAAGCATTCCACGGACGTTCCAGCTCACCACTCGAAACAACGCCCGTGGGGGACTAGTCTCATGTGTATCACCCGCCATCTATAGGTGAATAGATTGAAGTCCTGAGCTCTCGAGGCCACACAAACTCCAGTGATAGCAACCAGACTTGAACGTGTACTGTGCCGAAAACAACCATCCCACCTCCCACAAACCCCCTCCCCCACCCCGCCCCCCGATCCCATGTACCCCCACCAACTCTCCAACCCCCTCCATGTCCCCAACTTTGTCTTTCCCCCCTCCACCCCTCCCTATACCTCAGTAACATTGAAGTATCTGTCACGGTATAGACAGTCTTCAGCCCCCAACGGGAGACCCCCAACCTTCTATGCCAATGGATCCCCACCAACTGCCCACCCAACCCCAACTAACCCGTAACCCGACTAACTACTTTGGTTCTCGGGGTGATGTCCGCCCACTTATGGGCATCCCCCGACCAACAGCTCGTCCCACACCGCTGTCCTGCAGCAAATCACGTGGTGGCGTCCATTAGAGAGCTTCAAGGCGTTAAGTATCATCATGGCTCCGGAGCCGGGGCCTCCGCTGCGTCGTCGCCTCCCGACACGCCATCTGTGGGAGGTCGGTTCTTCTGAGAGCGTGCCCTCCAGTTACTTCTGCTACGCGATCTCCTGGGAGTCCTCGAGGTTCTCGTCGCAGAGGAGGAATCAGAGTTGCGTCTCGGGGGGGTATGCACCTTAACTCTGACCGTCTCATCTGTCCATTCAAAGACCTCCTCCGGAGTGTTGAAGAACTGTGTCTTGGACTGAAACACTACACGCAGGCGGGCCGGATAGAGCAGGGCGTATTGGATTTTAAGTTCTCGTAGCCGAGCCTTCGCTGCAGTGAAGGATTGTCGCTGTTGCTGTACCAGTTTTGTGTAGTCCGGAAAGATCAGGACTCTGTGGTTCTCATACATCAGGGGCTCCTTAGCTCGCGCCTGACGGAGGATAGTGTCACGGTCATGGTAGTTAAGCAGTTTGGCGATGACCGGACGGGGGCGAGCTCCCAGCGGTGGTTTCGGGAGAAGCGCACGGTGCGCCCGTTCAATAATGAAGCATCGTGAAAGAGAGTCCGGGGGGAGCCACCCCTCCAGCCATTGTGTCAGGAATGCCTCCATGTTGCCTTTCTCGCAGTCTTCCGGCAGACCCACGAATCGCAGGTTATTTCGTCTGGCCCGTCCTTCCGCGTCCTCAGCCCTGAGCGCTAGGCCCTTCTGTAGCCCCTCCAGAGTGGCCACCTTCTTCTTAAGAATGACCACGTCGTCCTCCACCTCCGTGATTCTGGTTTCAGTTTCCGTGATTCTGGCCACAGCATTTCGTAGGTCCTGGCGGAGCAGCGTAACATCGGCCCCAACAGCCCCAATTTTTGCGTCCAGCATGTCCCTCGATTGCGTGATCGCCGCCATCAGGGCCGCATTATCCGGGCCAGGTCCTGGGCCAGGCTGGCCCCCGGACGCTCCTGCTCCACCGCTCGGTCCCGTAAATTTATCAATGGGGCCCTGCTTCGTAGTACCTCCACTGTTGCCGCCCCGCGTCATGATGAGGAGCGGGCCCGGCGTCCAAGAACCCTCCGGCCACTGGTAGCCTCCCCTCCGGCCAGGTACCCCCGTGAGTTGATCCCCGCCGCGTCCTGACCTCAGAGGGAAAGTAGGCACGTGTCCAAGGATGTCTGCGTGGCTGCTTGTGGAATCGTCCTCCTGCAGTGCACCACAGCCCCCTTGTAGCAGCCACAGGAGTATGCCCTCAACTCAGATCGCAAGTCCAGGGATAGGAGACCCCCAAGGAGGCCCTGCACCACAGGATCGTCGAGAGCCTCGGCCAATAGGGGGGGAAGTCCGGCCATTAGAGGGCGACCGGGATCCGGTTGTAGCTCGCCTTCAGCCCCTGGCAGTAGCCCACTCTAGTCCGGGCAGACCCACGGTCCGTCCACCACAGTTGCTGTCGCGTACTTCACCACCAGGGGGGGAGGGGAGAGAGGGGGGGGAGTCTGCAAGAAAGGGGGTGCCCCCGGGAGAAGGGGCGAAGGCAAGAGCCCCCTAGCACTCCTGGGACCCCTGGCCCCCGCGGTCCGACTCGGCCGCCGAGTGGGTTCGGCCTGTGGCGATGAGTGTCTCCCCCCTCCTCAGTGGCGCTCGTCTCCCCTCGCCAGCTCACCTCACAACCGTCTGTGGTCCAGCTCCAGGCTGCCTCCGCAGTGTCCTCGGAGCCCTCGAGTCCTCCGGTCCCAAGTAGGGGTCAGTAGGTCCGGGGAGCCGGCTCAGGCCTCGCGGCCGACCCCGTCGCCGTCTCACTTCCGGCCGGACCTCTCGAAACTCGAGGTCCCGGCTTCAGCACGTCGCGCAGGCCCCACCTTGTCAGGCTCTCAGCGTCGGTTCGCGTGCTCGGTATGTGCCCAAATCGCAACCGGAGCCGCCCCTCCGCCACCGGCAGCTAAGCGTCTGGTCTGGGAGTCCGCAGGTCGGGGATATGCAGGATAAATGGCGCGGATAATGCACAGGCGGGACGGAGCTCACTCAAGCTGCGTCCGCCATGCTTGCCGCCTTGGCCACGCCCCCTTGTTGTCTATATTCTGTCTAGTCGATATTATGTCCATTCTATATTTTGGAATCGATATTATTGCTATTCTATTCGATATTAAAATGTTCTAGTCGATATTTTGGTAGTCTATATTCTGTCTGGTCGATATTATGTCTATTCTATATTTTTAACTCGATATTCTCTCTAGTCGAAATAAAAAACTCGATATTTTGACTCTATACCGGTATGTACTACCTGAAATGTACTATCGCAACAAAGATCATTCATAAATAGTCAAGTCTTCAAAAAAGTGATATGACATCACGTATACTGCTATGATAAAGCCAGAAAAAGGCATCATCAAATAACCTTAATTTAAAACGTAACATTTTTCCACACGAGAAATCTTTAACATGACAACTTTATCCATTCTTTATTTCCCTGTATCAAATCAAACCTTTGGAAAGCAAGGCATAGTCTGTATATTCGCTTTACCTTTAGCCCCGGTTCTAGGCAAAAGGTGTGTGATCAGTGCCTGAGCCGGTGGTTGTAGGTGGGGACCACCTGCACCTATTTTTCCTCAACTGACTTTGATCCAGAGTATGAGAGAGAAAAACACAAAAGGGGCACCTGTTTTTCCTCAACTGACTTTGATCCAGAGTATGAGAGAGAAAAACGCAAAATGGGGCAAGAAGAAGGAAGAGAAAGCCAAAAAATACAGTGACAAAGGGGGAAAGCAGGTATGAAAAAGAACCAGCAAGAAAGAGAAAAAGAGTCAGGGACTGTCTGGTGTTGTACTAAAGCAATATTAGGTAGAACTAAGACAGCACAGCCTTGGTATTTGGCAAACCAATCTTCTATTACATTTGCTTCAGGCTTCCAAGTAAAACTGTGGGCACCGGCACCTATTCTTGCACAAATTAAGCACTGTGAGATCCAGAAAACGCCCCTTTAAATCTCTTCAGGAAATTGTTTAAATTCATGTAAGCTGCACTGTTGGTATTTACAGTAAAATTATATCGGCAGAAGGGAGTACCCATATCAGATGGCAGCGGAAGAATTAAGAAGCATCCTTTGTACTGTACTAATTAACCCCTCCGATGCTCATGACGGAACCGCTCCGTCACGAGCCTCGGGTGGGCTGTGCTGGTGACGGAGCGGTTCCGTCATGGCCCGCTCACCGCGCCTGCGCGGCGCTGGTTACGCGCCTGCGCAACGCGTTCTATTAAGCGGGCGGGCCGTGACGGAACCGCTCCGTCATAAGCACAGCCCACCCGAGGCTCGTGACGGAGCGTTTCCGTCACGAGCATGTGAGCGCCGCGCGGGCCCCCCAACCCCCTAGCGCTGCGGCGGAATTGCTGCCGCAGCGAAGGGGTTAAAAGAATCAATTGATTTCTGTTTTTAATTAACTTGTTAATGAATTGTAGAAATTATGTTGAGGCATTTTTTGGACATATGGATAACTGAAATACAATGAGAATGACTGTGACTTAAATACTGATGACATTCTACATATAATTATTACAAGTATATTGGTTTACAGCCATGTGATATTATGTTGAATCCAGAAACATCACAACCACTTTTAAAATGTGAAACTCTTGGTGGGCAGGTACAAATGGAAGATGCTTTGTTACTTTAAGCTACATACTGTTGCCTACGGGGATTGGCAAACTGATACAGCATGAGAGCCTAGGTAAACTCGATACAGCTAGCTAATCACAGAGAACAGAGATTTGTGTCCTGATTAAGTACAAGTATGATGAAACAAAAGTACATATATGTAGTTAGTTCATTGAAAATGTACGATCTGTCATCCTATTCGGTCTTTTTGGGATCTCCATTCAGTGCTTAAAATAATAGGTTCTAGGGCCCCAAATATTTCTCAGGATGCCACTGCAGGTTTCCCCACCTAAGGCCCCTGCCAGCGCTGCCAAATACCATTACTAGTGGCATCTACTGAGCAATTAGAGTTCTACAAATGTGCCAGTTTCTGCTACACTAGGCGACTCAAAGTGACTCAAAGCTGCAAGAATGGCCTGAGCATCATGGTATTATTACTTTTGTAATCATATATTTAATTGTTAAATACTTTGCTCGTGTGCTTTTTTTTTTTAATATACTGACAGCGCCACCATGCATGGGACTGTCATACACATGTGGTGTTGCTGAGTACTGGCAAACACTGGCAACTGCCAACATTGGCATAAATTAAGCACTTCCTTGATTCAACACAGAGTACCATAAGAATAGGTAGCATGCTTTTCATATTTTGTGGTTAGCTGCATCTGTAATTATTAGGCCTGACTGATAATGAACGGTAACTTTATTTTGAACTTTCATTCATATCTGCCTAATTAAGGAACATTTGGGAGTCAAGGACATAGGGTTGTTCACATATATATATATATATATATATACGCACACATAAAATACAAATATAAAATAAATATATAACATACAAAAATATAACCTCTGAGCTGTGTACGCAGGCTATCAGGGCTCTGAAGATGCTAAAATTCTGTCCTCCATGTTCCCACAGATACTTTGGAAAATGTATGCGTTTTCATATATATCTCTTTTACCAGCAACATCAGCTTAATAGCCCGTGTAATGCAGTGAGTACAATTGTTTCACATTACTCAATATTCATAATACCTAAGGAAGAACTTTAATGATAGGCTAAGGAGAGCTCCTGAATGAGAACAGGTGCAACAATAATATTGAAAAACCAAAGGAAATGATGGACGGAGCGTTGACAATACAAGCACTCACCCCCAGTCAACTGATCTGGGTTTAATCCATCACCGTTCTTTAGCCCACTCTGCCACCCCAGTTCAGACATGGCCATATGCAAATCAGTCTGACCCTGTGCCTCATGGGAACAGTCCAGCCCGAACTGCCAAGTCATGCCTTCCCTGGACCGGAAACAAGCTACCGAGGACCGGTTTCTGGCATTTCAGCCGTCTTCAGCCCGGCTTGCTTGAATCCAGTGGCAAAATGAGCAAGGGACTCATGTCTGAGCATACCCTGCCAACTTATGGCGAACAAAGAAAAACCAAAGGAAATGATGGACGGAGCGTTGACAATACAAGCACACACCCCCAGTCAACTGATCTGGGTTTAATCCATCACCGCTCTTTAGCCCACTCTGCCACCCCAGTTCAGACATGGCCATATGCAAATCAGTTTGACCCAGGTCAGTTGACTGGGGGTGAGTGTTTGTATTGTTAACGCTCCGTCCATCATCTTAAGTCTTTCTTAAGTCTGTCTTAAATTTGTCTTAAGTCTGTCTTAAGTCTGTCTTAAGTCTGTCTTAAGTTTGTCTTAAGACAAACTTAAGACAAAATCCTAACTTCTGTGAATACCAAAAGTAGCAAGTTCATTCTGTGAATGCCAAAAGTAGTAAGTGCATTCTGTGAATACCAAAATAGTAGTAAGTTTAGGACTGAGCCTTAAGTTCATTCTGTGAATCGTGCCCAATATATTTTTTTTTGTATATCTCTGGTGCACCATTATGGATGTTGCATGTAGCAGGAATGTTAAAGAGAAACGTATGTATCTGAAGCAGCCCATGTTTTCGAAGCACTGTAAAATGTGAATAATATTGCACAATTTATATCATGATTTTAATTGCATCATAGAAAACACTCTAGTAGAAGTAATGGAAATCCTGGCCAAAAAACCATGCATAATTGCAAGTCAGCTGTTCTTATGGCAGAAAGGTTAGATCAAAAAATCAGATTACTAAAGGGTGATATGTAATAAGGGGTTGTTTCCCTTAATCAATGGTTCTCAGGCATGACAAATAATCTAATTGCAATGGTGGTCGCCTCTTATGAGATGTGTGAATCTAGGTGCAATGATGGTTTCTATAATCATGATTCTAAGGCAAATAAGATATAGAATGTGAGAGTTGGCTCCCTATTAAGGCGGTGGTGGCAATTTCTTGCCAGTGTGGGGATTCACGCTGCATATTTAATGCCTGAATTAAAAGCTGCATGATTATATGAAGAGTGGGGAGCAATGCAAGGTCAAGGCAGGAGCTGCATATGTCACCAGTAATTCCCCTTTTCTCAAAGAACCCCTAGGGTTCTACTCTGAATATTCACTAACACCTCATCCTCTGAGTTAACAAAACCAGGGGTGGCTCCTCCGCTAAGGCGGAGGAGCGTCGCCCCACTGCTCCCATAGCAGGAAAAAAAATCAAATAAAATGATAATAACCTCGTTATCATTTTAATTTTCAGAGCTACTGGGCTGGGTTAGGGCGGGTGCCATAGGGGGAGGGGTGGTTCATGCACCTAAGTGAGCAGGATGGTTTAGCCGGGCGTCTTGGGCCGGCCAAACAGTCATGCGCACTTTGCATGTTCCCCACCAGACTGTAATGCGCAGCCTGGTGGGAAACATGCACAGGCTCCCTGTCCCATCTGAGTGCTGAACCATGATGCTCAGACCAATCACAAGGCTTCATTGTAGAGGTGTGATTGGCTTAGGGGAGCATGTGTGCTTACGAGGCTCATTAGGAAGCAAAGAAGGGGCAGAGAAGGAGGCAGCATGAAGAAGTGTTTTAAAAAAATCTATTTTGTCCCCACCTCCGTCACCCCCGTTCCCTTCCAACCGCCACCGGTAACATTAACTCCAGAGAGCGACCTTTCCGGATGCTGTTTGGGTCACTCATAACGAGGCCCTTTATGATGTGTTTGTGTTGACATGCATGCATTGATGAGCTTGCAATAAAGTGCCTCCCAAACACACACTTTACATTGACCACAAGCTACAAAACCATCATCCAGTAAGCAAAAGTGTCTTGAACCCCCCCAAAAAACCCTCTCGGTTCACATGTCTGATTCACACCATTACCTCTCCCAACAGTGCAGTGGCCGTGAGTTTAGCAGAAGGTATACTGAATCAGGGCTGTCAGCCAGTGGCTTCATCGATGAGTGAGAAGGCAGTAAAATGCTGAACGAAAACCATCAAGAAATGTTGCCTGCAAAGGCACTGAAATCCTTCACAGCTCGTGTGACATATATCTGTGATTGTCACCAGCAATGAGTGACAGTTGACAGGTGTGCTGAGCAGTATATCCACTTTTGATTTTAGTAGCGCAGAGGGCATGCCCCCTATTTGCCAGTAGCCAGATGATGTTGCATTAGGCAGTATATATACTGGTATTAATAAGGCAGCAATACTAGCTCTATGATTAAAATGGCTGCTGGAACAATGGGCCAACTAATAGCAACAGAAAATTACACATCAAAACAGCCAGCCTATTCATCGTATGATATATGGTACATTATAGATCAAGGTCGTCGAACGTCGTCATGGTAGGGCGTTCCATTCCAGATTTTCAGGCTATCTACGTTTTATACATTTTCATACAATTAATCTCAACAGAAACAATTTGCATGGTCAGAGGTGATAATGAAGTTTGTCCTCAATCAGCCAAGCACAAGCCCTTGCTGGACAATCCTTTCTTAGCTAATTGGGTAAAGTAAAAGTAAATTGTATATGGAGGTTTTGAGCAATTGGAGGTGAGAGAAGCCAAGAATTTTCTTGAGTACACAGCACAAAAATGCAGGCACATATTACAATTGCAAAAGCTGCAGATATCTAATGCATTCTCAACAGCAAGCAATGCTGTAAAGATAGTTTGCACCGCATCCTTAACCCTCTTTAAGTTTGAGGCTATTCATCTGTGTAAGGTCATGTTGTTTACATCTTTCTGCTACAAACATGCGCGGTCTAACAATTATGTCGAAATCACATTCGTCTGTCACTGTCTTTCTTATGATTTTTGTGTTTAATAAACATTTTATTACTACCACTGAACTTTTCATTTTACCCACGTTTCGCATATGGTATTTTTGTCTGTCTTCAATTCAAGGTTTCTTTTCGGTTTGGGTGTGATGCTAAACAAAGTAGAAAAGTCCTGGGGCTTCACTCGATTTCCCTGAGCCATTGGGTGAGGTAACACGGTGCAGCAGAATGACATAATTTATAATGCACTAAACACAGAAAGTTGGAGACTTTTTCAAAGTGCAGTCCCTAGCCGGATGCTAAAGCGATGGAAAAAAACATGCATGCGTCTTTCTCTTGGAAATCCGAAGCATGAGTTCAGATTTTTTTTTTTATAAATTGTTTTTATGGATAAAGTGCATGACAGACAGATAGACAGCAATTACATACAGTATTCACAAGTTACATATAACACCGCATCTGGTACAAAGGCCGGGAAAGCATATACATTAAGCAGTTACTTCTCTGTCTCTATTTCTATGCAATTCCAATTCCACCACAGGTGATACACATATCTCCCCCTATAGGAATTCCACTTCAACCATTTCCTGTCCCACTTCTTCGGGCACCCCCTAGTTATAAAATACTTTTTTCTCTGCTCCCATACACCTATCGAATTCTTTCAGCCATACTGTCAGTGCAGGTGATACCACTCCGCCCTACCCCCTCTCTATCTCCCTCTTGACTAGTGTGTAACCCAGCGTCGCCAATTGTTGTTCCGTTTCAGTCAGGTCTGTATCTTCCCATACATTAAGCAAACCCAGGTGTGGCGTCAGGCTTAGAGTCTTCCCCAATGCAGACTGCATATGAGTTGTGGCCCTGTCCCATAGATCCCGCACGAGTGGGCATTCCCACACCATATGATAAAAGGTAGCTGGCTGCCAGAGCCCTTCAAACATAGGTCATCCTGCCTAGAACCGATTTTTGCTAGTGTTATTCCCGTCAAATAGGAGCGGTGTAGGATACGAAGCTGTATTAGTCTGAATCTGAGCATAATAGCCGCCTCTCTGGGCGACATAAGCACCTGTCGCCAATCCTCCTCGTCAATCAGCCCGAAGTCTCCCTCCCAGTGTTCCTTAATCTTTCCAAAGGTATCAGACAAATTATTACTAAGTTTTTTATAGGTCAAGGAGATCGCCTTGGACTGCAGCAGCCCATCCAACCAGCGATCCTCGAGGGGTGACGATTCTGGTATGTCCTCGCAGCTAGGGAAAGCCGCCCGCAAGGCATGTCTAATTTGCAGATACCTAAAAATCTCTCCTGGGGCCAAGTGGTAGGTCTTTTGCAGATCCTCAAATTTGAGAATAGCTCCTTTTTTAACCAGGTCATTGACTGTCGAGATACCGATGACATCCCACCTATCGAACCCCTGGTAATAGCAAAGCATGCCGAGTTTCTGTGAATACCACAGTGGCATTGCCTTGGTGAGCACTCCCGCCCATCCCAGACGTGAGTTAGCTAGCCGTCAGATCTGCACCGTATGTAAAGTGGGGCGAATATACCGTTGCTTCTTGGTGTGGGAATACTGGGCCCCCAGATAGCCCGAACAATCCATCTGATACCTATCTAGGGCGCATGAGTTCAGAGTGTGTGAGAGTCTCGTACTGCGCACTGTGGGCGGCATGTAGAGCAGAGCTCTTCAAACTTTTTGATGCCCAGACCCCCCTGTCAAATTATTTTAGGCGTTAGGGCCCCCTCCTGATAAAACTTTCAAGAACCCGGTACTCCTTATCATCGACAACTATCAACAATAATAAACGCCCTAAACTCCCACAGCAAATATTTTTTACGGTGGAGGAATAATATTAAACAGTGATTAGCAAACCAAAGGTCAGTAAGCGTGGGGGCGTGGTCAAAGGTGTAGCTTAATACAAAGGGCCTCATTTATGAGGAATTGGCATAGGGCAGCGCTGTAAGTCTTCTTGCTGTGCCTCCCTATGTCAATGTGAAAGGGCTGGAATGCACTGTATTTATGAAATAAGGTGCATTCCTGTTATTTTCCCTTGTGTTGCCGCACAAATTGCTGCATAGCACCAACATAGGCAGGATTGTTTTTGTACAGCAATGGTCAGAATCCTTCAAAAAACCAATCCCAAGAGGTGCTTTCCTCTTTCTATTTGAGCTGCAGAATGCAGTACACAGGAAAAGAGGAAAGAATGAGGAGAAATTAAAGAATTTCTCCCCAATATGCCTTCCTTGGGGAGGCGTCTGTTTTTGGAGCTACCACAGGTTTACTTGATTTTGTAAATATGGGGCAGCATCAAAAACCATAGGTGTTGCGTGGGAACCCCATGCAAAGCCTATGGAACACCTCCTTGGCGCAGAGTAAGGCAATGCAAAGACTTGTGCTGCTATGTCTTACTCCATATCTATGAGGCCATGCAAAGCTATACAGGGTGACTTTGCACCGTCTCATAGGTATGGCAGAGATACTTCCTCTGGCAATGCAAGCCTCTCATAAATACGCCCCAAAATAATCTGTATGTGTTTTAGGTCTTTCAACGTTAATAATGGGCAGCGTAATAAAAAATACATTTTAAAAGTTGTTACTTAGTGTGAAATGTACTGTAGGACATTCTGAAACCTCTATTAGTTAATGCGCTGCAGAGGTCTATATGTAGCCAGAGAGCCACAGAATTAAATCTTGATTGGCGCATTGGAGAATAGAAACTTGTATATTTACTGCTACAAGGTCACAGCCTATGACAGAAAGCACTGTGAATATGTAAGTCATTATTTTATACTTGCATTACACACAGTGTAAGAGTGCTGCAAAACGTGCAAATAGTTTTACAATAAAATAGTGCTTCCAAAATGTAGATTTTAGTAATACCAGAGCATAAGTAATACAATTTATTTTACATAACTGTCCCTTCAACACCTCCCTAGGGGCACTAAGGGCTGTGTAAATACAATTAAAATTAAAAGCATGCACTTCACAGCCCAGTTGTTAACTCTTTGCACTACCACTCAAAAAAACAAATCTTTATCATCACAAAGCTTGGAGGGATTTGAACAATTAAAGCCAGAACAGGCTCCCAAGCACTATTTACAATTGCAGATTAACTGATAGGCACATTTGCATTTCATTCAGGCAAGCAAGTACTCTGGCATGCAGGATTTTCCAGGACCAGAGGTTCAGTTCACAAAACTTCAGCTGATAACCATCTAAATTAGCTGTCCCAGGACAGCTGTCTTTTCCCAAAACGAAAGCAAATGTTTTTGATTGCAGTCACAAGTGAAATTAGAGAATGTGCAACCTCCTTCTCAGGACTCGAGGACCCCTGGGGGGGGGGGTGGGGGGCGCGCCCCACAGATTGAAGACCTCTGAAGGGAGGCTGGGCATGTGTGCAGGCTCATCTTAGGGGGAACCCTACTGGGGATGGAGATACACTACAAAGTCTGTTTTTTTGTACTGTGACGCGTGGTAACGGCTGCGTTAAAATGGCTGTGTACCGGTTGGCACTATAAACCTACCGGACTGTGATGTAGGTAGCCTACTGAGAGCTCCCAGTGGTCTAGAGGATATGGGGAAATTGGTGATGCTCTCCACATGTCTTCTGACAGAGCGTGGCCGACACGCTAAAGTTGGTTCTGGGTAAGCCTTACTCAATCACTTCTACCTCAGAAACGGTGCACCCATGACTAAATTGCGGGCTGTGCAGCAATGTTAAAAGCTGATTGGTTTATGGTGCTGCAATGTCTGGGAGCTGCATACGTAACAATTGGATACAGCTGGAAATAAGCAGAAGTTCCAAAGAGGTTGGTCCCTACTGGCCATGGAACAGTTGATTTGTAATGTAAATGGGGCTTCTTTCAAGTCTCAATGGAGGGAGCCCCCCATATAAAATAATGTGGGGAGGTCTTTCAGGCATGGTGATTCCTCCCCGCTGGAGGTCTTTGGCCTTGTTTGACTAGAAGTGAAGGAGAACAGTGTCTCGCTGGGCGATGGAATGGGCCTGTTGATTGAGTGGCCTCCTGTAGCAGATGGGGCCATACTTACCGTACTTACTCTCTGGCATTCTATGGGTGTGGTGGCTGCGATTCTCCTCTACTGAGTAAAGGGGTGGGGGCGGGGAGCAGAGGTTGGGATAATTAGGAAGAAAGAAGGGGTTCAAGTTGGAGTCTAGTTTACAGGTCTCATAAGTTTTTTTAATTGCTAAATCTTCCCGCTGCCTCCCATGTTTTAACAATGCCATAGTAATCAATCTCGACTCCTCCGGCTGTAGGGTGCAATAGAGATACTTGTACTGTTTTTTGATCATTGCAGCTCCAATAAAAAGGTTTACATAAAAACAGGACTAAGATATTAGAATTACCAGACATCACTGACCTGACCGAGTGGCACATAATTCTTCCTATACATTTTAACTTGCAACCACCAAAACGAAATCCCATTCCACCATCCTGAAATAATTTTCATATCTTAAAGATAACAATAATAACTGGAGGCTCTGAAGGAATCCCTGCTTTTGATCTGCCACCTCTTTCTGACAATAGGCAGATTTGCAGATTGTATGGGTGTCTAAAAAACTACTCCTGCAAAAGAAAACAGTCCCAGATTTGTTTTTTTTGTGTTTTCTTCTCACTAAAGTAATGAGGGATCAGACAACAGCAGAACAGATTTAACAGACCATTGAGCAAAGTATCATAAATAATTCACTACAAAACTAGACTCTAAAGATGACTGCAACAAACACTGGAAATGTCAAATGCAGCTTAGAACAAAGCAGCTTAGGGGAAATTTCTTCCATACTATACGGTCCATAGTTTTTACAAACCAAAGCAAATGGATCAATTCGGCCACAAATTAGCACCACACCAATTACACTGATAGGAGGGAATTCAAGAATAACATGTTTAAGCACAGATATTACATTAGTATAATATTTCAAATGAAATAAGCCTTTTCACTTGTCAGCAGTCCAAACCATAAAAAAAGACAATGAACAACGGTTGGATAATTTTTCTAGTTCCTTTTATTAGGGCACTTTAACGATCTAAGGTGTGCGGCGCTTACATCATTCATGGCAACACACATTGTTTTCTAAGTTTACTAAGTCAGCCCCCTTCATCCACTGGCTTCCTTTGCTCCAGAAATCTCATCCTTAGGCTGAATCCGCCTCCAAGACAACTTTCGTCTCCCCATATCCCTACTACCTGTTTTAGTGTGTTAGAATGCATGAAGGGCTATTTTACACATGAAATCAGATGGCGGGCAGAAGGCCTGGACTGCCCGTTTTTCCCTCTGGATATTTCTCTGGGTGGCTGGGGCCTTTGGAGGCTGCTTTTTTTTTTTTTTTTTTAGAGTTTTATATAGCGCTAACTAGACCCGAATCGAATCAGGTATCAGAGCGCTTTACATATTTTCCAGTTACATTATTACATGAGGACACACTTTCATTTTAGGCACGGGGAGATTAAGTGATTTTCCCAGAATCACAGGAGGTTTTGGCGTCGTTACCGAGACTCGAACCCAGATCCCCAGGTCCGAGGTCGAGCGCCCTAGCCGTTAGGCCAACCCCTCTCAGGTGGTCGCTGATGGATTCCTCTGCCATTTTCTTCAGCTTCTCCAGGTGATTACATCAAGCACATGGGGAAAGGTGGGCTTCATGAGAGAGATAAAGAGAGAGGAAGGCATGTGAGGGGGGAAGGAGAGAGAGAAAGAGAGAGATGAGAGAGGAGGGGAGCAGGGCTTGTTTGAACATGTTTGCCAGGGCTGATTTTGGTTCCTAGTCCGCCCCTGGTAGGCAACCAAATAAAGGAATCTTTTTTTTCTGTAGCATCCATTTTTCAGACACTTTTTGCTGTACATTAATACAACAAGTTTAATTTCAGAGCAGAACGTACACACCTGAACAGCGAGCCATACAAACGTCATACATATTATTGCCTTTGCCCTTGTTGAATGAGTGACTTCTATGTGCATGTAAAAACCGGCTAAACTAGCAATAAACAACATGCTTCGTAGACATTTTAAAATCCACTCTTACCTTGCAGCTGGCAGAAGGTCGTGATGAACTTGCTGGTCAGAGACTTCATGTCGTTATTAGCCAGAGAGATGATGTGAATTTTCTCTGTGACATTTGTCATCACTCTGTAAATACCAACAGGGAATGCCTTCAGCTGGCAATTTGCTAAATCTGCAATGGCACAGGAGAAAGGGGAAAATAATGAGAAGCGAAACACGAGAAATGTGATATTAAAAATTAATACATAAAATGTAGTAGAAAGAATGCAAAAGAAAACATTTTTGTTTGGTGGTAGAAATAAGCAGGTTTCCACAGTTGACTGCCTATACTGCAGCGACTGCTTATTATTTCAAGAACAATCACAATTGAAAGGACTTGTTTCTACTTTGAATTTGCACATGGTATTTTCTTGGATGAAGTCGCTCCTGTGAAACATGGTTTTTATAAGTCAAGAAAAATAAATGCCTTTATTGGGTCGTTTTCAAATTCATAGCAATTATTTAAATTGCAAGCTGTCAGCACTGCTCCAAAGTAGCAAAATTATATACAATGAAGGGATGTAATCCATAGTGGGCGATTTTAAGCCATCCGTCAAGGTGCAAGAACAAAAAACACTTGAGAGTTCAGCCGGTCAATGATATTTTCGCACATGAAGTAACCGAAGCATTAACGCAAGCTTCTGTTATATAAGGAGTTAGCACCACCTTCTTTACAGTTGCTGTTAGTTGTCAGCTTGTTTAAAAATTGGTGCTTGCACTGCACAAATCAGTTGAATTATTGGGATTGTAACTGCATATTTGGCCCCCACCAGGGGCCAGGGTTCCTTGTTTTGGAGGGGCCACTTCAGCACTTAAGCCATAAGTGGCGGCTGCTATCGTTGCTTAGTGATGAGGCGTGGGGGGAAACATTAAATCCAAACGCATAATTAAAATAATTAAAATTACACTTACCTGCTGCTCCGTTGGCCGTCGCCTTGCTCCTCTCTCTCCATCCTTGACTCCGGCTGTACATTGCGCAGGCTCCCAAATGCCAATGCCATTGCTTCTCTCATGCTGGGAAAACTATTCCCAGCATGAGAGAAGCGCTGGGATTGGTCTGAGCGGCTATGTTTGCTGCTCAGAAAGTGCCTGGGAGCCTGCGGTGTTTCTCCAACCTGGCTGTGCACCACAGCTGGGTTGGAGAAACCTAAGTGTGCATGTCTGTTTGGCCGGTCGCGCACTTAAAAGTGCCCACCACTCAGCAGTCAGACAGGCAAAAATAAAATGATAATAAAATGCTTTTATTATAATTTTATTTTTCCTCTTTTAGCAGGGGGACTGCACTCCTCTGCTATAACGGAGGAGCCACCCATGTAGGCCATGTCACTGCCTGCTGGCAGAATGCGTACAATGGCATGGCATATGAAACAGTTAAACACTCGTCAAAGCCTTTCCGGAGCAGAAAAACAGAATTACAAATCTGTTATGTAATATTACTGGCAGACAGATGACCAGCAAAAGGGTATGGCAGGTCACATGGGGGCAATCCACCCTTTAGAGCGTCCCTCAACCCTTCTGGGGGCTCCCATTGAACCCCTGACAAATGAATATTTGTCCGGTCTGGGTGACTCGGGCCCCATATCACTATCTGCAGGACGGGCCCCATCATTTTCTGTTATGCCACTGCCCAACACATTCTCTGCTTGGGTGCATTAAATACATTTTAATGGTGCATTACTACTTAAAAACCCACTTACCCTGTAATGTATAATGTTCTGCATTTGTATGGTGTGGCTGCATTGTTGAAATACATGACTTCTGTATTTCAGGTTCAATCAAACTCAATTTTTAAATGTTGCTGTTTAACTGCAAGAAGACATATTGCAAACAAATCTGACTATGAGGTGATGAAAGCAATGTAGAAACTGGTTTTGAACAAAAAACTCAAAAACCTCCATACTATAAACAAATACATGAATTATGAATGTTGGACTTGACCCTCTCTGCAGAGTCACTTCCAAATGTTTTGTCTTCATCCTCATGTTTTGAATCCCTTTTTGTTGGGCTTAGGACTGTGTGCACTATACGACTACTAACCAATGCTAAAATGCGTGTGCTCTCTCCCTAAAATATGATATAATTGGCTTATACCCACTTGGCACACTTAATTTACCTGTATTTCCCTGGTAAAGTGGTACCACATGTACCGAGGGCCTGAAAACCGAATGCTACTAATGGGCCTGCAGCACTTAAGTAGCCTTTTTAATTATATTTCAGGCCTGCCATTGAAACCTGCGTGCAATTTGAAACTGCCACTTCAAACTGGCAAAATAATCCTTTTGCCAGGTGTAAACCTTTCATTTTAATATTATAAAACACGCCTACGGTAGGCCATAAACAGCCCACAGGGCAGAGTGCAGTGTATTTAAAACATTGTACAGGTACTTCAGGGTTTATATGTCCTGGTAGTGAAAAACTCTAAAATTCTTTTTTCACTTATGCAAGTCCTACCTCTCCCATAGGTTAAAACTGGGTTACCTTATTACATGTAGTAAGTGGTAACTTTTGTTTGGGAACAGGTAGAAATGTCATGTTTTTGGGCTCTAAAGAATTGTAATTTAAAATCATGTTTAATAGTACAGTCGGATTTGGAGTCACAATTCCGAAAAGGACACTTTTAGAAAGTTGCCATTTTCTTGTCCTAATCATTTGGTGCCTCCAGCCTGTATTCTGGGTCACACGGCTATCTGTACTTGGCAACTGACCTTTGTGTATTCCTCCCAGACAGTAACACAAGGGGGGAATGAGTGTTGGCAGGATGGGCCTTCCTGACTAGATGGGAGGGGCGGAGCTGTGCACAGCCTCACTTGCATTTCAAAGGAACTGTTTCAGCACTCACACACACAGAATTTCGCACTAGCCTTTTGTTTCAAATTCTGTTTATTAAAGTTTTTGATATTTATATAAGAATGCAGTACACATGCAACAAATTATCAAAGTAAGCCAAGAGTTACAGAGATCACATGTAGGTTACAGCATGGTCACGAGTTCTGTGGCATAAGAAAGACATGTTGATAGTTACACTTGCATCTTGTTGCAGGTAGTATTCTCCATACCTTTGTCCATCCACCCTCTAGAGAGGAGAACATAGAAAGGACACTTAATATACCTAAAAACTAACCAAAACCTTGATGTAATGGTGCAATTGAATCATCCCAACTGCAGACCACCAGCTGTACTGCTAGAACATTAGATATGGAATAGGTTGAGGGCCCTTAGTCGTCAACGGGAGGCCTTTCGATAAGTAACTCACCAGCGGGGACCATATGTATGCAAACCCTTTTCTATTGTCATCCACTATGTCTGCCATACGCTCCATAGCCAGCGCCCTCCACAGCCGAGCATGCCATTGGGTTAATGATGGTGCCTCTTGCTTTTTCCATGCAGCTGCTACTGCCATTTTAGCTGCCCCTAGGCAAAACCACATGACAGACTTATCACTCTGCATTTGGCATTTCAGGGTTGGGTCTCTTACTCCCAACAAGGTGTGTTCCATGGTGTGGGGAAGTGGGTAGCCTAACATGAGTTTGAGTTGGGATAGGATCTCTTTCCAAAAAGACTGGATGGAGGGGCAGTCCCACCAGATATGATAGAAGTCGCCCAGTAGCCCACAACCACGCCAGCACCTATTTGAAGTGTTGGGAAAGATCTTGTGTAGTTTCTGGGGATATAAGTACCAGTCGTACATAATTTTGTAGTGCGCCTCCCTTAGATATATAGAGCGATTGATTTTTGCTATGTCAGCCTCTAAACGCTCCCACTGCTTATCGGCTAAAGGGGTGTCCAAAACTATGTCCCAAAACCGTTTATTTCGTGGGGTCGACCTGGGGCTTAGAGCTTGTATGAGAGTGTACAGTAAGGAGATACATCCCTTGGAGGTGGATCTCGATTGAGCAAACTTCCCTATGGGCAGAAGGTACCTGGTGGCGGACAGCCACAACACGGGTTGCTGCACCTAATGTTTAAGTTGCAGATAGTGGAACTCCTCTTTGGAGGTTAGTGCAAATTGTTTCATGCATTCTTGAAAGGTGAGAAACTCACCTTGGTGAAACAGGTGGGAAATCGTGAGACAGCCTCCCTCCCACCATGCCTCAAAGGGTCCCAAGTGGAGCGCAGGGGTAAAAGCAGCATTAAGATCTATGGGTGTATAGGGAGATGGAAATGTGATCAACTGTAACCTCCCAGTGAGAGTATCCCAAACCTGCAGCATGGTGGATGTGGGTGTACTGATGTAGGCATTGGGCGGTCTGTCATGCTTGGGTTTCCACAATAGATCCCATATGGTTTGGCCAGTGATCTATCTTTGGGAAGCTAATATTTCTCCGAGGCACGCAGTGACCATTCTGTGATTACTCCAAGCTGTGCTGCCCTGCAATATCCCTGAAAATCCGGTAGTGCCAAACCCCCCTCCTTTCGTAGCCTTGTGAGCAGGCGATAGGGCAACTGAGCCCTCCCTCCCAGCCAGATGAATTTAGTGATCATTTGTTGCAGCTCCCTGAAGAGACCTTTTTCCACTGGAAGGGGTAGCCCCTGAAAGAGGTAAAACAAGCGGGGGAGCACGTGCATCTTGATAGCATTAATCCGGCTCAGCCAGGAAATTTATGCAGCACTCCGCTTGCCTAAGTCACTTTTCAGTTGGCAAAGAAGGAGAGGGAAGTTGGATTTGTGGAGATCTGAGATACGGGGTGAGCTTAACACCCAGATAGGTAATCTCTTTAGTTGTGCATCTGAATGGTGACACTCTCTCCACTTGTCGCCAGGCTTCTTTAGATAGGGTCAGATTAAGTAAGAAGGATTGGTTAAATTAATCTTAAATCCTGCCGCCTTCTCAAACAGGGCAAGGTCCCCCTGAATAGCCGGAAGAGAAGTCAATGGCTCCGTGACTGGCAGAAGCACATCATAGGCAAAGAGCGATATCTTATGATCGTCTGAGCCAAACCGCACCCCCGGTATATCCGGGTTAGCTCTAATTTTATGCGCTAGGGGTTCAATGCTTAAGGTGAAAAGGAGGGGGACAATGGGCACCCCTGCCTCGTCCCACGCGCTAAACCAAAGGAGGGGGAAGCAACACTATTGACCAGGACCCGAGATCTAGGAGAGTGATAATTGGTGCTAATCATCCCAATAAAAGTCTCATTGAATTCAAAGCATCGAAGCACTCAAAACAAAAAGGTCCACTCCATGCTGTCAAATGTTACGTTATGGTATAGTGGATTTATATCGCGCACAAATACTCACAAGTGTCCTTGCGCGCAAAATAACAGTGACCAGATGGAATGAAAACTTTTGCATGCCTAAAAAAAAGGTTTTTAGTTGTTTTTTAAAAAGTCTGAAGTCCTGAATGTGCCGTAGTTCCAGGGGCAGGGAATTCCATGTGATGCCTGCTTTGACAGATAGAGATTGCCCACCCCCCCCCAGCCGTATTCTGCGGAAGAGAGGGACCGCCATCCGTCGAAGGGTGGCTGAGCGCAGTGGTCTGTTGGGAACATAGAAAGCAAAGCGCTTCCTAATGTACAGTGGTCCAAGATCGTGCAGAGCTCTGTGTGCCAGAGTAAGAACCTTAAATTGCACTCTCTGAGCCACGGGCAGCCAATGTAGCTTGCGTAAATGTTGTTTTATGCTAGATCTTCCTGAGATGTTAAACAGAAGTCTAGCCACAGCATTCTGTATGATCTGAAGTTTATTTTGTAAGTATCCAGGAATACCCACATACAAAGCATTGGCATAATCAATGCGGGAGAGAATAAGAGCCGGCACAACCATTTCCTTGGCTGACCTTGCAAGCAGAGGGAAGAACCTTTCAAGTGACTCAAGGGTGCTAAAACAGACTCCAGTGAGTTTCTTAATTTGCACCGCAAACTGCAGGTCCTCTTCGAACCAGACCCCCAAGTTTTTTTTTTTTGCTGGAGCTCCCTCAGAGTTAGGACGCAGAGAGTCTGAAGGCCATAGAGACTCTCGAAAGGCAGGCGGGAACTACCCTATAAAAGAACCTCAGACTTGTCCCCGTTGCATTTCAGTTGGGCGTGAGCCAACCACCTAAACACAACTGAGAGACAATTCTGGGCAATTTCTATTGACAGGTCGGAGTCCTTCCAAGTAAATAGGAGCTGGGTGTCATCGGCATTTGCAATTATTTCTGCACCCATTTCCTCAGCCAGAAAAATCAGAGGAGTCAAGTAGATATTTAAAAGCAGAGGGCTCAAAGTAGAGCCCTGAGGGACTTCAGTGAGCATTTTCTTGGCAGTCGATGAAAAAGGAGGCATTCAAACCTGCTGGGAACGATCTTCTAAAAACGATTTGATCAAGTCCCAGGCAGAGCCAGCATTGCCTATATTAGACAGGCGCACAACGAATAGTTGGTGGGGCACCGTATTGAAGGCGGCAGAGAGTTCAAGTAAAATCAAGGCCGCTCTGCCGCCCACGTCCAGGCACTCCCTGATGGCCTTAGCCATCTCCACTAGCGCTGCCTTGGTACTATAAATAGCCCTAAAACCGGACTGCGCCGGATGGAGAAGGCCTGAAGTTTCCACATAGGCTTCCAGTTGTCGAAAAACTACCTTCTCGCAGACCTTAGTCAGTGCAGGTAGAAGAGATATAGGGCGATAGCTGATAAG
This sequence comes from Lissotriton helveticus, assembly GCF_964261635.1. Classification (NCBI taxonomy): domain Eukaryota; kingdom Metazoa; phylum Chordata; class Amphibia; order Caudata; family Salamandridae; genus Lissotriton; species Lissotriton helveticus. The sequence goes on along the minus strand of NC_136065.1, from coordinate 670,383,555 downwards.
TTTAGACGGGTCTAGAGAGGGCTTTTTCAGAAGAGGCAGAAGCTTAGCCTGTTTCCAGCTCAGAGGTACAACAGCGGTCAGTAAGGATAAATTGATAATCCTACTGACCTCTGGATATACCACCTCCGCAACTCCAGCCAGCACTCTAGCAGGACATGGGTCAGTCGGAGACCCTGATTTGAGGGATTTGAGAATGGCCAGGACATCTGGTCCGGCGATGGGCACAAAGTTCATAAAAGGTTGGACTAATGGAGTAGACACTGAAAGGGGTAGAAGTAGAGGAACCCTCGGTGGCAGAACGCCCGGCCCAAGACTGTCTTGGATGCTCTGTACTTTCTCAACAAAAAAGAAGATAGCTCCTCACACCATTGAGATGATACAGGAAGGACCGATTGTTCAGCAACAGGTGCCAAAAAACTTCTCACAATGGAGAAAATCTCCTTGCTAATGTTGTTAGCTTTTGCTATCCGTTCTGGAAAGAAACCACTTTTTGCCTCCCTAATAGCTGCATAGTAGTCTCTCTGAGCTTTGCGGGGAGCATTTTTGGCCAATGGACAATAATCCTGCCACCAGCACCGTTCCAATGTTTTGCAGCCCAATTTAAGGTCTCTGAGAGTGCCTGAATACCAAGGTTTAGATGGAGTTGCTCCCTCGAGGTCAACAGTGGGCGCCGGGCAAGTCATCGAGAGAACCCTAGAGAGAGCCGGAATGTCAATGTTCCACGCCGGATTATTATGAGCCGGAACTGAAGAAGAAGGATGTTTCCCTATAGACCAAGAAAAATTTACCAAATAATGATCTGACCAGGTGATCTGAAGGGGGTCAGACGCAGACAGGTCAAAATTGGAACATACCAGGTCTACTATATGTCCCCCTTGATGTGAGGGCGTTTTTATCCACTGGGTTAGGTGTGCCAGATCAAACATATCCTTTAGCTCCCTAGAACCCACGGACTCATGGCAATCTAAATGAATGTTAAAGTTGCCCAAAGGGAGGAAATTTGAAAAACGAAGGGCTTGAGGAATGATAACATCATCCAGGGCACTCAGGAAAGCTCCCGGAGGGCCAGGGGGGCCGGTAGATCAGTGTACTGCCCAGTGTGTAATGGGGCGATATGACGATGGAGAAGTCAAGCGCCTCCCATTCAATAACCCCCCTGTTGCCTCGCAGGATATGACCCACGTCTCCCTGAGCATCACTGTAATCCCGCCCCCTTTTCCTGCCTTGCGATACAGTCTTACAATTTTAAATCCCACAGGGATAGCAAGCTCGACCACCGGGGCGCAGGATTCATGGAGCCAAGTTTCAGTTATAAAAAGCACGTCTAAGTGATCGTCTGAAAGAAGCTTGCGTATATCAGGGGCGTGTTTGACCATGGAGCAAGAATTAATAAGTGCCGCTCAAATTCTACTCTCTTTCTCATTATATAGGGCGGGGGCAGGCTCCTTGGTGTGAAGGCAGAACTGACATGTGGGACAAGTCCAATAGGAACTCTGAAGGACTGCCCACTTCTCCCCACCAGTACACTTAGCATTATCCAGCGCCATCAGTTCCTCTCTACTGAAGGACCTCAGACCCCCTTGCTCCTCTAATGTGCGACGAGCAGCGTGGCTGGCACTGGATGCTCCTGGGTTGCGGACGGGCACAGACGGGCTTGACTTTGGCACGCCCACTGCACGGACACAGCATCCGGTTTAAGTCTGGACTGGGGGAGGACAAACAGCTAGACCGCTAACCTTGCCGCGGGCCTGTTCTAACAGATGGACAAAGCGTTAGTGTGTAAAAAGCAAAGCAGGTAGCATGTGCTAGCAAACATTGTTTAAAAGAACAGCAGTGCAATCAGGCAATACAATCAATTTTAAAAAGTGTGGAACATGAGCCCCCAAACAGCAAACTAGAAGTCACAATTACCGGTGCTCGAATGCAGCATCCAGTTAAAAAGGAAGTCTGGGCTGGGGAGGAGCAACAGCTAGACCGCTAATCTTGCCGCGGGCCAGCTCTAACAGACGGACACCGTGTTAGCATGTGAAAAGCAAAGTAGGTAGCGTGTGCTAGCAAAAATTGTTTAAAAGAACAGCAGTGCAATCAGGCAATACAATACATTTTAAAAAGTGCGGAACATGAGCCCCCCAAACAGCAAACTAGCAGTCACAATTACCACAATTACCGCTTTCTTCGCATCTAGCGAGAGAAGAGCCGCTGGTCTGTCGCCCTTTAATAAAGCCTGATTGGTCTGGGTCAATAAGGCCGAGAGCACAGATTCGAGGCGAGTACTCAAGATTTTGGAGTAAATCTTGGCATCTAGATTCAGAAGGGCAATCGGGCGGTAAGAGGAACAGGCTGTAGGATCCTTAACCGACTTAGGAATTACTGCCACAATCGCCTCTCCCATAGATGGGGTGTCCTATTGTGTAGAAGCAATGACACTGAATAAAGTAGTTAAAAAAGGGGCAAGTTCTGGTACAAAGGTGCGGTAAAAATGTGCCGTAAACCCATCCGGCCCGGCGCTTATTGTAATTTAAGTGCGTCAATCACCTGCTGCACTTCCTCAGGGGAAATGGGTTGAGCTGAGTCCTTATTAACGGTAGCGGGGCCTGTGGGAGGTCCAAAGATTCCAGGTATCCCTCTTAGTCTTGCACCCGTGGGAGTTCTGAGTTGTAGAGAGTACGGTAGAATTCTTCAAAGGCTTGCACTTTCCCGTCCTCTGTTTTTTGTGAAACGCCCACGTCATCTATAATAAGTTTTATGTATTCCCTTTCCTGTTTGGCCCATAACTGACGTGCGAGAAGGGACCACACTTTGTTGCCTCCCTCATATCCCTTGGCCTGTAAGCGTAAGATGTTTTTTCCCACCCTGTTAGTGTAGATGGCCTGCAGCTTCCCTTTAAGGGCAGTAACTTTCCTTAGCGCCTGAGCCGAGGGGCTAGTCTTATTCACCAGTTCTGCAGATTGCAGTTTCTGTTCCAACATGAGATGCTCCTCTAGCTGTTGTGTTTTCAGGGTAGTGGCCAATTCGATGCATTTTCCCCGAACTACCGCTTTGCAAGTGTCCCAGGTGGTGGCATGAGAGGTAAGCTCGGGGTCATTTTGCTCAAAGAAATCTTTAATGGTTTGCATAATTTCATTGTGCAGCAGTCTGTCCCTACATAGGAAGTGGGGCAAGTACCAACGCACATGTTTTGGACTTGGGTTCGGCCAGGTGATGGTCATTTTGAGAGGGGCATGGTCAGAAAACCAAATTGGGCGGAAGTGTATCTGTAGTATCAAGGGGAGCAGAGATTGGCTCACAAATAACTGATCGATGCAGGAGTATGTTCTGTAGGAGTGGGAGAAGAAGGAATAGTCGTGCATGGTGGGGTTACCCTTCCTGAGAAACATTGCACCAGATTCCAGGATAGACAGAAACTACCAAACCAATCTTGGGTGGATTTCTTGGACTACTCTAGCAAGGTATTGAGTGGTTAGGTGAAGGCTGCAGCAAAGTGAATCATTTTGCTGGGCTGTACAACATGATTTCGAGAGAGCACATGCTCAGTACAAGCACCATTACCTGATCAACAGCAAGCTAACTGACCCCAGGGAGCTTCCAAAAAGGGTGGACCTCTGTGCAAATGCCAGAGTGTCCAAGAAGGTACCTATGAGTTACCCTAAAAAGGGTGGTTCTGGTTCCCCCAGCAGAGTGAAGAGGAGGTCTAGGGAGACACAGAATGTTCTCACATTAAGGTGGGTGGAAAGGGTTCTCCTGATCCTTATGAAAAACAGGGAGGAGGTTCTGGTGGGTGGTGGCCCGGAGTGCCAGATTTCCAACCCTGCTGGTTTGAGTGTTCTCAGTAAGGACAAAAACAGGATATTTTGTCTGTCTCAAGAAACCACCCACTGGTAGAAAGACTAAGAGGTGGCAAATATAGCCTCATGGGGTACGTAGTTTTCAGGGCAGGTGGTAAAACATGCTGTAGTCTCCCTTAGTTGGGAAATAGACTCAGATCAATGTGATCCCTGAGGGATTCAAATGACAGTGAATGTTGCCCCTCTCACTGCTCTGAGGGATACCAGTGTCAGTTTGACCATGGTGGTGGAACGGTTGACTTACCCAGATTACTACACTGGATAAGTGAGTAGGATGAGTCATGCCCTTGGGTAACCTACGGCTCTGGTATCCCCATAATGGTGTGGGGAAATGGCCCTGACGAAGGTCATAGTTAGTCCCCATTTGCCCATCAACTGCATTCTGTGTAATGAATTACCATTAGTGCTTAGTGAGCTGGGAGATGCGGCCACCCATGGTGCTCTGAAAGCTCAGGGTTTCGGGAGGTACATCCCCCACAGGGACAGTAAAGATCCAGATGGAGAGGCAGGAGGTGGAAGGAGTCGACAGCGGTAGGACCAGTGGATCAGGGGTTGCCAACTATGAGAACAGAGCACCCCAAGACTGACCCTGTTGATGCCACTTGTGACCTGAAGGTGCTCACTTCACTATCACAGAGACAGAGGGCTAGAGACCTGCACCAGGCAGACCACTGCATGACACAGAAAGAGTGTGTTACCCTTGGGGGGTGGTGGTCTCCTCTGGAAGTCCTGGCGCACTAGGGACCTGTCTATCCTCAGGGTACACATGCTGGGCTAAGTGGCAATTCTCCGGCTACCATTCCTGGAGCGGTGGGAAGGAGGTGAAGTAGGGTACATAACACACTGGGCTGTGGCCCCTCACTCTCAGGAATGTCATTGATCAGAGAACCCTGGACGGCCCAGGCCTGGCTCTTGATACTAACCGATTGCAGTGGCTTCTGTTAATTACTGTCCTGATGGGCAGAGTTTTCCATGGATTGGGGCCAGAAATCTGATCCAAACGGGTGGAGGGGGTCATAACACTTTGTTGGCCAGGGATGTACTGCCTGCCTTTTGGATGCATCTGTGAGCAAGTTTTAGAACAGATGCTTTAAAGATGGGGTCCACAAGTGAGGAGAATGTTTCCCCATGGGTCAGCTCAGCAACTCACTAACAGAGGGATTGAGGTTCCGTGAAAATCGGTACGACGTTCTGGACATTGCCGAATATGGACAAGCTTTATGTCCCTGAACCATAAAGGGCGAGCTCGGTATGTGTACGCGTTTTCACTACACTACCTGGAAGGGTTCGCCTAATTTACCTAGTTCTTCATCTGAACCTTCGGGTTCCATTTTAGATACGGCATCCATTTTGTTTCTTGCCCTCACGTAGTCAGCGAGCAGGCCACTGTTCGCCTCCTGACCTTCTAGTTCCCAAGCCTTGCGGAAGACGCATATTCCTTTCATGCGTCTTTATGGCTGAAGGAATGACATAGCGAAGGCAGATGGCTCAGCTTGAGGGTAATCGGGCCATGCCGGTCTATTGTGACAGCCTTGCAGGCGATAGGATTCAGCTCTTTGATCCTACGATCACGTTCCCAATACTGCCACCACACTCTTTCTCTTCACGTGTCTGACTTCCTTGCAGCTGCTCTTGCCTCTTCTTCTTGATCATTTACAACTCTAATGGGTGTGCCTAATGGTGGGAAGATGTGCTTTTACAGTTGGGAACCGGCACTGCTACTGTAATTATGTTCCGGGATTCTGAAAACATGAAAGCGACCCTTTGAAGTTTACTGTGGGAACTGGATTGTAACCTTTTGTTCACATGTTATGCAATGGCAACATTTTGTATAAAAGAGAGCGACCCACATATGCAATTTGAAGCAGACTCGCAGAACTTACATGCCGATGTACTTCTAATGACTCTTGTTTCCCTGCAGTAAATAAACGCTGATCTTTGACGCCGAAGGAAGTGTCCCATGTCTCTGTCATTGTGCGGCGAAACAGGTATCCCATGAAGGTTATAGGTGTTGTTCCCTGGCACCGCTGGTTCTGTTAAAAGTCCAGTCCTTCAGTTGGCGCCCAACGTGGGGCGACATCAGTGGTACCGGTCCAAAAGCCTGACGATCGTGAGGAACTTCGTGTGAAATCTCCGAGGGAAAGGTGCACCCCGCTTCATCGATCCTGTTGTCGAAATAAGTGGCCCGAAGATTTTCCCTGCGAAGATTCCCGCCTCCTGACGGCTGCGACGGACCGATGCCCTGACTGTCGACCTGTCTTCGACGCCCGGCGCAGACCTTACGTACAAGCGAGACGATAGACGTGCCTTCCTGGTGACGCCATCGAAGTTCTGAGTTAAGTATTTGTGGGTCGCTCCCAGTCCTTAGTGGTTGTTCTAGCTTCTCGAAGCTTTGTTGTAGCTTTTAAAAGCTTTGTGGTATTAGCTCATCGAGCTTTGTTGTAGCCTTAAGGCTTTGTGGTATGGCATGGTTCCATTGCATTTGCGGTCCTTAGTTGTTGGTCCTTAGTTGATATTTGACAGTTGCAATTGCCAAAGACCGAGGGTTTTGTCTTCCACGAAGGTTTAGTACTTCGGTAACCCTTGAAGTTTGATACTAGGTTAGTGTGCACGATGCCTAGCCATAGTGGTTTGTTTGGTATCTTCAAATGTTGCGCAATGGATTCCCGGTTGGAGGACTCGTGTCCGATACCTCCAGTTGGAACTCCGATATACGAGCTCTATAGTCGACACGGTGTGGGCCCTATTATTTATAATAAATATTGGGTCCATTACACGAAAAAGGATGGTGTCCTTAGTTGGCCACCGCATGGAAGTTTTGACTCTACAATCTTGGATAATCTCGAGGCTAAATTATTTAAAAGGAAAGTTAGACCCGCTATGTTTGATTCTTTTCGGATGTGGCGTAAAGAGGCCAAACAAAAAGAAATCAAACAGCTTAAGAGAAATCGAAGAGAAGGTATTGACCCGATAGAGCAAGTTGTACAACAATATGAGCAAGATAAAGGTGAAAAAGAAATAGAGGTTTCAACTAGACTAAGGCACATGCGGATAGACAAATGTTATCCGGTTTTACCAACTAGTCTAGATAAGGGAGAAGAGGATCCAAAGGAGGATCCTCTGTTAGCTTATTTAATGAAATCGCCACCTCCTTATGCGCAGGGTGCTACGGCTCCAGTAGTTCCACCTGCAGTTCCTCCAGTAGTCCCTCCTGTTGTTCCAGTGGCCGCTGGTCAGCCAATTGTTGGTCCTACGTTTGTCCCTACACCTGTTCCTGTTCCTACTATTCCTTTGTTTGTACCTCCTCAAACTCCTGTTTCTGCCACTTCGACTGCCTTGTCTGTTTCTACTATTCCTACGTTCACTTCTAATATCATTGCTCCTGTTCTTTTTCCTTCTTCTCCTTCTGCTCGTACCCGTATTCCTAATACCGTTGCTACGCTCTATTCACCACTGTCCGGATCGATACTACCGTCCAACGTTTCTGACACTCCTCAGAGACGAAGTCAAATACCTGGTGGTAGAGAGAGTGCTACACTAGCAAAAATGGCCCGTAGATGGATAAGACATCCTGTTAATTATCCTACACGTATGGTTTTCGAGACGTTCTCTCAGTTCAATGAGCCTACGCAGCGGTTTGTGTTCGAAGAAATGTGTAGCTCTCTGAGAGAACAATGGTATAATGATGACATATATAATGTACCACCTGATATGATTGAACTTCAAAGTCAATTTTCGAATGGTATGATCGTGGGTGAAGACGTGCGGCGTGCCTTAGAGCGTTTGCTAGCATTTAGATCGACAGTGTCTTCTCGAGTGTCGTCTGATGACGATGTTGAAACCTGGAAAGCGACTCCTGGTCAGTATCCTATGAGAGAGGTTCCGCCGGTATACATGCCAGGCGCTCCTGCTGCCAATCCCCCAGTTTTGCCCCACTTCCAACGAGTTTGGATACACCTTCCATGGAAGCGATCAGAAGTTTTACAAGTTAAACAATCTTTGCCAGATCCACGTAAAAATCCGGCAGGTTATTATAAGGAGTTATCGCAATTAGTGGATGCTACTATTATGAACCTTGCCGACATCGATATGCTGTTCGGAAATGTTGTGCCACAACCAGTTTGGGCGAAAATTCGTCAGGAAAATCATGCGAATGAGTTAGGTGGTGATTGGGCTGCACTTATAGCGGCTGACGGTTTACAAGTTGGAGGGGCTAAGCCTGAGCAGTTGATCTTAGATTTACCTCAGAAAATAATTACGCTCATGAAAACTCTCATGCCAGCGATGAAGGTGAACTGGGATAAGTTATCAGCTTGTAAGCAAAATAAAGACGAGAGTGTCTCGGATTTCTTTACAAGGTTTGAGGAAGCATTTGTCAACCACAGCGGTCAGGACATGAGTACTGAGGGAGGCCAACGGTTATTTGTTGACAAATTTGTAGCGAACTTAGTGCCTGAGCTATGCAACAAATTGAAGAATTCAGAGAGCGCGTGGGCTGTCTCGACCACTGCACAGCTATTAGCAACGGCTCAGTACTATGAGAATAGGGAAAAGGAAGAAAGTGATCGTGTAGACAAGAAAACGAAGGAGCTCAAAACGAAGGTTTTGTTGCAGCAAGCATATCCTCCACGTTCGAATCAAAATGATTCGCAACAGCAGCGTCGACCACGAGGACAGCTTGATAGGATACAGCCGCGCTCTGACAACTTTGACTATAGATCTTCACTTGGGTATAATCAGTGCGCATATTGTAGAAAAGAGGGACACATAAAATATGATTGCCCGGCTCTACGTGACCGGCTCAATGGAGGATTGGCACGAGGGGGTCGTGGTGGTCCTCAACAGGTATCACGAGGTAGAGGTCGTGGTACTTACCAGAATCAAACTGAGCGCTCTAATACGTCAGCAGATGTAAATAATTGTTTTGACCAGCGTAATGCGGGGTCATATAGATCTGCACAATATAATGTGGACGATTGTTACGTAGAACATGAGACAGTTGCAAACGATCAGTACTAGGACAGCCACCGACAAAGAGAGGGAGTGATATCAGTTCCAGTTGATCAGAGTGGGCCTTACATCGCAGTTGCTACATCTGGCGTAGTTGAGCCTTTTCTGTTAGACACTGGTGCGACGAAAAGTTCCATCATGCATTCAAAACTCCCTGGCGCACCTTTGTCTGGCTTAACAAATGTTTCCGTTGGATTCTCTGGCGCCCCGGTTAGTAACCCTATCTCTAGTCCTTTACACCTTATGATTGGTCCGCGTGAGCTAGAGGCTCCTTTGATTCTGTCTACTGGTTGTGGCGAGAATCTCTTGGGCTTGGATTTGCTAAAACGGTTATATGCGACTTTGTATTGCTCTCCTGAAGGAGTGGAGCTTACATTAGGTCGGAGAGTGATCTCTCCCATGTACTTGACGATCGATAAATTCCCACCGGAATTGAGTTCCCTTCCTGCGTCTCTATGGGCCACAGGTCCCAACGATGTGGGTCTGTTAGACATTCCACCTTATGTGATTCAATTGAAACCAAATGTACGATTACCACGTTTACCTCAATATCGTATCTCTCTTGAAGGTGAGCGAGCGCTGGTGGCAATCGTTCATGATCTAATCAAGAAAGGTGTTGTTGAAGAAACACGTGGAAACGTGTGTAATAGCCCTGTATTGCCTATTTTGAAACGAACTGATCCCTCCAAACCTCCTGTGTATCGTTTCGTAATAGATTTGAGAGAAATAAATAAAATAGTAATTCCACAATTTCCCGTGGTCCCTGATATCACGGCCTTGTTGACTATGATTCCGGCTTCTGCCTCCTGGTTCACGGTGATCGATCTAAAGAATGCTTTCTTTAGTATCCCGATTGCTGAGGAAAGCAGAGACCTATTTGGATTTTCATTAGGTGGTCGCAGTTTTAGGCTAAAACGCGCACCACAAGGCTATTGTGAAAGTCCGTCGATTTATAGCCAAGCACTTAAGAGCCAACTCGATGCATTTGTTTTACCGACGGGTGCGGCTTTGATTCAATACGTTGACGACCTGCTAGTAGCAGCTGATACAGAGGCCATTTGCAAAACAGCTACAATATCATTATTGCACTATCTCCATGACTTACATCACAAGGTGTCACCTTCTAAGCTACAATATTGTTGTCAAGAAGTTACCTATTTAGGTCACTTATTGTCAAAAGAGGGGAGACGGTTAACCCCAGAGAGAATCGCAGCGACTTCCAGAATGACTGTGCCAAAAACTCAGAGAGATGTACGTGCCTTTTTAGGTATTACGTCATACTGCAGACAATGGATTCCAAATTTTTCATTATTGGCGAAACCATTGATAGCCCTTACGTGCAAGGATGTTTCATCTCCTTTGCCTTGGACTGAAGAGTGTCAGAAAGGATTTTCTGCATTGCGTGATGCGTTGCGTTCGGCCCCTGTGTTGGGTACCCCTGATTACAGTAAGCCGTTTTTACTATACGTTCACGAGAGGGATGGCTGTGCGTTGAGTGTTCTGACACAACCTTTTGGCGGCAAACAACGTCCATGCGCCTATTTTTCTTCGACTTTAGACCCAGTAGCTAGAGCCTTGCCGAGTTGTTTAAGAGCAACAGCGGCAGCTGCGGCGTCCATTCGACAGTCCGCCGGTCTAGTCATGAATAATATGCTTACGGTGATGGTCCCGCATGCAGTTGACACTCTTTTGAACCGAACAAAGATTCAACATTTGACGAGTGCAAGATTGTCTGGATATGAGTTGGCGTTACTGGCCAGTCATATACAGATAAAACGATGTAATGTGTTGAATCCAGCAACATTGTTGCCGATCGACACAGAGTCAAGTGGTGAAGCACTACATGACTGTTATCTGAGGACTGAGGAGGAAACGAAGGGTCGTATTGACCTAAAAGATACTCCATTGGTAGATCCTGATGGTACTTTGTACGTGGATGGTTCCTGTTTTAAGTTGCCGAATGGTGATGTGACGACCGCGTATGCTGTAGTAACATTGAGTACGGTTGTAGAAAGCGCAAGATTGAGTCAGAATTTGTGATCACCTCCATACCTTTTTGGACATATCTTTTTGACCTTGAAGTTATGGAACGGTTTGAGAGTGACCATTTCCCTCTAATATTGACTTTAGATGCTCTATTGTTTAGCGATACAGCTCAGCAATTTCCAATTGAGGGTAATAGTGCTGATAATTCCGAGATCCACATTAGCAATAATAGAAGATCTCTGAAATGGCCGCTCATACTGGGCAATAGTAACATCCTCAGCGAAATATATTTTCTTCTTGCTGAGATATTTGGACCCCATTTAGCTGCAAAGCCTGAGGAGGAACTTAGAATGTCTTTTATGTTGTTACATCAGAAATTCTTTGCTGACCTAAGATTATTAGTAACAAAAATGCCCAAAAAACCCCAGCAAAAAACCCAGAAACTGTCCCATGGTAAACCATGGTATGACAGATCATGCAGGGAATCAAAGAGGGAATTGCTAATGGCAATACAAACTAAGTCACCAAGAGTTGTCAAAAGAGCTAGGAATAACTACAAGGCAATCCAAAGGGCCTCAAAGTCAAGATGGGATGAAGATAAATGGGCCGAGTTGTTGCAAGCCGCCAGATCACGTGATAACGTGGCGTTCTGGAGGCTGGTCGCAAATGGCAATCATGTAGGTAGGGTGGTAAAGGATGTTTTTTTGGACGAGAAAACATGGGTTACTCACTTTACAAATCTATACAAAAAATATGATGATTCACATACGGATACGACTGTGGAGAACCACGATTACCAAACAGACCCTTTGGTTTTTACTTTAGGGGAAACAGAGCTGGCAATAACCCAAATTAAATCAGGGAAAGCCCCTGGTCTGGATAAGATCCCGGGGGACTTATACAAGCACGACCTAGAAATATGGGCACCTTATATTAACTATTTGTGCAATACATTATCTTGCTCTTTAGAATTTCCAGAAAGTTGGAAGGGAGCGGAAATTGTTTTAATTTTTAAAAAAGGTGATAGGATGGACCCTTGTAACTATCGGCCAATAAGTTTAATGGACATCCTACAGAAAATGTATTCACGACACTTTTTATTACGTGTGAGTGATTGGTTGGATGGAAATAAAATTTTAACCAAATTTCAAGCTGGATTCAGATCAAAAGTCAGCACAATGGACCAGATCTTTAGATTTTGCTGCCTCTATTGGAAGTACGTAGAGATCAAAAGGTGCCACTTATATGTTGCCTTTGTTGATTTAAGGGCAGCATTTGATCTGGTGCCCCGAAATCTTTTATGGAAAACCTTGAGTGCAGCGGGCATGCCAAACAACCTCGTCATTCAGATTAAAGAGTTGCACGAAGGGAATTTTGCGAGAATTAGGTGGGGCCCAAATGGTGAGTTAACTCAAAAAATACCCATTGAACGTGGAGTCCGTCAGGGCTGCGTTCTGGCTCCCACGCTTTTTTCCCTGTTCGTAAATGATATCCCCTCTTTTTTAGAAGGTTGTAAAAACGACTCACCAAAGCTTAATGGCGAAAAGGTAACTTCCTTACTATTTGCTGACGACACAATTTTGATATCCCAAACGAAAAATGGATTACAGTCACTATTGGACACTTTTAATGAATATTGTAGTCTAAAGGGGTTGGAGATTAATGGAACGAAAACTAAATGTATGTCCCTAAATCCTATAAAACGGGACAAAGGTTGTTTAACACTAAAAGGAGCAAAGTTGGAATCAGTGCCCCATTTCTCTTATTTAGGGGTGACACTAGACTCCAAGTTCAATTGGAAAGCGCAAATGGACAAAAGTAAACTAATCTTTGCTCAGAATGTTAGACCAATCCTCAGGGAACACAGTCAAAGTACTAGTAAAGCAGTGTCCCCAGTGATGGAACTATTTAAATTTAAGGTCCAGTCATCAGTCCTTTATGGAGCGGAAATATGGGGCCCCGGAGCCAAAGATATTTTTAGAGCATCAGATAATAACTTTATGCGAAGTTTGGTGAGGGTCCCAAGAGGTACTCCACTTGTACCCTTGGAACTGGACCTGAACTTTAAAAGAACAGACCATCATGTTCTGATTCGACCCCTAATGTTATGGGTTAGACTATGGCACGTCCCCGAACTCCAAGACTACAGAGGCGGGTTAAAAGAAATTATTGCGCTTGACAACCAAAGTGCTACCCCATGGCTAAGGCATGTTAAGACCTGGTTGAGTTGTATAGGATTAAAACATTTCTGGGAGAATCCCGAGCAACTTCCAGATAATCCCAAACAAATTTTAAAAAGGGCGTTCTGGACCTTTATAGGGAACAGAACTATAAGTAATTCAACTAGCGGGACCATAATCTCAAAATTCTTAAGTTTTAAGGACGAACCCCTTTATGAAATTTTCATGGATGAAATAGAGCCCCCACTTGCCAAAACATTATTTTTAAAATGTAGGTATGGAAACCTTTTAATCAAAACAACATTGGCACGTTGGGCTAGGAGTCGTGATATATCGTCCCAAGTAATGGATGAAACTTGTCCTATGTGCGAACATGAACAGATTGAAAATGAACAGCACATCCTTTTCTTCTGCCCCTTGTATGCCCAGGCAAGGAAGAGATGGATCAAACCAATATGCCTATTATTAGGCTTGAGGTCATGCTCACAGGCTCTGAGAATCCTAACTACTAATACGTCCCAACAGATAATATTTAGTGTCAGTAGATTTCTACTTTCTATTTTTTATCAAAGGAAAAAGAAGGGGCATCAATTGTAATTGATCTGAATTGTTGATCCGATGTGGTGGTCCATCCTACGACATATGAATGTATTGTTCTCCCACTACTTGTCTTCCAACATGGATTGTATTTTTACTAATGATTGTACTTTTTATTAATGTTTTTATGTATCAATGTTTTTATGTAGAGATATGTGTTTTATCTGATGTAATGCAAGTAATGTGTGCACTGTTTTTCTTTTATGGCATATATGCCGAAATAAAGATTTTGAAATGAAAAATGAAATGAGTCAGAATTCGGCTCAGGCTGCTGAGCTGATCGCATTGACTAGAGCGTGTGTGTTGTCTAAAGATAAACGGGTGAATGTGTTTACAGATAGCCAGTATGCTTTTGGTGTGGCCCATAGTTTTGGGCGATTGTGGAGAGAAAGAGGATTCCTTACGTCACACGGCACGAAGATTCAGCATGGCCAGCTTGTGAATGACCTTTTAGATGCGCTCACATTACCTAAACAGGTGGCCGTAATCAAATGTAGTGCGCATCAAAAAGTGACGGATGATGTGGGTCGTGGTAATGCGTTTGCGGATGAGACGGCTAAGAAGACAGCTAGGGATTTGACGAATCGAATGTATGTTACGAGTTCAGTGAGATGGCCAACTGAAACTAGCATGTGCGAAGACACAATTGAGAGTGTGAAAGGAATACAGAATGAGGCCACTGAGATGGAAAAGACTAAATGGAAAGAGAGCACGGGAAGATTGGATGAGAACGGATGTTGGGTCGATTTGTCAGAAAAACAGAGATGGATGTTACCGGATGCATACGTGCTCGCTGTCGTTACAATGGCTCATGGTACAGCACACATCAGCACGAAAGGCATATGCAAGTTGTTGTCTCATGTATGGAAGAATGATGGGATTACTAAGTGTGCAGAGAGAGTGGTTAAGAATTGTATGGTGTGTTTGATGCATAATCCCGGTAAGGGCACTCCCACTCCCTCTGGCCATTGTGCCCCTCCTACGTGCCCTTTCGAAGTTATCCAATTGGACTTCATTCACATGGAGAGATGTAACAACTTGAAGTATGTGTTGGTTGTGGTATGTGCATTCTCTAGATGGATTGAAGCTTACCCCCTTAAGGATAACACTGCCCTATCCACAGCGAAGATTTTGCTTAAAGAGTTTTTCCCCAGGTATGGAATGCCTCGGATTGTATGGTCGGACAATGGAAGTGAGTTTGTGGGAAGTGTGATGAAGAGTGTGTGTCGAGGTTTAGGTATAGTGCAGAAATTTCATAGTGCTAATCATCCTCAGTCAGCGGGTTTGGTGGAAGGATATAATGGCACCCTGAAACTAAAATTGGCTAAAATTCAGGCAACGACTGGTTTATCATGGCCCGACGCTTTGCCTCTAGCTCTCCTATCGACCAGGGCTACTGTACACTCCCGAGTAGGGCTTAGCCCATACGAGATTGTATTTGGTCGTCCTGCTAATATATGGGGAGTCCCAAGGCCTAAAGAGTTTGATAGAATCGAATACCCAACGTTGATTGATTATCTTCATGATCTGACTGCTAAATTGAGTTTGATTCATCAACAGGTCCTTGAGGCCCTGCCATCGCAAACAGAGGGTCCTGGCCATCGGCTCCAACCAGGGGACTGGGTGCTAACCAGAAACTTCGGACGAAAACGAAACCTTGAGCCGAGGTTTGTGGGACCCTACCAGGTGCTGTTGGCGACGAGGACGGCGGTCCGGCTGGAAGGACGAAAGCACTGGGTGCATGCCACCCACACCAAGAAAATTCCCCTTCCTCTACCGACGGACACCTGGATACGTAAAGGTTTTTCCTCGTCCGAAACCGACACTCCACAACACTTTGTTCCGTTCAGCAAAGCTCAGCCCATAGCTGACACCCCTCGAGCAATTTCTTTGCCATCGCCATTGGAGAACTCAAGTGCTGAACAATTATCTGAACAATCGAACACTCAGTTGCCACCCGATCGGCTGTTTGAAGATCAGACTCGACCCGGAAGCAGTCGATACTTCCTTCGTCCACGTAAAAAGGACTAATAAATTTGTTTATTATTTTGGGTTCCGTTTGATCTGAACATTGTGGACATTTTTATATTGTGTATTTTTTTCCTTTTTCGTACAGCTAAGAACATTATAATAAATTGAATAATTGATTTAGCTGGGACCTACCATCCAGGTTGGCCGTAGGGCCGTGCGGGTACTTCCTTCTGTTTAGCAGCTATCGACACTAGGTCGGTTTCTTTTATCGATTTCTGGGAACTCCTGGGGATTGGTAATCGCTACTCAAAACGAAGTGCGTCAAGAACGTCGCGGACGGTCGTTAGGGGATGGAATCATCATTGTTTGAGCTGTCGAAAAGAGAGAAAATGTCGGTGCAAAGATCTGCATTACATAAGGTGTTCCGTACAAAATGTTTTTTATTGCAGGTTTTCATGCTGTTCCTGACTGTATCTATGCTTCTGGTGGGGGGAGTATATTTTGGTTCTCAATTATTGCTGCCTTCTACTATACCTACTCCACCTTCTCATGATCTAAATTTCATTTCTACTGTCTCTCCACATTCCTTTCATCTTCTACCTCAACACGAACAAGTCAGACGTGCGGAATTTAGAAATAATTCCTTTATCCAACTCTTGCATCAGCATCAGTTAGTGGTAAACACTGCCAATTGTTGGGTGTGTGGGCTAATGCCACATACCATGGATAAGGGCATTCCGTATTTGGTGCTGCCTTATTGTTCCCAAGGGTCAGCTCGAGCATTGCAAACTATGTTCCGTAGCGCACTAGATTCCTACCCCCATCGAGAACCACGCTCAGCAAACTCTGGTCCTGCCCCGTACCACAAGACTCTGGTGAGAGCTATTGCTGACTTAGATAGAGATATTTTTGACGCATCTCTTATCCCAGAGGAAGAGATGCGAGCATATAAGGAACTAAGTGAGGCTGAGTATAGCTTATCAGTGAGTGATAGACAGCTTAAAAGCTCATCACCGATATGGATTGTACCTCACCTTGGTAACTTCTGTCTGAAAGGTCTTGGTCGAAATCCGAGAGCTCAGTTTGAGGAGAGTGCGTGTACTGAGACATATGTCTTGCCAACGCTCTCTTCCCCTGTCTTCCTAACTGCTAAGGGTACCTATTTTGTATGTTATGACCGAGCATATACGTGGTTACCTCATGACTTCTCGGGTACCTGTTATATTGCAAATCTCTTGCCTCCGACCTTCACTGTTGCTGCGGATTATCACAGAGCTAGAATCGCGAGAGGTGTGATAAACAAAGAAGATACGGCCGGTCAAGAAGCAGGAGACTTCTTCAAGGGTTTCCTACCTTTTTGGGGCCCTATGGTCAATAGCAGGAATCTGAGACAGTTAACTCGTGTAGTAGAGTCAACAGCTAACATAACTGAAAGCGCCCTTGGTAATTTGACAGCCGAGCTTCAGGCGGACAGGCTTATGACGTTACAGAACCGTATGGTTCTAGACGTTGTTCTAGCAGATAGAGGTGGTGTGTGCAAGGTCATCCATTCAAGCTGTTGCATATTCATCCCTGATAATTCTCCAACGGTTTACCAAGCCATCTCTAAATTGCACAAAATCTCAGAGTCCATACACGTGGACGAGGGAAATTGGACGCTTCTAGGATGGTTCTGGGGCCTGATGTCGACTTGGGGTTGGAAGATTCTGATGATCATAGGAGTTGTTGTGACATTTCTGTTCACGTGCTGTCTGTGTGTACAGTGTGGTCCTGCCTTATGTGGCCTCTGCGCTACAACGTGTATAAGAAGGCCACCTGTTACCAGAGAGGCATTGATGGATAGAATAATGTTTCAGCAACACCTGAATGATCTGATGAATATCGAGATCGATTATGACTCCGACTAGTGCTTGCCTACATGAGGGCAAAAGGAGCGTCTGAGGTTCCGTGAAAATCGGTACGACGTTCTGGACATTGCCGAATATAGACAAGCTTTATGTCCCTGAACCATAAAGGGCAAACTCGGTATGTGTACGCGTTTTCACTACACTACCTGGAAGGGTTCGCCTAATTTACCTAGTTCTTCATCTGAACCTTCGGGTTCCATTTTAGATACGGCATCCATTTTGTTTCTTGCCCTCACGTAGTCAGCGAGCAGGCCACTGTTCGCCTCCTGACCTTCTAGTTCCCAAGCCTTGCGGAAGACGCATATTCCTTTCATGCGTCTTTATGGCCGAAGGAATGACATAGCGAAGGCAGATGGCTCAGCTTGAGGGTAATCGGGCCATGCCGGTCTATTGTGACAGCCTTGCAGGCGATAGGATTCAGCTCTTTGATCCTACGATCACGTTCCCAATACTGCCACCACACTCTTTCTCTTCACGTGTCTGAATTCCTTGCAGCTGCTCTTGCCTCTTCTTCTTGATCATTTACAACTCTAATGGGTGTGCCTAATGGTGGGAAGATGTGCTTTTACAGTTGGGAACCGGCACTGCTACTGTAATTATGTTCCGGGATTCTGAAAACATGAAAGCGACCCTTTGAAGTTTACTGTGGGAACTGGATTGTAACCTTTTGTTCACATGTTATGCAATGGCAACATTTTGTATAAAAGAGAGCGACCCACATATGCAATTTGAAGCAGACTCGCAGAACTTACATGCCGATGTACTTCTAATGACTCTTGTTTCCCTGCAGTAAATAAACGCTGATCTTTGACGCCGAAGGAAGTGTCCCATGTCTCTGTCATTGTGCGCCGAAACAGGTATCCCATGAAGGTTATAGGTGTTGTTCCCTGGCACCGCTGGTTCTGTTAAAAGTCCAGTCCTTCAGGATCCAACTAAATTCAAAGGGGCAAAGGACTGACAAGTGCCACTGAAGACAAGTCCAATTGTCCACATTCTATCACCTCAGTAGGGAAGTCAATCAATATATTGATTGGTCTACCCTGGCTTTTGACTGGAGGGGGTTTGTGTTTGACTTGGACCCCTCTGCAGGGTCACCCCAAACCATTTGCCTTCACCTCCCTTCTCTGCCCTTTTTGTCTTCCTCCTGTATTTTTCTGACCTTCTTTTGTTGGCTTTAGGACTTAGGGCACTTTACCACTTCTAACCAGTGCTAAAGTGCATACGGTCTCTCCTCTAAAACACGGTATGTTTGGTTTCTCCATCATTGGCCTATTTTATTTACTAGTAAGTCCCTAGTACAGTGCACCATGTGTGTGCAGAGCCTGTTAATTAAATGCTACTAGTGGGCCTGCAGCACTGACTGTGCTACCCACATGAGTAGCCTTGCAAACATGCCTCAGACCTGCCACTGCAGTGTCTGTGTGCGTAGTTTTAAACTGCCATTTCGACCTGGCTAGTGCACCCACTTACCAGGCCCAAACCTTCTGTTATTACATTTAAGGCACCCCTAAGGTAAGCCCAAAGGTAGCTTCGTGGGCAGGGTGCATTGTATTTAATAGGTAGGACATGTAGTGTTATGTTTTATATGTCCTGGTAGTGAAATACTGATAATTATGTTTTTCACTAGGCCTATCTCTCCCATAGGTTAGAAAGTTACAAAGACTTTCTTTTGAAGTTTGTCTACTTCAAAAGCTGAAATGGGTATGCATACTGGACCTGTGACACCATATACACTTCTGTGCTGAGAACATTCTGCCAGGAAGAAGAGCTGCATTGCTGTCAGGAGAGATTGATAATTTGCTGTTTGCTTTACTGTGCTGGCCTGCTGCTGCTGCTTCTGTCCTGGGAAATAAAAGACTGGACTTTGCTTTCTACATCCTGCTTCCAAGATTCTCACAGGGCTTGATTTTAGCTTGCCTCCTGTTAAGAAGTCTCAGGGCCACCAAAGACATCACCTGCAATCATCTGAGCTATGCTGCTATGAGTCCTATACTGTCACGTAGTGCCAAATCCAGTTCCCGGGTGCTTTGAAGTAAGTTCTGTTGATACAAAGAAGAAATCAAAGCATGGACTCCAAGCGTCGTTTGGGATCAGCGCAGCACTGCCAAAACTCAGTGAATTGCTGCTGCCTGCACCAGAGCATGGTTCCCGCTAAAAGCAATGACCATGGCTTACAACACAGGCCCCAGATTTTCGTAGCAGTGCCTCCCAATGCTGTGGAATCAACACAGTGCGACTTGACTTTTGATGCATCATCCCTGGGCACCGATTTCTTCATCAACACTGTACCGCTGTAAGGAACTGAGGCCCCATGCCCGAAAACAGCACCTCATCTCCCCTGTGACAGTAATGAACTGACGCATCACCTCCCCTGCCTAGCAATAAGAAACCAGCACATCACCTCCCCTGTAGCAGCAAGGATCAGATGCATTTCCCGTTTTTCCCAGTGCTTTACCTCCCTGCGCATAGCAACATATTTGATTTTGATGCATCTAAGGTACTTTGTCCTGATCAAGTGCAACCATTAATTTTTGAGAACTGAACTTTATTTAATATTTGAAAACTCATATCTTGACTTGTGTATGTTGGAGGTTTGTCGTTTTGGTCATGTTTTATTCAGATAAATATTGGTTATTTTTCGAAACTGGTGTGGAGGCCTTTTGTAGTGTTTTCACTATGTTACTGTCTGTGTATGTACAAATACTTTACACATTGCTTTTGAGATAAGCCTGACTGCTATGTGTCAAGCTACCAAGGGGGAGAGCAGGGGATATCTTAGGTGTGTAACTTATTTACCCTGACTAGAGTGAGTGTACCTATTTGGACAGGGTGCAAACTATTGCCAACTAGAGACCCCATTTCTAACACTCCTCTTTTTCGAACCAGATTTTGTTGTCTTTTAGGACTCTGTGTACTTTACCACTGCTAACATGTGCTAAAGAGTTTGTGCTCTCTTCCTAAAGCATAGTACAATTTGCTTACACCCAATTGGCGCATCTAATTTATCTGTAAGCCTTAGGTAAAGTGGTGCTACATGTACCACGGCTTGTAAATTAAATGGTTCTAGTGGGACTGCAGCAGTTGTGGTGCCTCCCACTTAAGTAACATTTTTAAACATGGCTCAGGCCTGCAATTGCAGCCTGTGTATGCAGTTTAAACTTCCATTTCGAGCTGGCATAATAAACCTTTTACTAGGCTTAAATCTTCCTTTTTAATACATGTAAGTTACTGTTAGGATAGGCCCTAAACAGCCCATAGGTCAGGTTGCAGTGTATTTAAAACGTGGGACATGAAAAACTTAAATGTACATATCCAGACAGTGAAAAACTCTTATATTTGCTTTTCACTACTGCAAGGGCTACCTCTTACATAGGATAACATTGGGTCACCTAATTACATTTATTATGTGATAACAATCTAGAGAATTGTAGTTTTAAAAAACTTCTTTAATGGAAAAGTCAGATTTTAAGCTACAATTCTGAAAATGCCACTTTAAGAAAGTTACCATTTTCTTGTCCTAACCATTTGGTGCCTGCAGCCTTTATCCTGGGTCATATGATTAAGTTTAGTTCACCTTTGTTTATTCTCCTGAGACCGTATCACAAACAGGGACTGGGTGTTGGCAGGATGGGCCATCCTGAAAAGATAGGAGGTGCAGAGCTGTGCAAAGTCCCACTGCCACCCCTAAGGTAAGCCGTAGGCAGCCAATAGGGTAGGGTGCATTTTATTTAACACCTTGGGTGCTACCCAGATTTTTCCCCTGTGCTGAACTTTATTGATTCCCATTGTTCATGACGAGCTCAGCTCGTCATGAGCACCCTAGAGGTATACCTCATGACAAGCTGAGCTCGTCATGAGCATGGAAGGGGTTAACAAGTAGGACATGTGTTTTTAGGATGTCAATGTGCTGGTGGTGAAGAACCCCTAACTTACTTTTCACTATTGTAATGCCTATCTCATCCCAATGCATAACATTGAGTTACCTTATTACATTTAATAAGTGTTAGTTGTTGACTGGGAATAGGTAGACATTTCATGTTTGGTCTCAAATGAAGTCTAATTTAGAATCTTATTTTATGGTAATGTCAGATTTTACCACACAATTCTGAAAATGACACATTTAGAAAGTTGCCAATGTATTGTCCTAACCAATTGGTGCCTGCTGCTAGTTTCCTGGTCACACAAGCCTACTACAAGGCTATGTGTATTCCATCCACACAGACAGTAGGGCTAGGTGAGAGTAGGACAGGCCATCCTGTCTGGATGGGTCAGGGCGGAGCTGTTCCCTGCCCCACTTGCACTTCAATAGGGGCAGCCTCCACCACACAAAGAAACCTCACATTAGTCTTCTGTGACCCTAGACTTTTTGGAGCCTTGGTAGGGGTAGGAAGGAACTTTCCAAAACCTGATATGAGGGTAGCATAGAGGTTTCCCCCACTTCAAATGCTGGAACCAGGTATAAATATTAGACCCTCAGACCAGCAATTCAGTACACTCCTGAACCTGCAGACATGACAGAGGAAGGACTGCCTTGTTTCTTAGAGGAGTGCCCAGCTGCTGGAGGCATGCCTTGTTTTCTAGAGGACTGCCCTGCTGCTTGAGGTTTGCCGGATTCCCCAAAGAACTGCCTTATTGCTACAGGCCAGCCCTGCCCTTCTTTCTGCAAAGATAGACTGGACCCGCTTCCATCATCCCAGGCTTCCTGAGTGATTTCAAGTATCAGTTGGCTAACATCCTGTTCTGAGCTACAGTACCACAACAAGCTCAAGAGGCTTCCCTGCAACTGTCCAGCTGACCTGCTGCAACTGAACCTGCAACTGGATCTGCAACTGGATCTGCCTGAGCGATGCTGCCTCTGCTAGAGTGATTCCCTGATACTTAAGAGAAGTCTCCCCATGGTTGGACCCTTGTCTGGCATCAGAGGGCATTCCTCAAAAAGAAAAGGAGTAATCCTTAAGTTCTGGATTCTTTGCACCAGACTTTGAGAAGGTAAATATGTTCAGCTGGACTAGCCTGGTCCCTTTATCTGGTCCACGCTCCTTCACGGATCAGCCAGAGCTTGAGATTTTCTCCCAGTCTAGCATGACCAGGTGTCCACTTGTAGAAATTTATGCATTTAGGCACTTTACTTACCTAAAACTTTTAACTTGCATATCTTCAGTTCTACTGATTGGATGTTTGTAATTCTGGCCTCATTTTATTTATTAAAATTAAACTTTCTAAGTTTCGTTGGGATTTTTCTTCAGTTGCATTTTCAGTTTATACTGTTTGTGTGCTACAAAAATACTTTACACATTGCCTCTAAGTTTAACCTGACTGCTTGTGTGCCAAGCTACCAGAAGGTTAAGCACAGGGAAATGTTGAGACTTCTGTGGTTCATTTTGACAAGGATTGCAGTTGTTGCTAGATTAGGGTTTTATCCCCCCCAGCAAGAACCCCATTTCTTACACTGCTTACCAAAGACTGAGAAACGTGGTGTTGTTATGAAGCTTCCTCGTTCATGCACTGCAGTAATTAAGAGACCTGTAGGTGATTTGCGCTATATAAAAGTCATATAACATAACATAACATAACAGAATTAATTTTCTGTTACAATACAACTGGTGTTTATCATTTTGATATTTCCCTTAATATCTAGAGTAATTGATCTACTGTCAAAAGAGGTTTTTTGAGTAAATCCTTGTTTGGAGCACAAGGACTACGAATCTCTATAACTATCTAAAAGTTGCAGTGGTGGTCGACACATGTAAACAGTGGTGAGTCGGGTGCAGGGGGTTCAGGGGGAGCAAAGGGGGGCAGGGCATTGCACGGCCAGGGGGAGGGCAGGTTTGAAAAACAAATGCACCTCATGCTGCTTCTGCCGCCTCAGGCCTCAGTTCTCCAATGCTTTCTGGGTCCCAGCAGCCCCTGGCCCAGCATCAGAGACTCCTTGTGCCATCCCCACGCTACTCTTGTGTTATGAGAGCAGCGCGGGAATTGGGGATTTGATTGAGCGGTCTGCTTTGATGCTCCACTCAGGACAGGGAGTCTGTGCTGTTTGTCCAGCCCGGCTTTTAATGCAGCGGGGATGGAGAAACCTAAGTGTTTGTCCGACCTGAGACAGCTAGCCAAACACACATGCGCACTTACAGTGCAGGAATATGTTCCTCCTCCCCTCCAAAGGCCCCACCCCTCGCTGCACACACTGGCTGAGCCAGCAGGTGAAAAATAAAATGATAGTAAATTAGATTTAAATGTTTCAACTGAAGGAGGAGCCGCCACTGAAAGGTTGATTTCTTACATTTTCAAGTTTTCCCCACATAAAAACTGATGTTCCAAAGGCACCAGTCACATGTAGATTAGATTTTTAAATGTTCTCACCTGCTTTTTTGGAAAGCTGAACATATAGCTTAAAGAATACACTGTTAGCTGCTTCAACTGTTCTGAAATTTTGTATTTCCACGATCATGGAATACATCTGGTGATCTACAGTGACACTGTAAATTATACCTTATTCTACTATTGTTCATAAACACAATATTATCAATGGTATAAAGCATATAGAATACGATGTTTTCATAAAAACAGTAATCCCATTGGATTGCTTGTTCCAGTTTAATGTGTTTTTTCACAAGTGACAAATATATCCATAAAAGAGCCAAACTTTCGGATCAATCTACCTCTTCTGGAATCCAATCGTTAAAAAAAGGTTTATACGGGCATCCTCATTTTATTGCAGCAGCCTGATTCCAAGTAGTGCAGAATAGGTTAGAATATTTACTGCACCTGATAAATGCAGATACCACGAATTATTTTATTTTTTATGATACAGCAAATAGTTACTATTCCAAGATTCCTAGGTTTTACTTGACAAAACCTTTTGAAAAAAAACAGTAATTAAGGCATAACTTGGAATTCTGTTCCCTTGCAAAGAGAGACTGTAATTGATCCCTGAACTGGAAATTGAATCAGCAATGTACTCTTCTAATGTGCATCTCAGGTGCCTATTTCGGATTAGTAAAGTTGGCTTCTTAAACAACGTGATCATACTTTTTTGCCCTCAACACACAGTATGCGGAAGTGTTCGCTTAATTGTTTGGCAGTAAATCCATCCAAAAGTTGTTGCAGTTTCCAAAATCATGGAAAATATTCACTGCTCCTAGTAGCTTTATAACTGTGACTTTTCCCAGAAAGAATTAAAATCTTTCGAAAATATCTAAAAAGTGACAGATGTAGATGCAATCGTCCTCTTGCAAGATGTCTGCTAGTGAGCAGAAGCACATAGGTGGAAACTGAATAACCTTTAGTTCTAGATTACATTTTCAGATTCCCAAAAGGTTAATGATTTTGAAGAGCTGTGTGAGGGACCCATAGCTGATAAGGGTTCAGATTACTTATGTGTGACATTTCCATAATTTCAGTGTAATTATGAGTGACATTCAACGACTATGAGCAACACTTTCTTGCGAACAGTATAATGTCCCCCACACTTAGTAGTAGCATGGCACAGCCCACAGCCTAGGTCGGACACCTGTTGCCAGGTGGGGCGGCAGAGAAACAATAAATCAATAAACAGAGATTCTCTGCCTTAGCCAGCCTGTACCTCCCTGACTGGCAACCAATCAAATTAATGGCATGATCAGATCATGATCAATTGACAGAATCTGTCCAGGCTCTCTACCATGTGGACCCGGAGGCAAGCTGACTACAGGAAGCAAGAGGGGCCCTCCCTGTACAGTTCTCCAATTAGGCCCCTCTTTTACTGCAGTTTAGACTGACCCAGATTTTGGCATGTATTTAGTAGCTTTATTTTGTGGCTGGACATCCACATCTGTTTGATACTATGGTTTGAGCAGGGGGTGCTTTCTTACATTAATTAGGGGGGGGTGGTTTTGTGTTTCGGTGAGTAAATTTCTGAAGTTCATTTGGCTTGCATTTGAGTTTCTCTGATAGCAGGATATTTCCACGTCATAATATATTGAGATTCCTAAACCCCCCGGTATACACTTGCGCCATCTTATGGCCTTTGAAAAACGAGCACAGCTTTTATGCATCCATCCCAGCAAAGCAAGAAACTGGACCTACACAGTTTTATCACACTTCAGGACAAGGTTCTTTTGCATGCCAATCTCAGGCATTGTGGTAATGTGGGAAAATTACTGCAAATGTGTTATTGTAACACGAGATGCGTGATACTTGGCAGGACTGGGGACCACTGGGGCCCTATTCCAAATAGGGTGCAGTGCCCTGGTCTGTATCAGGACACACGTTCAGCTGTGTGCGCTGAGTGCAGACAGGAACACTGCTTCCAATTACAACAAATGTGATGTTTCCACGACAGGAGCAAAGCTGCATAAAGAACAGTGCATTTGTCAATAGCGGAAGAGCTTTTTAGAGAAAGCTACACTTTTCACTCAAGATGGAGAACCCTCCTCTGTTTTAAAGGGGTGGGCAGAGATTCCTCTGCAGGTGGGGGCATAGAGTGGTTTTCCCAGCTGCCGAGTTATACCAGGGGTGTCCAAGGGACTGATGTGCCACCCTCACAAGTGTCTGTGGCTCCTTCTGTAATACTTTTGCATTTCATCCCAGGGGCACTCTATAATATGCCACTGTTGTGTTATTTCTTGTTGTTGCCTCCGGGAACCACTGTATGTCCTTGATGTGGGTATTAAAATGTCATTGTTAGTATACACAGTGAAGCAAAGGCTTTGAAAGGTGTGTATTAAAATGTTTTCATTTTGAATAAGTGCTGGTAACATTTCTGCCTGTTTTTAATTTATCAATGTCAGAGCAAATTCTGCTGGAGACATGACTGCTTCTCTGGCTTCACAATGACAGACAAGAGGTGTGATATTTTTCAGACACGTTCTACGATTTGATAGTGTTATAAAATGACATCTATATATAGCTCTATAATGGAATTGGGAAGGAGTTTTCAAATGTGTCATTCTTTTCCACAAAACACTACGGTAATGTTTCACAATCTGACTGATCTAAACATGCTATTCTTTTACAACAGGACTGCTCTTTTTTTTGGGTAGGTTTGTGCTATAGAAATTCAAAATGCGTACATATGAGTCGTGTATTTACCAATGCCAGGAAACAGTCTGAAAACACTTCATGACCAAAATGAAATCGGTCCCTTGGTCTCTTGATACAAAATCAGCAGCCGCGGCCCGTGCAGGTAAGAGCGGCGGGCCGGGTGGGGGGGATTTCGACGGACGATGGAAAATTAAATAAATAATTAATTTTACCTCGACGATGAAAATTAAATTATTACCTGCACGGGCCGCGGCTGAAAATCAGAACAGTTGTTCATTAGGTTGCTTGTATTTTTCTATCTGCAGAATATGGGTTGCATGGGGTTTCTCATTGTAATGTGACATATATGATGCAAAGCTGCTATGATTTATATTTGGCATCTTTGGAGTTTTGACAAATGGCACCCAGGTAAAGTCAAGTTTCTAGTAATGTACACATAATACTATTACACTATATTCTTTATAGTTCTTTACTCACAGTGAACCATGATGTACATAGAACGCTATCACAATATATTCTTTACAGTGCTTTACTCACAGCGAACCATGATATACACAGAATACTATTACATGATATTCTTTACAATTCTTTACAGTTTTTTACTCACAGTTAACCATGATGTACACATAATACTATCACAATATATCCTTTACAGTGTTTTACTGCACATAGAACCATAATGTACAAAGAATGCTATTACATTATTTTCTTTACAGTTCTTTACTGAACAGTGAACTCTAGTGTATAGAGAATACTATTGTAATATAACCTTTACAGTTATTTGCTGCACAGTTTTCTCAACTGTACCCCAAAAGACTAACAGCATGTCCACAGTCATTCAAAGTCACGTGGTTATATACATCTAGATCATTGGGTACTCACAAACTTTCTCTAGGGGGCCAAATTTACAGTGTGGTTTGTGTCCGAGGGCCGCACCGGTGGGGGCGGGGTCAGTGGGGGAGGGGGCAGGCTAGATCAACAAAAAAAGTATGACCATGAGGTTGATCACAGGTCCCTGCAGCAGATGCCTTCATCCACTGAGCCACCAGACCTGGCATACACACATCTTGCTCCCTCCCTCGCTCTCTCTCTCTCCCTCCCTCTCTCCCTCTCTCCCTCTCCCGCTCCCTCTCTCCCTCCCTCTCTCGCTCCCTCTCCCTCTCTCCCCCTCCTTCACTCCCTCTCCATCCCTCCCTGTCTCTCTCTCTGTCTCCTTCCCTCTGTCTGTCTCTCTCTCTCACTCCCTCCCTCTCTCACTCCCTCCCTCACTCCCCCTCTCTCATTCCCCCCTCTCTCACTCCCCGTCTCTCTCTCTTCCTCGCTCTCCCCTCTCTCACTCTCCCCCTCCCTCACTCCCCCTCCCTCACTCCCTCTCTTTACCTCCCTCCCTCTCTCTACCTCCCTCTGTCACCCTCTGTCATCTCACCCTTCCTGCGTGTCAACCGGGGCTGAGACAGCTTCCAGGTGCACACACACACACACAGCCGCACCCAAGCACTTCACAGGTCGTTAAAGGCCATTTGCATGCTAATGAGGCTTTGTTGTATTTCACCTCATCTTAGGCCCCTGCAGCTCCACTCTGGCTATGTGAAAATCGCCCGGCCCCCACAGAGCAGCAGAGACTCTGAGTCGCGCTGCAGCAGACACTCTTAAAAAAAATTAATAATAATAATAATACATAGGTACGATGTTTGCAAGGTCCGCGGGCCGCCGAGGAAGGCTTGCCGGGCCGCCCCTGGCCCGCGGAGCGTACTATGAGTACCCATGATCTAGATAGTCTCTTATTAATTATGACTCTTCCCAACACGTTTCAATTCTTAAGGACCCATATGCATGTAACTTAGTTAAAGGAGGCTCAGGGACAGAAGCCCCACTTCCTCTTGGCTCTCACTGTGTCTTATGCTTAGCGATCTGGTGATGCACTGTAATTACAGGTGACATATGCGTGCCCTGACTGGAGTCTCTAAGATTGTGATTATTTTATTATACATTTAGTTTAGCAGTTGGATACTGCTGCAGCTCAGTTGGCCATGTCCCACTGCAAACAGGTAAGTGGGAAAATGAACAACTAATTGCATGTCCTAGCACTCACACTTAAAGTTTAATTGATAGCATTGGGCACACAACATGGCTAATAACCAAGCAGCTGTTATCACTCACACTGTGAGTGTCTTTGTGTGCGGGCCTGACATATGGTAACAGAGGTGCATGTTGTGGCCAGCTGAGGAAGCAAGAGCTTGAGCAGTGGAGAGTGATAGTAAAAAATCATGAACTGTTTGATTGCTGCACACAGCTGGCTGATGCATACATGCATGCATATGTGCTTGCGCATATGTCTACGTACGTGGGTCTGAGTGTGTGGATTTGTGTGAGTGAGACAGAGAGAGAGAAATAAAGAGAAGTGTGTGGTATTTGTGGTACCCACATATTGGCATTTTTCCCTACCTATCTGGCTGCAGCTTCCAGGGATGCCCTTGACATATGGTGCCCTCCTACCAATATATGACACCCAGTTCTAGCACAGTGAGCTCACCACAGGCTGAAAAGTGGTCATATATGGCAAACTGTGGACATGCTTTAATGATAACAATTCATGCCATAAATTGGCACAATGACCCAAAGAAAATCCCAGGCTAAGTTTAATGGTGGTCATTCTTGGTATACGGAAGACATCCTTGGCATTTTATAAATATCTCTGACATTATGGAGCCCATGTATGGCAAAATGCTGGCTCAGATATTATTGGCCTATTGTGCGAACACTTGCCCCACTGGTGCCTACTCCTACATATTGCTGGTTGTCTGTGTCACATTGTGGGAACCCTTGGTATTATGGAACGCTTCCGAGAAATATTGTTGTCATTCTTGACATACTTGCAACCATTCCTATTGTGAAGTTAGAAATCCTTACCATATGACTGTTATAGACGGGCATTCAGTATGTAAAGAAGACATTTTCGACGTACTGAATTACTATATGAAAATACATGAATAAAATGGCATGCTGATTGTAAGAGATGTGGTTACTGGCTGAGGAGGGGGTAAACCCCTACTCAAGTCAAGTCAAGTATAAACTTTATTCGGTTATTAAATGAACAACCATAAAAGTACAAGTAAATCATCATATTTCATAAAAGTTACCTTAAAAAAAGCACAATTCAAAATACAAAGATAAAAAAGTATGAAAGTCTTGATTTTATTCATTTAAACAATCGTTTTGCGAGATCTAAAAACAGATTTAAAATATGCAGATAAGGATGCGACAGTTAAAATGTTATCTAATCTTTGTAATTCTAAAAACGCAGGGCGACACTTATTACATTCCATAGTCTTCAGTAAGGGCACAATCCATCTCCTCCTAGGATTTGTGTAAAATCTACAGAAAAAAAGTATATGGATGTCTGACTGCTCAGACAAATCATCTCAAGGGCACTTAACAAGTAGTTTCGACCAAGTATTCACAACAGGGAAGCTAAGGGATCTAAACAATAGGTTTAATCTAAAACGCGTCAGTAAGAACCTCTCAAAGTCACTCATTTTCAAGCTAATGTAAGGTTGCATACAATCTGAGGTCACTATTAGTTGGTATGCGACCACAGTTTTTTTCATTATTTCTGCGTTAGTTCTCAGATCGCCCAAATGCCTCATACATATACCCTTAAAAATTTTCCTTGAAACGTGACTCATACTTAATGGATCCTCGTAATATTCCCGGTGGCCTAAGTTCGTAAGAAACGTCATCACATATCTTAGCCACCCCACCTTACCAGCGTTATCGAGAGTCATTACGTCCCTTAAAATAGAGCGATTTAGGGCACATTCCTCAGTTGTCCAAACCCTGTGCCACAACAGGATTGGAGCAACTCTAATAATATCCTCTAGGTAGGGTTCCCCTAATTCTGCATGGCAGACATATCTTGATACACTATCGGGAACTGCTAGGAGGAATTTCAAAAAGGTATTCTCAACCACCTGAAGTGATTTCACATTCATGAGCCCCCATAAGCCTGCTCCATATGTGGCAACTGCCACACAAGTTGCTCTGTAAACAGTTAAAAGCTCCCCTATTGTTTTTTCCCCCAGCCTACGGCTAAAAGTTTTCAGAGCCATAATAGATTTACAAAACATTAATCTCCTAGTTTGAATTGCATCGTTCCATCGACCTGTTTGGTCGAATAGTACGCCAAGATATGGAAAGGTAGATGTGTGTTCAAGGGGTCGTAGACCAATATATATTGTTTTTTCCTTTTTCTGTTGCCGTGGGCCGTAAGTCATGCAAAAAGTTTTGGAACAGTTAGTCTTCAGGTCAAGATTATTCATGAAGCCTGTAAAACTGTTTACCATTGTTTGCATGGCCAGTGGAGTCCTGGCCATCAAAACTGCGTCATCCGCATACAAGAGCGCAGGGACAGACCTTTTTCCAACAAGCGGCATATCCCTGCACCCCTCCATCAATATTTCTTCAAGATCATTAATATAAATAGTAAAAAAAAAACCCTACTCAAGCAGCAACTACAATCCTACTCCGCGTGAGGTACAAGCAAATCCATAACTTAACCTTTGCTCAACCTACTGGTAGATTAGCACATAGAAAATCTTTCTAAAATATCTAATAAGTGACAGATATCGATGCAATCGTCCTCTTGCAAGGAGTCTGCCAGTGAGCAGAAGCACATAGGTAGAAACCGAATAACCTTTAGTTCTAGATTACAGTTTCAGATTCCCAAAAGGTTAATGCCTTTGCAGAACTGTGTAAGGGACCAATAGCTGCCAAGGGTTCAGATTGAGATAGAGGCAATGTATAAAGTATGTATGCAGCACTTCAAAAGTAATAAAGTAAAAACACAAAACAGGGAAACTCCCACAGCAATTTAGAAAATAAGAGTACATTTTATAAATAAATCAAGACCAAAATGACAATAATACGATCAGTAGAACCAGAGATATGCACTTTTAAAGATTTCAGTAAATATAGCACCAAAAAGCACAAAGTGCCAATTGTGGATATCTGGTTGCGTCGGACCAGGACATAGTAACAAGTTCAGGCCAACCGCGATGGAGCGTGGGCCACCTCCAAGGACCCAGTTAGGTCTGCTGAACAAGAGTACCTTAAATCCTGGTTTTGAAGCATAGTCGAAGCAATGCGGCAGTTCCCAAGATCTGTGAGGTTGCAATGCGAGAACCTGTGTTGTTGTCAAGCTGCCATTGACAAGAGTATTCTGATGTGAGGATATGTCAGGAAGGCGTCATGCACCAGATGTTCTAATCTGGGCTCTGGGGTCAATGCAGAGGTCTTGTGCTGGGAGAATCTTTGCAGCAGAGGGGGTGCGTTAATTCTGCTTGGGGTTGTGTACCATAGCAGAGGTGATTCATCGGTTCTGCTGGATCAGCTACTAGCTCCTATCAACCCCTAAAATGAGTTTGTGACTCCTTGACAATTCATTGTATGAAAGGGCACGTTGTAGTTATGCCTTCCAAATATTGAATTGACTGAGATGTACCCATGTTTTGCAACCAAAATCAAATCGCAAACAATAGAAATCTTACTGGCTCCCAAGGTGGACTAGTTAACCATTTGTAAAAGGGAAGGATCCAAATGGAACCCCTTCCCCTCTGTGTTTGTTGGGAAGTAGGCAGTAGCAGTGGGACCACTGTAAACTTTTCTAAAAAGAAAGCTTTTTTCAATGCAAGCCTAATTCCTTTAATGGAATCAGGCTGAATTAAAAAACAAAATCTTCATTTAAAAAGCAGTAGGAGACATGGTGACCTGTTGACACTTGCAGGCCATCATCCCTATGAATATTTCCCATCACATTGAGTCACAATTTGTGAACGACCTCAAGGATATTAAAGAGGAAGATCTAATTGTGACTTATTCTGATTTAAAATTAATACACAGGTCGGGTCGCAAAATTCCTCTGTTGGGAAAAATATTGGTCACACATTGCGACCAGCTTAATATTATAGCTGACCCTTAGGTATCTCAATCCTTTGCTCCTTTATCTACCTTTTGATGAGAAGTTCGAGACAAACTCAATACCAGAATTGAGCACCGTGGACATGCACTGTTTTCATTCAGGCATGTTTAGGATGTTATTCTTTTTTATTGGCTAAAAGAGGATTGTCGACAGGTTATGTCTTTGGGCCCAAGGAACCATCAACACATTAACTAACTCTGGAAAATAATACTTAGTGTCTTGCAGAAACTATTAAGAGTAGGGGCAGCCCAATCACCACTTGCAACCAGGGCATATTGACACATGAAAAACAGACGTTCCAAGTGGAACAATGTACAACAATTACATATTGTTCGAATGAATCAGTGCTATAATTGATCATATGCATGAAGGGCATGAGAAAGACAAACGGATGGACCCATGCATTTATATTGCCTGCATTGGCATTATATTTCAGAACAAATGATCTGATGATTATACAGTGAATAATACCAAACAAGTGAGGACATGTGTGTACAAAAAATGAAGACATTGCAAGTAAGAGTGGTCTGAACAGTTCGCAGGTACAGTAACAGAGGTGCAAACAATCCATAAATGTAATGCTTGACGACCATGAACATTGCATTTATGGAGTGTTTGCATCTCTGGACCTGACTACTGGTCAGACCACAATTACTCGCAATATTGTTCCATTGTCTTCTATTTTTGTTTACATGTATCCACATTATGTTGGTATTATTCACTGTGTGATCACCTGAGCACAGAACATTTGTGTTTTGAAACATACTGCCAGTACACTCAATATTTTATCACGCACGTGCCCAGCCTTTTCTTTTACTTTCTTCTTTTAATAATGTATATGGTCAATTCTAGCATATATTAATTCTAAAAATATGTTACTGTGTTACATTGTTCCATTTGGAACCTCTGTGTTGTATTGTCTTACAGAAAGCATTTCACTGACGATTGACAGACACGCGCAATCTATTGTTAGCCATTAGGCCTATTCAGTGTGATTTTATCTGAATGCATGGATTTAACCCCTGGCATCCCGAGTCATGTGAAATACCTTGGTTTATACAAAACAGGATAAACAGTATGGGATAAATCATGTAGGTGCAGAAGGGGAAAGTAATAGGTCATTTATTACCATTGTTTATGAAGGGGAGTGCCGAGATAACACATTGAGGCACTACCTCTCATGAGTCAAAGCCACACTCAACAATAGCAACAGAGAGTATATTACACTCTGCAGAAATGCATTTATACCACTTTTAAATCAATGTGGTGGGTGATGTGTTTGTCTTCAAACTCATACTCTGGTTCACTCGACAGGTCTGCTGAACACTGTCCAAACTGTACTATAGGGTTCTGTGTGCCCTTAAACAGCTTTTCTAGCCACATTGTCACACTCTGCAATTCAGTACGATGCCATACATCTCTTGGTGTGATTGCATGTGATGTCAGTGCACTAGAATGTGTTCTTAAAGGCTACAATGTAGCAAATTGCAGTGCAGGTGTGAGTGAATGTTTAAAAAAGTTTACTGGTGCAAGTATCGCTCCTGGTGTGAGTACTAGTGCCAAAGCATGTATGGGTGCAATTGCGAGTGAGGTTACTGTTGCAAGCACTAGTACAGGTGTGATGGCAGGTGTGAGTGGTGGTGTGAATGCAAATGCTAGGGTGGGTGCAAATGCCAGAGAAAGTATGAATGCAAGTGCAATTGAACTTACTGGTATTAGAGCCATATGTATCATAGTTCCGTTTTGCGAATTCCAAATAGCGATTTTTAAGGAATCGCTATTTAGAATTCGCAAAACGGTATGTATGTACAAAATCGCTTTTTTATAGCGATTCCTTACCATTCCTAATTTGTGATTAGCAAATTGCTAATCGCAAATTACCCATTCATTTCTATGGGCCAGGAGGCCCATAGGAATGAAGGGGCAATTTGCGATTAGCAAATTGCTAATCGCAAATTAGGAATTTTTTCAAGGGTGCAGGGGTGTCTCAAGAACACCCTGCTGCACCCCTGAAAATGACATTTGGGGGCATATGGCGCACATACATGCCCTAAGGGCATGTATGAGCGTCATATGGCACCTTTGGTTTTTTTGAAAAAAGCTTTTTTAAAAGAATTGGCTACTTACCACCAACTAGAAGTTGGTGGTAATTTGCGAATCCTGATGGGCATTTTTTGAATATTTTTTCTTTGATACATTGCATTTAAGGAATCGCAAAATTTGCGATTCCTTAAGTGCAATCGCAAAATAAGGAATAGCAAATTTTGCGATTCCTTATTTTGCATCACACATGTTACATACATACCATTTTGCTAATTAGCATTCGCAAAGGCCGAAATTCGCAGAATTTCGGCCTTTGCGAATGCTAATTAGCTTGATACATATGGCCCTTAGTGCCAGTGCATATGTGAGTGAGGTGTGAGTGGGATTATTGGCGCATGTTCCATTACATGTGCACGTGTAGGAGTGAGGTTGCTGGTATATGTGCTAATGTAGGTGTGAGTGCAGCTGTGAGTGAAGTTATTGGTGTGCGAGCCTGGTTATGCAGGAATGATTTCACTTGTAAAAATGCTAATGCAGGTACAGTGGCAAGAGACAGTGCAAGTAAGGGTGTTGTTGCGATGTGAGTGCAAATACCAATACGGCCTTTTCTTTTTCTTTCTTCTTTTATTAATGAATATAATCAATTCTACCATAGATTCATTCTAAAATATGTAACTGTGGTACATTGTTCCATTTGGAACCTCTGTTTTGTATTGTCTGGAAGAAAGCATTTCACTGAGGAATGACAGATACACAGACATAATTTCGACCTCAAAAATATCGACATACACAAATATCGAGTCAAAAATATAGACTAGACATAATATCGACCAGACATAATATCGACTACAAAAATATCGATTGCTATCGATATTAATAGCAAAAATATCGAATCAAAAATATAGACTAGACATAATATCAAGTAGATAGAATATGGACAACAAAAATATGTCAAATTAGGTGTTTTATAATTTGTAATAATTGTGTAATATAAATCTGTAGCGGGTTGTGGGTTTATAGGGGAATAGGGTGGGAAGTAATTTAAATATAATTATATAAATATGTAATATAATAGTAATTGTTAATTAATTAATAATTGTTAATTAATTAAATTATAATTGGTAATTAATAATAATTGAATAATTGATAAATCATTACTTTTTACTATATAATTTTTTTAGCGGTTTGTGGGTTTATAGGGGAATAGGGTGGGAAGTAATTTAAATTTAATTAATTAAATATGTAAATTAATATTAATTGTTAATTAAGTATTATTTGGTAAATAATTAAAATATAATTGGTAATTATAAATATTGAAAGAATAAATAAATAATAATTAGTAAATTAATTTCTGTAGTGGGTTGTGAGTTTATAGGGGGATAGGGTGGGGAGTAATTTAATAATAACTAATTAAATATGTTAATTAATTAAATTTGTTAATTATTTAATAATTGACCATTAAATAACATTTACTTTGTCAATAAAAGTAATTGGTTTTGGAAATTAAATTTAAGTTTTGGGTTTTTGGGTAAAGGGGTATTGTTAGGGTTCAGAGTCAGTTTTGGGTTTTTGGGTAAAGGGGTATTTTTAGGGTTCAGGGTCAGTTTTGGGTTTTTGGGTAAAGGGGTATTTTTAGGGTTCAGGGTCAGTTTTTAGTTTTTGGGTAAAGGGGTATTTTTTGGGTTCAGGGTCAGTTTTTAGTTTTTGAGTAAAGGGGTATTTTTAGGGTTCAGGGTCAGTTTTTAGTTTTTGGGTAAAGGGGTATTTTTAGGGTTCAGGGTCAGTTTTTGGTTTTTGGGTAAAGGGGTATTTTTAGGGTTCAGGGTCAGTTTTTAGTTTTTGGGTAAAGGGGTATTTTTAGGGTTCAGGGTCAGTTTTTAGTTTTTGGGTAAAGGGGTATTTTTAGGGTTCAGGGTCAGTTTTTAGTTTTTGGGTAAAGGGGTATTTTTAGGGTTCAGGGTCAGTTTTTAGTTTTTGGGTAAAGGGGCATTTTTAGGGTTCAGGGTCAGTTTTGGGTTTTTGGGGTACAGGGGTACAGTGTAAAAATAAAGTAAAATTAAATTTAAATTAAATTAATTTAATTTAATTAAATTAAATTATATTATATTAATATGTTTATTTAATAATATGTTTTATATATATATATATATATATATATTATTTTTGGTGATATTTTTTATTTATTTATATTAATTATTTATTAATATTACATGTATTTAATAATTATTTCTAAGTTTATATTAAATATATTTATATATATTATTTTTAACTTAATTTTAAGACATTTAAAAAAATCGATATTTTTACAGTCTATATTTTTGTAAGTCGATATTTTGGAGTCGATATTTTGGTACTTACCTGTTTGAAGATAGGCTGTCGATATTTTGTACTTCGATATTTTTGACTCGATATTTTTGTATGTCGATTTTTTTGATTTCGATATTCTGTCAGTGATCCGAATGACAGACACGCGCAATCTACTGTTAGCCATTAGGCCTATTCAGTGTGATTTTATCTGAATGCATGGATTTAACCCCTGGCATCCCGAGTCATGTGAAATACCTTGGTTTATACAAAACAGGATAAACAGTATGGGATAAATCGTGTAGGTGCAGAAGGGGAAAGTAATAGGTCATGTATTACCATTGTTTATGACGGGGAGTGCCGAGATAACACATTTGAAGCACTACCTCTCATGAGTCAAAGAAACACTCAACAATAGCAACAGAGAGTATATTACACTCTGCACACATGCATTTATACAACATTTAAATCAATATGGTGGGTGATGTCTTGGGCCAATTCCCTTTCTAGTGTTGTCCACTGTCTTCAAACTCATACTCTGCTTTATTTGACAGGTCTGCTGAACACGCTGTCCAAACTGTACTACAGGGTTCTGTGTGCTCTCAAACAGCTTTTCTAGCCACATTGTCAAACTCTGCAGTTCAGTACAATGCCATACATCTCTTGGTATGATTGCATGTGATGTCAGTGCACTAGGCTATGTTCTGAAGGCTACAATGTAGCAAGTTACAGTGCAGGTGTGAGTGAATGTTTAAAAAAGTTTACTGGTGCAAGTATCGCTCCTGGTGTGAGTACTAGTGCCGAAGCATGTATGGGTGCAATTGTGAGTGAGGTTACTGTTGCAAGCATTAGTACAGGTGTGATGGCAGGTGTGAGGGGTGGTGTGAATGAAAATGCTAGGGTGGGTGCAAATGCCGGGGAAAGTATGAATGCAAGTGCAAGTGAACTTACTGTAATTAGTACCAGTCCATATGTGAGTGAGGTGTGAGTGGGAATATTGGCGCATGTTCCATTACATGTGCACGTGTAGGAGTGAGGTTGCTGGTATATGTGATAATGTAGGTGTGAGTGCAGCTGTGAGTGAAGTTACTGGTGTGAGAGCAGGGTTATGCAGGAATGATTTCACTAGTGAAAATGCTAATTCAGGTACAGTGGCAAGAGACAGTACAAGTAAGGGTGTTGTTGCGGTGTGAGTGCAAATACCAATACAGGTACGATGTCAGGTGCGTATGAGTTTACTGGTGCAATGTATTACTACTAATGCAAGTGAAGTTACTGATGGCAGTCCCAGCTTGAGCACAGGTGCAGGTGAGAAAGATGGTACAAGTACCAGTATGAGTGATACTATCAGTGTTATTGTGAGTGAGTTTACTGAAGCTACTGCAGGTGTGAATGGGGTGAGTAAGGTTACTGGTGCAAGTTTCAGCGCGGGTGTGTGTATGCATATGCACTTGTGCACTCGCCAATGTAGGTGTGAGTGCAGGTGACTACAGGTGTTGGTGAAGATGAATGTATGACGTTACAATGCATACATTTACAATGCATGCCTTTACAACACAGTTTTTACATCGTAACATCCTTTACAACGCACTCCATTACATCACATGACACTACACCGCATTTTTAGAAACTACCTTTACAACGCATTACATTACATCGAATTATACCTTTACAATGCATACCATTACAATGCATACCATTACATTGCATTTCAGGTAAGTATTGGATAGTATAGGGGTAAACATTACGATTCTAACTCCAGGGGGTGCAACAGTAGGGTAAGTGTTGGATAGTGTAGGGGTAAAAATGACTATTCTAACTCCAGCGGGTGCAATAGTAGTGTAATTGATGGATATTGTAGGGGTAAACATTATTATTCTAACTCCAGGAGGGTAGGTTTTGGATAGTGTAGGGGTACTAGGCGTTGTAATGGTATGCATTGTGGAGAAGTGTGGCTCACTGGTTAGAGCAGGCAGACCCTGAAGCAGAGGTCAGACCCGGGACCAGGGTTCAATTCCTGACGCGGCAGGGTCTCGAGCTCAAATGTCCACGGACCCGATAATTCTCGCTTCGGTGCCTGACCTAATCATGGGTTCACACTCTGCAACTCTGGGCATTAAGGATGCCCTGTAGGGGCTATCTCACTGGGAAAAGCCAGGACGGGTTCCCAAGGCAAAGCGCTTAGAGACCCCTGGGTTATAAGCACTATATAAATCCAAACATACAAACATACATTGTAATGGTATACGTTGTAATGTCTGCGTTGTAGTGACATGTAATGTAGTGTCATGCAATGTAGTGTCATGCATTGTAATGCCTGTGTTGTAGTGGCATGCGTTGTAAAGGATGTTGCGATGTAATGACTGAGTTGTAAGTGTAGTGCGATGTAATGGTTGCATTGTAAAGGATGTTTCCCAGTGAAGATATTAGTGCAAGTGTCTGTGATGGTGTGATTGCAAGAGCCAAACTGAAGTCTGGATTTGCTGCTGGTTTAAGTTCAATACTCTGAGCTGCACCTCTCCATCCCTGGAGTATATGTTGCACTTTGGGCTACGAGCTCCAGCTTCCAAAGTTTGGGCCGCAAAATGGTGTAAAGAAAGAACAGCTCTTTCAAGCTGCCCATGTTAAACTTTTGGGAGGTTAGAAACCATAGATTAGGTTGAACCAGAACCATAAAGAACTCTTTCATCAGGTAGACCTGACTCAGTGACAAGCAATGGCACCAAGGAACCTTATGCAACCACATAATAACGTCCTTCATAGCCCAGGCCAGGCCAAGGGGAAGGCTTATGGCACCAGCACCGGGAAGCAGAAACCTCTAATTAAACAGTGTTCATCTGAATCAGTAAGCATAGCCCCACACTATCACCTCAGCTTCTCCAGCTCAGCCAGTACTTTTGGTTTTGCAAGGGCGTACAAGAAGAATATCAGCTACGCCTGTCCACAGGCCCCGCTACTCCCACTAAGCCCACAAATGACCCAGGCATTCAAGACTGTCAAGTTAAATGCACGCTGTAGTTATTTTATATGAAGTGTGTTTTCATGGTACCAAAATGCTTTCACATAAATAATTATGAAAACAAATACAAGCGGCAAAACTGATGTGTTTGATTGAGGGGGCAGGGAAGGCAGTTAATAATATGGGCTAGCTGGGCTCCTGTGTCCCCCTTGTCCCTCTACTTTCCCACACAGCGTTAAGCAGGCATCAGAGCAAGTGCTGGGTGGAGGCCGAGCATAGCAGTGCACTTGCGCAGTCAGCTATGGGCAGCTGCGTCACTCACCTGCCACCCGTGTCTGTGCAGTCAGTAGTTATATGCTGCTCAGACAAGCAACAGGATAGGGCCAGAAGCAGTGTGTTCATGCTGCCTGTCACCATGCTGCAGTACACTCATTGACAGTACAGAGGGGCCAGGTGGCAGCCATAAATTCCAGGGCCAGGCATTCATCGTTCAAAAATCACATGCCATATCACCATTTAGCATAAAAGGCCTTTTGTTAGGACAGGGCTGTAAAACAGTTAATCATCCTTAATACTACATTTAACATAATGTCAAAAACATCTTTAATATGACATTCCCTTCCTCAATGAACCATTCTCACATCACACCAAACTTTCACCACAATGCCCTATAACTTGCTTAATTTTTCCCCTTCCACTCAATGACCTCCTTCCATTACAAATTCTCTCCTTCACTTTCCCTACCAAAAAGCCTCCAATTAAAACTCTTTGAC
Source organism: Lissotriton helveticus (assembly GCF_964261635.1). NCBI lineage: Eukaryota > Metazoa > Chordata > Amphibia > Caudata > Salamandridae > Lissotriton > Lissotriton helveticus. Next base: position 670,342,982 of record NC_136065.1, on the reverse strand, counting down.
CAGATCACAGAACCCTGTGTACAGTCTTCCTTCGCCTGTGCTCCCCTTCATACTACCCCCCAAGAGGCGGATACCCCCACACATGTGACTCTCCACCCCCAAAATACTGCCATCCAGGAAGCTCCATCCGGAATTTTATTGCCCCCCCCCCGGCAGGTTGTAAGAAATGTATAAATATGTCCTCCTGCACCAGACTTTTGCATTCCACAACTTACTCACCATGTCCCTCATCTCCATCATATAGTATGCATTCCCCAGAGAAAGATGTACCCCATCATCTTGAAAGAGACCCTGCCCTTCCTCAAGCCTCTGTCAGATGTCACTTTATTGTCCCTTGTTATGCAAAACAACCTCACGGCCCTGTTGAGCTTCCTCCTAGCCTTGTCAATTGCTGCATGTTTCAGCGCCCCCCCCCCTTGAGTGCGTACTCAGCGCAAACTCTGTCCAAACCAAACATGCCCCTGAAAAGTTCTTCTTGATCACCTCTAAGTCCTGCTGCATGTGTAGCAGCAGAGTCAACCCAGACAACTGTACCAAATAACTGTCTCGAAAAAGCTTCCTTCCTGCAACGTGACCCACTTGCTCCTCCCTGCCTGCTCTGTCTTGGATCGTCACAGCCAAATCACAATTTTTCCCTGATCCAGATGTATCTCCCAATGCTACACCTCTATATCCTGGTCCGACCCCAACAATTCATATACTCGAAAGGCACAAAAAAACACCCAAATCATACATAACCTGAAGACAGCCACTTCAAACCACTCATAACAACAGTAAGGCAACACCTTAAGAATACTCTGCAACAAATCAAACGTAATCACCTCCTGTAACACAGACCTTTTCACAGCCCTCTCTCTGCCCTACCCCTTCAAAATTCAGCTCAAGATCTTATCCCTGGCCTGGGTCAAAACCCCAACGCATTTTGCCAGAAGAAGGAATGCATGCTAACTTGCACGCAATGGTGTGGGTGATAAACCTTTGTCAATATATGGCATAACTAAGCATAACACTTTCCCTTCAATTTCACTGAGATTCTGCATCATCGCACTCTGAGGACGTTCCTTAACTCCCCAAACTCATTCCATGCCAGACAGTGGACTCAGCCAAAGACATCTAGTGGACTCAGCCAAAGAAATCTCGACCAGGGCAACAATACTCACTCCCCTGAGGTGCAAATGGTTGCAGGCCATGGCATCTTGTTGTCCTCCACTCCAATCTGTGTAAACAATGCCACCCACTACATGTTTTGCCCTGAAAACAATGTTTAATCACAAACAACCCAGCATGATTCATCTAAACAGTTGCAGGACTCTCAAATCTTTCACCCTCTGGTTGTTCACCAAGTCCACCACTGTCAAGTTGTTCACATTGAACATCACCATCCTGTTTGCCAGTTCCGTGCACCACACAGTCAAAGCCACCAACAACGGGAAGTATTCCAGAAAAGGAATACTCCATCACTGACGCAACCAGTGTGCTGGCTTCTGTTCCACACACCACCTTCTGTCCCAAAACAGTCCGAAACCTTGTGCCCCTACCGCATCTGAAAACATCTGCACCTGACAGTGTTCTCCTCCAAAATCATCATAGACACTCCATTGAAGTCTTCCAATAATATCCTCCAGAAGCAAACATCAGCCCTCACCGCTAAAGAAATCCACATTCTGATGTGGCGACACCGCCACCAATATCACCAAGCCCAAATGTACGCAACGGCCCCCTACCACTCTGCAAGCAAAATTCAAAAACCCCAACAACTTCTGCACAACCCTCAACTCAATCCTCAGTTCACTGATCACTTCAGTCCAGCTCAATAGCCAGAAATGTCAACATCGAGCTGGGACCTTCTGCCTTTTCGGGAGCCAACAGCACTCCCATATCACCTGCCATCATCTCAAATTGCCTCTGCCCTAGGGCAATCACCAGTGTCCTTTTTGCCCACAAACAAGAGTCATGCAAATAATGGGACACCTTCTGATGACCACTCTTCCTAGTGAACACCCACTGCAGGAATTTACTAAAAGCCTCAAACAATGCACACGAAATGGCACCTTAAACTAGCATACTCAGCAATGGGAAATCATTGGGCATACAGGCAACAGCAGAAAAGCAGATTTCTTGTCACAATTTGCTAGCTCCGTTCCATGCTCACACTACCCCACCAAACGGATGGCGTCATCCACCAATGCATACACCACACTAGTTTCCTCTGCAGCAATTAAGTCATTAACTGAAACTCCGTCCGGCCATGTCAAGTGGTGTATCATTCTGAACTCCCCTGCCTCATTCTTAGGCACCACCCCAGTGGGGATATATTCAAGTCTGCCAGGGGTCACTCAAAAAATGGGCCCACAATTCTCCCCTCTGCCACCTCTTTCTCCAATTTCGCAGCAACCACTTGAGAGACTTTTTTTGCTGACCGTATATTGTCTGCCAACCTACGTCCCTTAGGGCCTTGTTAACCAACTTGAAAACCCTCCTTGAAAACACCACTCCAACTTCAAATCTGCATCCCTATCTGGGTAGACAGCAGACAATGGGAGCAGAACCTCCACCTTTGTCGGTGTAGGAGCCCTTGGCACAGCCGGGCCCCGTACCCTCCCTCTGGTTGCCCTCCATTGTTCCGTTGGAATGGCCAGCGAGGGAGAGAGGATGTGTCTCCCCCCACATTTGGAACAATCATGCTTGAACTTACATGGATGTCTGGATAAAAATCCTTTTTTGAAGTTCCAACATTCCTCAACATTGGTTCCTGTTGGCTTTGGCATCGTAGCTAAGCCACTACTAGCCCCCAAAGTGCAGCTGCGCCTTCTAATGATATTCATGTATTTGACCAATGCAATGTCACTGTACGCATGTTTCTCACAATAAACACTGGCATGGATTAACCCCTACCGCGCTACCGCGTTTTCCCACTGTGCGCTGAAAAAAAAAAATGGCTTGTTTATGACAAAGCCAGCTCGTCATCCGCGTAGCGCAGGTAACGCCCATGACGAGCTGGCTTTGTCATCAGCACTGAAGGAGTTAAAAATGCAAATGTCCAATTATCCAAATTGATGGCCACCCTAGGTCTCCTCGTCAGTTCTCACTCCTCTTCTTTAGACCTTTCTTTAGCCTGTATATCCCTGTGTAAGAATTTGAACACATCCACATATTCATGTTTCCAGATCCTGTTCTTAGTCTTATCCAAAATTTGTGACCTCAGGGGTATCGCCAAACCCATGTAAGGCACCGCTTCTTAAATGTCACATCTTCTATGGCCTCACTGCCCCCTGTGTCTTCAGTCCTTTTTGTGACCCCTGTTTGAATGCGTTTCCCTTCCTTGACCATGTCATTGTACGCCCCCTTGTGCGTCATCCATACCTTTGAGGGTTCATTCACCTTCACCCCATGTCTTTGATGACTACATACCCAACACGAATTGACTTGCAAGCCTTTGCCCCAGGACCCGATTCCTTTGCGTCTCATACTGACCACCAATCTCCATTACCTGGACTCACAGTGCCAACGTCCCTCCTCTCCTTGCAATGTCCGCTTCTTGTTTGAGCCATCTTTCCAGCGGAGCTTCCCTTGTCTGCACTTGTCCTCTGAAAGACACCAACTGCACCTTCTGTTGCCTCACTTCTCCAGGGCCGTAGCCACAGGAGGGCATTTGAGGGCCCAGCCAGCTCAGAATAATCTGTGCCCCCCCACCAAACGAGCAAGACAGCTGGCACATTGTAGAGATGCACGAGCTCAGAAGGTGAATGAGCAACAAAATCCCTCTAAGTGCTGTTTTATCTTGTTACATGTGGTGTGTGTTAAAAGACATTTTAAATGTCAGTCTGTCTTCTGAAAAATTGCTTCTTTTAACATGAAAATGCTGTTTATTTTCTTACTTTGGAAAGTGAAACGATTGTCTAAAGTGAACTCTGTGACAATCTGTCTATGGTATAGATGGAGCCACTGGAATTTGGCAGCAGCTGAAGCCTAACTTCGTTGACTAATTTATGTGGCAAGAAAACACAAATGTTGCACCTTAATGCTCCACATTTTTTAATAGTATCACTTCATTATTTTGTCATTGTTTACACTTTAGCACTGTCTGAGCAAAGGCTCCAATTTATTAGTACAGGTTCCACACCCAAATACAACTGTACGTAACAAAGGTGGCCATTCAACCTTTGAGAAGGACCTTCCATTGAACTGCAGCACGTTGCATAATTTTTTAGTACATTTTGATCTGTGTCAGCTACAAACAAAATTAGTTTTTTTTTTAATCTGCAGAATATGTAGCAGATGATGGAATATGTGGCAAATGTGGTACATTTATATTCATGCTGAAAAACACAGCAGCCGCGGAAAAGCATAGTTCCGTGGGCACAGAATCTCATAATTCCAGTGGTATTACGTACAGGCAGTGCAAAAAGAAATACTGTAATATGTCACTTTGTTTCTAATTCACAAAAAAACCTAATATACCTGTTAGGTATAGCGGTGTGGCGCCGCGGCCAGGGCGACTGACGTTGGAATCTGGGGATCAGGGTTCGATCCCCGGCTCCGGCGGCAGGTTAGCCCAGCACCATGTGACTCTGGGCAATAGCTCGCTTAATCTTCCCGACGGCCCCCAGCGCCTAGAGACCCTTACGGGTGATTGTGCGCTTTACAAATGTGGATTATTATTATTATATTATTAATAAACTGTACACATATTTCAACATATACCAGCAGTACATTTTGTTTATTAATTCTGAAGTGTGATGGAGACAAAGATTTTAGCAGGATCAAAACTAATCTTGGCGATGAAAGTGATGAATGCTGTATTGTATTGCATTGCTCATTTGTATAGAGCTTACTATGTGTGGTACTAACGTGCCTATCTACATTTGAAGCAAGCTACACCCTATAGGATGGTGTGTGGTGTGTTTGTTTGTGTGTGTTGTTTTTATATGATGATCCAATGTAGGAAGTGTTTTCATATTGTGCCTGATGATCACGGAGGTACGGTATTGTGTTATGGGTTGTAGCATGCAGCTGTGTGGTGGATGATAAGGGTTGAGCAGTGCTTTAAATGGGCTGGTACTGTCCAGTACTGGATACCGGCACTTTATTATTTTGAGAGGGAGAGTACCTGCACTTCTCAATAGAAACATTATACTTTTAATTGGAGAGCACCAGCACTTCTCAGAAACGAGCAGGTACCCTTCTACAGAGTACCTGCACTTCTGTTTATCCATTTCAACTACTGGGTGTGAAAGACACAAATGCAAAAACTATCGTTTGTGGTTTTTCAGTCACTGGCAGCTTTGAACAACTCCACCTGCCCCATTTATGGTACTTCCTATTATAGTCTGATAAGCTGGTTACTGCACTGGGTTTTAGGGCAGATTTACTTAGATTCCACGCAACTCAGCAAGGCAACTTTCAGCACTACATTGTGTGAAAGGCAGAGAGCAGAAATTTGCAATATTTACAAAGATATGGCACATTTCTGCTGTCTCCTAGCGCTTGCACACTATGTGCAGCCTAGCACCAACACAGTCACCCTTGCACCAAGGTGCAAGGGTGTCTGTTTTACAGGCAGGATTATTTTTGTGCATGAAGTGGAAACTTCCAGCACAAAAACAATTCTTAGAGGCATATTCCTCCATCTATGTGTGCTACAGAACGAAGCACATAACAAGGAGAAATAAAGATATTTCTCCTCAATGTGCCTCACTGGAGAAGGTGTAGAATTTTAATGCATTCCCAGGTTTATTAGCTTTAATAAATGTGGGAATGCACAAAAATCTTAGGTCAACTCTCCTTAACTTACCGAGTTATCAAAAATTGTTTACTGGTTGGGTTGTTTCCAATCTGTGTATTGCAAGCTAAAGTTTGAGCTTGAGGGTGCGACTATCTTTCCAGGTCCGGTTGCCAGGGTGTGTACTTGTGTAGTTGTCTTCGTAATAGCATTGTTTTTAACTGTCTTTTGAAGTGTATAGGCTCCTTGATTCTTCTAATGCTGGCTCGTAGTGTGTCGCAGAGCTTGGAGACTTGTACTGAGAAAGCAGTGTGTCCTCAGGATTTCTTATGGTAAGGGTTTATAAGTAGTGCAAGCCTGGAGCGGTGTGTCCTGATTTGTTTGTATTGCTTGAATTCATCTTGTAGTTAATAAATGTCTTTTTCCTTGGAGGCTCTGTGAACAATGCAAAGTGCCTTGAACATTGTCTTTTTAGCTATAGGTAGCTAGTGGAGTGATTACAAAACAGGAGTCTCATGTATGTCTTCTCTTGGGTGAAGGTAGACCAGACATTTTGCAGCAACATTTTGGATGAGTTGTATTTTGTGTATTATGAATAAGGGTGCACCAAGGTATAAGCAGTTGGCATAGGCAAGCTTGCAGTTTATGAGTGAGATAATATGGCTTGCAGTTTCTGTTGGTATGCAAGGAGGCAACTTAATGTTTTCATTGTGCAGAAGGCACTCTGTTTTATGTTGTTAAAATATGGTATCAAATATAGGTCTAAATGAATAGTAATCCCTAGGTTTATGATTTCTCTTGCTATTGTTGGAGGGGCTTCATGTTCCTGGGGTCATATGGCAGTAGACTGGAATTTGTTGTCATTGTCTGCAGGTCATAAACTCTGTTTTAGCAGTATTTATCTTTAGATGGTTATTGGTCATCCATGTGTTTATGGCCCAAAGTCAATGATCAAGTTCTAAATTGTTGAGATCGCCCACACCATCCATTAAAAAAAAATGATAGGGTGTCATCTACATAGTTGTAACAGGTAAGTAAGTAAAAAAACTGTATTGTTACATTATTTAGAATCATTGCAATACAGTTATAAAAAGAATTCATTAAAACAATAAAAACTTATTGGCGGGTGGTGGCGATACAGTCTAAATGCTAATACGCCATAGTTATAACAGGTGAGGTTGAATGATTTACTCATATTCCAGGTTGGTAACTAAGTTAAAAAGATGATGAATAGTAGTGGGGATATGATGGACCTCTGTGGGACGCTACAGTGTTGGGTGTGAGGAACTGATATGAGAGGTGGTGTCAACACCAGTTCGCTGTGACAAAGGAGAGGCAAATAATTCAATGGGCTTTAACTGAACTCACATGGTGTGTCAAACAAGAATTGTCTGTGTGAAGGGATTGTACAACTGTACGGGACATTGAGTCAGGTTGTTCTTAAAGCAGGAAATTTCATGACATTTCCTATTCCTGATACATAAGTGGTTGACACGACCCAAACCTACCAGTGATTCAGAAGCAATGTTCAGTCAGGAAACTCCATATTCTAATATAGGAAGGTGCTTGGATTAGCCTCCTGTGCTGGGGCAGAGTTATCACAAGCCAGGTACAATTTATATTTGACTGTCATTGTTCCAGCCTACAATGGCCTATTGCAAAATATAGCCTGGTGAGTTAATGTATCTACTCTACAGATTTTGATTCTGTTTACAGGAGTCAGATAGTTTGTTAGGATAATGTGCCTTATGTAGAGGGGTGCAAATACCCTTACTAGCAGTAGTGTGAAGCTGAAATGACCCAATATAGCCTACAATGTCACAAAGGGTTGCTATAATAGATCATCTTTCAAACATGGATTAATATCTAGTTAACAACACACTAAGAATACATCTCCTACCATAATCAGGGCTTTTGAGGCTGAAAGATTTTGTATTATAATTGACCTCTCTAGACATCTCTGCAGAACTTCCTCTAACATTTTCAGATTTTTTGATATTGCAATTTAAGATATGTGCAGTTTGAATCTACATTTTGAAATGTATTGACTCCTTTCAAATTCTACTTTATCTTTATCTAATTTACGGCCATATCAATGAATTGCTGTTATGAGCTCCTATGTAATTAATGTACTAAATGCATATTATTTGGTGAACATTTGGTGATGTGGTTTTATTGAGAGAAGTGTGAGAACGCTGGATAATTTTATGGATCCTCACAGGTTACGGAACTTCTTTTCACAGAAATATGAGGATAATCTGTGATTTAGCTAATGTTTGATGTTTGCAGGGCATTCTGGGAAAGCAAAAGTATTGGGATCCACACAAAATACACAACCCAGACTTCACTAGGTACCTTGTTTTCAGAAATGTCTGGACCTGTGAGGTTTCCCTCTGTGCAGACTGATCTCTGGCCTTAATACCACAGCTACCCACATCGCAAGAATTGGTCAATTTCCAAGACAGTCTTGATCTTTGTTTGTGTCTTATAAAACCCATCCCTCATGGGTGATAGGTCAGTCACCAGTGGCAGATGGCATCTACGGAGAGTGGTGAGGTGGGTACATGCAAGTGCGAAGACACCACAATGACAGTGTTCACAAAGGGCAGTAGTGTGCGGCGGCCCCTTTTCTCTCATAGAAATAACCTACCCAGGGCCAACACTGAGGCATTTACTTGTGTGCCATACATTGTTTTGTTTCCCAAATGGGCGTTTTATCCTCTAAATCAACACATGTATTCGTGAGAGAAGTAAACATCAGAAGACAGTAGTTTGGTTGCTGGGCTTCTCTGAAATTCACTTATGAGGAGCTGGAGTGAGATTACGGCACACATGTAGTCGACGTGTCAATCATTACTATGTCAGGGGTCACCGAGCTATGGATTGCAATTTGCAAATCGCAAATAGGCATATGAACTACAAATAAGGCTAAACCCTACTCCCCATATATGTACCTACTACATATATATAATATATATATTTTTTTTCACTGAAAAAACACAGGTTTCAGGGACGTTATAGTTAGGTGGACATTTCACTCGTACAAAACCAGAGAAATTTGGCTGTTATAGTTAGTTCAGCTAACTATAACTCACGCCCCCGCAATGCACTGCTGATGACGTCACATATTACATCATTCATGACATAGTCAGTGACATCACTGATGACATCACTGATGACATCATCCACGTGATAATCTGATGCAACTCCTCACACCCTAATATAACCTTTGATACACCCACTCTAAAATACAGACTACCATTTTCGAAACCATAGACACAGCAATACCAGTTACAACATACCAACTCACTGATTCCTAGGTCTACACACACATCCACTTATTCACCCATAGAACCACTCATACATGCAGTCACTCATCAATACAGCACTATCATATGCACTCACACACCTATACAGACACTCACACATGACCATTCACCCATAGACTTAATCACACACCTAGTCAGTCATGCAAAGAATCAATCACACTCCCATTTACTCACCTATACAGTTATACACACACCACCTTATTTACTCATACAGCTACTAACACGTATTTACTCTCTTATACAATCACTGATACAAGCACACACTCATCCATACAGCCACTCTCACAATCAGTCACTCTCACATATAGTCATTTATACACTCCAATACTCACGTATACTGCCTTTTACATATGTAGTTACTCACACATGTACCACTGAGACATCCATTCACTCACCAACACATCCATACACACACTCACCCACCCATACAGTCCACCACAGATGCACTCTTGAATCCATACACCCAGTGAATCATCCACTCACACATCTATGCACAGAGTCACACACCCCACCACCCACCCACACAGACACGGAGTCACCTATACAGATACTCAAACAACCAATCAATAACCCATATAGACACCCATTTAGCTATCCGCCAACCCATGCAGCTGCATACACAACAACTGATAGACTGATACAGACATTTACACAGTTTAGTGACTAATCCATGCATTCACTAAGACACGTATAATCACTCACTTATACAGACAGTCACGGACCTATTAAATCATCCATTCAAACACTTATACACCCACTCATTCGTCAATACACCTTGGCAAATATATATACATATAAAACATATTTAAACTTTACAGGAACACAGAGTCACTGGATGATGTCTTCAATGATGTAATCAGTGATGTAATTTGAGATGTCATCAGTGATGTCACTGACCATGTCATGAATGATGCAATATGTGACGTCATCAGCAGTGCATTGCGGGGGTGCGAGTTATAGTTAGCTGAACTAACTATAACGTCCGTATTTCTCTGGTTACGTATGAGTGAAATGTCCAACTAACTATAACGTCCCTGAAACCTGTGTTTTTTTCAGTGAATTTCTAAGGTTTTTAAATGCAAATTTCTAACTATAACTTCCCTGAAACCTATGGTTTTTCAGTGAATTTCAAAGGTTTTGAAATTATATTTTTTAACTATGCCTACAGAGGTAGGACATGTGCCGAAAGAGGAAGACAAGCACAGAAAGAAGCAAGAGAAATGCAGAAAGAGGCAACAGAAGTCCAGAAAGACAAAGAAGGGTGCAGAAAGAAGCAAGAGATATGCAGACAAAACCAACAGAGGGGCAGTAAGAGGCCTTGTTGCAAAGTTATCCTGTGCCTCCAACCGTTTGCTGATTGGTAATAGTGGTAACTGACTCTGACTAACCAGGCCCAGAGCCAGTGCTATGGTGAAAAACACTTAGAATACAGTGAAAACACCTACATACACTAGTGTACACTATGGGTTGGGGGAACCCCTGTGATTGGCATGACCTCCCCTGTAAGGCCCTAGTACATCGTCTGTATTTATCCATATTTATTTTTTGGGCATTTTTTTCTGTATTTATCCACATTTATTGTTGCCACAAGCAAAAGATGATGCTACAGCTAGTATTTTTCCACATTTATTTAAATTGACAATGCACACATGCGCTCAGTTGTTATTGGTCAACACTATACATTCATCTGCAGACTTTGCCATTTCCAGAATGTCCCAAATATGCTAAAAAGTGCTATAACAAACCATTTGTCTCAGAGCCTTGCAGTTTCTGTCATCCGCAGGGTGCCACGTCGTCTTCCCCACTGAACACCATACTGCCTCCACTGAGAGAAACTCACACTGTCTTCAGCTACAGCACAATTGCGTCCCGCTATAAACACCTGGAAGCAATTCAATTCAAATTATGCACTAGACTACAGTGATATGCTGCCTGAAAAAAAAGTAACAACATACTGGAAAAAAGAAAACACTCATAGGGAATACAACTTAACGCCTTTACACTAATTACTCAGAAATCAATGAGTGTTTTTGCTTGAAAAGCAAACGACCTGAAAAACTCTGTAAGGTGGCACTAATGTGTTGAGTGTAAATAAAACCAACCTGGCCAATTTGCAACCACTCTGTCTTGCTTTATTTAGTTATGTATTTATTGGTTGTATTTTCGGGTTGGGAGACTAATAAAAATTTCAGGTGGGGGTGGTGGGGGGGGGGGTTAATTCTTCAGTAAACTAGCTTGTTTTTCCCCTGTCAGTCCTTATGGAAAATCGGTCTCTCACTGGAACAGAATTGTTAATCCTGTTCCCGATCTCTTTGCTTCGACTTCTTGCCACCAATGTCTGGGGGAGATGGTTTATGTGTTCCTGCTTTGCAAGGATGCTCCGCTAAGACATACATAACGACTGTCTCAGCCTCTGTTTTACATTAGGTTGTGTGTGGTGTTCCCCTAGGGCACCTCAAGCCCTCGTTATAAGGTTGGCAGGCTAAAGAGGCAGGGGCTCTAAGAAGGGGCGTAAGAACAACAAAGCCTCATTAACGAGTAATTGGTCTTTCAAAGACCTGTGAAGTACTAGGGTGCGGCTGTGTGTTTGCCCGGGAAGCTGTCTCAGCCGGAGATGACACCTCTTAACCCTCTAAGGAGGGGAAGACGCCAGATGGTTGTGTGTGATTTTATTGACATCAATGAAGACCTCACTCGAGGGGCGAAGCGTGCAAAATGTACTAGTATTTTCACGTTTTTATATATAAATACAGATAAAGGAAAACTCGTTTTCCATCTGTATTTATATGTAAAAATTCATTTAAAAGGAAAACCAGGAGACCTAATAATAGGGCAGGGGGATTAAAACTACCTCTAAGTCAGAGGTGCAGAAACAGACAAGAGAAGTGCTGAAAGAAGCAACAGAGGTGCGGAAAGAGGCAAGAGAGGTTCAGAAACAGGAAAGAAAGGTACAGAAAGAGACAACAGGGATGCAGAAAGAGATAAGAGGGATACAGAAATGTGCAAGAGAGGTAAAGAAAGAAGCACAAACAGTGCTGAAAGAAGTAAGAGAAGTGCAGAAAGAAGCAATAGAGGTGGAGAAATAGGGTAGAAGGTACAGAAAGAGGCAAGAGTGATACAGAAATTTGCAAAAGAGGTGCAGAAAGAAGTAAGAGCAGTGGAGAAATAACTAATAGAGGTGCAAAAAGAGGCAAGAGGGGTGCAGAAAGAGGTAGGAGAGGTGAACAAAGAGTCAAGAGAGGTACAAAAAGAGGCATGAGGGGTGCAAAAAAGGAAGAGAAGTGCAGAAAGAAGCAACACAGGTGCTTAAAGAGGCTTGAAGTGTGCAGAAAGAGGCAAGAAAAGTGCAGAAAGAAGCACCTGAGGTACAGAAAGATGGAGGAGAGGTGCAGAAACAGACAGGAAAGGTGCAGAAAGAGGGAACAGGGGTGAAAAAAGAGGAAAGAGGTGCAAGAACCAACAGAGGTGCAAAAAGAGACAAGAGGGGTGCAGATAAAGGTAGGAGAGATACACAAAGAGGCAAGAGAGGTACAGAAAGAGGCAGGAGGGGTGCAGAAAGAAGGAAGAAAAGTGCAGAAAGAGGCAAGAGAATTGGTGAAAGAAGCAAAAGAGGTGTAGAAAGAAGCAAGAGAAGTACAGAAAGAGGCAAGTGAGGTGCAGAAAGAAGCTAGAGCAGTGCAGAAAGAACCAACAGAGGTGCAAAAAGAGACAAGAGGGGTGCAGATAAAGGTAGGAGAGGTACAGAAAGAGGCAGGAGGGATACAGAAAGAAGGAAAAGAAGTGCAGAAAGAAGCAAGTGAGGTACAGAAAGAGGCAACAGAGATCCAGAAAGACGCAAGTGAGGTGCAATAACAAGCAAGAGAAGTGCAGAAAGAGCCAAGAGAATTGCTGAAAGAAGCAACAGATGTGTTGAAAGAAGCAAGAGAAGTGCAGAAAGAGGTAAGAGAGGTGCAGACAGAGGCAAGCGAGGTATAGAAAGAGGCAAGAGGGGTATAGAAAGAAGCAACAGAGGTATAGAAAGATGCAAGAGTGGTACAGAAAGAGGGAAGAGGGGTGTAGAAAGAGGCAAGAGAGTTGCACAAAGAAGGAGGAGGGTGCAGAAAGAAAGAAGGAAGTGAGGTGGAGAAAGAGACAAGAGAGATGTAGAAAGAGGCAAGAGAGGTGCAGAAAGAGGCAAGAGAAGTGCAGAAAGAAGCAAGAGAATTGCAGAAAGAAGCAAGAGAATTGCAGAAAGAAGCAACAGAGGTGTAGAACGAAGCAACAGAGGTGAAGAAAGAGACAAGAGGAGAGTAGAAAGAGGGAAAAGGATTGCAGAAGAGGCACAAGTGTTGCAGAAAGAAGGGACAGAGGTGCAGAAAGAGGCAAGAAAAATGTAGAAAGAAGCAAAAGAGGTACAGAAAGAGGCAAGAGAACTTCAGAAAAAGGCAAGAGAGGTGCAGGAAGAGGAAAGAGAGGTGCGCAAAGAGGTAAAAGAGATACAGAAAGAGGCAAGAGGGGTGCAGAAAAAAGGAAGAGAAGTGCAGAAAAAAGCAAAAGAGGTATTGAAAGAGGCAAGAGGAGTGCAGAAGAAGGGAAGAGGGGTGCAGAAAGAGGTACGAGGGGTGCAAAAAGAAACAAGAGAGGTGCAGAAAGAAGGAACAAAGGTGCAAAAAGAGACAGCAGGGGTGCTGAAAGAGGGAACAGGTGTACAGAAAGAGGCAAGTGGGCTATAGAAAGAGGTAATAGGGGTGCAGAAAGAGGCACACGGTGCAGAAAGAAGCAAGAGAGGTGCAGAATGAGGGAAGAGGGGTGGAGAACAAAACAAGAGAGGTGAGAAAGAAGCAACAGATGTGCAGAAAGAGGGAAGAGGAATGGAGAAAGAGGCAAGAGGGGTGCAGAAAGAAGCAAGAGAGGAGCAGAAAGTAACAAAAGAAGTATAGAAAGAAGGAACAGAGGTGCAGAAACAGGCATGAGGGGTGCAGAAAGAGGCACAAGGGGTACAGAAAAAGCATGAGAGGTACAGAAAGACGCAAGATAAGTGCAGAAAGAAGTAACAGAGATGAAGAAAGAGGGAAGAGGGGTGTAGAAAGAGACAAGAGAAGTGCAGAAGCAACAGACATGCACAAAGGGGGAAGAGGGGTAGAGAAAGAGGCAAGAGGGGTACAGAAAGTAGAAAAGATGTTCAGAAAGAGACAAGAGAAGTGTTTAAAAAGAAATAAAGGTATAGAAAGAAGCAACAGAAATGCAGAAAGAGGCAAGAGAGGTGCAGAAAGTAGCAAGAGTGGCTTGCACACCATTAGTACCAATTTAAAGCCCACATTTATCAATAACAGGTGACCATTCTAGGTTTACAGAGGACCTTCCCCCACGCTGTAACACTTTTCGCTGCATTTCTGGTAACGTTTGATCTGTTTGAGCTAGAAACAATGCTTTTTTTGTTCAAATCTGAATATTAGGCAGCAGATTATGAATGATGTGGCTAATGCAGAAACTGTATAATTGTGCAAACGTTGGTGCAGCCAAACAGTCGCATAATTCCAGTGGCCCTGTTCATACCTCTGACTAGGTCCAGAAGTGCTCCTCAGCGATTCCTTCTTTTTTTTGTCACATTGAGTTCCTAGTTTAGCTTCTATGGAAACGAGGAAGACCAAAACTGAGGTTACCACTCCACAACACAGAGTACCATACCACATAATTACTCTCCATAACACATAATCCCGCTCTACATAATTCTAATTCCTATAAAATAAATACCACATACTTTCTATCCACAAAATGTCATTGCACAACTTGCCACATAATTCCACTACACACAACATACATCCACTCCACTTTTACATTTACATTGCCAATAGCTCTAAATCTCGCGAATGCAAAACCTATAACATTGCAAACACTTTAACTAGTCGCGTTTGCAGAGTGGTGGAGAAAGGGTGCTGGGTCTCCGACCAGCACTCATGAATTCTGCTGCGTAGGACATACAGGAGGTACCAGTAGGGCTTCTTGGCCCCCAAAGTCCCTCAGGAGTAAATTGGACTTCATTCCCCATCCTGTAGTCTGCCAGGAGGCACGTTTGCAGAGTGGTGGAGAAAGGGGGGCATGGTCTCTTAAGACGTTTTAGCAATCCCACTGTGTGGGACGTCCTGGGGGTAACAAGGGGAGGCGCGTGCCCCCGCGCAAAAATAATAAAGCCCCGGGGAGGAGGTGGTCCCTAGTCTCCGGGGCTGCAGGCCCCCTCTACATAACTCTGAACCAAGAGCTACCTTTTTGCCAAATTTGGAGTAATTCCGTTTAGCAGTTCTGGCTGTAGCCTGTTCCAAAATTCTTATGGAAATTAACATGTGAAAAACGTGTTTTGGTACCACCTTTTTTCTCGGTCTCTGCTGGACGAATCACCCCCAAACTTTCAAGACAGGAGCTGATGGGAGCGGGCCATTTTTTTTGACAATTTCGCGAAGATTCTTTAACCGGCGCCAAAGATATTGGCAAATCAAAAAAGCTTTTTCCTATGGATAATAGTTCCTAAATATAACTACCTACTTGCGACTGCCAGTAGGATATATATATATATATATATATATATATATATATATATATATATATATATATATATATATATATATATATATATTTTCACGATTGATCCTGTCGCAGAGGGAACTCCACAAGTTGGTGCTGGGTTCGGGACCAGGACCGGATCCCGTGAGTTATTTTTCACGAACAGAAGACCAGCACTCCGCATTCAGAATTAAACTAAAGGTTTATTTAAGACACTGTAACAGTGTCTTAAATAAACCTTTAGTTTAATTCTGAATGCGGAGTGCTGGTCTTCTGTTCGTGAAAAATATATATATATATATATATATATATATATATATATATATATATATATATATCCCAAAAAGATTGCCCTTTGCTTGGAGGCGCACTCAAAGATCAAAGCAGGACCCCATTATTTGCAATAAGGTCCTTTATTTCTTTACAAACCGGCATTCAATTCTAAAGTTCAGTGTTAAAGGTCCTACGCGTTTCAAAGCTCCTGCTTCTTGTTCACGGACCGGCACTGTGATTGATGGCAGAGATTACGTCATCTTTGCAAGTCCCTCATTTAGATGGCAATTACCTGCCCCCAGGTGGGCTGGCTCCGGTGCACAGTTCTCAAGGCATCCTGGGACTTGTAGGTTTCATTGCGCCAATATTTTTTTCAAAGGTATCTGTCATGCAATCCTGTTTCTTTGTGCAAATGTTAACCATCCAGTGGGTGTTTAAAAAGGAATCCGGTTTAATTTAAACAGACTTTGTCTTTCCGCGTTTGCAAGATTCCAGTATCTTGCTGCAGACCATATAATTTTCATGGCGGTGCGAACTCCGCGACCTAGGCTGGCCATATTACATATCCCAAAAAGATTGCCCTTTGCTTGGAGGCGCACTCAAAGATCAAAGCAGGACCCCATTATTTGCAATACGGTCCTTTATTTCTTTACAAACCGGCATTCATTTCTAAAGTTCAATGTTAAAGGATTCTCCATCAGAACCTTTTGCTGAAATCAGGACCTCCTACCTGCTCTATTAGGGGGAATCTGCGAGCGAGTACCCCTTGCCGTGGCCAGTCCCGTCTGGTTCCGCTGCCCTGCTGCCCCGTCTGACCGTGCCTGCATGCCCCCCGTCGCCGCATCTCATCACCTTTAGTGCGGCCGCTGTGAGGGGGGAGAGCACGGAGGTCGGAGGACTACAAGCCCCAGCTGTCTCTGCAGCAGCAAGCCGCCCACGAGGGTAGCGCCCATGGAGGCGCATAAAACAACGTGTCACCACCCGCGTCGCGGGAGCGTCCCAGGAGAAGCCCGGGACATGGGCGGGCCGTTTTGTGGCCATTCGGGGGCCGGAGGAGGCTGGGCTGGGGCCCCCCCCCTGGCCCTGTGAAAGGATATTCCTGGGACATCTCGTACACTGAAGTAAGATCTATCATCCATCTGGCTACCGTAGACTGCTGCTGCCTAACAGATAAACATATGTAACAGAGAAAATTCTTAGTGCAACTTGTTTTAAGCTGGGTTTCCTGCACATGGCCATCGAGCACTGACCCTGTGTAGCATCCAACATTGAATCCCATTGAACAGACTACTGAAATGCCTGCCCCAGTAACAAAGAAGCAGGTGGTGCTAAAACCCCCCCTACCGAGTTTGACGGCGATCGACCGCATGTTGCAGAAAACTATTGGGGTGGTGGCAAGCGCCATCGAGCACACGGAGAGACGCCTCTCACTTCCTGCTGGGTCGCTCCCCCCTCTTCCATTAACTAATATATCTGTGACCACCATCAATTCCCAAGACTCTTTTCTTGCTCCATCCTTCGTATCTCTTCCAGGCACTCGCCACATTACAAACACGCACACCAGCACTACTGCCAGAAGCAATGCGCTCTTGGAGTTACAGCCACCGCCAGCTAGATTATCTTCGTCTCCCCCCACGCATAACAAACGCTCTTCTTTAGGGACAATTAAAACAGTTATTACTCCACCAGAACAAAGAAGGGGGGAAAATCTAGAGGGTGATATTAGCATTCCACTCCAATTACGAGAACAGAGTAAATCAATGGACTCGAATAAAGATGCATCGCAGGTAGACATACCGTTAGAAATCTCATCCGAGGACCAATCCCTCGTTGATCTAGCAAGACCTATCCCTCCTAACACCAAACAGGCCCAGAGCAACCCGCAAAAAAAGAGAAAGGTAGGGGGGGCAATCAGCAAGGTAGGAGTGCTAAGACACCAAAAATAGTACAGAGCCCATTTCGGAAGGAAGGGACACACACGAAGTCAAACATTAGAGCTAGGAATAGTGGATCGGAGTATCAACCCCCGCATTCCCTTTTTATGGAAGAATTAATGGGGAATATGGAACAACTAGTTAGGTCGCTAATACTTCCCCTAGTACAGAGGGTTAAATGATGTCAGAAAAATTGGGGGAACTCGAAAACATGATTAAGAAGAACATAGACCAGACCAGGGATCAAATAACAAACACACAAAAAAACTCTATTTGTCACCCAGCCCCTCTATCTTTATTACTAGACAAAAACAAAACAATAAAAAACAATCTCCACCTGAGCATGAAAGTAAGACTACTAGTAAAATAGTCAAGGGTCACACTAATCCTTTTGGGGAAAAAGGGGAAGGACAAGAGCAAAAATCAGGAAACAGCGTAATTGGAAAAAAACAGGCAGAAGAAAATAGGACTCAATCCCACCTTAATCCCTCAAATGTATATAGGAGGAAGGTAGACCTCCCTCCACAGGCCGCCTCCTATGTAGTGATTTTGACGGGAGTACCAGAATTAGAGGAAGGTAAGACCGAAGACTACCGATCTCTGAAGTAGAAGGTGGTTCATTGGTTGGCAAAAATTGGCCGTTACCTGCAAATATAAATGGGGAAATACTCCATGTTAGAAGATTGGGGTGGCTGGGCCACAGACCCAAGGATTTAAGGAGGATGTGATCATTATAAACTTCAAGGATCGTAGAGTAACCAAACATATTGGGGAATGGTTTGACAACAGAGGTGGGGAAGGAATCACTACACGGAATTTAACTTATTTCTACCCCCAGTCGTTAGTGCTGAGACCCCCTCGTCCATCTTCCATACGTGGTCACAATACCAACTACCCAGCCTTTAATATCCCCACATTTAACCATTATTCCATGCTTGCGGGGATGGAAGGAGTCGACTGACTCTATAGCCGGGAGTTGGGGGATACTCTAGCACGTAACTATTGTGCAAATACAGAAGCCCCAAACATTGAGAACAATGATAACCCATCACAATCTTTGGACATTGGCAGTCTAATAGTAGGACAAAAGAGTAAGGGAAAATCTCTAGCAGACAAAAACAATACTAGTATAAATAAGGATGATCCTTCTTCTCCCCTAAAAGAAAAGGCTCAAGCGGGTAGGAAAAGTGGAGACCCAAAGTTAGAAATGGAAGGAATGCTATCTGAAAAAGCCCAGGTAAAGGACGGCCCTGCTATAAAGCTTCTTTTTTGGAACATAGCTGGTCTCTGCTCCAAGATAGAAAATGGTACAGCAGTGGAATTCATACATTACAGTATAATTTGCCTCCAGGAGACCTGGTCAACTATCGAAATTCACTTGGCAGGGTATAAAACATACTTTTCTCCCGCAATAGCGGTAGCATCCGGCAGGGCGAAAGGTGGTCTAACCATATTTATATCAAACACAATAGGGGGGGTGGAAATAACCACTGTTGAACTTAAACCAAACTACCAGATAGTTCGCCTTTGCTTTCATAGAGCGGAGGCGGTCCTCCTGGTCAATTTTTATAATAATCTATTAGAAGCTGATTTATTAAAGGTTCTGAGGGGGTTGAGTCAAAAACTTTCCCCGCTAGCAGATGGGCAAATGGTAGGATCAACGATAATTTGGGGAGGTGACTTTAATCAACATCCCTGGTTGACCCCCCGGAAATAATAAGGAGAGTCCTAAAAAAAAGTCTACTGCTCCTTTCTTAAATGTTTGGATCTAGATACATCAGATGAGGATGTACTAGGAAATTTCGGTTTAGTCCTCAAAACGATACATGAGACACTTTTAGTTAAGATAAAGACAACCGAACCAAAAAAGATAGGATGGTTTAACCAAAGTGTACAGCAGCACTCACAAGATTAAAAACGGCCCTGAAAACCCCCAATAGGGGATCTCAGGAAATAGTAAGCCTCAGGAGGGAGTATAATGCAGCATTAAGGGACAGAAAGAGAGAATTGAAACAGACACTGTGGGATCAACTACACAAAAGCTGCAGGCTTAAAAACATTGCGGCCTTCTGGGCCATAGTCAAATCACCATTCCTCAGAGATGGTAAAGAGGGACCAAGCTTGGATGTAGCAATTGAGGAATCAACCGGGGTGGGGCACTTTTCAAAAAGTTTCGAGAAAGGTACACAGGAAACAGGCATCCAGGAAAACACAACCTCTGCTCTACCAGGGGTTGTATACCCAATAGCACTGGAGATTACCATCGAGGAGGTACTTTTAGCCCTCAGAGCTAGTAAAAATGGGAAAGCCCCGGGCCCCGACGGGGTACCTATAGACCTATTTAAGTCAAATGTGGAGCTATGGGCCCCATTGGTAACTAGGGTAGTAAACTCAGCCTGTAAGGTGGGACTTTTAGACTCTTGGTCAAAATCAATCATGGTCCCGATTTTTAAAAAGGGGGACCGTGAAGAGGTTTCCTGCTATCGCCCGATTTCACTGCTGGACTCATTAGGGAAAGTGGCGGGGAGGGTCATTCTAGGCCGCCTCCAGCAGTGGGCGGAATATCGTGGGATCCTCTCGGATCTCCAATTTGGGTTTCGGGAGGGCCATGTGACAGTCAAACAGGCATTAAATCTGACATTGATACTTGGCAAATATGTATGTGCAAAGGCGGGCAGCATATACATGGCGTATGTAGATTTGTCAGCCGCTTTCGACTGCATGTCCCACGCTAAACTTTGGTTTATGCTACTAGATATGGGGGTCAATCTCCCACTGGTAAATTTCCTTCGGGAATTATATTCAAACGCGTCAGCCAGGGTGAGATTTGGGACAAGGGGCGAGTTAACTGCGCCGTTCAGGGTGGAGAGGGGAGTACGACAGGTCTGCGTCCTGGCTCCCTTCTTATTTACACTGCATACAAATGGCTTGGAGGGCGCCATGTTGGAAGGGAGCCAGGACCTCCCACTCATAAAACACGGTTCGATCCCCGCTCTACGCTACGCGGACGACGCTGTGATACTCGCTCGTACACCCGTAGAGCTCCAGCAGGCATTGTGCAGATACTCCAAATATATGGGTAACCTAGACCTGCGCATAAACATAAAAAAGACCTTTGTTATGAACGCAGGCCCAGGAGGAAAAAGGGCGAGGGACATATATTTAAACAATGAGAAAGTATCCACTACGACCCAATACCCATACCTAGGAATCATAATAGACCATAAGCTAAATTGGAAAGCAGCAATAGAGTCGAGAAGATCACACCTTGTCAGAGCTTATGTGGCTCTTGTAAAGTTTTCAAAAAAATTAGGAAAGAGACCACCAGTCGAGCTTATACAGATTTACAGAGCCAAGTGTCAATCAGTAGCTCTGTACGGGGCTGGAGTGTGGGGGTATGCGGACACAACCAACTTACAAAAGGCGGAAAATGCTTTTATACGATTTCTCCTAGTAACATCAAGGAGCGTATCAACTTTTGCGTGCCATATGGAATTGGGGTTATCCTACCTATCTGACCTTGCAAAGATACAGCCACTGCTTTTATGGCTTCGTGTTTGGACAACAGATGAAAATAATCTCACTAAGCAAATCATATTAGATTGCATGGCTTTGGATCACTCAAAAAAAATCATCTGGTTGTCCTACATAAGGCGATTTTTTAAAGACCTAGGTTTGGAAAAGTATTACCTGGAACCAATTACCATTAGGTCTATACCAAGGAAGAAACTAAGGGGCATATTATCAAGGGATTTATCTCCGCTTTTGTGGCTTTAAAAGCCAAGAAAGCGGAGATAAAATCATCTCCCTATTACCTAGCTGTCGCTAACACCAGTTAGCGACAGCTAGTAGGAGATAGCGACCATCTTGGGCCCCGCTTTGCATGTCAATCAATCAATCAATCATGCCATTTGTATAGCGCACTACTCACCCGGGAGGGTCTCAAGGCGCTTGGGGGGAGGGGTATGCTACTGCTCGAACAGCCAGGTCTTGAGTTGTTTCCTGAAGGCGAGATGGTCCTGGGTCAGCCGAAGGTGGATGGGGAGGGAGTTCCAAGTCTTGGCAGCCAGGTAACAGAAGGATCTTCCTCCGGCGGTGGCTATTCGGATGCGTGGTACGGCTGCGAGGGCGAGGCTGGTGGACCGTAGCTGGCGGGTGGGCGTGTAGAAGGTCAGGCGGTCGTTGAGGTACTTGGGGCCCAGGTCGTGGAGAGACTTGTGTGCGTGGGTGAGGAGCCGGAATGTGATCCTCTTGTCGACGGGGAGCCAGTGCAGGTTCCTCAGGTGGCTGGAGATGTGGCTGCGTCGGGGGACATCCAGGATGAGTCGGGCGGAGGCGTTCTGGATGCGCTGGAGTCTTTTCTGTAGCTTGGCTGTGGTTCCGGCGTAGAGGGCGTTTCCGTAGTCCAGTCGGCTGGTGACGAGTGCCTGGGTGACAGTCTTCCTGGTCTCTGTCGGGATCCAGCGGAAGAACTTGCGAAGCATACGCAGGGTGTTGAAGCACGATGAGGAGACGGCGTTGACTTGTCTGGTCATCGAGAGGGAGGGGTCCAGGATGAAGCCCAGGTTGCGTGCGTGGTCGGTTGGCTTGGGTGCGGTGCCCAGGGCTGGGGGCCACCAGGAGTCATCCCAGGCGGAGGGCGAAGATCCCAGGATGAGGACTTCCGTCTTGTCCGAGTTCAGTTTCAGGCGGCTGTCCTTCATCCACTCGGCGACGTCTTTCATCCCTTTGTGTAGGCAGGTGCTGGCGGTGTCGGGGTCTCTGATGAGGGAGAGGATCAGCTGGGTGTCGTCGGCGTAAGAGATGATGTTGAGGTTGTGCTGGCGTGCGATGGCTGCGAGAGGTTTCATGTAGATGTTGAAGAGGGTGGGGCTGAGTGAAGATCCTTGCGGGACGCCGCAGATGACTTCGGTGGCCTCGGAGCGAAACGGGGGTAGGCGGACTCTTTGTGTTCTTCCGGCGAGGAACGAGATGATCCACTCCAGTGCCTTCTCTTGGATACCGATGTTGCTGAGGCGCTGGACTAGGGTGCGGTGGCAGACCGTGTCAAACGCAGCGGAGAGGTCCAGGAGGATGAGGGCCACTGTTTCCCCCTTGTCGAGCAGGGTCCGGATGTCGTCGGTGGCTGCGATGAGGGCGGTCTCGGTGCTGTGGTTGGCTCTGAAGCCGGACTGCGAGGGGTCGAGGGATCCGTTCGTCTCGAGGAAGGCGGTCAGCTGTCTGTTGACGATCTTCTCGATGACTTTAGCAGGAAAAGGGAGGAGCGAGATAGGGCGGAAGTTTTTGAGATCGGTGGTGTCCGCTGTAGGTTTCTTCAGGAGGGCGCTGATCTGTGGGCAGGGGTCGGTCGGTGATCCGGAATGGATGGTGTTCATCGTGCGGGCTGTGTCTTCGGTGGTCACCATGGTCCAGGTGCGAAGGGTGGCGGTGGGGGGCGTTGGTTCGACGTTTGGGTGCGTGGGTGGGGTGCCGAAGCTGTTGTGGATGTCGGCGATCTTGCGGTGGAAGAACGAGGCGAGGGAGTCGCAGAGGTCTTGTGACGGAATGATGTCGTTGGTGCCGGTGCTGGGGTTGGAGAACTCCTTGACGATAGTGAAGAGCTCTTTGCTGTCGTGGGCGTTGTTGTCCAGTCGTTCCTTCAGGGATTTCTTCTTGGTGGTGCGGATGAGCTGGTGGTGCTTGCGGGTAGCGTGTTTGAGGGCGGTCATGTTGTCGGTGGTCCGGTCGAGGAGCCAGGCTTTCTCGAGGGTGCGGCAGGTCTTCTTGGAGTCCTTGAGGTCGTCGGTGAACCAGGATGCCTTCTTGCTTCTGGGTCTGCTGGGAGGGTTCTTTAGTGGCGCGAGGTCGTCGGCGCAGGCGGTCAGCCACTGTGTGAAGTTGCGGGCTGCTTCGTTGGGGTCCGTTGTGTTGGCGGGTGGGCTCTGGCTGAGGGAGGTGGTGAGCTGGTCTGCGGTGATCTTGCTCCAATTCCTGTGAGGTACCTGTTGCGGGTGGTGGTGGGTCGTGGATCTTTTGAAGCTGAAGTGGACGCAGCTGTGGTCGGTCCAGTGGAGTCCGGTGGCGTGGCTGAAGGTGATGTACTTGCTGGAAGAGAAGATGGGATCAAGCGTGTGGCCGGCGTAGTGGGTGGGGGTGTTGACCAGTTGCTTGAGTCCGAGGTTGGTGAGGTTTTCCAGCAGGGCGGTGGTGTTGCGGTCCTTGTTGTTCTCCAGGTGGAAGTTGAGGTCCCCGAGGAGGATGTAGTCAGTGGAGGGGAGGGCGTGCAGGCTGATGAAGTCTGTGATGTCTTCGCTGAATTGTGTGCATGGTCCCGGGGGTCTGTAGACGAGGGTGCCTCTGAGGGTCGGCTTAGGGTCGGTGTGAATCTGGAAGTGGAGATGTTCGGCTGCGGCGAAGGAGTCGTTGGCGTCGGTCGTGATGCGGATGGTGTTCCTGTGGACGATGGCGATGCCACCTCCGGTCTGGTTGATGCGGTCCCTCCTGATGATCTTGTACCCGTCCGGGATGGCCATGGCGATGTCGGGTGCAGAGGAGGCGTTCATCCAGGTTTCCCTGAGGAAGGCGACGTCCGGTGATGTAGCGTCGAGGAGGTTCCAGAGTTCCACGGCGTGTCTGTGGATGGAGCGGGTGTTGATCAGGATGCACTTGAGGTGGTTGCTGCTGGTGTTTGTCTTAGCGGGTGCGGGGCAGGTTCGGAGGCAGGTGAACTTGCAGGTGCAGCGGGTGAAGGGTCCGTGGGTGCGTCTCGGGGTGGCTCGGCAGCAGGCGTGGGTCCGGCCGGCATTGAGTGCGTTGAGAGAGGAGGCGTCGTAGGTCAGTCGGGTCGTCTTGCCTCGGCGGGGAGGGCCAGGGGTCCTGGCACTGGGCGCGGGCAAGGCGCGGACGGGCGCAGACGGGCTTACCTTTGGCGCACCTTCGGCGCTCAATCGGCGCTCCCGCTGCGCGCGGCCGGGAGGGAGGAGCAGCTGGGTGGCGGGAGCGGGGCGGCGAATGGAATCACAGGGGGGCGGAGCCGCAGGGAGGCAGCGGCGGGAAATTCCAAGAAGCAGCGGGCAGCGGGAAATTCCAAGGAGCAGCGGGAAATTCCCAGGAACAGTGGGCATCGAGCGAAGGAATCTGCAGGCAAGAGGCGGCAAAGGCAGGCAGGAGCGGCAGCAGTGAGTGGGGCGACCAAGCCCTGTGGAGGGCTGAGCGGTCACACTCTGTGGTCCCCTACGGTCCTCTTAAGTAAGGAGCCGGGAGGGAGGAGCAGCTGGGTGGCGGGAGCGGGGCGGCGAATGGAATCACAGGGGGGAGGGGCCACAGGGAGGCAGCGGCGGGAAATTCCAAGAAGCAGCGGGCAGCGGTAAATTCCCAGGAGCAGCGGGCAGCGAGCGAAGGAATCTGCAGGCAGGAGGCGGCAAAGGCAGGCAGGAGCGGCAGCAGTGAGTGGGGCGACCAAGCCCTGTGGAGGGATATTTATCACTAATGACATGCAAAGTGGGCGTGCCAAGATGTTAGCGACTGGAAACAGTCGCTAACATTGCTATCTCCTATTACCAACTTTTGGAGATATTCGCGCTAAGCGCGAATATCTCCAAAAGCTAACACCTGCCCTGAGCAGTTCTTAGCCATGTTATCCAATGGGAGGTGGATAACATGGCTAAGAGCATTAGCTCGGTAATGCATGAATATCGCTGACTTTACAGCGATATTCATGCATTTCGGCCGATTTTTATCAGTTAGGAGATAAACCTTGATAATAGCAAAGGCTCCTAAGCGATAAAAATCGCCGCAACACGGCGATAAAATTATTGCCGCTAAGCAAACATAGCGATAATTATCACTAGCTGTTGGTAATATGCCCCTAAGAGACCTTTCGCTCGCACATTTAGAAGAACTATGTCTAACAAATGAAGCCCATAAACCATCGGTTCAACATTGTCTGTCCGTACGAACTACCCTCTCAATTCAGCCTTACTTAACCCACAATTTTACAACTTTTGAAAGATTTCTCCTGATAAGGTTTAGACTGAATACGTTCCATCGTCTAGTCTCTTTCCCCACAAGAAACAACTGGGACTCGGAGTTACCATTTTGTCCGTGTGATGAGTCCTCTAATCAGGCTACTATCCATACACTCTTTTTCTGTAAATATTATAGCGGCATTGGAAAATCTGGCTGGTCCCTTTAATAAAAGAAATGTGCTATAGGCGCTGCCGTCCAGCCCTGCTAGCATTACAGTGTCTGAGTAATGAATGGTCATCCAAGAACATAGTAACATTTTTGAAATGTATCTTTCGTCATCGACTTAACCTGTAAACTGAATGAAATCCATCCATTTAGGCAAAACGTATCCATCATAAAACTATGATTTCAAATGTGTATATATGCTAGGGTCAAAAACCAGTATAAATTTGACCTATTTTTGTGTCAAAAAAAGGGGTTTCCTTTTCTTTTTTAACATGTTTATCTTTCAAGGTTTTATTTGGCTTTTTATCATGTAAAGAACAAAAATGAAAGGAAATGTTTACCTTTCTCTTGTAATGAAATGTTCATATGAAACGCTTTTATGGTTTTTTATCTGCCAAAAACCGAATAAAGATATAAACAGTGTTAAAGGTCCTACGCGTTTCAAAGCTCCTGCTTCTTGTTCACGGACCGGCACTGTGATTGATGGCAGAGAATACGTCATCTTTGCAAGTCCCTCATTTAGATGGCAATTACCTGCCCCCAGGTGGGCTGGCTCCGGTGCACAGTTCTCAAGGCATCCTGGGACTTGTAGGGTTCATTGAGTCAATATTTTTTCCAAAGGTATCTGTCATGCAATCCTGTTTCTTTGTGCAAATGTTAACCCTCCAGTGGGTGTTTAAAAAGGAATCCGGTTTCATTTAAACAGACTTTGTCTGTCCGCGTTTGCAAGATTCCAGTATCTTGCTGCAGGCCATATAATTTTCATGGCGTTGCGAACTCCGCGACCTAGGCTGGCCGTATTACATTTCCCAAAAAGATTGCCCTTTGCTTGGAGGCGCACTCAAAGATCAAAGCAGGACCCCCTTATTTGCAATAAGGTCCTTTATTTCTTTAGAAACCGGTATTCAATTATAAAGTTCAGTGCTAAAGGTCCTACGCGTTTCAAAGCTCCTGCTTCTTGTTCACGGACAGGCACTGTGATTGATGGCAGAGATTACGTCATCTTTGCAAGTCCCTCATTTAGATGGCAATTACCTGCTCCCAGGTGGGCTGGCTCCGGTGCACAGTTCTCAAGGCATCCTGGGACTTGTAGGTTTCATTGCGCCAATATTGTTTTCAAAGGTATCTGTCATGCAATCCTGTTTCTTTGTGCAAATGTTAACCCTCCAGTGGGTGTTTAAAAAGGAATCCGGTTTAATCTAAACAGACTTTGTCTTTCCGCGTTTGCAAGATTCCAGTATCTTGCTGCAGACCATATCATTTTCATGGCGGTGCGAACTCCACGACCTAGGCTGGCCGTATTACATATCCCAACAAGATTGCCCTTTGCTTGGAGGCGCACTCAAAGATCAAAGCAGGACCCCATTATTTGCAATAAGGTCCTTTATTTCTTTACAAACCGGCATTCAATTCTAAAGTTCAGTTAAAGGTCCTACGCGTTTCAAAGCTCCTGCTTATTGTTCACGGACCGGCACTGTGATTGATGGCAGAGATTACGTCATCTTGCCTTGAGAACTGTGCACAGGAGCCAGCCCACCTGGGGAAGGTAATTGCCATTTAAATGAGGGACTTGCAAAGTTGACATAATCTCTGCCATTAATCACACACCCACGCTGGAATCCATTTGAAATGAGGCAACAGGAAGATGAACAATAATGAATTGTGGTCTCATATTAGCAAGTATTATAGGTTCCACTGACAGCATTGCTCACTTGAGCTATATGTACATAACTGAATACTAAAGTGCAGTATTTTATTAATGACAACAAGGCGCAACCCATTAATAAGCAGATCGGGGAAGCGCGAGTACAGGAGATAAACTCACTTGAGCTTGATTCTAGGATTGTTGTTGTGAAGGTGGAAGCGGTATTAATAAAGCTCACTTGAGCATGAAAAAGGATAACGCGAGCAAATCTGCTTGAATAACTGCAGCAGGCGCGATAATTCTTACAAAGACCATTGTGAAATGTGATTGAGATAAAACACATGAAACCGAGTCTTTGAATATGTTCTGTATATTTAAATCTGAAACGTATTGTAACATGTTATGTCTAAACTACAAGTCTGTTGTTTATGTCACTCACGTTGTAGTTTTAGAAAAAAATCACGTAATGCACTTTAAAATGGCCGCAAATTTTAACTTAGTTTACCAGTGACCAAGACTGAGCAGCAGTCGAAACGAGTTTGGTAGCAGCAGGGAATAAAATTTGAAAACTGCACACAGCATCATCATTTTTTTGGACTATTACTGAGACTCAGGAAGAGAAGTCTACTACGATGATGCAACTCTCGTTCAGGAGGGGCAAGGAATGCTCGAGCATAGTGCGAGAATTCAAGTGAATTGCCACCCCCTAGCGCCGCAAAGGCGTTGAAGCCGAGGAAGTAAAGATCAGCACCGGAATGCGGGTCGGCGGATTTGAAGGTCGGAGGACTTGAAGAGCCGGGTAAGGCTGACTGCGTGCAAGCGGTGGGTGAGAGAGTGAAGCTTTTCATACCACAGTGATTGATCACAGCGGGGGATGAGCGCTTGACGAACAATAAGCTAATGTCTGCTGCAGAAGTTAAAGAGCGCGAGGAGGCAGCTCTAGAAATCTTTAGTGACACATGTGCAGCGGAAAGTGATTTATTGGGAACTAACACAACAGCAAGCTAGGAAATAACTCTGATAATGCGACTCAAGAGATTTGAGAAACTCCAATGCATGGAGTTATCCAAATGGTGGGAGTCTAAATCTTTACAGCATTACCTTGAAGTTCAGCGCGTTCCCCGGGGTCTTAGGATAATGGTGGCACCTAGTTATGAGTAACCCAATCCAGAAATGCTGCGAGAATGGGCTGCCAACAATAATGATGCCTCTAGACGAATGCTAGGGGCATTAATAAAATATGCAGATAGCGATAGAAAGAGAATTTTGACCGAAATAGAGCAATTGGCGGAAGACCTGATTAAAGAAGAGGATCAAGAAACTATTAAGAAATTCAAGGGTGAAATCAAAGAGAGACTCAAAAAATTAGAAACCTCAATTAAAGAACGGAAAGCCTAAAAATTCTCTAGGGACAAAAATGACTATGATAGAGGCCAGATTTACACTTTTGCAAGGAAATTCGATTCTATTCGTAAGCAGAAGTTGGAAAGGTGAACAAAACAGGATTGGAGCCCCGCTCGGAGCAAAGTAGTTTGTAGAGCTCAGAGGTCGACACAGACCTAGATTAAGAAGGTAGTGTCCAACGAGTAATCCCTTCAGTAATAGACAAATTTGATTTTTTACGCGAAGAGAGAAAATACAACTTGCGTCAAAGGCCACCAGCACAGAGTGTAAATCAGCAAAGAGGAAGAGGCAGAGGTCGAAGAGGCGGAAGGGGGCAGCCTGCAGGAAGTGCAGAAATGAAAAAGAAAGTGACCAAGTAATTGAAGATAACAAAGAAACTTTAATAGTTAATCTGACAAACATTATATTGAGAGACAAGGAACAAGAAACACTAAGACTAGGACTATCTTTTTGCCCAGAAGCAGACCTGGATTATGTACAAACACAAATGTATCTATTCATGTTCATCAGACTGTTAAAGCTAAGGAATCATTTTTTATACAACCCCTCGCCATGATTAACAGTAGCATTAAGAACAGCGGCAAATCAAGAAGGAGAACTAGCAGTGAATAACATGAATTTAATGCTAGAAGTAAGAGCTATGGACATGGAAGGTTACAATGAGGACAATATGATCAGTGCAACGGCTGTTGCACGAGAGGAGAGTATTGACCGTCATCAAGAAGCACCAACAGGTTTCAGACCAAGTTCAAGATTTACACCTATGACCGCAAGAGATGTGACGGATGTTTATAATGACTTGGTCATGAATGAACTGAAACAATTGGGAAAACGCACGTATCAAAACGCCAATAAAATAAGTAATAACAAAGAGAGAATGTATCATGCATTGATTAAAAAACTGTCTGATTATGATAACTGCATAGAGCGCAATGCAGACAAAGGGGGAAACATTGTCCTGTGGGACAAGAAAAAATACTTAACTGAGGCCTACAAACAACTAAATAAAAAGAGCTGCTATGTAAGAGTGAATGAGCAATTGATGTTGGCCAGTAACAATGAATATAATACTGAATTGCAAATTTGGTATGATCAAACGCTCTTGAATCATGATGAATATCTGTTTTTGAAAATTGTTCATCCAGTTACCACAATTTTTTATATGATTCCCAAGGTGCATAAGGATCTAATGAACCCTCCGGGTCGTCAAATTATTTCCGCTATGGGTAGTGCCTTAGAGCACACTTCTAAATTTGTTGACTCATTCCTGAATCCTCTAGTGAGAACACTTCCCTTGTACATACAGGACACGAGTGATTTTCTCAGGAGGATCTATGATCTTCCCAGGGAAGATGACTACCTATTATTTACCATTGACGTGTGAACACTTTACACAAGTATCAGGCTGTTGTGTTTTGGCAGCTCCTGAGTTAGCGTTTAGCACAGCTACACGGTCTTTTCTGTTAACTTGACCAAAACGAACGGGGGCCATTTTGAATCCCTCTGACTTCCGTGTTCTATGAACACGCTGCCTCGTGGTCAGTGTGCCCTTTTGTCCTTTCTCGATACCCATGGTCCCTATTCTGCTCGGCAACAGGCTATTTTTAGTACTGGTCAAGCGCACATGCGCACTATGCATCAACTGGTCACTCTTTAGGAATATTAGCACTAACTGACCAGTGCTGTTGAACTCCTCCCACATGCTGGCTGTGTTCCAAAAATGACCTTATATGTACCTAAAATGTGTAACTTGTAACCGCCTATCTTTTTATTGCTATTAAACTGTATAAAAGAGGTCGCGCACCAATGTTCGGTGTGCTACTTCTTACATTGCCGAAGGGTGCTGTAGGAATGTATCACCACCCCATGGGGTCTTAATAAACTTGTCTTTTACCTTTTCCAGTGTCCGTGCCAACTTCTATACTAAGGTGTTAGAGAGTTTAGCAGAGTATGTAAGCCTGATTTGAACCCAACACCACAATTGGCGACCACGAAGGGACTCATCGGCGACTCGGATGCCCGAAGGAGAGGTCGTGACGAAGGTCAGGAAACTCGCCATGGACGCGTACGCTGCCACTGAGTGACCCGAGTCTCGGCACCCACGGTGTGTTTTCCCTTCCTTCCGATCTGACCTTCCAGGTGGCGCCGGTCTTCGACTGAGATTCTGATCTTGGATTGTCGTGATGTGCCGTTTTGGCTGATTTGACCACAGAACTTGGCAGTTGGACTTTGGACGTTTGAAAATATTTTGGTAAGCTTTTGATTGGTGAGGTAGTCTACTGACACTTACTGTGGCTTTTTGAATTTTGAATTTGAATTTGAATTTGTTAGCTAACGTTTGAATCTTTGAATTTGAATTTGAATATGTGAAGTGCACCTCACATAGGCAGGCATGTAGGGATATTTCTCTGATTTATTTGATTTGAACGGTACACCGCGTTAGGTGTCATTTTTGTAGTATCGCGTTTTCGTGGTACTTTTTGAAACATGCCTGTTTTTAGCACACTCCGTAGGATGTGCTGTTCTGAAAATGGTACCAATTATCGATTAAGTAAAAAACAGCCGGCTCCCCCAGAGGGGACTCCAAATCGTGAAATGTATGTCAAATTCGGTATTCCACCAATAATGTATAGTACATTATGGCATAAGTATACTAAGACTGATCGTGAATTACAGTGGCCACTATATGGGTCGTTTGACCTTCGAAAGGTACAATATGTAGAGCAGTGTTTGTTTCAGCGAAGGTCTAGACAAGATATGTTTGATTGTGTGCGTATGTGGGAGAAAGAGGTGCGTGAACGAGCGAAGCGTGAGGAAGCCTTGGCGGAGAAAGTGCAGCGGAAGGCTGCACATGACAAAGCTTTACAGCTACAGGAGAAGGAATTACAGGAAAAGGAAGAGAGGGAGAGACGAGAACGCAATTTACAGGTTAATGGTCAATTCCCTATCAGGCGTCCTCTTTATCCAGTCCTTACTAATGAAACAGATGATTTTTCATTACTAGATCGTTGTCCGCCTCCGTACGTCGCACCTACGGCTCCGAACGAGGAATCAGACGAGGATAGTGATCGAACACAGCGTACCAGGTTACATGCAGAACGAACTGCGGAATTACGTTCGTTTGCACGAAAGCTAAATATTAATACTGTTACTGTTTCTGACATTACTGCAAAAATGGAACAGTGGTCTGATCAGGAGCGACTGTATTTTTTAGATCATTTTGGAGATGAAGTTGTTGAGCGGTACAGAAAATATTCTCTCGAGTTAGAACCAAAGGAGATATCCGAGGGTCGTGAGAATTTTCGTAAAGGTCTTTTTGTTCTTTCAGATGCGGACGACTTCTTCAAGCGTTTGATTCAACTGCGAAATGAGGCGACACGACTACGGGAGTTGGCAAAGTCGAAGAATTCGTCTGCGTCCGGAGCGACGGGGATATCCAAAGAATGCCCTATCTTTGAAACAGATAAGATCGCTGCGATTAATGTTAGACCTATGCGAGAAGCTGCGCCTTTATATGTCCCTCATAAAGGGGATGGCACAGATGATGATAAAAGATCCAAAGATGCGAAAGGGTATTTTGTATATAATTGGGTTTATACGCCTTGGAATAGAGCAGATGTTATGGCACTTAAGAATGCTTTACCTGATCCCCGTAAAAATCCTGCGGCTTTTTATGAAAATGTTGAAAGCGCAATTTCTTCGTGTAGCATGACGTTAGTTGATATTGATCTATTTTTCGGGTTGATATTGCCCCCTGATATGTGGAGAGCGATTCGTAAGTTTGATGACCACACGACTCTCGGGGCCACTTGGAAAGATCTTGTTCAGGCTGACTTGGATAGAGAACCAGCATGTAAGCCGTGTCAATTAATATTAGACCTTCCAGGGGCCATACTAACAAAATTAAAGACTCTTGCTCCCGCTAAAAAGATTGATTGGACTATATTAGCCTCTTGTAAGCAGAAGGCAGATGAATCGGTTTCCGATTTTTTCTCTCGCTTCGAGGAAGCGTTCCATGATTACAGTGGTCAATCATTGACAGAAGATACTGGCAGGCATTTATTCGTTGATAAGTATGTGGATAATCTCCTAACGGAGATTGCGAAACGATTAAAAACGAGTGAAAGTTCATGGACCACAGCAACCCCTGCTTCTTTATTGACTATGGCTCAATATTATGAAAGACAGGAATTGGAGGCAAAAGAAAGTAGTGAAAAGAAAGCAAAGGATTTGAAGACGAAGGTAATGTTAGCCCAGGTTCAGGCTACGAGAGGAAACAATAGAGGAGGGCGAGGATCATACAGTAATGCTCCTCCCCCTCGTTCTGACATTTCTGTGAATCAATGTGCATACTGCAAACAGTTTGGACATTGGATTGCAGACTGTCCGGTGTTTCGAGAGCAGCGTAATTTGAGGGGACGAGGAAGTGAGAGGTCTAGAAATAATTATGGGGGGTCAAGAGGAGGTTATGGCACGAATGATCGCGGAGGATATGGAGCAAGGGGTCGTGGTCAGGCAGATTATAATACGTTTGATAATCGCAATCAATATCAGATAAATGAGGGTGGTTCTGTTGAACCACGGGATGAGCATTATGCATAGGAATGCGTAGGATGGGGTGTGGAATCGGTTGAGGTACCAGTTGATCAAAGGGGCCCATATATAGAAGCACATGTTCTGGGTTCTACTGATCAATTTCTGGTCGATACAGGAGCTACTCGTAGCGCTTTGTCCAAATACTTGGTTCCAAGGGCTCCCCTGTCTGGCGAGGTAATTACAGCAATAGGGTTCGATGGAGCACCTACTTTTAGCCCACTGTCTCAACCAGTTGCATTTCATGTTGATAACTTTGCTGCCCTTTGTCCCTTTTTATTGTCTCCAAATACACCAGATAATATTATGGGACTCGATATGTTAAAGCACTTTCGGGCTACTATTCGCTGTGCCCCAGAAGGAGTGCGAGTTGTGTTGAATGAGAATTACCCAGAATTTGAGCGAGTGTGTTTTCTCCGTGAATCTGAAGTATTGGCCTCCTTACCAAACACGTTGTGGGCCACTTCAGACACGGATGTAGGGCAGATGATAATTCCTCCAGTACGTATTACTGTGAAGGAGGGAGTATCTCTACCACGTGTCCCACAATATAAGATTTCCAGAGAAGGCGAACTTGCTTTGATACACATTGTGAACGATTTGATTTTGGCAGGAGTAGTTGAGGAAGTCCCCTACAATGTTTGCAATAGCCCAATTTTACCGATCCTTAAAAGAGATACAGATGCTAAGGTTTACGGTTTCATTATTGATTTGAGGGAAATAAACAAGATAGTAGTGCCTCAGTACCCGGTGGTGTCTGACATCACCACGTTGCTTACGTTGGTTCCATCGACGGCAACTACTTTTACAGTCATCGATTTGAAGAATGCCTTCTTTTCGATCCCTGTACATCCTGACAGTCGATATCTATTCGGCTTTACATTAAATAATAAATCGTACAGATTTTGTCGAGTTCCTCAAGGCTATACTGAAAGTCCTAGCATTTATAGTCAGGCATTAAAAAGACAGCTTGATTCCTTTGAATTACAAGATGGAGTGGTTCTCATTCAATATGTAGATGATATCTTACTTGCTGCAGATACGCCAGAACAATGTGAGAAGAGTACCTTTTCCTTGCTTTCCTTCCTGGCCAAACATAATCATAAAGTTTCGAAGAAAAAGCTGCAATATTGTAGACCAAAGGTGACCTACCTCGGTCATCTTTTGTCTAAGGAGGGCCGTGCATTGACACCAGATCGAATTCAAGCAATCCTAGACACTCCAGTCCCTCGCACTCAGAAGGATGTTCGTGCCTTTATAGGTTTGACGTCTTTTTGTAGGCAATGGATATTGGGCTTTTCACATATCGTTAAACCATTGTTGGCATTATTGTCTAAAGATACACCGATCCCCATTGAATGGACGGATGAATGTCAGAATGCTTTTGAACAATTGAGACAAGCTCTTTGTTCTGCACCAGTGTTGGGTACACCTGATTACACGAAGATCTTTACATTATATGTACACGAGAAGGATGGGTGCGCATTGTCAGTGTTAGTGCAGACACACGGAGACAAACAGAGGCCTTGTGCATACTTCTCGGCGGTACTCGACCCTGTGGCTCGAGGATTGCCTGGATGTTTTCGAGCAGTTGCAGCAACAGCAGTTGCGATACGACAAAGTGAGGGAATAGTTTTGTCACACAAATTGTTGGTGCTAGTTCCCCATGCGGTAGATGCGTTACTGAATCAAACGAAAACACAGCATCTAACCAGTGCCCGTCTGACAGGATATGAGCTAACGTTGTTGGCGCCGCACATCACACTAAAACGATGTGCGACACTGAATCCTGCTACTTTACTGCCGGATCCTGTTGCTGAGACCCAGAAGGAAGAACAACATGATTGTGTTTTTCTGACTGAGGAACAGACAAAGGGTCGTATCGATTTACAGGATACACCGTTTCCAGATGTAGATGGGGAACTGTGGGTTGATGGATCGTGCGTGAGGTTACCAGATGGTACGACGTCTGCAGCTTATGCGATCACGACACTTAAGACAGTGGTAGAGGCAGCACGAATACCTCAGAAATCGGCTCAAGCAGCTGAACTGATAGCCTTAACGAAAGCATGTGAGTTAAGTGCTGGACTATGTGTGAATATTTACACGGATAGTCGTTACGCTTTTGGAGTAGTGCATGATTTTGGCCTACTCTGGAAGGAACGAGGATTTTTGACTTCACACGGAGTACATATCATGCATGGAGAATTGGTACGCGATCTCCTGAATGCACTGTTATGCCCAAAGAAAGTTGCAATAGTCAAGTGCAGTGCACATAAAAAGGTGACGGACAAAATAGGGCAAGGCAATGCTTTCGCAGATCGCATTGCGAGAGAGACCGCTATGCTACAAAATAATTTCCCCATGTATGTGGTGAAGTCACAAGCCGAGCGGTGGCATGATTCTAGAGAAGAAATACTAGATATACAGAAGTCAGCATCTGAGGCAGAACTTATGAAATGGGCCACTGAAGGAGTATTGGATGATGAGGGTTGCTGGCGTAGTAAAGATATGGAGAGATGGAAACTACCCATGGCCTATTTACAAACAATGGTGCGAATGACACACGGGCTGGCACACATTGGAGCTCTCACAATTACTAAATTGCTTACACGAGTTTGGGAAAATGCTGACATTGCTAGCACGGCTAAGAGAGTAGTGCAGACCTGTCTGATATGTGTACAGCACAATCCTGGACAAGGGACTCATACTCCTAAAGGAGGGTTTGTTCCACCTACTGCACCATTCGAAGTACTACAAATGGATTACATCCAGCTGGAGCGCTGTAATAATCTCAAGTATGTCCTAGTAGTGGTGTGTGCCTTCAGCAAATGGATTGAGGCTTACCCTACGAAAGACAATACAGCATTGACAACAGCCAAGGTGTTACTCAAGGAGTACTTCCCGCGCTATGGTGTTTGTAAACTTATGTGGAGTGATAATGGCCCTCATTTCATTGGGAAAGTAGTGGAGTACGTCCTGAAAGGATTGGGAATCAAGCAACGATTCCACGCTGTCTTTCATCCGCAATCAGCAGGGTTGGTAGAAAGATACAATGCAACTCTGAAGCTGAAGCTAGCAAAGATAGTGGCATCCACATCTCTGAAATGGCCGGATGCTTTGCCTCTGGCATTGCTGTCCATTCGATCAGTGCCACATTCTCGATCTGGCCTCACACCCTATGAAGTGGTGTTTGGAAGGCCGATGAATATTTGGGGAGTTCCAAAACCTCGTTTGATACATGATATGCCTTGTATAATGATGAACGATTATTTGGCACGATTAACAAATGATTTGCTTTCTATTCATCAACAGGTTCGAGAGGCGCTCCCTGATAACTCCACTGGTGAGGCTCACGATCTCCGCCCTGGGGACCACGTGATGGTCAAAGTATTTGAGCGATCCAGCAGCTTGGAACCGAGATGGCATGGCCCTGAGCAAGTGCTGCTGGCGACGCGGACTGCTGTGAGAGTCACCAATAAGAAGCGGTGGATACATTCAACGCACTGCCGACGTGTCTCTCCGGATCTGGTGAGCCCTGTGGTGCTATCCGACTACAGAAAGATTTTGGATACAGAAAAGAGCCCAGCTGTCACGTCTGATGAATTGGAGGGAGCCTTCCCGGACCACGGTGTTTCTGATAAAGTGAAGTACAATCTACGTCCCAGGAAATAAGATTCCTTTTGTGTTTTTGGAACTGGTTGGTAACCGCTCTGAGGTTTGTGAAACGGAAGCCGGGAATATCAAGGGGGGGGGATCAGTTCTGCCCAGTGTAGCGACACCCGTCTTGAATCCCGGAGAACAAATCAACGGCAGCCTCGGTTCAGAACCATCGTTTTTATTTTTCCCGCTTAGTGTTGCTTTTGAAGAGTATTGTTTTGTGAACTATGGCATCTCCTTCGACACGAAAAGGGAGAATTCTTGGTGCTGTTTTGTTTGTCTTGACCGTAGTGGTGATCGCAGTATTAGCTTGGACTATAGAACTATTGTTTCCTGTACGAGAACATTTGCTGTCCACCACTCCAAGTCCATCTGAACATTTTCATTTTACTTTGCCTTTTCACGAAGAAAGACATAGGCAGACTTATTTGAATAACAGCTTTATTCAGATTTTGCATCATACTCATAACATGACCAATACGTCCAATTGTTGGGTATGTGGAATGTTGCCCGGACATCAGAAGAAGGGAGGAACACCACTCATTCCTCTCCCGTTTTCTCATAATGGTTCTTGTCATGCTTGGTACACTCTTCTTTTTACTATGCGATGGCCAACGAAAGGTGGACTACTTTTTCGGTTGAATAAAATATGCTATAACGACAAAGATGGCTATCCGCACGCTGAAGGAACTAAATTTGAATGGGAAGAGTATCGTCCGGACAATGTTTCTACACCTCGTGTATATACGAATCAAAGACTTATAAATGTGACGAGCTTGCATATGATAACAGTCATTGATACAAAAGCAGATTTGTGTATTAGAAATAAAGGTACAATCCCTGTAGGCCGCAGTGAATGTAATATTACACTTACCTTTGATACACCAACTGGAATTGCATTTGTAGCTTCACGTAACACATATTTCATTTGTGGAAATAAGGGATACCATCGTCTACCATTGGGATGGTTAGGAACGTGTTATATAGCTTTTGTATTACCACCTGTATTTATTGCTCCTCCCATGTACCACAATGATTACGTTCTGTACCATGATTTCATACTGAACAGAGTTAAACGAACACTAGATTTTGATGAAATAGACCAGACTGATACCACTTTACAACAATATGTAGATTTCAACTTGGGGTTATTTTCATTCGTAGGAGCTGCACTGAATAGCAGGAAGATAAGGCGGCTTACACGTGTGGTGGAAGCTGTCGCTAATGAAACTGCCTCTGCTTTAGGGAATATTACTGAGGAATTGCAAATTACCAGAATTGTGGCGCTCCAAAATCGAATGGTTCTAGATGTGATA
Organism: Lissotriton helveticus; assembly: GCF_964261635.1. NCBI lineage: Eukaryota > Metazoa > Chordata > Amphibia > Caudata > Salamandridae > Lissotriton > Lissotriton helveticus. Next base: position 670,304,397 of record NC_136065.1, on the reverse strand, counting down.
CTAGCTGATAGGGGCGGAGCATGCCGCGTCATCGGAAGTAGTTGTTGCGTGTACGTACCAGATAACTCACCTTCCGTATATGATTCGATTACGAAATTACATAAGATAGCTGCTGAGATCCACCCAGAAAATGGAACATGGACCTTTTCTGGTTGGTTCTGGACCCTGCTTAGTACTTGGGGTTGGAAATTATTAACGATTCTCTGTGTTTTCATTGGAGTACTATTTTCCCTTTGTCTATGTATTCAATGTGGCCCTACATTATGTTCTGTATGTATCACAGCCTGTATTCCGTTTAAACGAGCTATTGTTAAGCAAGAGAAACTGATCAATGATGAAGTATTGAAAATAATGGCTATTAACATTGATGATGAACATTCTGACTACGTTCACTATGAGGTAGCTTTTGCTAAACGCTAAAAGGGCCGTCTGTCGTGTTTTGGCAGCTCCTGAGTTAGCGTTTAGCACAGCTACACGGTCTTTTCTGTTAACTTGACCAAAACGAACGGGGGCCATTTTGAATCCCTCTGACTTCCGTGTTCTATGAACACGCTGCCTCGTGGTCAGTGTGCCCTTTTGTCCTTTCTCGATACCCATGGTCCCTATTCTGCTCGGCAACAGGCTATTTTTAGTACTGGTCAAGCGCACATGCGCACTATGCATCAACTGGTCACTCTTTAGGAATATTAGCACTAACTGACCAGTGCTGTTGAACTCCTCCCACATGCTGGCTGTGTTCCAAAAATGACCTTATATGTACCTAAAATGTGTAACTTGTAACCGCCTATCTTTTTATTGCTATTAAACTGTATAAAAGAGGTTGCGCACCAATGTTCGGTGTGCTACTTCTTACATTGCCGAAGGGTGCTGTAGGAATGTATCACCACCCCATGGGGTCTTAATAAACTTGTCTTTTACCTTTTCCAGTGTCCGTGCCAACTTCTATACTAAGGTGTTAGAGAGTTTAGCAGAGTATGTAAGCCTGATTTGAACCCAACACCACAAGGCATGCAGATGGCCTGAGAGCAGTGGGACACTTTTTAGGAACAAGATCCATTAAATGTTGGTCCCATACCCAGATGATCATTCGAATGGTTGAAAAGTGCTTGAAAAGCAATTTCTTCTTGTTTAATGACCAACTATTCCACCAAACCTGTGGTACGGCAATGGGCACCTGCTTCGCCCCCAGCTATGCTAATTTGCATATCGGCTGGTGGGAGGAGCAGGTGATCCGAGTCCAATATGATAGGGAATAGGAAAACCACATAATGCATTGGAGTCGTTTTATTGACGACCGATTCCTAGAGTGGAAGCGTACAGCAGCAGAAGTAAAAGCCTTCATTGAGAACATACAAAAGAATGATTTGAATCTCACCTTTACGAGAGAAATCAGTAACAAGAGCATCAATTTTCATGATGTAACAGTGTACATTGAAGATGGGAAAGTGGAAACAAAACTATATAGAAACCATACCTCTGGTAACACACTGCTGCACGCTCAGAGCTTTCACTCAGTTAATTTAAAAAGGAGTATTCCTTATGGAGAAAGTCTGAGAGTCAGGCAAAACTGCAGTGTGCCAGAAGAAACTGTAAAAGAACTTGGGGGCATATTATGAAGACAGGCGAAACATTTTACGCAGTTTTAGCGGCAGAAAACTGCCGCTACAACAGCGATAATGGGCTTCATAATATACTCTATGGAATTCCAATTGAAGCCCATGTTAGATGTCCTTCACATTTAACATGGGCTTCAATTGAAATTACATAGAGCATATTATCAAGCCCATATCGCCGTTTTAGCGGCAGTTTTCTGCCGCTAAAACGGCGATAATTTTATCGCCTGTTTTGATAATATGCCCCAAGGTGCTCTGAATAAGAGATTCAGGAGCAGAGGATACCCAGAAGATTGGATAGAGAATGCAATCAGCAAGGCATCCAAGAGAAGGAGAGAAGAAATTATGTTTGATGCCAACAAAAAAGCTGGTAAAGAGAATGATAAGCAGTGTAGATTCATCAAGACGCGTAGCAAACAGCACGATGAGTTGAGAAAAATACTTAATAAACATTGGCATGTAATTAAGACGACCCGATACTAGGCAAGCAAGTCACAAAAAGACCCCAAATCACTTATCGAAAAGTCAGGTCCTTCAGACAGGCACTGGTGAGTAACAACTTAAAGAAGGCCCAAGTGAGAACAACATGGCTCAATGGTAAGCAAGGATTTGTCAAGTGTCTAAAATTAAAGGCATGCGCACATAGTATTAACACACATCAGTATAGACTAGGACTTACAAACAAGATGAGAAAAAGCAAGAATAAATACACTTGCAAAACGGATTTTGCGATATACGGGCTGCAGTGCGCATATGGCTTGCGGTACCTAGGAAGCACGATCCTTGAAATCCACAAGCATATCCTACAACATTTGAGGGCAATAAAGCATGGAGATAGATCGTATCTAGTAGCCCAGCACTTTGAGCAAGTCCATAACAAAGATACCAGAGGCCTGAAGTATTATGTAATCAACTCTGTAATGTCAAGCATGAGAGGAAGCAATAGGGAGAAAAAACTGAGGAGACTAGAATCCTGCTACATTATAGAGTTAAATTCGAAGCAACCAGGAGGCCTGAATATGGAAGAGGATTTGCACACACATTTATAGAGAGTAAGAGCGTCACTCAGGAATAAAGGATTATTAATTGTTTTTAAATCACTAATAGTAGAATGTCCAGACTCAATAAGTTTAATATGAAATATGAATAGGTATATGTAAATGAAAGGCTTGGCCCACTTGGGCGTGATACCAAAAACAGTAATAAATTGTGGTCTCATATTTGCAAGAATTATAGGTTATACTGACAACATTGCTCACTTGAGCTATATGTACTTAACTGAATACTATAGTGCTGTATTTTATTAATGACAGCAAATGGAAACCTGTTAATAAGCAGATCGGGGAAGATCGAGTACAGGAGATGAGCTCACTTGAGCTTGATTCCAGGATTGTTGTTGTGAAGGTGGAAGCGGTATTAATAAAGCTTACGTGAGCTTGAAAAAGGATAACGCAAGCAAATCTGCTTGAATAACTGCAGCAGGCACGATAATTCTTTCAAAGACCATTGTGTGTAATAAAGAGATAAAACACATGAAAGCGAGTCTTTGAATATGTTCTGTATATTTAAATCTGAAACGTATTGTAACATGTTATGTCTAAACTACGAGTCTGTTGTTTATGTCACTCACGTTGTAGTTTTAGTAAAAATTCACGTAATGCACTTTAAAATGGCTGCGAATTTTAACTTTGTTTACCAGTGACCAAGACTGCGCGGCAGTCAAAACGCGTTTGGTAGTGGCAGAGAATAAAATTTGAAAACTGCACACGGCATCGTAATTTTTTTGGAGTATTACTGAGACCCAGCCGAGGAGTCTACTACAACAACATAACTCTCGTTGCAACACATTCGCGACTTGCCACGTCCCTTCGCAAGGCAACAACAGGTACGGACCACCAAATGGATAATGAAAAATGCAGTGCTTTATTTCATAATTTCAAATTTAGAGCCACCAGTAAATCCTTGGCCAGTGCCCAGCATGACCTGTTTCGACAGTTTGCCTCACAGTATTTAGATGTTACCCTTAAATATTCTGTCCTTGATATTCTTGTACGCCGATATTCGAGAGGTCAGTATTTAGTAGTGCAACCAGTATTTGGGGTAGAATGCACCTGTAGAGCACAGCTTTATTGTCTGGTCATAGCCCTGGGCTAGGCCCCCCTAAAAATATACTCTGGCTACAGGCCTGCACTTCTCCCTTTCATCCACGTCTCCGTCACCCCAACATCATCTTCATTACGCAGCTCACCTTCCTCACACTCTTCGCTACTTCATCATAGTCATCATAGTCCAACGTTAGTTAATTTTTTCCAGCAGCCTCCTCACACACTGTTTAGCATACCATTAACAATGCCTCATTTTGGGCCTCCGACATGCTCTGTTACTTCACCATGACTCACGACCCTCTTCACTGATAATCACCCTCATGGTGGTGCTCAGGAGTAAGGAATAGGCTGCACCCACCTCTGCTAACTACCTGACTTATACCCGGCCCTTCCACCCAAACATAACCTATCCCTGACTATGCCTTGTATTTTTAGCACAACACACCCCGGGTGAAGACTGGTCTGCGACTGTCACTTTCTCTAAGGAACTTCATAATGATTCAGGAGTCATTTTGGTATCATTCAATTCAGGCGATAGTGCACTGTGGCCCCGGCCCAGCCCAGCCCCCTTGCCTCGGCCTCTCTCCCTACCTTACTGTCCTGCTCCATACACAGCTTCAAGTTGTTTCACTTTAGGTAGGGAGGCAAGGCAGTGGCTGCAGATCACGTGCAGAGGAAGAGCTTAGCTTAATATTTTAAAAAACAAAAACTCAAAGATTCCTTTCAATTCAGGTGGTCAGATCAAATTAAGGCCTAGCCAGGCCCCACTCACCCCCCCCCCCTGTGGCTTCAGCCCTCACCACCAAATGCTTCCTGCACCCTTATCCTCTCTCATAGGTGCCTGCTTTCTCCCTTTTTCCATTTTTCTCTTCCTCCTTCTTGTCCCATTTGAGTTTTACCCATCTCTCTAGCTCTGGATCAAAGTCAGTTGAGGAAAAGTAAGTCCCCAAAAATGAGTGCCAGTGGGCTCCGGTAACCACAGCCTCAAATGAACCACTACATTTGTGCACTAAAACGGCCCATTCTTGCAGAATTTTCTGGGGTGATGCGTCAACCAAATCTTTCAGCAGGATCCCAGGCTCAATCTCTTAGCTTTCTCACTGGATGCACTTCGAGGGTGAGTAGTTACACACGGTAGTAATGATGTTCCATGCGTAGAGGTGATGAAGTAGACGAGGCCGAGTAGTGTCTTTGTAAGATGTTTATTAAGTGAATAAGATCAATGGTAGTAGCCCCACCAGGAGCACTCTGCCTGCTGCTCAGCCCATCTTCAACTGTCAACACTCACACCAGGCACCCAAGCAGTCCACTCATGTCCATCACACCAACATTCCAAACAGACCACTCACACTGGCTGAACACCTAGGTACCAGGTAACAGGGAACATTATAAACACAACAGGAAGCTACCACACACACCAGCAAGATACCAGACACACCCCATATTAAAAGTTCACAAACTGACGCTGCTTTTTTAAAGTCTTTCAAATCCATCAATTCTAAAGATAGAAAGTAGCTCACTAAGCATGGTTGAACATGTGTCTCATGAGAATCCTTTCATCTTCCCCAGTAGAAAAAAACAGCCTCAACCACTGCCTGTGCCAATAGTCATGTGTACAATGTTCCTTCTAATTAGGGCTGTCCAGCACTGGACCAAGGCGGCTAGAGCCCTGTAAGAATTTCATAATATCCACAGAAGATAAATGGGGAAATATTTTTACAGTCAATGGTTCTCATGAATTTTTTTATAGCTCTGGCCCCATTGTGGACTAACTTTGGATACCTCAGGATTATCAGTATCACTAATAATTCATATAGCTAAGTAGAATTTGCTTGTGAAATTGCTACTTCTTTTGTTTATTTCTCAGAGAGATTTTGAATATGGCATTACTTGTTTAAATCACAAAGTGTAGAAGAGGTTTAATAAGTTGACTGCTTAGAAACATACTGTGGTAGAGCAGCAGAGAGTACTTTGCACTGCTGGGTGAAAATGCTTGGAGAGAAAAAAAGGATGACAAGCTATTAGCAACAAAACTGGTGTAAAATAATGGATACTTTCCACAAAACGCAAGGCTGGTCACAGTGTGAGTGACAGCGGTACACTCGGGGTTTATATGAAATGTGATTGAAATGGACACACAAGTTAGAATCATTCCAGCGTGCAGCAATTTTAGAATGAACTACTCAGCAGGTCTTCCATTATTGATGCATTTTATATGTCAAACAAACCATCTGTCCCCTTTCATAGGCCTGTGAGCGATATTGTCTTTTCGAAAGAAGACTGTTACTTTAGAAGAGCTTGAAAAGTGGGCGATAAAGAAATGCCTGCGAATCTGAAGAAGCAGCTGTATATCTAAAAAACAGAGGGGCATATTACCAAGGGCCTCATCGCCGCTTTAGCGGGAATTTTTCCCGCTAAAGCGGCGATAATTTTATCGCCCTATTACCAGTTAGCGACAGCTAGTAGGAGATAGCGATCATCTTGGGGCCCGCTTTGCATGTCAGCGATATTTATCGCTAATGACATGCAAAGTGGGCATGCCAAGATGTTAGCGACTGTAAACAGTCGCTAACATCGCTATCTCCTATTACCTACAAAGGCGTACTTTTGGAAATATTCGCGCTAAGCGCGAATATCTCCAAAAGCTAACGCCTGCCCAGAGCAGTTCTTAGCCATGTTATCCAATAGTAGGTGGATAACATGGCTAAGAGCAGTAGCTCGGTAATGCATGAATATCGCTGACTTTTCAGCGATATTCATGCATTACGGCCGATTTTTATCGCTTTTGAGATAAACCTTGATAATAGCAAGGTTTATCTGCGATAAAAATCGGCGGAGCTCGGCGATAATAATATTGCCACTAACCGTGTTAAGCGATAAATATCGCTTAATCTTGGTAATATGCCCCAGAGACAGTTAAAATATGGAACTAGTTGAACTTATAGCTAAGAAGACAATGACATTCACAAATACAAGAAAAATATAAATTGTTGATAGCATTCCTCTCAAACTACCTAAAATGACATAATTTAACACAACGAAAATACAATAAATTGGGGAAGTGTTTGGATGGCAAGAAAGATGGCTGCCTGGGAGAAGGCTTCCTGCCAGGAATGAAGATCCAGCGTTGAGACTGAGGCGAATGTGAAGGGAATCTCTCTGGGTACAGCACCTCTTCTCAATAAAGATTTTCCTAGCGGAGCCAATGAGGACACAGTGACTGGCTCTTGTGCACAAAGTTCATTCCTTCTACATAGGCGGTGTCCGGGATGTACAGCACTTTCTGGACCGTGACTTCCATCTAGAGATGATCTGCACAATAAATCCTGGAACCACAGAGAGCAGTGGATGAACAGAGGGGCATATTATCAAGACAGGTGATACAATTATCGCCTTTTAGCGGCAGAAAACTGCCGCTAAAACAGCGATATTGGGCTTGATAATTTGCTGTATGGAATTCCAATTGAAGCCTATGTTAAATGTGAAAGACATTTAACATGGGCTTCAATTGGAATTCCATAGAGCATATTATCAAGCCCATAATCGCCGTTTTAGCGGCAGTTTTCTGCCGATAAAAACAGCGATAATTTTATCACCTGTCTTGATAATATGCCCCAGTGTTTCTTTCTTTCTTACACTTATTACTGTACTAAATTAAATCTATGTACCACTAGCGTGTGCAGGGGACCTTGGTGTTCCGCACATTCACGGTGCACACTGGGGCCTCCTGAAGTAGCAATCATTGCAAAGAAGACACTGCTGTTCACATTAGAATACATAGGCGAACCCCTCATTTTGCTATGCAGAAATCAGTGGTGAAGGGAATGGTGATAAAATAATTGTGGTGTAAATGTATCTGCTGTCCAAACTCCACCCACTGATACTGGAATGACTTGGACCAGTAATAGTTCAAACCTAAGAGGCACTACTATTAATGGGAAGAAACTTCAATGTGTATAGATGTGCCCCTAGACTGGGATGAGCTGGAAGTAGTTCCAAGTTGGACTGTTCAGGCAGATGAATATCTAGAGAGAGTCGCACCTGGAGAAGAGGCAGTACTTTCATTTTTCAGTAGCAAGTGGCTTCATTTCTAATTTGGACAATCTCTTTGCACCTGTGCTTCTCACTCAGAGATTCAGGAAATGACGTATCTCACCAGGCTGAGCTCAGACCACTTCCCGTGATAGCCTCCATGATGGTAAGGATGTTTTGTAGGTTTGAGAGTTGGAAACTAAACAAATGGGAATTGCATGAAAGGGAAGTTATGCTGCATTTTAATATTGTTACTGAACTCTAATTCATGGAGTATCACTAAATTGTATAATCCACATACCATTAGGTATACTCTTAGTACATGCAGTATCACCATAACATAAGGGTACGGTGTCATCCATGGCATGAGTAAACACTTCATAGCAGGCTCAGAGGGGAGGAGGAGATGGTAGCATTGGGAACCCAGATGTTGGTTTGTTTCAGTAGGGAACTGAAATGAGAAAGTGTAGAAGTTAAGTAGAGATATTATTGGAGAGAAACCGAAGGGAGGAACCAAAACAACAAAGGTGCATAGAAAGGGAAAGTGAGGGGTTAACTTTTAGGAGAGTGAAGAACCCCACAAAATGCATAATTGACAAACGTTCTCAGTTGTGGTACAGTAAATACTGCCTCTTCCCTACATGACCTGGAAGTACTTCTCCACCATCTTGGCTAGGGAAGAATATATGCTAATGAGTGGAAATAGGATCCCTCATGGCACAAGAAGGACGTTAACACTGATATCATTATTTCTGAAGACATGTTATGGATCCCTACATTCTTCATGTTCTTTTCTTGACCCTATGGTGTCTGATATGTCCATGAAGATGGGGAGACCTCCTTCCAGCTGTTACATACGGAATGGGTTGTCCAATACTATTCTGCAGTCAGGGCTTTCGATATCTGGGCATCAATGTGTTTAAAGATAAGGAAACATTCAAAGAAAGCAACCTCATTAACCTCCCCATTGAATTCAAAACTGATGTGTCTCACTGGAGGAAGCTTCCATTCTCCTTGCTAGGCAAGGAAGTGCTCTATAAAATTGTGGCACCCATCAAATGTTTATATGCAGTCTACAAATCTTCATTCTGGATACCAGGCTCATACTTCCAAAAAGTCGATGGAGTTGTATGCAATCTGTTATGAAATTATGGTAAAGGTTAGAACCGCCCTTGTTAACGTACATAGGCGGTTCTCCGATGGACAAATCACCCTACCTGACTTAATGAAACGCTCCTTAGTATTGCATCTGTAGATTTTAAATGGTTGCAGTTCTATCTCATTTCAAAAATACTCAGTGATGGCGGACATCCGAGCCAAAATACCCAGACGGGACACATGGCCTTATACAAAGGAACTAATCTGTGCAGGTGCCCCAAACACAATGGTGCAGTAAGAAGGATCTGGCAAGATGATAATTAAAGGATAGGCTGTCAGAGAGTAATGATTCTAGAGACACCTTTATGGAACACAATGATATGTAGGGACTTGATAAATCTTTCTAGATTCTGCATATGAGATGCAGTAGGCATACTGAAGCAGAGCAATATCTCAGAAATGGACGGCATTAAGCCATACGTGAGCCATCATGAAGAATTCAACCTAGCAGACTCCAAATACTCTGGATACCTACAGGTTAATACATGTTGCAGAACACATACAGGGGATTGACGATTAATCACTATTGGAGTATGGAATGCTCTTAGCCCTGCTTCCCAGGTATTCCATATCATTGGCGTACAGGACTCTGATGAATAATTCGGACACCACTCAGCACTGAGAACTACATGGGTGCAGGATGTAGAGCCCGGTAGGTACCCACAGAATGAAGCCAACAAACTGCGCTTGAGACTGGAACGATTAGTCTCACACCAAATTCACTATACACTGAAACAATTAGCCAGGGTTTATATGACCACAGCTGTCCAATGTTTGTGGGGCTGTAGCTCAGCTGGGACATTTTTAAACATTTTGCTGAGTTCCCCACATAAAAAGAACTGCATATGCATGGTGTTGGGGTTCATGTCGCTGGCACACCCCGCAATGTTGGGTAAATGTAGCTATATATCCTTGCCCAAGTACAACCGGTTGTTCCAACATTGCCATGATATTGCCATGATGTTGCCTAGGAGGGTTACTGTGCAAATGTGGAGCACCCTTGCATTGCTTACCATTGATATATGATTCCAGAATCTAGACTAGTGGCAGAAAAATGATCTATGCCGACCATGGATGCCCCATGGGGTCTGACCGGGTTTGGGTAACAATGAGGGAGTTTTGGGGCTTCACTTAGAAAGTTGGGATAGACCATCTAAGGATGCGCCGGGACATTCTCGACTGCTTACAATTAAATGACAGGGAGTGTAGTTTAGGTGCTTGCCTCTCCCTTGTTTGATGAAGCTTGGGTGGGTAGCAATGGTAAATGTAGATGTATATGGTGTAGATATTCAGGTACAGTGAAGATGTTTGGACAGGGTGAAACTGAGACACCAGATGGCTTCTTGTTGAGTTGTACTATTAAAAGAGAGAAATCATCAAAAATGTTTTACTAGCTATACAATGTATGATTTTATGCTCTGCAAACGCGGGGTATTCAAAGTTATGTTACATATTCATGAAACGTGTATTTTGTGCAACGAAAATTACACTAAATCTCTTATGGAATTGCCATTCTGGTGTTTAGAGAGCATGCTGAGATGCCTAGTAGAACATCGGCTAAAAAATGGCAGATGTTCAGAGAAACCTGCCTATGCATCCTCATGCCTCATTTATATTAAATTACTTTTTTATATGCATAAAAGAAATGAGAAAAATGTAACTAGGTCCGCATCAAAGGCCCCTCCTCTATCATCACCCTCGACACAGTATCCCTTTTTTCGCATATAAGCAACTCTTGACTTTATTGACCTTTCTCAAATTCAAAATTGTTACTGTATCATCCTGGCACATCTCAGTTTTTGTTATATCCATATTTCCCTGGTACTTGGGTAGGAGTTGCCACAATCATTCAAACTTTTAGTAAGTATTGTTATTTGCATGTGGTTTTTTTTCCATAGATATTTCCATTATCTTGTCAAATGTGTACGTTGGTAATTTTCTCCCAATGTCCCTCAATGATTACTTCCATCAGCTTTAATATATGGTTCATGAGTATTCCATTTAGCCTGGGACTACCAGTCACCATCATCAAATTACTTTATTTTGGTCTAAAAGACCATAAACGTACATATAAAAAATACATCACTTTTTTAAAATTAATAATAAGCAATTCAATATCACTAAAATAAAATAACAGCCAAAGGAACAAAAAGAGATAACAGCTGTACAGTTAAACTCAGTGCTGTTGATGGAAATAACAATAAATATGTTGTGCCTGCATGTAATTTGAAGTTTAGCAGCACACATATTAGTATTATAAAACAGACACTTCCTGGAAGAGTGTCGAGAAAATTTAGAAATTGGAATACTAAAACACACCCCGTTTCTTGGGTCATTAAGCAAAAGTTACTCATGGAGAATCCCCATAACAAATAAGCACTACCCAAAACCCCAACTCCATACTAAATAAGCTATCATAATGCAAATCATGCTGCCATTTGCTTATTAACCTGTGCCTGACGCTATGATCTAGTTATTATTATTATTATTGTTATAAGAATGGGCAGACACAAAGTACACTTCTACAAACATTTAGCAATTTCAATTATACACTTTGACCAAGTGAAGTTGAACTTTCCCTCATCAGATAACATACCATGCCTCATCTTGCCATAGTCAACTTGAACACCTGTCTGGCTAGAGGAGGAGAAATTCATATTCAGTGGGCGACTAATCGAATGACGGCCATCACTCAAAGGTAAAGTACAAGCTCAAATGTTTCATCTTAAGCCCGAATCTTCAATGCAGCTCTTCACAGGGACCATGCCCTCTTTAATTATTTTGAGAGAACAAAGATAACTAATTTGGATGAATCAGTTTTTAATAGGCGTAAAGCCACCACACAGTGTTTGACACCTAAATTGCAACAAAGCGAGAGAATTTCCCTTGATCTCAGGAGTTTGCACTTTCGGTATGGCAATAAAAAGTGTACCTCAGGTTCTGGAGTGTTAGGGAAGAATGGATATACATCTAGTCCTGCATCAACTGTAGCCCACTTCACGGTAAAAGACCTGCGTGGCAATGTGCCAATATGAAATCTGATGTACAAGGACTTGACCTCAGTTGGGATAATTCTATCAAGGAATGGATTAAATTGCGGGGAACACTTATGTTCAGGAATTTGTCCACCAACACTTAAAACCTCGTTTCATGCCATGTCTTCTGGAGAACCAGTTCCCACTATTTCCCTTGATCCTGGTGGATGAGTTAATATCCTTCTTCCTAGTGACTTCCCACATGGACAATGTTAGGTTGGTTGCATGACAACTTCACCACTCAACTTCACAAAGGTGCCCTACAATGTTTATCATAGCTGCCAAGCTCCAGGAGGGTGTCTTTATAGGGGGACAGCTCCCAGGTTTCCCAAATTCTGACCCAATAGGTCAAAATCTTAAGGCGGGCTACATGATCTATCCTTTTTAGGTTCACGTCCCAACTTAATGGAATTAGGGGAGTGCTAGCTGGGATGTTCAACAGTGATCTTTCTAATGTATTTCCTGTAATATAGAGTATCAAAATGTCCCCAAGCCCCAAATCTCTGCTCTACATAGAACTCCACCCAAAGCCACCGATCTATATACCTCAACAGGAAACTGCTCTATTACCAGTCTGCTGTGGGTCTCTGACGCCCAGATTAATGTGTACAAAGTTGTCTGCTATAATATGGAGCAACCCATTATTTCTTTTCTTGATTTAAGGATCACTTTCTACTATTTCTGTATCTTGAGTCAAACCACATCATTGTATGCATTTTCTCATTGCTCATATCCACTTCAAGAAAGGTCACTTGCAGCTGGAAAGAAGGTATGTAACTTTGACAATGGGTAATACCAATCGATCAATATTTCCCAATAGACCTTCCTATTCTGTTTGAAGATAGTGTGTTTAACCTGATCTTTTCAATAATTTATCACATTCCTTCGGTGGTGTAATATTTCTCAGTTTCTTCCTTTGTTAGGCCTCCCCTAGTTGGCCCTTTTTAGCTTTCTGTTTGCGAAAAGCCTCTTGTGGACCACACCAAAAACAGTGGGGTTATAGCTCATCCACTACTTACCATTGTTTGGCTTTATGGTTACTCTCTTTTGCTTGCTTCTTAATCAATGGCTTTATTTCCTCTTCTGGTGTATGTCTCTCCTCTGCAGCATAGTTTCTGTTCATCCTTTTGATTAGCTGACTGTCTTTCTCTAATGCTCACATTTAGAGAACTACTTTTTTCTTCACCTTTTTTATAAACACCCCAGCAGAATGTGTGTGTTTTCCAAGTCTCTCTCGTGTGCGGCTCACCACCCTTAAATGACTGTCCCCTTTTTGCTTCCCTTAATGTGTTCCTCACCCTTGTCACTATTGCTTTCTTACCTCTCTTAGTCCTTCAAATAAATATTCTAGTTTAATTTTACTTGTTTCGGAGGGCTGGGCAGCTCTCATTTGCTGCTGGCAAACTCTGCTGTTCAAAAAGTACTTTTGCGTACCTATAGTGCTTGCTTACCCATCACCTACTCCTTGTTGCTTCAGTCCACCTACTCTCTACCCCTCCTCCACTGTTCTCCCAACTTTCAATGTTCTTTATATATTTTTTTGCTGGGCCCGGCTCTCTGAACTCATTTCTGTTGGCTTTTAAGACTATGTGCACTTTACTCTTGCTAACCCAATGCAAAGTGCTTGTGCTCTCCCCTTTAAACATGGTAACATTGACACATACCCAATTTGTACATTTAACTTACTTATAAATCCATAGTAAATTGTACAACATGTACCAATGGCCTGTAAAAGAATTGCTACAAGTGGGCTGGAGCACTTATTGTGCCACCCACTAAAGTAGCACTATAAAACATGTCTCAGGCCTGTCACTGTAGCCTATTGCACAGTTTTAAACTGCCATTTTGACCTGACAAAATAAACCTTTAGTCAGGCCTAAACCGTCTTTCTTAATACTCGAAGTCACCGCTAAGGTAGGTCCTAACCACTCCTAGGGCAGGGTGCATAGTATTTAAAAAGTAGGAAAAATGCATTCACGTTTTGCATGTCCTGACAGTGAAAACTCCTAAAGCCATTTTTCACTGTAAGGCTTATTCTCCCATACACTAACATTGAGTTACCTTATTATACTTAATAACTGAGAACTTCAGTTTCTCAACAGATAGAGAAATTCTTCTTCCAGTCAAAATAATTCTAATTTAAAATCCTCTTTAATAGTAAAGTCAGATTTTAAGTTACTATTCTGAAATTGCCACTATTAGAAAGTCGGTATTTTTCTGCAATTCTTTTTTTTTAGTTTCATATAGCGCGAACTAGCCCTGAGACATCGGGTATCAGAGTGCTTTTCATGAGCACCAGTTTTGTTACATGAGGACATATTAATTTTTGTTAGGAACGGGGAGATTAAGTGATTTGCCCAGAATCACAGGATTTTGGGCACCGTTGCCGAGACTCAAACCCGGTTACCAAGCTTTGAGGTCAACAGCTCTAGCAGTAAGACTGCATCCTCTCCCTCTCCTGCTTACACTAAATGTGCCTTTCCGCCAGTGTCACACAACTGTGAATGGCTCTCCAGTGGTGTGTTTTGTATGCTTTCCAAACATAGTTCCTCTTCTGAGTAGGATGTCTTGTGGGGTTGTACTCTGCCTTCCTGAGATTCAAAGGATAGCCTCAAGGTTGCCTGATGTTAAGGGCTTCTACCCACCCCCTGCTTGATATCTAAGGGCTGCCAGCCCTGCCTCTGACAAATGAAGCTCACACCTAGGCCTATCTGCCCTTTGGTGCCTTAGACAGTTTGCACCCAAACTCAGAATAAGGAAACGTTTAGACAATGGGGCATCCCACGCCTACAGGCTGGAACTGGGTATAAAAACATCACCTTCAGAACCTCTCAAGAAAACACTCTTTGACCTGTGGAATATTCAGAAGTGGATTGCCCTGCTGTCATGAAGAAGGAACCCTGGATCTGCTTGCCTCTAACCCAGGTTTACCAGAAGTGACTCCAAGGGTCAGTTGCCTGTCCTCCTGTTTGAGATGCAGGGACACAACAAGCTTTTAGATGTTTCTATTGCAACTGCCCAGCTGACCAGCACTAACTGGACCTGCCTGAGCCCTGCTGCTGGCCTCTTGCGGAGTGAGTCCTGATCCCCAAGAAATTCCCTCCAGGTCCTGGAACCTTGGCTGGCAGAGAGTACTCCTCTTGCCCCAAAACTTCCAGTCTTGAGTTCCAGGTGAAGCTCCAGAGGTTTTTGGGCTCTTCCCGACTACAAACTGACACCTTACATACATTGCTCAACGAGCATCTGCGATGCCCACCGAGGTGAATCTCCAGCAACAATTTGCTCTTCGTATCAGCTCCAAGATCCTGTGCCAATGGCGACAGTCTGTGTTGACCGCTAACATGAAGTTTCAGTGACGGTTCAAGTTCAAGTTCAAAATTTGTATAGCGCACTACTCACCCAGAGGGTCTCAAGGCGCTTGAGGGAGGGGGGGATTTTACTTATCGAATATCCAAGTTTTTAGTTGCTTTCTGAAGGAGAGGTGGTTCTGTGTAAGGCGGAGGTGGGTGGGGAGAGAATTCCAGGTTTTGGCCGCTAAGTAGGAGAAGGATCTTCCCCCATGGTGGATCTTTGGATGCGTGGAATCGCGGCGAGGGCTTGATTGGACGATCGTAGTTGGCGGGTGGGGGTGTAAAAGGTCAGGCGCGTGTTGAGGTATTCGGGTCCTAGGTCGTAAAGGGCTTTGTGTGCGTGGGTGAGGAGACGGAACGTTATTCTCTTGTTGACGGGGAGCCAGTGGAGGTCTTTCAGGTGACCGGAAATGTGAGCTTGGCGGGGGATGTCTAGGATGAGTCTGGCTGAGGCGTTCTGGATGGAGTTTTTTCTGTAGTTTGTCTGTGGTTCCGGCGTAAAGGGTGTTTCCGTAGTCCAGTCGGCTTGTGACTAGTGCATGGGTGACCGTCTTTCTTGTTTCGGTGGGGATGCAGCGGAAGATTTTTTTGAGCATACGTAGGATGTTGAAGCATGATGATGAGACGGCGTTGACTTGTCTGGTCATCGAGAGGGAGGAGTCCAGGATGAAGCCCAGGTTACGTGCGTGGTCCGTTGGTTTGGGTGCGTTTCCCAGGGCCGGTGGCCACCATGATTCATCCCAAGCGGAGGGGGATGATCCTAAGATGAGGACTTCCGTTTTGTCTGAGTTCAGTTTTAGACGGCTGTTCTTCATCCATTCGGCCACTTCTTTCATCCCGGCGTGTAGGTTGGTTTTGGCGGAGTTTGTGTCTTTGGTGAGGGAGAGGATCAGCTGGGTGTCGTCTGCGTAGGAGGAGATGTTGAGGTTGTGTTGGCGCGCGATGGATGCGAGGGGGCTCATGTATACGTTGAAGAGGGTGGGACTGAGTGATGATCCTTGTGGAACACCGCAGATGACTTCAGTGGCTTCCGATTTGAAAGAGGGGAGGCGGACTCTCTGGGTTCTTCCAGCGAGGAACGAGATGATCCAGTCCAATGCTTTTCCTTGTATTCCGAGGTTGCTGAGGCGTTGTATGAGGGTGTTATGACAGACTGTGTCGAAGGCTGCGGAGAGGTCAAGTAGGATGAGGTCAGCTGTTTCTCCGTTGTCCAGTAGAGTTCGAATGTCGTCTGTTGCTGCGATGAGGGCAGTCTCGGTGCAGTGTTTGGCTCGGAAGCCGGACTGTGATGGGTCGAGGGAGCCGTTGGATTTGAGGAAGGCGGCGAGCTGACTGTTGACGGTTTTCTCAATGACTTTGGCAGGGAATGGGAGGAGCGAAATGGGGCGGTAGTTCTTAAGTTCGGTGGGGTCTGCTGTGGGTTTTTTTAGGAGGGCGCTGAGTTCGGCATGTTTCCAGATTTCCGGGAAGGTAGCGGAGTTGAGGGAGCAGTTGATGACATCTCGGAGATGGGGTGCGATTAAGGAGTCTGCTTTGTTGAAAATGTGGTGGGGACATGGGTCGGTTGGCGATCCTGAGTGGATGGAGTTCATCAGGCGGATGGTGTCTTCGGTGGTGATTGGATTCCAGGCGCATAGGTTGTTGGTGGGGGGTTTTTGTTTGGGGGTGGGTGGGGTGGACTGGTCGCCAAAGCTGTTATGTATGTCAGCGATCTTGTTGTGGAAGAACGAGGCTAGAGAGTCGCAGAGATCTTGAGAGTGAGTGACGTCGTTGGTGCCGGCAGTGGGGTTGGTAAACTCTTTGACGATGTTGAATAGTTCCTTGCTGTTGTGGCCGTTGTTGTCGAGTCGATCCTTGAGTGCTAATTTTTTGGTGGTTCTGATCAGTTGGTGGTGTTTGCGGGTGGCGTTCTTGAAGGTGGCCAAGTTGTCAGTGGTTGGGTTTTTTCGCCATGCTTTCTCGAGGGTGCGACAGAACATCTTGGATTTCTTAAGGTCATCATTGAACCAGGGGGCTTTTTTGCTACCATGTATGATTTGATTGTTTTTCAAGGGTGCTAATTCGTCAGCGCTGTGGGTGATCCATTGTGTGAGGTTGATGGCTGCTTGGTTTGGGTCCAATGATTTGGTAGGGGGGTTTTGGTGAAGCGATGTGAGGAGCTGGTCGGTGGTAATTTTATTCCAGTTTCTGCGGGGGATTCGTTGTGGGTGGTTGTGGGTCGTGGTCTTTTTGCAGTTGAAGTGAACGCAGCTGTGGTCCATCCAATGGAGTCCTGTGGCGTGGTTGAAGGAGATGTGCTTGCTGGAGGAGAAGATTGGATCGAGTGTGTGCCCGGCGTGGTGGGTGGGGGTGTCTACAAGTTGTTTGAGTCCAAGATTGGCGAGGTTGTCCAGAAGGGTGCTGGTGTTGCTGTCGTTGTTCTTTTCCAGGTGGAAGTTGAGGTCACCTAGTAGAATGTAGTCCTTGGAGGGGAGGGTGTGTAGGCTGATGAAGTCAGTGATGTCTTCGCTGAATTGTGTGCGGGGGCCAGGTGGTCTGTAGATGAGGGTGCCTCTGAGAGTGGTCTTGGGGTTGATGTGAATTTGGAAGTGAAGGTGTTCGGCAGCTGCGAGGGTGTCGTCAGAACTGGTCATGATGCGGATGGTGTTCTTATGGACGATGGCGATGCCTCCACCTGTTTGGTTGATGCGGTCCTTTCGGATGATCTTGTAGCCTTCCGGGATGGCTATGGCGATGTCGGGCGCTGATGAGGCGTTCATCCAGGTTTCTGTAAGAAAGGCGACGTCCGGCGATGTGGTGTCGAGTAGGTTCCAAAGTTCAATGGCGTGTCTGTGGACCGAGCGGGTGTTGAGCAGGATGCACTTCAGGTGGTTAGTGTTGGAGCTCTGTTTGGAGTTTGTGGATTTGGTGTGAATCCTAATGCAGTTGAACTTGCAGGAGTGGCAGGTGAAGGGTCCATGGGTGTGCCCTGGGGCGGCTTGGTAGCAGTCTTGGAGACGGCCGGGGTTGAGTGTTGAGAGGGTAGCGGTGTCGTACGTAATGCGGGTGGAGGGGATATTGCGGGGGCAAGGAGGTTTGGCGCTGGGCGCGGTCCAGTCGCGGACGGGCGTAGACGGTCTTACCTTTGGCGCACCTTCGGCACGCATGGGGCGCGTTCGCTGCGCGTAAACGCTGCACGTCAGCTGTTCTGACATAAGTGGATAGTGGGGGGGGGCGGAGCGAGGGAGGGTCAGCTGGGAGGCGGGAGCAGGGTGGAGAGGCGGGCTGGGGGACACAACAACAAGATGGCAGCAAAACAAAAGTGAAACCAGTACGAGATTGGGGCCCAAGCAGGACTATCGCTATTATGTGGGCAGAGGCACCGGCACAATCAGGCAAAAAATGAATTAGCAATCAATGCGCACTTTGTACTATAGCGCTACGAGGTTAGGTAGGCACAATTTAAAATGCACGCAATGTGGGCTATGCTAAATAGCGTTACGCTATTAATCTGGCACAATTCCAATTCCAATTAAAGAAAGCAGAGCACAATTAGGATTTTGCAGCTAAGATCGGTAAAGCGGTAAAGCGCTACGATACCAGGTGGTGACCAGGGAGCGTGGGGAGCGACCGCTACTGCACGAGTCAGGACGGTTGACTCTTCATGCCAAACAGCGGCCATCCACAAGGCCAAATCGGTTACTTAAGCCAACAACGGTCTCCTCGCATCGACCGCCAACATTAAACTCCACTGCAGCTCCCCACATGCATTTGGACTCAAGGAAGGTAAACTCTATGCGAGTTGTGCACAATAAGGCTTGAACTTGTACAATGTTCACAACAGATGTGCATGTGTACACCTCAGGCTCAACAATCAAGCTGTAATTGTAGTGATGAAAAAATACCCATATTACAAAGAGTAGTTGCATGCGTAATAGTCTTTTCCCTAAAGAATGTTTCCTTTACAGTCACAAATCAAGACATAGGGTTGAGTCTGAACATCCAAAGGGGCTACACGAGTGAAACAAACTTCCGTAGTAAGTCTAAACAACTTAAAAAGATTCAGATGGGAAAAGAAAAGGAAAAAAAGTCTTATACTGGAGGAGTTTTTAGGTCATGAACCAAGTCAATCAATCGATCAATAATCACATTATCCAACTGGAGACAAACAAATCATAAAAGTACATGAAAACAGATCATAAAAGTGCATAAAAACAGGAATACATGTATAGCAGAAACGCAGTCCACCCAGATAAGCAAACGGTTTCTCTCGGCAACTCATGCATAAGAATGAAACGCCCCAGCTAAAAACCAAGAGGCATAATATTACAAAGTAGGTGAGTATAAAAATTGAAGGTGCAATAAAGCAGGTCTAGCTTTTGAAAAATTCAGTGCCAAAAACAATGGGAGAATATACTTAAAATGTAATCTTGAAAATGAAGGGAACTTAAAAACAATGTGTAAGGTATCAAACATAGCAGCAATGTGTTGTCACAGGTGCAAAGTCGAGGCTCAAAAGACTAATACCAGCCCACTAACGGCTGGGGACACAGTTTCAAGGGAAAATTAATTGAGTCATCTGCGATCAGCTGACATATCAAACAGCAGGAGCAAGGTTTGTAGATTTAATCATAAAAATAACGCAGAGGAAAACATTTGGACATTGCACCATCGCTCTGATTTCCTGAGCTTTACATAAAAAAAGTTTACATCGCACTCATCGCCCTTATTTCCTGAGCTTTACATAAAAAAGTTTGCTTAACCCATTAAAATATCTGCTTTAGAAATTGTGTTTGGATCTGAGAATAACTTGGGCTTGCCAAGGTTTCTCAAAGTGCATTTAATATAGTTGAGTCCATGGTCCAAGCAGAGACAAACTCTTAAGATGGTTCTATTAAATTCCAGTTCCTTCTTGAGCTAGAATGATAGCCATAAAATTAACGGGTGGACTTGCATATAGTAAGAAATGTAATCATCCCCCAGCTCCTCATACACGATCTCCATAGAGACACTTTGAGGCAACCTAATTTATTTTCCGCCACCTGAATTAAATCACATTCCTGGTATCCCCAGATCTCACAAACGAAACTCACTGTCGGGCAGCATTTAGCTTTATATAGATCAATAATTGATCCGATATGGTGCCGGCCAATTCCCCTAGCGAACTCCTAATGCTGTAGAATACTCTATTAAAGGACTGTGCCTAGGCATTAAGCAAAGCTTGCCAGTTCAATTTAGAATCCAGTAATAAGCCCAGATAACAGAATGTATCAAGTCTGACAATATGGTGACCTTTAATTGAACACATTTTAGATTTGGTTTTGGCGGTGCCGAAGCCCATAGTGTATGATTTCGAAAAGTTGGTTTTCTGGACAAGGCAGTCCATGAATAAAATAAAGTGGTCTAGCAAATGCTGAAGACCATTAGCTGTGTGCGCTATAAGGACAGTATAGTCCGCTTATAGCAGGGCCGGGACGTTAACTGTCACCCACCTTAGGGATATTGTTGCACTGTTCCACTAGGAAGGGCTCAAGCTGGTAATATATAACATAAAAAGCATCAGCGCTAAAATTCAGCCCTGTCGCACTCACCAGGCCAGCTTAAAGTGCGGAGCCCTATGTGCAAATCATGCAGAAAAGTGACAAATGCACTATCCACTCCATTGACTCCAGCACAGCCCAGAGCTTCGATCAGTTGACAATGTTGAAGGCTGTGCTGAGGTTCATAAAGGCAAGGTGAATGGAGCCTTTCTTAACTATGGTGTACTTCCTTGTCTGGTTCTAAAAAACACATTGGCTGTCTGTCAGTATGTTATGCTCCTCCGCCCACACTGTCAAACTCTTTAGCAGAATACGGACAATGATTTTTAACTTCTGCATCTCCTAGGGAAATTGGCCTATAGCAAACTGGGTCGGCTCCGTTCCTTTTTAGGTCTCGCCTACGCAGCTCGCAAGCGCTACTTTGGAGTGACCTTTTGGAATCACTCCATACTTTTTGGGAAACTCGTGCATGTACTGCACTGTTTCCAATGAGCCCTTGTGCATGTACAGCGTTTACCTTGCAGGAGCGAACAGCGGCACCATCTGTTTGCAATTATCGCGTCCGCCGCTGCTCACTCTCGTAGGGTAAACGCTGCAGATGGTCTTTAACTTTCGCGGCCACAGGCCGCGTTTGTCTTTCAGCGTTTTTTAGGTCTCGACTACGCAGCGTGCATGCGCTGCATAGGAGACCTTTTGCCATCGTTCAGCTCATTTTTGAAGCACATACTCGTGCTTGTGGCTGCATACAACTTGCGGGAGCGTGCCACAAGCACGAGTATGTGCTTCGAAAAAGAGCAGACTGCGCGCGCGCGCACACGCACGCACCACGCCCGGGCCAGCCAACACATGCGTGCTCCTCTTTCCTCGCCCAATCGCCCGACTCTTTTGTCTTCCTTCTTTCTGTATTCACCTCACTATGTCTACCGCGCTCTCTCCCGCCTTCTTCTCCTGCCATCATCTCTGTCCCGCTCTGTCGCTCCATCTCTCTCTCTCTTCCGTTTTCATTTGCTTTTCTCTCTCGCTTTCTTTCTCTCTACCTCTATTTATCAGACTGCTACTGGTATCATTGTGTGGTGCATAACGGTAAATGTTGGAGGTGAAGATTGTTCAACATGATGCCAGACCTTTCCTCAAAACGGTGATTTTTGGTTGAGACGTTTTTAAAACTTTACATATAAATTATATCTTAATCCTGTAGGAAAACCTGCAATGTGTTGATCATGTTAATTACAGTAACACTAAGATGGTATTTGTTTTTCATCATTAAACAAACATTTCCTGCGTGTTAATATTAAATAAATAGAGCACGGCCCTTTTGCATTTTAAACTGACATGCTCTCTCACCAAAGCCAGCCTCATCCACAATTCATACACTTTTTTGATATTAAACACCTCCGGCGCGTTATTATTAAATAAATAGAGCGCAGTCCTTTTGCATTTTGAACTCACGTTCTCTCTCTCCAAAGCCAGCCTCGTCCACAATTCATACACTTTATCTAACAGCAGCTCCTTCTTGCATTTCCTTCTGTCCCTGTTATTGTTAAATTAAGCATTTACTAAACGCCAGACAACCCAGCTTTACTATTTTTTGTACAAAATAGGGTTTATGACTTCCTTATTGTAAATCTCTGTCTCGGTCTCTGCTTTTTGACTGCTACAAACATCCTATATTACTTTTTAAACTTCACCCATATGTTCAACTGCTTTTATGCCACATTTGCCTCTCCTAACGCTGATACTGATTTTTACGAGGAGGCAACCATTGTCCTTATTCAGCTAGGGCAGACTCCCATTTCACCACAGGTAGTAACTGTTCGGACGTTTCACACCAGTCCAGACTGGATGGCGGCTACACTTGGGAGTCTTTTTCAAACAAGGTATCAATGGATTGCGAAAGCATTCAACTTCAAAGCTTGACAAAATACTACATTTTCCTTAACTTCTCTGCTTGCCATTTTTGCCATTTCTTTTTTTTAGATTCTTTACATTAAGTTTTAGTTATGCTTGTAATATACTATGTAGTTAAAGGAGAGCATTTTACAAGTGTATATAATGTACTTTATCAGAAGAGTTGTACTTGCAGGCTGTGATTTTTTTTACCACGCAGTAAAGTTATAAACAAAATTACAGGAAACTTTTTTTTCCAGTTTACAATGGTGTTACAGGCCAAAATGTTTATAATTAGTGTTTTTGCTGACACTACCTTACTTTCAGTGTGTCTATTTTATTTGCAATTTGAGGTGATTCTATAAGCCTTTTTGCACAATAAACATCTACCATACATTAAATGCAAACTACTGCTGACAAAAGGGCATCAGCCCAAAGAAAAATAATACCACTGTTCTTGCATCCTTACTTTGTTAACTAACAATTAGCACAAAACAGTTAGAACACGGACCAACTTTATGTTGGACCCTAGCAATGGATTTTGGCTAATCTCACTACATATGCGGAAGGAACAAGCATTGGCATAGCAAATAGGTCTCGCCTTTGGGACCTTATAAGTGTTTAGCCATGCAGCACTTGATGTTGTTGCACCAAGGATATTGTGCTGGATAACTAAACACTTATAAGGTCCAAAAAGCGAGAGACCTATTGGCTATGCCGATGCTGTTATGTTTTCCTTGCACCCGGTTCATCAGCAAATGATGTCGCAGCCATTCAGCACGGTTCTCCAGCGCCGTAAGAGGACCCACCAGGACATGCACGGAGCACACCAGCAGAGCACTTTGGTTCCAGACCAGCCCAGCCCTCTCTGTCCTGTTAGCGCGCGAGAAGCTGTAACTGCAGCCAGTATTTTTTTTTATGCTGACTTGGTGCCTTTATAAATCACCTGTGAAACATTGTTGGCAGCAGTGAGATAGTTGAGTTGAACAATAAAGATAAAATAATAACTTTTATTTTTAGATTGCTTAACGGTGGTGTTTTAATGGCAAACCGTTGTTTTGCTAATTAAGCCCATGCCCCCGTTTGTTAGTCCTGTGAGTATATTTTGATGTGATATTTGATTATTTTTTTTCGTTCGATGTGTAGTGTACATATCTTAATTGTCACAATCGTTCATTGAAACATAAGGCTGGCTAATGCTTTCAAATCACATACATACATATTTGAACGCAACATGGGCTCTTGTAGTTCCCGTCACGCTTAGCGTCCTTGGTTTCCAGGATGGCGGTAGTTGTTTATAGTTGCCGGACATAGGAGGCTGCCATTGCTTGGGGGTGTTATAGCCAGGCCATGCTGTCCTACGTTTTTGTTTTGATATTGGCTCTAGGGACTTTAGTCACCGCCGCACAGAGCTCCCTGGCATGGCTGGACATGGGCCTGAAATGGCAGAGGGAGACTTGGAGTTAGAGACAGTGGAGACCGGGACTGTTGACGTCACACCCACTCCCACCCTTTGAAGTTCCCCGATGCTTCATCCCCCCTTGACCTCACTCAGGCCCCTGGAGAACTCTCTTCGTCTATCCCCTGGGAGGACCGAGCAGCCCCTCCAGACTCCACCCAGGACGATAGAGATCTCTTACCCCCCCTGGTCCGGGCAGTCCTTGGTTCTCCTAGTGCTGCGGTCTCCGCTCTTCAAGCACCTGTAACCGACAGTAGGTATCACTTCCCTCCTGCTTGGACAACTTTTGCTGTGGGAAATCACTATCGAGGGATACTGGGTAGACGACAGCCACTTGGCAGTAGTAATCCGTATTGGGCTGTACTATACTTCTCCGCAGGGATAATAGATGTGTAATAAATTGTAACAATACTTTTTTTTGGTACCTCCTCCACTACACCAGAAAACCGCACATTTTAACAATGCTGTAGCTGTACGTGTTTAGCCGTATCAGAACTTGTCAAGACAGCTGTAATGACGCCCATTATCATAATTTTTTTTAACAGGGCTGCGATGCTAATGATGGTAAGTATATATAATTCACAGGTCAGCTATTCGTTTGGGCAGTCTCATCCATTGTATGTTTATTTATTCCTGATAAATTACCCTGTGTGGTGAGGGGTGATGCTTAGCAAGTCTTTAGTTTTGAGTCATTTGTACTTTGTGGCATGTAGTTTCATGTTTTCCACTAGATGCAGGGCCACTGGGATTATGCAATTCTTCTCCTGAGTTTTTTCCGCATTACTATGGATTTGCGGCATATACCACATAACCCATCATCTGCTGCATATTTACATTACAGATTTTAGCAAAAAAGTATTTTGTTTCTAGTTTAAATGGTTCAAAAATTACTACAATCACAGCAACAAATAGGTCTCGCTTTTGGGACCGTATAAGTATTTAGTTTTGCAGCACAATATCCTTGGTGCAACAACATCAATTGTTGCATTGCTAAACACTTATAAGGTCCCAAAGACAAGACCTATTGGCTAGGCCAATGCTTGTTTAAATACTGAGACAATTACATATTTTTGCCATTAGGACAGAATGCAACTATATGCTACCGTATTCAAATGCCGGGTGATGATGCGAACCCAGAGACCCTCATGGGCTTCATAGAGATCTCTGGGAACTCCATCCGGATCAGGAGCTTTCCCAAATGGCAAAGTCTGAATAGCTTCTTTAACTTCCGCCCAGTTAAAGAGGACCACCTATATCGTGCTTGGATGAAAAAGGGAGGAGGATACACTTTCCTCTTTATATATAGACCCAAAATGATCCACCCAGGTTTGGGAGGGGGATTGCCATGGCCAATTTTGGATGGGCATCTGTATTCACTACCCTCCAAAAAGCTGCCTTGTCCCTGGGTGAACAAGCATCCATTAGATCCTCTCATGCCACCATCTTAAGAGCATCTTTGTGTTCCTTTCACGTGCCTGGCCTCCCTTACTGCTACAGTACATTTGACTTCTGATGAAGGGCAGCCAGCAGGGCCTTATGAAAGTTCAAGCATTTCTTATTAAATCACTTGGGACCTGCTTTGGTAGACTTGTGCCCCTTCCTAGTAAGGGCCATTTGGATTTCTGAACTAAGACGATTAAATGAGTCCAGAATGTTATAATCAGAATTCTCCAACTGTAAGCAGATTTCAAAGTTTGTATAGCAAGTTGTAACCAAGGATTTTAGGAAGTCAGCTCGAATTATCCTACTCCTTTAGTGTGGCTCCACTGGAACTTCTTATCAGCTAACGCATCCACTCTACATTTAGCACATAATGGGTTATGATCACTGCAAGCACTCCGCATTGTTTTAAAATCTTCAAGGGAGACCAATAGACTAGTTGGCACAATAATATAATCAATCGTGGTACAGAGACCTCTACCCCTAAAGGTGAGCACTAAACTGCCAGAAAGAAACTCCTCCCTAGGTAACAGACTAAAAAGGTTGAATTCAGACAACACATTATTTAAAAACTCCCCCTGCCGGGAGTTGGTGAAATGTACCTGTACAAGACAAGAAGCATCATTCTCCACAATCAGGCCACGTGACTTGCAAGAGTGCAAATTAAAATCCCAGTCAAGATGGCAGCATCGCTGTGGGCTTCAGAACACATATTTGGATTTTATGTGGCATTTCCACACATTCAACAACGACAAATTGCACAGTAAACTCGACACTTTGGAATAGATATAAAGCCGCATTCTGGAGGTAAGAGGAGGGTGAACAAGATATGGTGAAAGGCCACAGTTGAGCTCTGCAGAAACCTTATTCACACTGCTAAAGCAGCATTGTAGCATAATGCATGGTGAAATATTATACACTAGATGTGCAAGTCCGTAGTTTGGGTTTTATATCAACAGCTGATAGCATAAATGTCTCCATTAGGGCACATTGAACTAGTTTATCTTGTGTTGGTCAAAGTCTCTGGCCTACGATTTGAAATCATACCCAAATCGAATTCTCAGTTAATGTCCCCTTCCTACCTGTTCTCTGGTATATGGTTTCTAAATCGAGTTGTCCTTGTGTTCCCAAGATAGGGAATACAATTCATTAGGTTGTAAATACCGCTACAATATGCTTTGAATCTCACTTAGAGAACATTTGACCAAAAGTAATATATACAAGGCAGAAAAAAAACATTGTGTTGATAAATATTACCGAGAGTCTCAAGGGTAAAATCAAGCAGCGCAGGTGCCACTAATAACAGGTCACAGTGGGATAAGGCAAGAGTTGTTAGCTTTTTAGCCAACAGACATCACCTTAAACATGATTACATGCAATCAGTATATTCCGAACAGCATTTTACAATTTACATATAAATACATGCTGATTACTCACCTGATGATAAACATCTGCAAGTGTGGCTTCAAGGTCACTGTAATTACTAGCCTAGCATTTTATGCCTTGTTATTTTCCCGCAATCTTTCCACTTGTTAGAAAGTAAATATTTGCTTTAGCAAATGCTCTAATTTGCCAATAATGACACAAACACTTATTCTGAGGCAAATGTAGAATATGTTTTACATTTAGTATTACAAAATTTTCTGTACTGATGAAAGTCAGAGTGCTAATATCACTTGGATACGCTGTCATTTACAGTTCAACACATAAATAAAATCTCCTCCAAAGCAAACTGACATTAGAGGATAAGGTGGTCCTTAACCCTTTCCGTGCTGCCGTTGGCCATTTGCGATGGCAGCACTACCTCCCCAGTGCTGCCGTCGGCCAATGACTGACGCGGCCCCGCCCGTTTTGCGGAAGTGCCGCATTTCCGCAAAATCGCGGCCACCGTTAAGGCGTTATGACTCTTACTCTATATGAATTTGACACATAACTACTTTGCATCAGTGATGTAATAGATTATGCTATCATTGATTCCACATGATGTCTTCAGCAATACACTGCTGGTAGTTAAGGTCTTATAAATTTTCAAACAACATAATATGGGCATGCCAAGAACATAATTGGAGGCAACTCATTGCTTACCATTGGTTGGCTTTACTGTCACTTCCCTTTGCTTGTTTTCTATAGGATGGCTTTCTCTGTATTATTCCCTCCCATGATGCATAGCCTATTTACCATCTTTTTGATTGGCTGGCTTCTGTGCTTACTCTGCTTGCTTTTAGGGAACTACTTTTTCTTTTTAAGCACTCAATGCAAGTGCATGTGTTTTTTCATCTGTCTTCCTAATGCACTTTTCTCTCCACTTCACATTGCTCTGTCTCAAGCTGGTCTTTTCTCGGCACCCACACCCATGTGCTTCTCACTTCACACTCCACATTACTCTCATTTGCCTGTGCTCTCTCCCTCGTGTTGCTTCTCCCCCAGCTGCCATGTTGAGTTTCCCCACCCACCGTGTTGCTTCATTCCCATCCACTGCAGCAAAACTCATTAGTTTTCATTTTCTTAAAGAGCACTTTCGTGTTCCATTTTAAAAAACGCTTTAGGATTACTTTAAAAAAAATATTACTGATCGATCTCAGATCCGTAAATGAGCAAAAAGCCTTTGTCTGTTTTGTAGGAGTGCACACACATGTTGAACATCCGGACATCTACAAAATGTGACAGCTTCTTTTTTCTGTTAGCCATGCTGCACAGCAGTCGCGAAAATGTACAGCATGGTTAACAAACATTGGCAAATCCAATATGTTTTATACACGCCACCATCTGGCTTTGCCAAATGTGGTCTAAGTCTGGAGTAACCGACACAGCTGTCAGCTAGACAGCTAAAAGCCTGTAAATAATATATTTTTTAAACAAAAAAGAGAGATGCTGTGGGCTTTAGGGCTGGCCTCTTTAGCCAATGCTTGATGCAAGTATTTTTCACACTTTAGAATTGCAGACATGACACCATATAAAGAACAGTGCAATGATCAGTCCCCCTTCAGCTATTGCTTTGCTAGCTGTCATTCCAGTGCTTAATTTTATTAATGTATATACATTAAAATTATTTATACATGACACCCCATCATTTTGATAGCTTTTTGGGCTTGGAATAGTCTGTATTGCCCCACTTTTGTGATGCCAGGTTACTCACTGGTAATCTTCATTACCCGGAGTCCTGGTCTTCCAGTTCCATTCCTTACCAAAGAGCAGCTTGTCTGCACTACAGAAACCTTATACCATGGCACACATACTTCTCCCAATATGGCGCCACCTACCCTGACCGGCATGCATAAAGGGGGCAGTATGTCAGTACAACATCCTGAGAATACCAAAGAAACTCAAGAGAAAGAAAAACACAAAGAATCACCTAGAAACAAAAAACAGGGAGGGAGGGAGGGACGGGCCCAGGAATGGAACGGGAAGACAAGGACTCAGAGTAATGAAGGTTACTGGTGAGTAACCAGGTATTACCTTGTCATCCGTCTTCCCATTCCATTCCTTACCAGTGAGCCCATACCCAAGCAAAAGGTGATTGAAACACACACAAAGACCAAAAGGATGCAGCAAAACCAGGGCCAGACTGGCCGTAGTGGGCACTGGACTTTTTCCTGGTGGGCCGAAAGGGTGGGAGCCAGTTTTGGAGTGGTGAGGGCCATTTTTTTTTACTGGGGACCAGTTTTGCAGCAGTGGTGCAATATCCTCCCCCCCTGTAACAAAATACCAAATCCAGCAGGTGTGTTTCCCACCAGTAACAGCCCCCACCTCCACCCCTCACCCCGGGTCCGGTCCGACTTAGCTGAAAGGGCTGGTTTGCGTTCTCGGTGAGCAAAACCGACAGGCCAAATTTAAACAAAATAGAAACAATCCAGATCACTAATCATGAACAGCAGACAAAACATGAGTGCCAAAAGCAGCAGATGCAGCCTTCCCCAAGTGAAACGGTAGTGGGAAACAAAAGTATGGTGAGAGGCTCAAGTAGCAGCATTACAAATATTCCGCAAGGAGGCACCCTTAAATATGGCCCAGCCCAGGAGCAGGAAACCCCACGAGTTTGGACAGAAGAAGGAAAAGGACAGTGCGTAGCTTCATAGGACAGGACCAGCGATCACTTCACCCACCTAGTCAAAGTGGATAAAGAAAGATTTAGACCCATGCCAGATGCCCCGTAACTAAAAAAAAAAAGAGAGAATCCTGACAGTGGAAGGCAGACAAGACTTTGGTAGAAAAAACAGACTGGGACGCAAAATCCCCTTGTCTGAACTAAAACACAGAAAAAAGGGAAGGAGCCAGCAAAGCCCCAACCTCACCAACCCTCCTACCTGAAGAAATGGCCACCAAAAAAAGAACCTTAGCCAAAAGGAACTTAAAGTCAACAGAAAGCAGGGGCTGAATAGGAGGACCAGTCAATACCTGAAGCACCAAAGGAAGATCCCAAGCGGGAACCGGAGTGCGGGAGACATGCCACTGAAACAAAAACTTTGCAAAAGGTGAGACACCAAAGGAGAGACAGAGGCCACCGCAGAACCCTGGAAATCAAGAATGGCGGTCATTGGGCACAGAGAGTGGAGACAGCAAGAACCAAAACAACACCATCCTGTGAATAATCCAAGGCCCAGACAGGATAACAGGAAGTTGAAGACAAACCCCACTCATGACACCAGGAGTCAAAGTTCTTCTAATGCCGCAAGTAAGACTTCAGGGTCAAAGGCGTACGAGACAACTGAATACTCTGGGCCACCTCCAGTGAATATCCCTGACCCAACAAAGTCAACCTCTCAAGTGCCAAACCCCCAGCCAGAGGTGAAGAAAAGAGGTTTCGCTGAGAAGGGGAGCAAGCAGAGGAGATGGGGACAGGGGAACACCCAATGGGGTCACATCGCCAAACCCTGAAGGACAGGAAATCAGGGCCTCCAAGACCATTCCGGGATCACCTGAAGCAACTCCACCCAATCCAACAGGACCTTCCTGAGGCTCCGAGGATTCAAGGGAAAAGGAGGAAAGGTGAACAGGAGGCCCTGGGACCATGAGATGGAGAAGGCATCGATCGCCCAGGCCAATCTCGAGGGAATCAGCTGCAGAACAGCAGAAGAAGGGCCATCTCCATCGAGGCAAAGAGATCCAGCCATGGAAGGCCGAACTTGGAGATGATCTGCCAAAAAAGAAGAAGAGACAGACGCATGGCCACTGAGGAGGGAAACACCCTGCTGAAATAATCTGCAGGCCCATTCTCCCTGTCCAGAAGATAAACTGCCAAGAGAGAAAGGAGATTCCGCTCGGCCCACAGACCAATCTTCGGGGAAAGGAGAAACAGAGACCAGCACATCCCCCCACTGTCAGTTGACATAGGCACAAATCACCTGATTGTCTGTCTGAATGCAGACAGCCTGGGACCAAAGCAGGGCCCGCCAAACCACAATCAGTTCTCACCAATTCGAGGACGGTGGGCATGACCATATAGGAAGGTGGGGGAAGAAGGTTGCAAACCTTGGAGAGACTGAGAGTGGATAGCCACCACTGGAAGAAGACCTGAATATCATGAGACACTGGAATGAGAGCCTCGTAGTCCTGTGGAGCAGGATCCAAGTGGCGCGGAAGGTGATGCAAAAGGGAGTACAGATAAAGACGGTGCCAGGGTCGACATACAAAGTGAAGGACTTATCCCCCCGACTCCGCAGCCAGAGCCGGGCCGACACCTGAGACTGGGAGAGCACCCAGGAGAGATGCACCCAGGAGAGATGCTGGAACAGAGTCAATTTTCTTTCCAGAAATAGGAATACCATCCCCAGATCCATGAGGAGGAAGGCCCCCAGGAACTTCAGAGACTGGGAGGGCTGAAGGGAGGACTTTCGGTGATTGATGAGGAAAACAAAGGAACTCAGCAGATGACAGACCTAAAGAACCTCCTCTGTAGCCTGAGAGAAAGAAGGAGAAATATTCAGCTAATCATCAAGGGAAGGATATACCTGAATACCACGTGAATGGAGGATAAACATCAGGAGGCCCAAGAGCTTTGCAAAAACCCTTGGTGCTGATGAAAGGCCGAAAGGAAGCACCTGAAACTAGAAGTGCCGGGAGCCCACAGCAAACCACTGAAGCTGCTGATCATCTGGATGGATGAGAATATGTAGGTTAGCGTCCATCAGTTCAAGGGAGGCGAGGAAGGTGCATCAGATGAAGACCTGAATGCAAAGTCACCATCTTGAAACAGCGATGTGCAATGTGCAGATTCACACCCTTAAGATCCAACACAGGGTGGAGGTCGGTGGTATCCTTCTTTGAAACCAGAAAAAGAATCAAATAGTACCTCAGCCCCCTTTCCAGGGGTGGAATCTCGATGACAGGCTGTTTCCCCAAGAGAAGCTGATGATCCTCCAGCAAGGCCGCCCACCGCACGGGATCCCATGGCAAAGAAGCCTCCTTGAAAACCTCAGCCGGTTGAGACTAGACCTGGGCAGTGAACTACGCTCCATTCGCGGAGTTTTTCCCTCTCTTGTGCTCGCCAATGGTAAGTTGGCGAGTGCGAGTGAGGAAAATCCAATGCGAGACCGCTTGTTAGTGAGGTTTCGCAACGCGGGCAGTCACAGATGGTCGCTACCGCTCTTGTTGAGAAACCTTCCATTCACTTTGAGGAAGCTGCGCCTCGAGTGGAGCTTCTACCCGAGCAGCAGAAAGAAACAGCACCCTCCTGCACTGCGCTTGATGCAGTTTGCGCTGATTTTACAGAGCAGGACAAACATCAGTGCGAACGGTGCGAGGTAACGCACTCTGCCGCTCACGGAACTCCGCGTAGCTTAGTGGAGTTTTTTTGTCACTCTGTGGACTTCTGCACAGCGGAACTCCAAGAACTCCACCCAGGCCTAGTCGAGACAAGAACTTGATCTGGTAACCTGAGCTCACCGTCTGAACCACCCATGCATTCGAAAGACTGGTCAGCTCCAGGGCCCCCCTCCATGACTCCTGCTTCAAAAAAGCTGATGAGCACCTCCAGACTGAGGAAAGGAAAAAGCACTACAATAACCAAACCTCAAAGAGGGAGGTCAAAGCCACCAACTTCCTGTTCTCAGCCGACTGCTTGACCATATCCTCCAGGCCAAACACCTTAGCACCACCAAAAAGCAACTTCAGAAAGACCGGCTTTTGTGAGGACTCCACCTTCTAAGTACGCATCAAGATACAGTGATGAGCTGCAATGGAAGGCCCTGAAGCCGCAGCAGCCACACACAAATTATCAAAAGAGATGTCTGACAAATAATGAACCTGGAGTTCCATCTGGCCAAACAGGGAGGAAGCATCCCCACCCTCACTCAATTGAAGAGCCAGGGCCTGGACATCCTTCAAAAGGCCGTCATGCTCACTGAAAAATTGGAGGCTGCATAAGACGCTTAATAGCCCCTTCAACCTTCTTATCAACGGGGTCAGAAGGAAGGGCATCATCAGAAAGAACCATGCCCTGGGAAGAGAGAAAAACCATCATATTATCCACTGTCACAGACTGAGGGAATTCTTCAGAAAACTCCTCCAAGTGGTAACGTTTCCCAAAATGCGAGGAAAGGCAGTCTTCTTAACATCAAGACACTCATGTGCAAGAACCTTGGGGCCAGCAGAATGGAGCGGAAATAAGTCAGCGTACGGCTGGTGGTACCGGGTGAAACAATCCTCTTCAAACTCATTCACCAAAGGAGAAGGAAACCCCGGATTGCCCCTAACTTGGGCAAACAAGTCGGAGAGCTTAGCTCCCTGAACAAAACAACCCCTCCGGCCCTCATCTTCCTCTGGATCCTCCAAATCAGCAACTAGCTAAAGCCGAGGCACATTAGCAGGAGGACCACGTGCCTCCTGTGACTGAGAAGTAGCCTCCAAAGCCTCAATAATCAAAACAAGGAGGGCATCCATAGTAGAGACACTTGAGGAGCAGCCAGCAGCAGACTCCATCATGAAATCCGCAAGAAACGGGTGCTTCCTGCAACAGACCCATTTCTAAGGAAACAAATTCTCATGGCCCCAACCTCTCCTGGGAGAGGCCAGCCAGCAGGAAGCCATTGGAGCAGTAAAAAACTGCCCAGAAGGGCAGGCCCCATAGAAGGAAGGAAGCCGGAGAAGAAACTGGAACAGGCACACTCTATAATGCCACCCGCCACCAAAACCATGTTAGGGGCAATATTACTAGTGTAGTGGCCTTAAATCTTCCACTAACCATCAGCCAACATGACATTGGCCATCTAACTGAACTCTTTCAACAAGCATCACATATTATTTTTGTAGACACAATTTTATAAAAGTCTCAATTCAAAATTAATGAATAAGTAAGTAGGGTTATTGTATTTGAATACTTAAAATCATTACAATAAATACAATCTATAGGATAAAATGAGAAAACAACTTATAATCACATACGACATTCAATAAAATGTAGGCAAGTATAGTTCTTAAGGTCAGACTTACACCATTGTCTCTTTGGTGGAGATCTTGATTGATGTGCTGTCATTGCCTTAGTTCTCATGCTCTTTAGTTTGTTAAAATGATTAACTTTAAAAATTAATTATTTGCAATGTATAAACTGTTCAAGTATCAGTGCTGTCTAGCAGGTCCACTGCTTTTTAGCTATCTAGCTAGCTCTTAATTTCAGCTTCTTCAGACTGCTTGATATTTTGTCTAGTATTGTTAGAAGATTTGGTTCTATTAAAGATTACATTTATGGGTTTGCCACACTGAGCTAGTTTCATTGTATTGATGCTATTGAAGCAGAATTTTAAAGCTGACATGTAAGTAAACCTATTTTTTAAGAACATATGGGTAGCAACAAAATAGGTGTACAGTAAATTATTTTCTGTAGTTACAAAACCTACATTGAGGGGTAGCAGTGCATTATTCCTTCAGTTCAATCTATAGTCATTGATATACAGGAGCATGAATCTTGCTCTCAAAATGACTCTCCAGCAAGCCCTGTTTACAGAATCCTTTAAGTAGTTCTGCATTCAACTTGTTTTATATTAGGGAAGAATTGGTATGATATACGCATTAGATTCTAGTTTATCTAAGTCTTTTCTGCTTGATATTGTCATAAACTGATTTTTTTGTTGTTGTAAAAAACCGTTAATTCCGAGTGGAAAGCTTTATTACTTAAAAATGTTTCATTGTTCAGTTTTAAATCTTTGTTGACAGTGACATTTTTTGACCACAGATTATCATTTGCATGGTGAACAACCTTTACAACGAAACTTTTACAACGCACTACCATTACAACGCGGTCATTACAACGCAAACCATTACAACGCATTGCGCTGGGGGGCGCTCTAGGATAGGGAATAAGTTTAATTTACTATCCAACACCTTCCCTAGTGTCCACGGGGACTGGAGTTAGAATAGCAAATTAAACTATTCACTATCCAGCACCCCAAAGCGCTATGCGTTGTAATGGATTGTGATGTAAAAACCGCGTTGTAAAGGCAGGCGTTGTAATAGCCTGCGTTGTAACATCATACATCCCATTTGCATTGTACATTTCTTGTAGCAAGTCTTAAGTGATATATATATAAAACAAGAGCAACCCAAATGTTCATGTGAACATGGGCACTAAAACACGTTTTAAACAGGCCTTCACATGGAACTCAAACACAAAGGATATATATAATAAGACAGAAAATACGCATTGAGATTCAATCTGAATAATAAAAATGAATAGGAACCTGTATGGAGTAGTTGCTATTAATCCATCACAATTTAATTTTGTTTAAATAAGGAAAATGCAAAATTCATGAGAAAAAATTTCGAGATTTCGGGACAAGTGTAGAAAGGCCCATTTGGCAGAACCATAACCAAAAGTGGAAAACAATGGGACAAATTATTTATGATATAGGTACAGTGGTATTTAACAGACAGTCAAATCAAATAAGAACTTTTAAGGAGTACAGTGAAAACTAGTGAAAATTCCCGTAGAGTTTGTTTTCAACAATGGTCTGTATGTGAGATAGTTTTCTTACCCATAATGCCATGAAAACCTCAAACTCTGCCTGAAATCACACATTTTGCATTTCTGTGATGGAACTGCCCGTGGGATGGGTTGTATGACAGAGGCACGCATGGATTAACCCTGTGTACCTCTACCACACAGCCGGGACCACGAATGCGTCTTAACCACGCATTCCTTTGCCACTCATTTTCATTGTAAAGGCATGAATGGTAGGATTGTAGGCATGGTTAAGGACACCACCACTCTGACCCCCGCCCTAAAATTCGAACCTCTACCTCTCTCCTCTGCCCTAAGGCCTAAAATGTGTCCTGCCCATAAATCTACTCCTTCCCCTCCCCCTGCCCTGCGGCCTAAAACCATGCCCCTTACCATATACTACCCTGACCCCCGCACTGTCCCTAAAAGTACCCCAACCCCTTCCACTGCCCTGAGGCCTAGACCCTGCCCACAATTTAAAAACTTCCCGATCTCCCCCACCTTGAGCCCTACAACCGCCACATGCTCCTAAAAACTCCCCCCCAAACCCAGCCCTTAAAAATACCCCAAATCCCCTCCCTGTGACCTAAAAGTCTCCCCCTTTCCAAAACTACCCCATCCTCTTCCACTGCCCTGAGGCCTAAAACCCTGCCCCTAATTAAAAACACTACCCCAATCCCCTGCGATGAGCCCTAAAACCACCCACCACTACTAAAAACTCCCCCAAACCCACCACTAAAAATGGCCCTCCCCAAACCTGGCCCCAGCTTCACTTACCTGTTCGCGTCCGGCACTTCCTGTTCCAACACTTCCCCGCCCATCCTGAACACTAGAGTGCTATCTGCCTTAACCACACTTATGTGATGTTAAGGCAGATGCGTTGTTCAATCAATCGTGGTTACGCTTGCGGTGTTCCGGCACACATGGCTCAGCCCACGTTGTTACAGTCGTTTCCCCTTGTGAAGGGACTCCCATTGACCATGGTTTGATCCATTCCTGTAGCAAGTACGCCATACACGTCGCGGTAGGAATTTTGTGGATTTCTATGGATTCCGGAAGTTTGCAACACAGAAAAATAAGGAAAATGTGTGATTTCAGGCAAAGTTAGAGGTTTGCAGGAAAACCTCATGGGATCCATGCAAGGCACACCACCCTGGAAATCCCTGGTTGTCTAGTTTTCAAAAAGGTCTGTGTTTGTAGGTTTGTTAGGGTGGCACCACAGCATGCCCCCAAATACTAGAGCTACCCCTATTGCTCATATTTCAATGTAGCACGTTAGGGGCCTTTTGTATTGTGGTCTCTTGGTTCACCCACCAAGTGGGGTACCATTTTTATCAAGGGACATATGGGAACTCAGGGTGGTAGGAAAATTGTGGCTACCCGTAGATTCCAGAATTTTCTGTCACAGAAATGTGAGGAAAATGTGGGTCTTTGACTAAAGTTTGACATTTACAAGGGCTTCTCTGTAAAATTACCTAGTGTGTGCCATGCAAATCATGAAGCCCTGGACTCCCCTAGTTTTAAAAAAAAGTGCAAGATGCTAGGTTTCTGTAGGTGCTGGCTGAGCTATCACACAATAACTACAGCTACCCACTTTGTAAAAAAAGGGTCAATTTTGAGGGGACTAGGCCTGCTCACACAAGTGAGGAGCCATTTTTCGCAAGAGACTTGGGGAAATGCTGGGTGGAAGGAGGTTTACGGCTTCCCACAGATTCCTGAACTTTCCATCCAAAAATTGTGAGGAAAATGTGTTTTATTAGTCAAAGTTTGAGGTCTGCAACGGATTCTAGGTAAAGAAAACTGTTGAGAGCCACACAAGTCACCCCACCCTAGATTCCTCCAGGTGTCTAGTTTTCAAGAACGTGCAAGTTTGCTAGGTTTACCTAGGTGCCGGCCGAGCTATGGGCCCAAACCTAACAGCTAATCACTTTTCAAAAATTGATCAGTTTTGAGTGAAAAAATGTGATGTATCAATGTTGAGTTTTGGGGTCTTCTCCTGTCAAAGGCACTAGGCCTACCTACACAAGTGATGTACCATTTTTATCGGGAGACTTAGTGGAATGCTGGGTGGAAAGACGTTTGTGGCTCCCAACAAATAACACAGAACTTTCCATCACAGAAATGCAAGGAAAATTAGCTGTTTTAGTCAAGAGTTGAGGTTTGTAAAGAAATCCAGATTTAAAAAAACTGGTGAGGGGAGGAGGAGCCACACGCCGGTCCAAGATGGCCGCGAAAGAGCTCAGCTCCGTCGTACCCTTCCACCATCCCCATTATCCTGGTACTAATCCTGGTATTCAGCCCTACTGCCTGACTGCGGAAAATGGGCGATGCTCCCCGCTGTGCTCCCGGGCTCTCCACGACGTCGGGGGCCAAAGAAACGCCGTCCGGCAGCTGGCGGCCTACTCGCCTGCTGTGCCCGGCCTTGAATTCAACAACACCGGGCCGAAAACCTGAAGTTGCCGGTCCGCCCCAGAATCGGCACGTCAGCAGCCAGCAGCCGAGAAAAGTGAAGCAATGGAGCGGAGAGGGGTCGGAGCTCGCTTGGGGGACCCCCTGCCTAGATTGGAAGCCTGAACTGTCCGAACTTCATGGAGCGCTGGGGGTGAAGGCGCGACTACGCGACCTGCGTGGAACACAGCGGCCGCATCGTAGGTGCCTTGGACCAGGCACTCGAAGTGGAAAGTGGACGCGATCTGCGGTGGGGGCAGGGAACCCGTTACAGCCTCTGCACCCCACAAATCTGGCGAGACAGCCCCTGAGGTTGGTGTGGTTGGGCCACGCCGTCCCGGTTGCATGAGGTGGCCCGCGCTACTGTGGAGGTGGGGCTGTGCCGGCATGGTGCGGGAGAGGCCCCAAACACGTCGTGGTGAGACCGGAGCATGGGCGGCTGGCTGCGGCAAGGTGCGGGCAGTGCTGCCATTGTGCCCTGGTGTTGCTGTGAGACTGGTGGTGGCCCGGGCAGCGGGGTCCTGTGATGGATCTATCCCTGTGAGATTGGGTTCTGGAGCGGTGGTGGGGCTGTGGCGCCCCTGCCGCGGCGGGACTCTTTGTGCTGTGACGGCCGTGGGGGAGCATACATACACCCTTGAACTTATTTAGACAGTGGGCATACCTCTTGTTGCATCGCGCGCCGAGCCTCGGACATTGACGGTATGACGTTACACGTGCCTCTCAACATCCTGATGACCACTGAGGAGTTCTTAAGGTATTTGGTCTATGCATATGCTACCGGCTCGGCCCTCCGCCTCGCAGGCTGTTGACATGGAACTCTAATGTGCCCCTGAGTCTGGAGTTGGTCGTATGTTTGGCAGACCAGCCGCCACATTGTCGAGGAACCTTCATCGGCGCTGAGGACATCAGGAATACCGTCCACATCCTTGCTCATTGACTGTGGTGTGCAGGCGTTCTGCTGGCCTTGAGCCACTGAGTTGCTGCGGGGCTGCCACCGGACGCGTTGCCGCCATAGCCTCATAGTCTCTTAGCGGAGTCCGTGTGCTGGAACAGCGAGTGGCCGGCGCCATGATGGCAACCAAACCTGACACTGACAAGCACTTGCCCAGGTCCTCTAAGGGGTCAAAACAAATCCAGTCTAACAAATTGGACTGCTACACGATTCCCAGGGGTTCCCCCACAGACTCAAAATGGGCCCAGTCGGCGGGAGGTGACTCTTCGGGCTCACCCGTGGAACCGACGCTAACCGACGTCATGGTAGCCATCAATGGGGTCCAGTCATCGCTGGGACAGAAAATGGAGTCGTTGGACAATAAATTAGACACTGTCACTATAGAGGTCAACTTGATATGGGCAGACCTTACGAAGGCAAATGAAAAAGTCAAATCGCTCGATATAAAGACTGCTAGCCTAATCGACTATATGGCGTTGCTACAACAGGAGGTGCGTGATCTCAAGACCTCTCGTGATCTGACAGATCGGAAACTTGACGAATACGAGGGGAGGACCAGACGCAACAACATACGCATACTCGGAGTGCCTGAAAAATCAGAGGGCCCGGCCCAGGACCTATTTGTTGAAGATATTATCCTTAATCACCTCAAGCCCAAGGGACTGGGTAACTTCTTTACAATCGAGCATGCCCATAGGGTGACGGGGGGAGGCCAAGGCCTGGGGCTCCCCCCCCCGCCCGATGATTGCGAGGGTTTTGAACTTCCAGGACAGGGATGCGATCCTGCAGGCGGCTCGCACGGGGGCCCCCTGCGGTACGTAGGGGCGAGATTGTGGCGGAGGAGGTGGACTGCAGGAGCAGGAATGAAGGAGGCCATAAGAACTATTGTACTGTTGTGAACTGTCAAGTAGTGGGGTAAACCTGCAGCCAGTTTCTTAGCTGGAAGCTGTTGACTATAAGATTGCTGTGCGTTGCCCCGGGTTCGGGGAATGTGTCCGGGGGGCGGGGCTGGGGGGCCAGGGCATTGGCCTTCCTCCTCATTACAACCTTTAGTTAGTTAGTAGGTTACAGTGTTGGGCGACAGGCACACTGCCAGTTGGGGATGGGCATCAGCCATGTGCAAGGGTGCAGGGAGGGGGCGTGGGATTTGGGGTTGAAGGGGCTCTTAGGCCTCGAGATCTTGCTGTTTGAGGGAATGTTTGCAATGTGTTTTGTTTTTCTTTTTACATCAGGAGACAATGCTGCAACTGTAGCGCTTCCATACCAGTTCAATGTCAAAAATGTTAGACAGAGATCGGGGATAAATGTGCTTAGTTGGAATGCAAACGGCCTTGGGGACAAAATCAAGAGGGGAATGGTCAGCCAGTTTGTTAGACGGCACTCCCCAGATGTTGTGATGTTACAGGAGACACATCTCATTGGGAATCGTTGCATGGCCCTGCACAAAGGGGGTT
The DNA here is from genome assembly GCF_964261635.1 of Lissotriton helveticus. Taxonomy (NCBI): domain Eukaryota; kingdom Metazoa; phylum Chordata; class Amphibia; order Caudata; family Salamandridae; genus Lissotriton; species Lissotriton helveticus. The sequence continues at coordinate 670,264,011 of NC_136065.1, read as the reverse complement.
ATAAGTTGGTAGCACACGCCGGGTTTACCACGGGGTCGAGGGGGGTTGGTGTCTTGGTGAAAAACTCCTTTCCCCTGACTATTCAGGCTACATGGTCTGACCAGCGAGGTAGATACATTGGCATATCAGGGCAGTGGGAGGGGAGGACGGTCACCTTTGTTTCCGTCTATGTCCCGCCCGGCCTACAATCTGACACGTTCTACGACCTGGGCTCTATCTTCCTAACTTTGCCGTTGGGCCTCCTTATGATGGGAGGTGACTTTAATGCGGTAGAGGACAGGGCGGTAGACTGGCATCGAGACCGGCGTAGGGAGTGGCTCACTGACTTCCTGGAAACAATGGGGCTTATGGACGGCTGGAGGATGCGTAATCCGAGTGGGGTGCAGTATACACATGTATCCGCCGCACACCATAGCCTGTCTAGGATAGACTATGTGCTGGTGCCAGCTGCTCAGACGTACGCTGTTCGGGAAGCGCGACACTTGGGTAGGGGTATCTCAGATCACTCTCCAGTTTGGCTCCGGTTGGAGATTGACCATTTCCATGTGGGCAGGGTTGCCCTATTAGCTCATTTCACCTGAGGGACTCCGCCACTGGAAAAAAATAGTTAAGGCCACGGACACGTATTTCCAGGAGAATAAGGGTATAGTAGAATCAGTGCAGACCCTGTGGGAGGCATATAAAACCGTTGTTCGGTGGGAGGCCTTATCCCTGATCGTCAAGAAAAAGAAGGCACGGCAGGCGAAAATGGAGAAGGCGGAGGAGGAGGTGACGAAATTGGAAAGGGAGGTATCTCAGGCGGGTCTACACCAGCTAAAACTTTGACAGGATGAGTTTAGGGGCCTCGCTAAGGACAAGGCTAGAGCGCAGAATGATGAGACACAAAGTAGGGTGTATGAGCACGGAGATAAAGCTGGTAAACTGATAGCGTGGCTTGAAAAGGGAGAGTGGGCATCGCAGCTGGTGCCAGAATTGCAGGGGGAGAACTCCAGTACAATCACAGACCCACATGCCGTAGCGGATAGGTTTGCAGAACATTATCATGGGGTATATACCTCGGCTGGGGCATATACGGAGGCGGATAATAGTGTAATGGTCAAAGACATCCAATTGCCTATGCTATCGGATGACAACCGGGAGTATCTGGAATCCCCACTCACAGATGACGAGATGACAAGGTGGCACAGGCCATCAGAGGAGTGCACTCGGGGAAGGCCATGGGCCCGAACGGAATTCCCATAGAACTGTATAAACTGAGCACCAACAGACTTGCTCCATTTCTCCGCTCCATGTTTGAAGAAAGCAGGGAGAGGGGGCAGCTTCCGTATGACCAGCGGGTGGCAAATATCGTGGTCATTTATAAAGTGGGTAAGCCTAAGACATGTTGTTCATCGTACAGACCTATCTTGTTACTGAACGCTGAGCCTAAGGTCCTGGCGAAGCTGCTGGCGATGAGATTAGCCAAAGTTATCACCACCTTGATACACCCGGATCAATCCGGTTCCATGCTGCGTCGGAATACGGCCCTCAATTTGCGCCGGCTGCACGGGGTACAGGGCAGGACCCCAGTGATTCAGGAACCAGCATTGCTGGTGTCATTAGATGCCACCATGGCGTTTGATAGGGTCGAATGGCCCTACCTGTTTGCGGTATTGGGGAAGCTGGGTTTTGGTCCAGAGTTTATGAACTGGGTGCGCCTTTTATACGCAGCTCCCTTGGCCAGAGTCGTGGAAATTAATTTCAAGTCCTCTGACTTTCTCCTTGGCAGGGGCACGAGGGATAGATGTCCTCTGTCCCCGCTCCTTTTTGCCCTGGCCTTGGAACCATTGGCGGCATGGATTCGGTGGGACCGTTCAATACGCGGCATGCGATGGACGTTGGAGTGGGAGGATAACATTTCACAATATGCCGATGATATCCTGCTTTATTTTACCAACCCTAGGGGATTCCTGATGTGTTTCTGGACATGCTTGCCACTTTTGGAGGTACTCAGGCTTTGCATTAAATTGGTCAAAATCTGTACTCTTCGTTCTCAGAGGTGACCCGCCGGTAGTCCCGCAGACTTGCCCGATACAAATCGAACCAATAGGGTTTAGGTACCTCAGTATTTACGTCACGCTTAACCCGAAACTTCGATATGCTAATAATCTGGGCCCCCCTCTGACTCGATTTAAGGGGGATGTGGCGGGTTGGAAGGCGCTCCCGCTCTCCCTTCTGGGTAGAGCGGCGCTTTTTAAAATGATGGTCCTTCCCCGTTTCTGATACCTACTCCAGAACGCAATGGACCCGGTTCCTGCATCCTACTTAAGGGAAATAGAGGACTTCAGAGACAGCTTCTTTGGGACGGTAAGCTCCGCCAAGCGTTCTCTAAACTCACCCTTCCAGGGAATAGGATTGCCGGACCTACGGAAATACTACTGGGCTTCTCAGTTGACGGCGGTGAATCACGCTACATACGGGTCCCCTGGGGACCATGGGCACATTATGGACCGCTGCCAGGTACCGGGAGGTGACTATACTAGAGCACTTTACGCCGGGCCTCGTCGATTTCCCCTAGCGGGACAAACGGCTCATGCCGTTCAGATGTGGCATGCAGCCAATAGACACATCAAGTGGGAGGGGACGCTCACACTTGCCACCCCATTGTGGAGCTCGGAGAAGTTGGGAAGTTTATGGAAGTCTAAAGGTTTTGACAAATGGGACCTCATTGGGATTACACAGATGAAAGATGTTTGGGGGGAGGTAACAGTCCACACATTCAGTTCCCTTAAGGAACAATACCACCTTCACGACTGTGAGTACTACCGTTACCTTCAGATCAGACACGCACTACTTGCACACATCCCCAAGGGCACAATACTTCCCGACGCTTCCCCTCTCGAGGACCGGGTGTTAGACGGTCACCTCCCGAGAAGACCATCTTGCTAATATATAAGAAGCTTATAAACAATATGGAGGACCCGCTGGTACTTATAAGATTGCACTGGAGCGAGGATGGGGTGGAGCTGGATGATGAGGATTGGCGGGAGGTGGTTTCCTCCCCGCGGGTGGTAGCGATTCAGGTGAGGCTCAGATTGGTACAACTAAAGATTCTACACAGTTCATATGTCACGGGGCCTTGTCTGGTCCGTATGGGTCACTCGGAGGGTGGGGAATGCAGGAGGGGGTGCGGGGAACTCGGGAAATTCATACATATATTGTGGCACTGTACCGTGTGCAGGCGTTTTGGGGGAAGATCCTTGATACGCTACGAGACGTCCTGGGGGTGGAGATATGGCCGGAGGCCTGCAGGTGTATTTTGAATGTTTGGAAGCCCACGGATCTGAATGCACATAAAAAGCAATGGGTAACGTTGGCATGCATGATAGCTAAGCGTAAGATTGCCCAGTTGTGGGGAGCCAGCCAGCCGCCCCGGATCGAGAAGTGGGTGGAGGACTTGGATTGGTGCATGTTCAGGGAAAGATCGGTCTACATTGCGGTGGGTGTCCTGAGAATTGGGGGAAGGTCTGGGAGGATTGGAATCATTACCGTGGAGATTTTTGTGTGCCTCCCATACGCCTAGAGGAAGTGGAGGCGCATGCGTCCCATTGATCCATTGTCTGCTTTACGTATATATTATTTTGAATGTATGGAATGTCATTATGGAAATTTGCAAGAGCTGCTAATGTCACCTGATGTTTTTCTTTGTTGTTTTGTTAATAAAAAGATTTTTTTTTTAAATGGTGAATTCCACACAAGTTACTCCACCCTGGATTCCACCAGGTGTATAGTTATCCAAAATGTTCAGGTTTGCTAAGCTTCCCTAGGTGCCAAATAAGCTAGGCAGCATAGAATAGTAGTACATTTGTTATTTGGTGGAAGAGGTGTGGTGCAGCTGCCAGGGCACCTGACTCCGGACCACGGGGTTCACAGTTCGATCCCCGGTGCCGGGGGCAGGTTAGTCCAGCACCATGTGACTCTGGGCAATAGCTCGCTTAATCTTCCAGACGGCCACCAGCGCCTTGACACCCTTGGATAATTGTGCGCTTTACAAATACTGGATTTCATAACCAACTACATTTCACTGCATTTGTCCTTCCAAATGTAATAAGCCAGTGTGTAAAAAAGATGGTATTTTGAAAAATAGACTCTAAATCATATGCTAGCACAGGTAACAACACATTCAGAGTTGTACAACTAATCACTGCTCCTAAACTCCTTATCTTGTACCCATTTCAGAAATACATAGGCTTCCTTGGTACCAATTTTTTACTCTATATTTTTCACCATATGAATTGGTCTAGCCTTGGTATACTAAGAAAAATCATTATATGTTTTCTCTGGGTACCTTTGGTTCTGGAGAACCTGAAACACTATATATCCCCACAAATGCCCATTTTTTCCTACTAATTTTCAATAATTATTTATTTCAAGACTTAGGGGGTCATTAGGATAGCGGGCGGAAAACCACCCCGAACGCCATGGAGGCGGAAACCAACCGCCCGCCTGCACCACGGATACACCGGCGGCAACATTAGGATCAACCGCCACTAAAGACCGACCGCGGTGGTAGCGGGCCAAGCAAAGCCATCCGACGCGGGTGGTGATGGCCAAAAACCGACGGCGGCGGTCGGAAAATCTGCGGAAAAGCAACAACCCGCCGCAATGACAGCGGACACACCGCACGGGAAATTAGTATATCCCGGAGGGTGTCGCGGTCGGAACCGCTGTTAGCGGCCGCCGCGGACGTACACAGGAGTGAATGGGAGAAATAGCGGAAGAGCTGCAGCATAGCCACCGCAGCGGACAGGACATGAAAAACATGGCGGACGATGCCAAAACACTGCAGTGATGCCAAACATTGCACAAATAAAAGTAGCCATGCCCCCCAAATACATAACACACATACAAATAAAACAAATAAATGCAAATAAAAATAAAACAGCACAGGACAACTCCCAAAACACACCTGACACCCAAATTCTACTTGGACACACCCACACAGCTGAGTATAAAGCTACCCCCTTCACTAACCACAATCCTTTGCAACACTCCAGAAGAGAAGGCCATACACCATATCTAACAGGAGAGGCAAAAGAGCACAGCACACACACGCATCCACCACTACCAGCACCACCATCATTACACCAGCACAAACAATCCCCCAGCACACAACACACCTCAACACCACACCCCTGCACCCACACCCCTGCACCCACAAACACCTCAACCACCACACACCATGACATCACAAAAAATGCCCAAATTCACCGAGAGTGAGTTGACAGTCATGGTCAATTAGATTGTGAGAGTAGAGCCACAACTGTTTGGTAGCCTGGTCCAACAGACACCATTAGCCACGTGGACACAAATGTGGGAAAGGATAGTCCAAAGGGTGAATGCAGTAGGGACCACCCCAAGATCCAAGAAGGAGATCATGAAGCGGTGGCATGATCTCAAGAGGGTTGTCAAGGAGAGGAGGAGTAAGAACTGGACGCTGGCGAACGTGACTGGCAGTGGCCCTCCCATCCCACCGAAAACATTCACACCATGGGAGGAGAAGGTGCTTGCCATACTGCTTCCTGAGAGTCTCACAGGAGTAGCCGGGGGAGCGGAGGCTGGTAAGTACAAACAAAGGAGGCCAAACAACACACTGAGAAGTACTTCCTTGCAATACCTAAACACCATTACACTGTCTACCCTCACCCAACAGGTAGCTAGCCCTCTTGCTTAGGAGGCCTATATGGGAGAGGGAGGGAGGCCTGCACTACCACTCCCACCATGCCCCCTGGCCCACAGCTGAGCAGGATACAGGCCTCCCCCACCCAGGAGCATGTGTCAGCCATTGCACTCTTCACCCTCACCTAACAGGTAGGTAGCTATCTTGCTTGTGATGTCTGTCTGTTGGAGGGAGGCCTGCACTACCACTCCCAGCATGCCCCCTGGCCCACAGCTGAGCAGGATACAGGCCTCCCCCACCCAGGAGCACGTGTCAGCCATTGCACTCTTCACCCTCACCTAACAGGTAGGTAGCTATCTTGCTTGTGATGTCTGTCTGTTGGAGGGAGGCCTGCACTACCATTCCCACCATGCCCCCTGGCCCACAGCTGAGCAGGATACAGGCCACCCCAACCCAGGAGCATGTGTCAGTCATTGCATTCTTCACCCTCACCTAACAGGTAGGTAGCTATCTTGCTTGTGATGTCTGTCTGTTGGAGGGAGGCCTGCACTACCACTCCCACCATGCCCCCTGGCCCACAGCTGAGCAGGATACAGGCCTCCCCCACCCAGGAGCATGTGTCAGCCATTGCACAGTTCAACAAACAGACTTACAGGTAGGTAGCCATCTTGTATTGGAGCACAGTTTGGGGTTGGGAGGCCTGTATCACTACTCCCAGCATGTCCCCTGGCCCACACTCCAGCAGCATGGAGGCCTGCCCCACCCAGGACCATGTGTCAGCCATTGCACAGTTCAACAAACAGACTTAAAGGTAGGTAGCCATCTTATATTGGAGCACTATTTGGGGTTGGGAGGCCTGTATCACTACTCCCAGCATGTCCCCTGGCCCACACTCCAGCAGCATGGAGGCCTCCCCCACCCAGGGGCATGTGTCAGCCATTGCACAGTTCAACAAACAGACTTACAGGTAGGTAGCCATCTTGTATTGGAGCACAGTTTGGGGTTGGGAGGCCTGTATCACTACTCCCAGCATGTCCCCTGGCCCAAACTCCAGAAGCATGGAGGCCTCCCCCACCCAGGAGCATGTGTCAGCCATTGCAAAGTTCAACAAACAGACTTACAGGTAGGTAGCCATCTTGTATTGGAGCACTGTTTGGGGTTGGGAGGCCTGTATAACTACTCCCAGCATGTCCCCTGGCCCACACTCCAGCAGCATGGAGGCCTCCCCCACCCAGGAGCATGTGTCAGCCATTGCACAGTTCAACAAATAGACTTACAGGTAGGTAGCCATCTTGTATTGGAGCACTGTTTGTGGTTGGGAGGCCTGTATCACTACTCCCAGCATGTCCCCTGGTCCACACTCCAGCAGCATGGAGGCCTCCCCCACCCAGGAGCATGTGTCAGCCATTGCACTCTTCACCCTCACCTAACAGGTAGGTAGCTATCTTGCTTGTGATGTCTATCTGTTGGAGGGAAGCCTGCACTACCACTCCCACCATGGCCACAGGCCCACAGCTGAGCAGGATACAGGCCACCCCCACTCAGGAGCATGTGTCAGCCATTGCACTCTTCACCCTCACCTAACGGGTAGGGAGCTATCTTAACTCTTCCTGATGTGTGTGTGTGTGTGTGTGTGTGTGGTAGACCTGCATCCCTAAACGCAACAACAATTGCATGCAATGCATTGACATTCAACATGTATAAGTAAATGATGTTCCTCTGCACTATGATATTACACACAGTGTTGCCATGAATTGTACAACTGGTGACTTCATAATTGTGTAGTGTACAGACATTCGATGATACGCAGATGATGAAATACTTGCACAGTGCCCAACACTGACCATTCCCCATGTACTCCACAGGTGATGAAGAACTCACTGCTGAGGACCACCCCAACGCCTAGCAGAGCCAGTCTCCACCCCCGGCACATGGACTCTCAGATGTGGACTCCCAGGACAGTTTGGACGATGAGCTCCGGGCGGGCCCGTCTGGTGTGCCACAGACCCAGAGGTCCCAGGCCCCCCTCCTTCCCACCACCACGTCTGCTGCAACAACAGTGCAGCAGACCGCTGCTGTCACGGCCTCTGCCTCCACCGCAGCCACCGCCACCGCCACTACCACTAGTACCACCAGTACCACCTGCAGCACCCTCCCTGTCCCAGGGGATGACCAGCCCACAGAAAAAACTGTGGAGGGCAGGGAGAGAGTGCGTGGACCCACAGTGGCGTGGCAAGAGGTCGGTGGCAGCAGAGCAGGTGGGAGGGCCCGGGTCACCACCAGACCTCGGGAGGAGTGGACACCATCCCTGGACCACTTTACCAGAGTTGTGCAGGCATACCAAGATGTCCAGGGACAAAGTGGCCGGTCGGATGAACTATTAAGGGAGCTCATCCTGCTGATGAGGTCCATCAACAACCACCTTGGACAGATGGTGGACCTCATGGGCCAGCAAGTGGCGTTGCAGAGGGACAGGCCTTTGTCCCAACCACCACCTCCGTCCCCTCCTGTTGTGCCGCAGGATGACAGTGCACCATCCTCCCCTGCGCCAACAGAGAGGGGCGAGTCCTCTGACGCCGCTGGCCATTCAGCAGGCCCCCCACCGCCAAAAAGATCTAGGGGGCGTCCGAAGAGGAGCCTGGGAGTCACCGGAGGCAAAGCACCTGCCACACACCAGTCACGGAGCCAGCCGTGATGACAACCCTCTTCCCCACTGCATTCACTGTTTGGACTCTTTCCCCACATTTCCTTGGCAATGGCACCTGTCTGTTGGACTGGGTCACCACATCCATGTGGTGTCTACTCTTGCATCTCATCGAACAGGACTGTCAACTCACTGCTCATTCCCCACCTTCATGTAAATATTCCCGCACAATTCACATGTCCACTTTCAAAATAAAAATACCTGACGCACCTGATTTTGTGCATTTTCGTTTTTAGTGCAATATTTACAGTGTTGACAATGTCCATGATGTGTCCAAATGATGTACAGTAAGTAGGGCAGTATTCTTCTGTAGCACCTAGGGAGACACAACAGAACAACAGTCACTGGTCCCATTGTGGCATCACAGGCAGAACACCACACAAAACATACACAAGACACAACAGGCATACTAGACAATGGGCTGCAGGTGTGAACAAATAGGGTCCAGCATACGTCCCCATATGGAACGTCAATGTCACATTTACCACACACAGGTGACTGAATGTGTGCCTGTCGGTTAAATCCGCGCATAGCCCTTCACAACAACAGCAACCACACCAGACAATGTACACGTTGCACCTCGTCACCCACCTTCAAGTGAAGTAGCGGTCGATGAGCTGCTGGCGCAGGTCTGCTCCTTCCTCCTCTCCACTGTCCTCATCACTGGACTCAGGTCCTTGAGCAGGTGGTGGCCTTGGTTCCTCACCATCGTCCAGGAGCAGGGGGACCCCCTTGTGGATGGCCAGGTTGTGCAGCATACAGCATGCCACAACGATCTTGCACACCTTCCCAGGCGAGTATGCCAGTGCACCTCCGGTCCTGTCAAGGCAGCGGAATCTTGACTTCAGCAGGCCAAAAGTCTGTTCGATTACCCATTGGGTCCTGCCATGGGCCTCATTGTAGCGGATGTCAGCCGGGGTCCTGGGATTCCTGAGGGGGCTCAACAGCCATGGCCTACTGGGATATGCTGAGTCACCTGTGAATGACAAACACCCATTGCAATGTTGCGCAGCCAGAGTGCATCAGGTAACACACAGCACGCCATATCAGTAGGCATACTCACCCACAATCCAAGCACGCTCGGGATGCATATTCTCCATCATCCGTGACACCATGCTGTTCCTCATGATGTACGAATCATGCGCCGAGCCAGGATACTTCGCACATACATGAGACATGGTCATGTACGCAAGGCACACCATCTGCACATTGATGGAATGATAATGTTTGCGGTTCCTATAAATGTGCTCCGTCGCCTGTGGTGCCACAAGACCTACATGGGTGCAATCGATGGCACCAACAACATGTGGGATGCACCCAAGGGGATAGAAGTCCCCCTTCACGGCAGCCAATTCTCCTCCCCTGGGGAAATGGATGTAGCGATTCCGATACAGCATCATGGCTGCAAGAACATCCCTCAGCACCATGCTGAACATGGGCTACGACATCCCTCCAGCGCTAGCCACGGTCTCCAGGAAAGAACCTGTCGCAAAAAAGTGGAGTGCTGCCATCACCTTGTATGTGGGTGTGAATGCCGTTGGATAGTGACGGCGAGGCTGCAGGTGGGGCTCCAATAGATCACAGAGGATCTTCAGTGTTGGTCTAGCCAGGCGGAATTTCCGTATTATTGCCTCATTCTCCATGTCCTCCAGCACTGTCAGGTGACGTAGGAGATATGGCCTGCTCCTAGTTGAGATGTAAAATTGAAAATGTCAGTGACAACCATCATGAGATGGCCACAGCACATACCATCAATGATGTCATGGAAAAACAAAGACTGCCTGAGAGATGCATGGCACACCAGGTTACATGGCTGGCCTTTTGATACACACAGAGGGCACACCTCTCCACTGACAATACACAAGTGCCACAAACACATCGGGGAATGTGAATGCGCACATACTGGAGAACACGATTCACATGTGCAGGCAAGGTGCTGCAACATCCGCCAATGTTTTGGAAATTACCATGTCTGTATCATACCCATCTGCTGTACCTATCACACCTCAATGCATCATGTAAACTCTGCACACATCCATCAACACAATGATCACAGTATCAGGAAAACGTTGAGTTGTGTGCATGAGCTGTTGTGAATGCACCAGTCTGATACGATACAATGCAGTGACACAAGCCTTGTCAAGGTCATCACTGACCCACAACAAATTGATTTGTACTACATCATGAACACCAGCTCAAGAGTGTCAAGCATCATCAGCCATCAAATACATAACTAACATGGCAGGGACCACAGACCAAAGTGTGTCACACTGAACGTGCGTCCACCTGTGGATGACATGGAAGTATGGCATTGTGTGTACAATGATGTGCCCTTCACCATGTTGCTGTTGTGTACTGATACAGTATTCAGGATTGACATAGCCATTAATGGTTATGAAAATAGAGGTACCTACCGCCTGTCCCCGGCGGTGTGAAGCCAGCACCACCCCTTCACAAGTGCGGTAGCCATTGGCATATGGACATGTGTACATGGCGGTGGGCATGCTCCGCCGCATGCATCGCGGTACCTTCCGCCTGTCCCCGGCGGTGTGACGCCAGCACCACCCCCTTCACAAGTGCGGTAGCCATTGGCATATGGACATGTGTACATGGCGGTGGGCATGCTCTGCCGCATGCATCGCGGTACCTACCGCCTGTCCCCAGCGGTGTGACGCCAGCACCATCCCCTTCACAAGTGCGGTAGCCATTGGCATATGGACATGTGTACATGGCGGTGGGCATGCTCCGCCAGCGCGGAGGCGGTCATTGCATACATTTGAATGATGCACCATCGCCGTAGCGCACCCCGGGCACCCGCGGTGCATCACCGCCATGGAGCATTGCCTACAGCCAATGGGAGCGATGATCGCGGTGGCATGATGCAGATTTGAAAGTCGCGGAAGGTGTGCTCCGCCACCGCGGAGGCCGTCATTGGATACTTTTGAAAGAGGCAGACCTGGACAACCAATTGTTGCTGCTTTGCAGCTTCCAAACGACCCCAGGGAGCTATAAATCTGTGGGAGTGAGTCTCACATTTCCACTGCTCACAGAGCCTGCTGCCTGGGACCCTCTCCTGCTGCTGCCTGGGACCCTCTCCTGCTGCTGCCTGGGACCCTCTCCTGCTGCTGCCTGGGACCCTCTCCTGCTGCTGCCCGAAGTGCCTGCTGCCTGGGACCCTCTCCTGCTGCTGCCTGGGACCCTCTCCTGCTGCTGCCTGGGACCCTCTCCTGCTGCTGCCCGAAGTGCCTGCTGCCTAGGACCCTCTCCTGCTGCTGCCTGGGACCCTCTCCTGCTGCTGCCTGGGACCCTCTCCTTCTGCTGCCCGAAGTGCCTGCTGCATGGGACCCTCTCCTGCTGCTGCCTGGGACCCTCTCCTGCTGCTGCCCGAAGTGCCTGCTGCCTGGGACCCTTTCCTGCTGCTGCCTGGGACCCTCTCCTGCTGCTGCCCGAAGTGCCTGCTGCCTGGGACCCTCTCCTGCTGCTGCCTGGGACCCTCTCCTGCTGCTGCCTGAAGAGCCTGCTGCCTGGGACCCCTCACCACTCACTTCCACCACGGGTGTTACATGTCCACAGGGATGGCAAGGACAGAGAAGATCCGTGCCAGTCCATTCACAAGTGAGGAGCTGGAGGTCTTTGTGGACGAGGTGCTGGCACAGTGCCCAAGGCTGTTTGGTGGTCCCAATGTAGTGGTAAGTCACCATGAAGGTAGCTGGAGGGCAGGGGGTGTCAGACGTGTAGTTGCGCAGCTGCAGTATATGCCTGGTGGTGTGGTGTTGTGTGAAACACTGACAGACAAGCTGTCTCCAGGGCAAGGGAGTGTGTGTGTCACAATGTCACTCTTTTATATGCCTGGACTTGTATGTGTGTGTGGTGTGTGTTACGTTGTCAGACATAAAGAGCCAATGGTTGATAGCCATGTAGGTGCCAGGACAGTATTTGCATGTGTGAATATTTCTGTGTGCACCTGTAGTCTGAGTCAGTGTGACCCAGAGAGTAGATTCAGGGCCTGCCCACCAAAACGATTATACATTACCAAACTTACATGCTCCTTGCTCCAGTTCCTTCACACTGAATAGTAGATATGCCCCATCTATGCCCTGGATTACTGCAGACCTACACACTTCTGTCGATGCATATTGTGTTGAGGCATCATGCATTTGTGGGAATTTCATGGAGCATATACGCCCCAATGTGTGCATGCAATCACAAATGTCTGGGCCATGCATAGTGCCCTTGTGAGGGGGCCCCCAGTTTTGGAGGGAGGGAGGTTACAATTAGTCATGAGTCTGTGTCTTGCTACTGTTCTGATAGATGTTGGTATCTGACATTGTGTAACTGGACATTTACCCTTCTTTTCTCTCATACCTGCAGCTCAAGGTACACCAGCATAAGGCCTTGTGGAGGGCCATTGCAGAAAAGGTGCAAGGCCTGGGGGTTTCCAACAGACGACGGACCCACTGTCACAAGAGGTGGGACGACATCAGCCGGCTGGCAAAGCAAGTGGCAGAGATAACCTTGGGGTTGCTACCACGCACAGGGCGTTTGGCACGGCGAAGCATGACTCCACTGATGGGCCGCATCTTGGCAGTGACTCATCCAGACCTGGATGCACGTCTGAGGGAGCATCGGCAGCAAGGCAGGGGTGGTGAGTATCTGGGGAGGGTGACATTTGCTAGGAGTGGATGCATGTGTACAGGGCCTGTGGTACCGGAGACCCATGTGATGTGCGTGCGGTGCTGTGATGTGCTGTGTAATGTGAGTGGCTGCTGTGATGTGTCGTTCTATCAGGCCTTGGCCCACCCTGGCCTTACTGAGCTGATAATCCCTGCTGTACTTTCGCATTGCCAGATGGGTTAGGCTCCACATGGTCGTTCTTCATTGGGATAGTGTGGGGAATCCATAATGGGGTGAACTGCAGTGTCGACTTTCTGAGTGTGACTTCATGTATGCCTACTTTGCATGCACCATGATCGTTGAGGCCCACACATCAGAAAACAATGTGCCCCAGGTTACCACATGGTGCTTGCTATGGCCTACTTGGCATTGTGGACTGTAATGACCTAATAGATGTGTGTGTTGTCCCCTCCTGTTCCCTGAAGGTCTGACATTGGTCATAAGTGTTGTATCCACATCATGTCCGTAGGGCAGGGCGAGTTGGGGGGGGGGGGGGCACTCCATCTACGGGCAGGGAGGAGTGCTGTGTTGCATCAACATGGCTAATTCATGGTATTATTTGTGCATTACAGGCACTGTTGTGGTATATGTAGTTTGTTGCTGCGCAGTGATTGCAGGGTGTGGCGGTTACCATGTAGATTTGGGCATCTCCTATACTGCATTGCTTGTAATTCGTGTGACCAGATGATGACACTTACACAACCCTGTATCTCTCTCTCATGCAGATTCGCAAGAGACCACGGAGGAGCATGAGCCAGAAACCAGTGGTGGCGAGAGTAGCACTACAGCTGCACTGGAGGCCAGTGACACAGAGCCCACCAGTGCATCTGAGGGGAACAGAAGTATGCAGGAGGAATCTGTGCCAGAGACACAGAGTACCACATCATCAGATGCCAGAAGGGATGCATCCATGTTGGCAGGCACAGGGGATGGGGAGTCTGCATCATCATCTACCACCCAGCGGCCAGTGCCCAGCCTCCCATCCACTTCCTCTGGTGCTGCCCGTATCCGTGTCACTAAGAGGGGACGAGTCACATTCACACCTGGCACCGCTGCCCCTGCACCTGTTCCCCTGCTGCCCTCAGTGCAGAGTGTGTTGAGCTCCTGCGCCAGCTTTGTGTGGGCCAGACCGCCCTGCTCAATGCCTTCAGTGACCATGACAAGAAATTAGGCCAGGTGGTTGCATACATGGAGGGCATACACTCAGACGTGGGTGAGCTACACCGTACAGTCCAGGCGTTGTCATCCACAGTCACGTCAGCCCTTCAACAGGCACATGATCCCATTGCAGCTCAGGTGCCTTTGTCCACCCCCCAGTCAGTGGCCACATCAGATGACAGTGTGCACGCTTCGCCTGCGTCATCGAAAAGGTACAGCACCAGGAGCACACAACAGATACAACCCAAACACTCCCGCCCACAGACACCATCCCCAGTGAAGAGCATGGCCACCCCAGAATGCACAGACAAGAGCCAGTCAAGGAAGGGCAAGGCCAGAAGAGCAATGAGGCAGACATCAGCCTCACATGCTGCAGAGGCATCACCAGCAAAAGACTCTCCTGTCCGCAGTACATCACACAAACCTACCCGTGCAGTGTCTGTGCCCACTGAGGAGGTCTTGCATATCAGGGGTACACCTAGGAAGACCACAGGGACACATACACCAAAAACATCTACCCCAATTCCACGTCCATTGATGCAGGTGGAGGAGGGCAGTGTAGAGACCACCCCTGGCAAGAAGGCAAAGAAGGGCACTGAAGGGGGTACACCTGGCAAGAAGGCAAAGGAGGGCAGTGTAGAGACCACCCCTGGCAAGAAGGCAAAGGAGGGCACTGTAGGGGGTACACCTGGCAAGAAGGCAAAGGAGGGCAGTGTAGAGACCACCCCTGGCAAGAAGGCAAAGGAGGGCACTGTAGAGACCACCCCTGGCAAGAAGGCGAAGGAGGGCACGGTAGGGGGTACACCTGGCAAAGAGGGGAAGGTGGTCCAGAGACGTAGCCAGACCAAGCGTTCGGCGGGTTCCAGCACATCTCCAGAGGTAGTGCCAGTGTCTGCACCTGATGTGGGACAGTTGGGGTGTGTGCCTGTTGTGTCATCACCACTTCCTATCAACCCCAAGACAGGGAAGCCATTTCATATTCCAAAAAAGTGGAAGGGCACCCCGCCAACCTCACCCACCCACACTGTGTCAGAGGTCTGCATGACTCCACCTCCACGTGCCACTAAGCCACCTGGTCCACACAGCCCTCCAGCTTGCCAAACCACTGTTAGCCCCACAGCACCTGGGGCTCTGTCACCACAGTCAAGTGGGCCTGCTGTCCCCGACACACAGCCAGGTACAAGTCCGCATGACAGCCAGGAGTGAGTTGACATCACCCTCATACGCCTGTGCATCATACAGGTGTGCTAGTCCTGTACATTGTTTGGAACATGGGTGTGTTGCTGGCCCTGTTGCTCTGCTGTGTGGGCCTCTCACCTGCCATGGACACTGGCCCTGTTGCTATGCTGTGTTGGCCTCTCCCCTGCCATGGACACTGGCCCTGTTGCTCTGCTGTGCTGTACTCTCACCTGCCATGGACACTGGCCCTGTTGCTCTGCTGTGCTGTACTCTCACCTGCCATGAACACTGGCCCTGTTGCTCTGCTGTGCAGTTCTCTCACCTGCCATGGACACTGGCCCTGTTGCTCTGCTGTGCTGTACTCTCCCCTGCCATGGACACTGGCCCTGTTGCTCTGCTGTGCTGTACTCTCACCTGCCATGGCCACTGGCCCTGTTGCTCTGCTGTGTTGGCCTCTCACCTGCCATGGACACTGGCCCTGTTGCTCTGCTGTGCTGTACTCTCACCTGCCATGGAAACTGGCCCTGTTGCTCTGCTGGGCTGTACTCTCACCTGCCATGGACACTGGCCCTGTTGCTCTGCTGTGTTGGCCTCTCTCCTGTGCTATGGACACTGGCCTTCCGGTTTGTGTTTCACCTGTGCATGGTATCTAGCATTTGTACATCATTTTGAGCCTTACTGTTGTCTACAATTGTTGTACCGCTACATCTGTGCAATATGTGAATAAATACAGTTACTTCTGTTGTGTGTTTTGTCAGTGTCCTTGCTGATTAAAGTTCTATTTCTGTTCGCATTTGATTGCCTGTGCACCATGCTCCATGTATACCTTCAACATTGCAAGGCTCTTTGCAGGCATCATATTTTTAGACAGGGGTGACAGGGTCTTCAGTCCATTCTGACCCTGCAAATGTTGTCATGTGTGATTGCTATTGTACCTGCCTTGCAGCCATCTTGTTAGTGATTTGCTACTGTTGCCTACACTGTTCACATGTCTGGTTGGGGGACACTGCCAGCACAGGGTGTGATGCTGTGTAAATGTTTTGGAGCTGGCTGGGATATGTCATGAAGTATGTGTGTGGTTTCCTTTCTGTGTGCCCAGCCTTGTATGTGTATGGTCATCTTGTGTTGGCCCTTGGTCCTGGTACCATGGCCTACATGAGATGCGTGGTCTTGGGTGTAGCAGAAGTGTGCAGTGTGAAGGGTGTCAGTTTGTAGTAGATGTATGTGTGCCCCTGTATTGTGGGGGACACACATGTGTCACCCAGGAGTTGTATTCCTGTTGTTTGTTTTGTCTTGACCTTTGTAGAGTATTGTATGCACTTGTGTGAGCTGTTTGTAGTGCACTGTGCTGTGTGTTGGTGTATCCATGGTGTTGTGTGTGACTCCTCCTTGTTGTGTTTATAAGTTTGAAGTATGCAAAGTGTGTGAGTTGCACATCAGTGTTGTGTTTGGTCGATCCTCAATGTGTTTTGGGTGTTTTTGTGTAAACTGTGTGGCCCTGCTGCTACACACTGGCATTGTGTTTGTCAAGCATTGCAGGCACATGGTGGTTTTTCCACTCCTGTATGGCATGGTGTGTGTGGTTTTGGACCATCCACTATGTGTGCCACTTGTGCCTGGCCATTGTGGGTGTTCCCTCCCTCTATTTGTGTGTGGTACACCCCTTACATGTCTGCTACTGACATGCAGGCTGTTTCACTTTGATGTCAGCTGTCCCCTTGGTTTCCATGTGTGTGTGCCTCCACATCACTTCATTTGTGGGCTTGTGCTTTGGGTGCAGTTCTTGGGCCATGAGTGTTATTCCACTCTGGACATTGCCCCAATGGTTTATGTGTGCTGTCCTTGTGCTATTGGTCATTCTGTAGTGGTCATGTGCACTTCAGCTGTGTGTGCTGGCCAGTGCTCTGGTGGAGGTGGCTGGGCTCTTGTATCCCAGAATGGTCCATGTGTAGTTGTTGTGTTGGATGTGTGGATGTTGGCTGTGGTATTGCTTCAGTTCCTGGGTGTGCTGTTGTATTTGTGCAGTGCTGATTTGTGGTGTGTGTGATGCGGTTGTGTCAATCATGTGTGTGTGTGGCTGTTGTGCTTGTTATGCACACACTGCTTGTTGTGCATGCAGTGCTGTGTGTATGTGGCCTTGGCATTGCCTGATGTGCATCCCCTGATGTCTTGTGCTGTTTGTTGATTGGGGTTTCATGTGCATCTGTGGTCGGTTTGATGTGGCAGTGTGTGTTTGTCCAGATGCACTTCTTGTGTGATTGGTGTTATGGGGTGTGTTTTGTTCCTGAGTGCTGTTGCTGTGTACTCCTGTTGTGTCTGTGCTCCCATTGCTTTTCCCCAGTTTGGCTGACAGGGTATGTCTGTTTCTGTTGGAGTTCAGTATGTGTTCCTGTAGTGTTTGTGTGTTGTTCTTGTGCAGGCATTTGTTGAGGCATCCCTGTGTGTGTGTGTGTTGTGTTTGTGGCTTCACCCAGGGTGTGTGTTTGTTTGTGTGTGTATGTGCTGGCAAGGATTGTGAGCTTTCAGTGTGCGTGGCACTGGTGTTGTGTGTTCCTTTTCAGCCACTCCTGCAGTGACTGTGTCCCTGGTTGTGTGTTGTGTGGTGCAGAGGGTGTGCATTGTGCTTGTTGTTGCAGTGCTTGTTGGTGTGCCTGGGTGGTGCACGGGATGGGCACCTGGCCTGTGACTTGTTGTGGTGTGTTGATGTGTGGTTGGGGGTGGTGTGTCCCTATTATGTTTGTGCCCTGCCCATGCCTTGGAGTGGCCCTGCCTTCTGCATGGTGCGCATGTGTTGACCGCGGCGGTGACGTGACCGGGACCGGGACGTTGCTGCTGGTTGGTGGACGATGTGTGTTCCGGATGCAGAGGGTGCCTTGTTGTCAGGTGGGTGATGTGTGGGTGCCCGTGTGGATGTGTTGTGTCCCCCAGCAGGGTCTCTGTGTGGTGCTTGGGCCCTGTGTCGGCATGTGTGTTGTGTGTTGCATATGTGTAGTTGCGTACCTGCGGCGTCGTCCTCGGCGGACCATCTGGCGGTAGTGTTGTAGCAGGTACATCACCGGATACATATGGAGGGCTGGGTCCATGGCGTTCATGACCGGGTCTCGTATTTCGCGCTCCGCTGTCCACTTTCCGCCTGCTCTGGCTGGGCGGTGTCTCCGCTGCGGTGCGTCAGCTTGTTTGGGCCATCCTAATTTGTCGAGCAGGGCAGACGTCATTCGGCATGGCGGAGTGTCTCGATTGGCTCCCGCCGCCGCGGTGGCGGGCGCACTTTGATGGCGGTGCGCGTCGCTTCACGGCGGACAGGAATTGACCTATGTTTTGTTATCCTAATGTGGCGGATGTGAGTACCCCTGCTCGCGGGCGGAAAAAGCTGTTTTTCCGCCCCGCCACCACCGCGGTGGTGCCACCACCCGACATCCTAATGGACCCCTTAGTTTCTTTGAGAAAACCTTGAGGGATCCATTCATATGAACATTTGATGAATTCAGAATTTTGTCTACTTTTCGTCAATCTATAGCTTTCCTGGATCACCTATGGGCTTCACACTGGTTTCCACCACAATTTGAAATTAGGCTAAGGGCACAACAAATAGGAAAAATGGTCTACCTCTTTGGAAAAAGCCAAAATTGTGGTAAAAAAATAGTTTTTTTTATTCAATTCTGCATGTTCCTGAAAGCTGGTAAGGTGGTGACTTTAGCACATCAAACTATCCATAGATGCTATTTTTAGGGAAAGACACAGACACTTTTATCTGGAGCACTTTTTTCCTATTTTCCCCAAAAACTCAAAATGTAGCTATATTTTGCCTATTTTCTCAGTCACTTCCAGGGGACTCCACAAACCTCGGATACCATTTGAATCCCTGGTATGTTGGAAAAAATTATGCAAATTTGGCGTGGATAGCCTATTTGGAAAAAAGTTATGAAGACCTAAGCGCGAACTACCCTAAATTGTCAAAAAAGGGCTCAGCACTAGTGGGGAATGCCCAGCAGTTAAGTGGTTGTTAATAATAATAATTATTATAATATAGGCCATCTACTGTAGAGAAAAACATTTCTTTTTTCAGCCCTTTATCTCTAACAAACACAACCTACTACTTGAATTTTGAGGCCTACTGTGGCATGATTCACTGGATGACCCCTTTAAGCAGTTTTTATGTTGACTTTTTGTCCCAGTGAGAAAACATTAACGCTTAAAATTGTAAATGGTTATTTAAAGACAAGTTTACTTAATTATAGAGAAAACTGTGGGCAAACCCTTAGGTTTGGTCATGAAGCCCTCACACACCAACCTAGTTGGTGTCATGCTTCATCATCGGGCCCACCACAGTGACACCGAATGTGTCCCGGGTGTGCTGCGACTCCAGATTACTGAGGAGCTGGTATGCTTACTGAGTGTGCAGTGATTGGTGAGTATGAACGTGAAAAGTGGTGTGTGAGGGCTTCATGACCAAACCTAAGGGTTTGCCCACAGATGTACCTTCTGAGTCTCAATAACACAACCTAGCTAGTCCTATATTGATATTTCTACATATAACCAGGGGACCCGGACTAGCTTACCTAGTCCTCTCTCTCCCTTTTGATTTGCTGGTAAGTTTACTTAATTAACATTCAGAGTTATGAGAGTGTTGCAAAAAAGAAAGCACCCCTTCTTAAGATTCTATGCTTCTATATTACCCATTGGCGGTTGCCACTGAGTACTTAAAGTTAGGATCATGTTTCAATAGGACATGCATTTTTTGGTTTGCTTATATCTTTGGCGCTGTTTGATGAATCTTCACAAAAATTTCGCCAAAAAATGTGTTTTGCACTTCAGCTCCCTCCTGAAAGGTTTTGGGGTGATCAGTCAAGCGTGCCTGAGAAAAAAGGGTGTCCCAAAACACATTTTCACCATTCATTTTTCCATAGAAACTTTTGGAGACAGCTACATCCCAAACACCTGAACGGATTTACATCAAATTTGGCAGAAAGCTAGCTAGATCTTGTTCCAGAAAGAGTGATTTTTTGTGATTTGGAGTAAATCTGTTCAGTAGTTTTTGATGACGTTGTATATTTCATGACGAGGAGGATCTGAGGGCTGACAGATCTCATGGAGAGATCTGATTGGCTGCCACATCAACAAGGATGTGGTAGAATCCATCATAGGACTTAATCTAAGTCCTCAAAAACTGTGAAAAAAAGGGGACAAAACATTTTTTTAACACAAACAAAGGAACGCAATCTCACAGTTTTGCACAGAGCATTCAGACTAATCTAAAGAGGCAATGTTGTAATATATTTGTGCACTCAGTAACACAGTGAGAATAGCACAAAGAGACTCCACACCAGTTTAGAAAAATAGATTATTATATTCTGAACAAAGCAGTGCTGGACCGACAAAAATCCAGTAAGCAGAAGTCAAGATATAAGCCTTTAAAGTCCTTACAGAATAATTGTAATAATAGCACTTAGAAACAAATAGAACCAGGGTGCAGGCCAGTTACAGGATCCATGCAAGGCCAGCTGAGCTAAGTACCTTAATTCTTGTCACAGAGCGAAATGCAGTAGTGGTGATGTGCCGGTTCCATGGAGGATGCGCCAGGCTAATCCATGCTGGAGACAGTGCGTGGATCTTCTCCACACGCTGGCGGCGATGCTTTGATCCCTGAAGCAGTAATTTCAGGGCGCTTTTTGTGGTGCCAAGTGTGATACATCGGGTCCAGACCTTGTAGTGGTGGTGATGTATCAATGCTGGTGTCGCAGCAGGTGATACGTCGATGTCCGATCGACACAGAGATGTTCAAGTGCAGGTTCTGGCAGATGCAGCACTTTAAACTCACCTCCAAGGGCCTTGGACTGGATTTGCAACAGTTGGTAGAGCAAGACTTACCACAAGTAAAGTCAAGGTACTTGCTTGCAGATGAAAGATGAAGTCTTTGAAATCCCTGAGACTTCAGTAACAGGAGGCAAGCCAACAAGCCCTTAGAGAAACTTAAGTTCTTAGGATTTAGAGAGCAGGTCCAGTCCTTCTCATGTTCAGGCAAGAAACAGCAGGCAGCAGGCCAACACAGCAAAGCAGGTAGCAAAGTGGCAGTCCCTCCTACAGCATAGCAGCTCTTCTTCCTGGCAGAATGTCCTTAGTTCTTGCAGTCTGATTTTGTGGGGTCAGAGGCCCCGTACATATTTCCATTTTAGCCTTTGAAGTAGGGAGACTTCAGAGAAAGGTTTTTGTGGTGCACAAGACCCTACCCTTCATTGCCCTCGCTCCAGACTCACTCCAGGAGGGTATGCAATCATTTGTGTGGGGACAGGACACCATCCTTTCAGGTGCTGAGTGTCAGCTCCACCCTCCCATCCTGCATAGGCAGCCCCATCAATGTGTAGATGACTAGGCAGTCACACCTACAATTCCTTTCTGTGTGGCTGCCTAGAGAGAATGTAGGAAACCAGCTGTCACCCAGCCCAGATGTGTATTCCAGAGTCAGCAAGAAAGCACATGATTTAAGTAAGGAAATGCCAACCTCTAAAAGCGGCATTTTCAGAACTACAATTTAAAAACCAACTTCACCATAAGTTGTACTTTAAAATTGTGATTGCGGAGATACTAAATGTAGTTTTCCTATCATTTGCCAATTGGAAACTTGTACTTATAAAATATAGTAAGCCAGTCCCAATGTTGTCCTATGGGAGAGAAAGGCCTTGCCGTATTGAAAAACGTATTTCACTACCAGGACATGTGAAACTTAAAAGTATATGTCTCACTTTTTAAATACACTCCACCCTGCTCATGGGCTGTCCAGAGCCTTCTTTAGGGGTGATCTATGTGTAATAAAAAGAAAGGTTTAGGCCTGGCAAGTAGGTTAACTTGCCAGGTCAAAACGGTAGTTTAAAACTGCACACACACAGGCTCTGCAGTGACAGGCCTGAGACATCTTTAAAGGGCTACTTAGGTGGGTGGCAGAAGCAGTGCTGCAAGCCCACTTGTAGCATTTAATTTATAGGCCCTGGGAACATGTATTGCATTTTACTAGGGACTTATAAGTAAATTAAATATACCAATTGTGGATAAGACAACGTTACCATATTTATGATAAAGAGCCCATGCACTTTAGCACTGGTTAGCAATAGTAAAGTGCTCAGATTCCTAAAACCAGCATAAACTAAGTCAGCAAGCAACAGGAGGTCAGAGGCAAAATGTTATGGGAAACCACACCAAGGTTGCCAGGCCTAATAGTCTTCATTTATGAATTTATGCTGCTGCTTCTACATGTTTGTACATGTTCAGTAATTATAATCAAGTAGGTTAACCATACCAAGACAATAAAGGGCCCATTAGGATCACAGGCGGTTTGCCACCGCCCGCATGGCGGTGGCGATCCTACCACGCCCGCCACCCAATTCCCCCCACCATATTACTATGGCGGGGGGACTGCGGCGGACGGAAAGACCGTCCGCCGCTTTTCCACCCGGTGAACGAGTTGACCGGGCGGAAAAGGGTTTAATATGGTGGCAGTGTCTGTTAGACACCGCCAGCCATATTACTATGCAGGCGGGGACATACGTTGCCACCACGGAAAGGCATGCGGTGTTGGACATTGGGGGCCCATTGCAGGCCCCCCGGCACTCGGGGGGGGTGCACATGGGGGTACCTATGGTACCCCCCAACAGTTCCATGCACTAAATGGTAGGCACCGCGCGGCGCCTGCCATGTTGTACATGGAAGTGCACAACATGGCTTCCTGGCATTGTGGCGGGCGGTGTTGAGTGCACCGCCCGCCACAATGACAGGAATGCAGGATGCGCCCGCCACTGTGGCGGGCGCATCTTAATTGCCCCCACGGGACCCCCGCCCTTATGGCGGGCGGTCCCGTTTACCGATAGGGTGGCGGGCGGACAAAGTCAGCCCGTCATCCTAATGGGGCCCTAAGTGTTTACATCTGTGGAGTGTGATAAAAACAGCAATAAATGGGCCTTGTGAGTATGGCTCCAGGTTGTTTGATCCTGGAGTGGAATCTGTGCATCACTAGCATTTTCTCAAGAGAGTAATGTTCTGATGTGATAAAACCTCCAATTGAAGTCATGAATGTGTGAACCTGTGTTCAGTTGTACACTTTTTCCAAATAAAATATGCTATCTATATACATTTATTTTCACCATCAAGGGAGAGTGTGTGGTCGCTATCACATGATCATTTGTGTAAATGTAATGTTCAGGAGACAATAGGGCATGAAGTCAGTTCGTCGACTGTCATGTAGAGTGCTGTTATTGTCTTGCAGTTAGTTCTTAGAAGTTAGGCTGTAGTTGGAGGTCGCTCACCCACTGGAGGGTGGGCTTGTGGTTCTGGCGCATCATTGTGTCTTGTATACGTGTGGGACAGGATTTGTTTAGCTTAAGAGATATGCGGCAGTTTTGCCCTCAAGTTCAGTAGTTTGGGGATACAGAAGGCTACCAACAGAAACCATAGCAGAAAGCTGTGTCAGAATTCATCTAAGAAGGGCGGTATATGGTGATACACGTGAAAGAAGACTCTCATGTCTGTGGTGATTTGCAGGATCATTCTGCAGCTTCCACTTATGTAAGAAAAGCTATTTTTCTGAGTAAATTTATTCTATGAATTCTATGAACAATAACCACCTCTGAACATTATGAAGACTAATTCTATTTTTTAATCTTTGACACCAATGCAGACCCACCCTGCTTCCTTCATTTCTGACACTGTGTCCTAATTTTGGCTGTAGGTGACACCTGGGAATAGTAATACGTCTATTAATGTCAACATGTACAGTGAAAGAGGGAAAGGAACCGGTTGAGCAGTCCAGCTGAAAATGGCATTAACACACATTAGCATGCAGAAATAGCCTATTTAGGATCTATTAAATGGGTAGAGAAGCAAGCTGAGCTCTTGGTTGCTCTCAGTGGATGCTCTGCTGCGAGCAGTGATCTTTGCACAAACCCAACTTAAAACCTTTAGGCAGCCCACTGAGCTATGGTAGGGAACTCGCTGGGATCCTGAAATCATGCAACTGTGTGTGTGAGTCAGTGTATGTGTGAATCTGGTTTGCATTGGTTGAAATGGATACTGAAGAGGCCCATCAGTAACATATATGTGGTCCATTCATAGCTACATGCTTGATATACCTGCATGAACGTGGCCCGTCCATGAATGTAGGCACTTATCTTGCATCATTTCCTATTTACTTACAATTGATGTCTTCAACTTCACTGGCTCAGTCCCTGATGAAGGTCATCCCAATGAGGAGCAGGCTGAAGGCCGCCAATGAATGTTTTGCACTAATTATGGAGATGAATATTTAGCGTACAGGTGAAACATGTTCATGCTTTCACTGAACTTAGTTCAATTGTTGGTATGAATGATCTTTTCTACTTGCGCCTATTTACGTACTGAAAAGAGACTCGCTGCACAGAAAAACAATGCAAAGATATGTATGTATTGCTCCTAGCTTGGACTTAATGATTTATTTTTCAGGACACCTCTCCAACATATACACTTGCTTGAGTGACAGTGAGCATTGCTTACATGCAATTTAAATTAATGGGGGAGGTAGACACTTATGGAATCCATAGACCCAGATACATCACTTTCTACCAATATTTCGAATCGCAGATTTTGCCAGTACAATAAGTGTTTTGGGGTCAAGATCAGCAGTTTCAACTCAATCGTTTTCCAAGTCTGACGGATGGGATAGTAAGAGGCAATTTTTTTTATTGGGAGAAGCATGTTAAACCTTTTAACTACCTTGGGGGAGACGGTGTTAGATGAAAATATATGGCTGCCACACAAGTCCAGGACAGCATGATAGAATGCATTCAAAAGTACAGGTTAATGTTCAATATGCTTCGAAATCAGATGCATGGTATTGCATCTTATTTATGGTAGGGGCAGTCAACCACATGGGAAGATCATATCGGCTCTCTTGGGAAATCGATTACCTTTTTTACAAAAGCTTAACCACATCTGGGTGTCTGATTGATTTCTGCCCATTTTTCCACCCATTCATCATAAAAACCGTTACATGCACAAATGTTTTTTGCACCCATTTCAGAGGCTTGAATAACTAACTTGTTTTACATTTTGCTGGGCAGTTATTATCAACACAGCCAGTGGGAAAAAAACAGTTCAAAATGCAAGCAGACATTATTTGCACTCAGCTTGGTACAGGCGATAGATCACAACAGGCACAAAACATGTTTGTTTCAGTGAATGAATGAATGAAAGAGCATTTCTAAACCGCACAGCTACTCAGAAAGAGTTTCCCTAGTGCTTAATTTGTGCCAGTGGTTTTCGGTGCTTAGCACCAGCTCCTATTTCTCAGGGCCAAGTTTATTGTCCTACCTGCCAGGTGCCAACTCACACAGTGGTAACGTGTGTCACACACAATTTCGGCTTACTTCACACGGTCTCTATACTCCCAGTGAAGAACCGATACCACACACACTGTAAACGGATGTATGACGTTACAACGCATACTTTTACAACGCCTACCTTTACATCACAAGTTTTACAACGCATACCATTACAACGCATAATGCTTTTGGGCGCTGGATAGTGAATAGTTTAATTTACTATTCCAACTCCAGTCCCCGTGGATAGTAGGGAAGGTTTTGGATAGTACATTAAACCTATTCCCTATCCTAGAGCGCCCCCCAGCGCTATGCGTTGTTATAGTTTGCGTTGTAAAAGTTGCGTTGTAATGGTAGTTCGTTGTAAAAGTTTCGTTGTAAAGGCTGTATACCACTGTAAACCCATCCATGCCTGTCGATTTCTCACACAAATGGTTGACGTTTTTGTCATTTGTGTGGGTCCCTGCCACAGCAAGCATAACAGGTCCATCTATCATCAATAATAGTAGAGCTAGTGCGTTACCAATCACCATTTGCAAATAATCATTAGTCCGTCCCTCCTTGTCGTTGAACAGTTAAGTGTCCCGAGTTGGACCAATGTGGTTAGTGTCCCCACTTTGATTTCACCCACCCTAGCATACTGCACAGCCACATCGTTAGGCAGATGAAGCAAGCAGCGTGTCATGCAGCAGGCTAGCAGCATGCAGCAGGCCTCAAATTAACCCTTTAAGTGCTGTGCACGTTCAGCAGACGTCGCGTGCACTACCTCGGTAGTGCTGCGCGCGTCCGCTGAACGTCGCGGCCCCGCCCGCGCAATAGAACGTACCACACCAGCCCGGAACGTTCAGCGCAGCGGAGGGGTTAATAAAAGGCTTTAAGTAAGTAATGATTTCGTAATCGTACCAATAGATGAAGTACTGGAACGTCATAAGATTATATCTCATGATGTAAGAATCATGTGTCACCGTCACGGATACAAGGTGATTAGGCAGGGCGGCAGGCAAAGATATAAGTGCAGGTATTATATGTTGCATAAATGAAATGGAAATTGCCTGATGGTTTCGTGCCCTGTTGTCAGTATTAGAGTAAGTGGAGACCGGCAGGATGTGGCTTTCTTTTCAAAGGTGACTTGTTGCTTTTCATCAAGAGACACTTGGTTAAGCCCAGCTGCAGAAGTAACACTGGCCATTCCAGAGAGAACCCTTAAAGCTTTGCTGAGGGTTGGCAATGTCATCCCATGACTCGTATTTGTGATCAGTGCAGATAATCCATGGAACAACAGGGGTAATGCTGGACATACCCATGAATGCTACATCCACCTGTGAACGTTTAACATGCAGCGATAGGTTGATGTTGAGAGGGTGTGGCGTATCGGCCAAAGCAGCCGACTTTGGAACTGGAGAACCGGGTTCGGGTCTCGGTGTTTGTTTTGGGCAAATCACTTAACCTACCTGTGCCTACCAAAAATTAATGTCTCCTTGTGTAATGTAACTGGTGCTCAAGTAAAGTGCTCTAATACCTTCAGGTCGCAATTGCGCTATATGCAAAAAAAACAGCTAAACTAACATTAGTTACATTCCAGAAAAGCAATGTAGCTGCTGAAGCGAGGGATCTCAGCTCTTCAAATGGAGTTCATTTTAACTTTGTCTTGCCGAGGTCACAGCATAGTCATCATCATCATCAAAAAGCTTTATTTTGACAAATTTGTCATACAAAGCATTTACTGCATAAAGTGCAAATTACCAATAAAAGATTTTTCCATCAGACAGGAACATTCATTTCAACAGTTATCAATTCATCAAAAATACAGCTTACAAATCGAATCATAATATTAAAACACTTGGAAACAGCGACTATACATAATAAAAACGTAGAATAGATTAGGGACCGCGGCTCAGAAGAAAGCAACCATTGAGTCTTACAGATAGCTATATCATTTATAACAGAATATAGCTGATTAAGATCAAAACGTATAGATTAAAAACACCAGCAAAAATAGGGAATGTAAACATTGCAAATGGATGACCGGCACCAAGGCTCGGCAGGAGCAGTAGCATATAGATAGCGCCCCGTTCGAGAGTCAGAGCGACGCCCTGATATATGGAATTTCAACATGTTCAGAGACTATAGAAAAGGCAACTCTTATCATTCGTGCAGTAGTAGCCAGCAAGAATTAGTTGTTGTACAAATTGCAATGGGTATACAGAATCTATGCTCAGAAAGAACAATCTACTGACAATCCAGACAGACCAATGTGGTGTCAATGGTGATGGCATTTGACTTCACATATTTAATTTCTCTAATTAGCCACTGATGCCCTACATCCACCTTAAAAATTTGGCTATGGGGATTGCGTAACATGGTGAGAGGTCCGTCATCAAAATTCTCAAGGCAACACTACTTTGCCTGGTACCCAGATTCTTGCAAGTCTGCACTAGCCAGACCTTACGGGGAGCTGCATAAGCAGGACAGACAAATAGAATGTGCACGATGCAGTTGGGGCACCTGTTATCTCCAAGTGATGAGCATCTTGCTGTAAAGGCTTTTAGGGGCAGGCTCCCCACTCTAAATTGAAAGTAAAGTTTAAGATCAAGGGGTTTAGTTATAATGTCCCAGTAGAGTTCAAAATGAGGACAGGATTTAGTTGAAATAAAACTCCCAGCCAGTGTGGTACTACCACTCGTTCTGAAGGTATTGTGCCCCACCCTTTCCCAAAATCTTTCCTTTATATCTTCTTTGGATAGAGACTGCATGCTAGATGCTTTATCCTACAGTTTTGGCAAGCCCATAGCCGTCAGTGCCCCTTTGATGTCTCTGAGCCAACTTATTTTGTGGAAACGGTCTGCCGCAATAACATTCCTAAGTATCCTTGCACGTGATCAGTTCAGGGGTACTCCATATTCTACGCCAGTATATTAAGGGACGGGAGAATAGATAAATCAACCTGCGAGTGACTTGTACATATTTATTTTAGTTATGTCCCTTTAAATTCCCTGCATCATTCACTTGTATTTCTATTCCATTTAGAATGTACAATGCTGCTAGGCACCAGGTCAGTTGCACTGTTCCTGCCTGCCAGCTTGATGCAGTTTGTTGCTGTGCCGCATACTTTGGAATAAATATCTTAATTCGTATGTTTCAGTCTAATCTGTAACATATTTTGGCGACGAGGGTCACGAAAGAAGATTAAATACTCCATCAACATATCAGCGGCACAGGCGTGGAGTAAAATCCGATTTTAAAAGAAATCTTCTATCGTTTTGGGAACTACAATTTTCAACAGAAGTAATTTTGCAGTCGTGTTTGATCTGGCCAAGTCATCCTGCTTCGTTCTCCTGAAAATTTGGATTGTAAAGATACTTTACTGCCGAGGAAACGAATTTAAAACCATTTCATTAGTTTTGGAAGCTTACTTTTGAAATAGCCTCGCGAGTGAGATCATCGGGTCAGCGTGCGCCTGCATCTTTCCCACAAGTGAGATCATCGTGATAGCGTGCGCCTGCAATTGTCCACGAGACGACCTCTCAACATTCTCTAACCGCGAGAGAAAACGTTTCCTTCTACAAGGCAATTGAAGCGACGCTACGTGACGTGTAACGTCACTGAAACTAACGTGGCGGCCATTTTGTTTACTCGATCTCCATGACAACCGGAAACCGAGTGAAAGCCTGTCACGAAGGATCCACATACGGCGGATTTACTTTAATTTATATACACTGAATTGTGTATTATGTAAAGAAGTCATTTATTCTTGTTTTAAACACACGAAATATCGTTTTATTTTACATACTGAAGCCAGGTGAGACAATTACTTGTAAAATTCGACGCATGAATGACTTGGATGGAAATAATACTTTTTATTAATTGACTATTCTGGAATATTTCATCATTACATATTTTTGCTCTTTATATATATATATATTCCATTGGTTTTATTTTATTATTTTATTTTTCTTGATTTTGGAATTAGTTTTTGATTTTTGTTTTTAAAAGACTAAACTTATGGCTATGCAATTTGATCCTCCGGAAAAATTTCTAGAGCATAAAGGGGATCCTCCTTTGCCATGGACACACTGGGAGGAAGAATTTATAAACTACATGAAGGCCATAGATGGCGAACGCATGGGAGCAGAGAGAAAGAAAAGCATTCTTTTACATTGTTTAGGCTCTGAAGGCCAAATGGTGTTTAGGGCTTTGCCACAAATTCCTCCCTCTGTAGGAGAGGGTGAGGGCACTAATGTTTATAAAGAAGCTTTATTAAGATTAGAGAAGAGGTTTAAACTGGTTACTAATATAGCGTTAAACAGGTATACATTTTATACCAGAGCACAACTGGATACAGAGTCATTTGATGAATGTATTACTGCTCTAAGGTCATTATCCATACACTGTAATTTTGGTAATATGTGTGATGAAATGTTAAGAGACCAGATTATTGTTCACGTAAAAAATAAGAAAACACAAGAGCGGTTGTGGGAATTAGGTGATCCAAAGTTATCTGAAGCTATTGCCATTGCAAAGTCATTGGAACAGTCTGAAAAATGGATGAGTACAATTAAGAAACACACTGAACATAAGTCTGACTCTGTGGATGAAGTATGTTTAGTAAAACGTACGGAATCTTTTGGCAATGGAAGTGCACTTCCTAATTATAGTTCAAACTATAATAAGATAAATCCTCAGAGCAATGTCAGAAGATTTGACAAATCTTTTATATGTTTTAGATGTGGAAGTAGATCACATTTAGCTTCATATGGTGGATGTCCTGCCATCAACAGAGAGTGTAGGAAATGTGGTAGGTCAGGGCATTTTTCAAACATGTGTAGAGATGTAAAGAAATTTGTTCCAAACTCACAAACCAAAGTGGCATCGGTTTTGGACGAAATTCCCAAAGTGTGTAAATGTGAATGTAATGAGAATCATTGTGAAGACAAGAAGGGTTTCGTAGTATATTTGATGGAGGATGTTTCAAATATAAATGATACTAATGACTGCCACTGTGTAAGAAAACCATTGTGTGAGGTAATGGTTTTAAATATCAAATTAGAACTCATGGCCGACTCAGGTTCTCCCTGGACCATTATCACAAAGGAATATTTTAATTTATGACTGAGTTTTATACTTAGTCTGAAGGATATGTTTCCATCCGACATTTCTGCTGTGAGTTTTAATGAGGATAAAATTGATATTCTAGGTTTCTTTGTGGTGGATCTTACTTTTAAAACTAAATGTTTGAGTGTCAAATTATATATAGCCATCAAAGGTATCAATGTACTAGGATGGAGAGACCAGTGGAAATTTGGCATTATTCTCAATCTCGTGCTAAAGAGCCTGTAATGCTGGATAGTGACTTGGATGAAGTCAATTTTGCAGCAGTAAAAGAAGCTAACTCAAACATGTTAGAAGTATTAATTAAAAAAGAATTCAAAGATGTGTTCTCTGATACCTTGGGCAAGATCAAGGACTATTCACATAAAATCAAACTTAAAAATGGTGTTATTCCTATCAAACAAAAACTAAGAAGTGTACCCATAAATGTTAGGCAAGAACTTAAGAAATGCTAAATGATTTAGTTGCAGAGAGCATTATTGAGCCTATTGAATCTGCAGAATGGGTTTCTCACATTGTTTTAGTGAGGAAACCCGATAAAAGTTTGAGAATGTGTGTGGACCTTCGAGCTCTTAATGCAGGTATTATTGTGGATTGTCATCCACTTCCTAATATAAATAAAGTTGTATCAATGTTGGAAGGGGCAAACGTGTTTTCAACCTTAGACCTGAGATCAGCCTACCATCAGGTTCCTCTAACTGAAGAATCAAAATGCCTAACAGCTTTTATTACCCCACAAGGATTGTATCAGTACACTAGAATGCCGTTTGGTTTAGCATCGGCAGCATCTGTATTTCAAAGAGTCATGTTCAATATTTTTAGAGATTTGGATGATTTTGTTAGATGCTTCCAGGATGACATTTTGATATTTTCAAATAATGATGATGATCATTTGAAACATTTAAGGCATGTGTGTGAAAAGTTGAGAGAAAATGGTCTCACACTTAAACTTAGCAAATGTAAGATGTTTCAACATTCTGTTGAGTACTTGGGACACACATTGTCAGGTGATGGGGTGGTTCCTAAAAAATCAAATGTTGATGGCATCACTAATGCTCCTGCTCCGGAAAATAAAGAACAATTACTTTCTTTCGCAGGAATGTGCGAATACTATAGTAAATTTGTATACAATTTTGCATCCAAGATGGAACCGTTAAGAAAACTTCTCAGACATAATGCCGTTTTTGTTTGGGAACAGGAACAACAATAAGCGTTTGATCTCATAAAATCTGATATTTTACAAGCTCTCACCCTTAGACTGTTTTGCTTGAACAAAATGTGTATCATCACTGTTGATGCAAGTATGTATGGATTGGGCTCTGTTTTGTCTCAAATTTCGGGTAAAGAAGAGTGGAATGTTTGTTTTGCTTCACGGACTTTGAATGAGACGGAAAGAAGGTATGCAGTTATAGAAAAGGAACTGTTAGCCTGTGTGTGGGCCATAGAACATTTTCGCAATTACATATGGGGTAGTAAATTTCTTTTGAGAACCGACCATAAACCCTTGGTAAACATTCTGTCTACGGGTGGTGGATGGAGTTCTACTGCTCGTATAGCTAGATTGACTTCAAGATTGCAGGAGTATTGTTTTACAGCAGAGTTTGTTCCAGGAAAGAAAAATGTCATTGCAGACTTCATGTCTCGCATGCCTTGTAAATCGTCTAGTGATGAGATTTCTATTGAGAGAGAAGTTGTTACTTGTTTACAAGATGTCATTTCAGGTTCATTTGAAGACATTTCTGAGCAGGCTTGGAATCTGGCGGATGATCATGATGTCACTCTACAGACTATTAAGAAGTACATTCTGGAGGGTTGGCCTGATAAAAAGAATTTAATGGAAAGTGCCATTCCCATGTTTTCTGTGCTTGATGAGCTGGAATTAGAAAATGGTTTGGTTTTCAAGTCTGGGAAATGTGTGCCTCCCTTTGAAATGCAAAATGTGATTCTAGATATTGCTCATAAAATGCATCCTGGAATGTCTGCCATGAAGCGTCTTATTCGAAATTACTTTTGGTGGCCGGGTATTGATAGAATGGCAGATCGCAAGGTTAGGGAATGTGATGTTTGTATGGGAAGTGAGAAGATGTTGAGGGTTAATGTTCCTCCTTTGAAAACTTCGATTTGGCCTAATGAACCTTGTCATGTGTCTTCCTCTTGACTCCCGTTATGCTCTTGTGTTGGTTGATTACCACTCTAAGTGGCCGGAGGTTAAGTTTGTTTCTTCAGTTTCCACTAACATGGTGATTGAGTTTTTCAAGGAAGTGTTTTCCAGAGAAGGGTGTCCTTCTGTTCTGGTAACAGATAATGGGGTACAACTTACATCTTTGGAGATGGAAAATTTCCTCAAACTACAAAATATTAAAACATTGTTTCAACAGAGTTTTGAAGGGTTTTGTTTCTGATGTTATTAAGATGGGTTCTTCCTGGAGAAATTTATTGAGAGAGAAACTTTGGCATTACAGAATAACTTCACATTCTACAACAGAAGTTAGTCCGTTCCGTTTATTAAAAGGACGTGACCCGGCTTCTTCTATTTGCCCTTGGTGGTTTAAGGACAAGTGTTCCAGTAAATCATTTTCTGATAATCTGGTTAAAGATGTTGAAGAAAGAGTGGAGTGCAAACAAGCCAAAGTCAAAGAATGGTATGACAACAAGTGGAAAGTGAAACAATCTAATTTTTGCATTGGTGATTGGGTCAGGATTAGAAAACCTGGTTTTCTCACTAAATGTTCAAACAAATTTGGTAAACCTATGAAAATTGTTAAAGTTTTAAGTAACAGTGTTATTACTCAAGATGGTAAGTTATGGAACATCAAACGTGCAGGGACATCTTAAGGATTTTGGGGGCCCTGGGCCAAACATATTTTGGGGGCCCCTGTTCAGAATAGCTTCGAATTTATGATCCAATTTGAGCCCCTGTTTCCCATGTCGTTTCCGCTTCCTCAGCTGCGATAGCGATCCAGATTGCATCATAGGCATTAGCCTATATATTCCCGATGTAAACAGATGCGCGCAGCTGACAGCGGTAGGATTTAGTGTTTCCTGCCCTGCTACTAGGTTTTTAATACTTTGTAAATTGTACATATGTGGCTGAATTACTCTGTGCCTTTTAACAATTTCTCCTACCTATGCGCACTTGCACTTTATTTGATTCTGCTTGCCTACACCTCCGTAGCTGCTCCGATTAGCATCTCGCTTTTCCTCCAGTCCTGGTCCGCCACGGCTGATACACCAATTGTGTAGAGGGCTGGGGCTACTATCAGGCTCCTCACTTCCGCCCATGCAGTTTCCGCTTCCTCAGCTGCGTTAGCGGTCCAGTTTGCATCATAGGCATTAGCCTGTATATTCCCGATACAAACGGGCGTGCGCAGCGGGCGCGCCGCTGGCACACCAAAGGCAAGTCCGTCTGCACCTGTCATGCTGCCCTGGTTCCTCTCCGGTGAGTTTCTTCCACTATATTACTATAAGGAAAAAACTGCTTAGCCTTAAGCGGCTAACATTATGTCAGTGTACAGCGGCTGATCCGAGCTTGGAGGTAGCTTTTCAATGCAATAAGTGCAACTTGTCTCTCCTCCAGCCCAGGCAACTCACACCCAAGATACTCCCACGCAACAATCAGTGTAAAAACAATAAGAAAAAAGAGGACTAAAAGGCCACCCTCTTAAATTGTCGCTCTTTGCAATAACATGAGCCACACATTTATGACCTACTTTTAGACGAACAGCCTGATCTTTTATTGCTCACTGAGACCTAGCAGTCTGAAGCTTCCAACCCTACTATCACTTCGGCCATCCCTACGGGTTATAAAATCCTTAGGAGGGACTGACCGAGTGGGAAGGGGGGCGGTGTCACCATAATTTACAATAAAAAACTAGACTAATTTCCATCCCGATGGAAAACATTGAGGGTGCAGAGTCCTTAGGCTTCCGCTGTACCTTATCCCCTATCATAGCATAGCTGGTTTTCTGATTTACAGACCTCTCGGTGGGATTGGAAATGTTATTACTACGCTTCATACAGCCACCACCGTCCTGGACTTAAAATACAACAATTGCCTTATGCTGGGAGATTTCAGTATACATATGGACAATGGAAAAGACCCTCAAACTATTTCCTTTTTGGAGACGCTGCAGGCCTGCATCATATTTCCATCTATTTCTTCTGCCACCTATGAGAACTTTGACAACTTTGACTTATCAGTAAGCCTACCTCTTCCCATTACCTGGTCTGACCCCCTCTTATAAAAATTCGTCATTTCCAACTCTGCCACAGCCCCTCGGGCTAACGCAGGGCAGAGGGTCCCTAATTACAGGACGTTCAATAAAATGTCCATCTCGATGTTAGCAGATGCCCTTGGTCGTTCCTCACCGGAGCTGTCAAGCTGCCCTGACTCTGACGCCCTCTCAATAGATTCATGGCTCCGAACCAACATTGGTGCAGCGGTGCCGGTTGTTTCCCGCTCCTCAAAGAGGTCGGCCCCCACCAGCTCCACGGTTTAACTATTCCCTCAGATCTAGCTAAAGAAATTTTAGAAAAATGGAACTAAATTGAGTAAATGCTATCTACCCGAGGACAGAAAGGTGTATAAAGATACCTTAAAAGATCATTACATTCTCGTGAAGGTAGCCAAGAAAAACTTCTTTCAATCCAAGATCGAAAATGCCCAAAATAAGAGTAAGGAAATCTTTGGCATACTTAAATCCTTTCCCGCCGAAAGACGGCACAAAGGAAGGGCCATGAATGGAAGAATTACCTAAGCCAATAGCTCAATTCTGCCACAAAAAGATCTCAGTGATCCAACAAGCCTTCAGTAACATCTCAGAGGAATAACTGACCTTCTACCTTAACTCTAATAGCAAATTTCACCTCTTGGATCCTCCATCTTTACTAGCTTTTCCAGATTTTCAGCTTGAAGAGTCACTGGCCCTTCTCCAAAGCATTAGGTCTGGCTCTCCTACCGACCTCTGTCCAGCGAATATTCTGAACCTATTCGCTCCCTCCATAAACCCCACGGTAAACCAGCTCTTTAATGCTTCCCTCTCCTCAGGCAACATGCCGAAATTATGGAGTAATGCTAAGATTCTTTCACTGATAAAAAAGACTTCCGCCAAACCGACGGACTCTGCCAACTACAGGCCAATCCCCCTTCTTACTGCCCTCTCCGAAGTATTAGAGAAGCATGTAAACAAGGCCCTCCAAAAACACATTGAAGATGGAAAGGACCTTCATGAGACCCTATCCGGTTTTAGGACTAACTACAGTACTGAATCCGCTCTTCTGGCAGTGACTGAATTTCTCAAGGGTAAGCTGGACCAGGGAGACAAAAGACACACAATTGATGGACGGAATGCAGAACAAATCAAAACATTCACCCCCAGTCAAGAGATCTGGGTTGAATCCATCATTCTTTTGCTCACCATGCCACCCCAGTTTATGATGGATTAAGGCCTAGATCTCTAGATACCTGCGCCAGGTATAATGTATGCAGGGTGGGTGTTCCCTCGCAAAAAGCCTCGTAGAAGTGGCACATTGAAATCTGTGAGAACTAAGTGCGCCACTTCAAGGCGCCATCGCGTCAATATCTTATACCTGCCTCACAGCAGGCGTAAGACTGATGCAGGCCCTTCCACATGGGGCTTGCCCCATGTAAAAGGGCACATTGCTGGAGTTGCGTCTATTTTCAGACACACCCCAGCAATGAATCACTTTTGTGCCTACAGATACGTGAGAAATACTGACGTATCTGTAACTCATTGCGATATGATGTGTCATACAGTAAATATGACGCATCCATTATGTTGCAAGGAGGGCGCACTAGGAAGTGATGCATCCCTGTTTCACCCAGCGATGCATCACTTCTCATAAACAATACCCTAATATTCAGGGATAGTTATGTGTGTTTTCAATATTGTAACACAGCAACAGCTCACCAATATTACTGCAAATAATGTCTGCGACGCCCTCCCATTTCTTATATGTTATGCCTTGTTTTGATCTAAAAGAAATTTTTTTTATGTATATTGCATGAAACACAAACACCACATTTCTCTTTAAAATGGCTGTACTAGACTCTCAGTTATCAGGTACATAAACGATAAATTAAAGGAAAACAGTATTTAAAACAATCTGTTAAAGAAAGATTCAAGTTCATTAGGGCAAAACTCTGGAGAATGGAGATGACTCAGCCAGGGGGGCCCCTGAAAGGCTGGGGCCCTGGGCCAGAGCCCACTTCGCCCATGCATTAAAACGCCTCTGCAAACGTGTTGCTAAATGTCCTTCTTTACAAGATTTTACCAATTGTCCTTCTTTGCCAAATTCTACTGTCCCTGATGTACAGTCAAATTCCAATGGTGATGTTTCTTCTAGAGTTAAGAGGTCTGTTCGCCCCAGATGTCCTCCTAGAAGATTAGCTGACTACACAACCTGAATGTTATGTTCTTTTGGCAGATCACATTTTCTTCTTTTCCTTTCTCTTGATTGTTGTTTCTTATTTTCCTTTTGTTAAGAAAGGACATGTGTTACATTCTGCCTTGTACATATTTATTTTAGTTATGTCTCTTTAAATTCCCTGCATCATTCACTTGTATTCCTATTCCATTTAGAATGTACAATGCTGCTAGGCACCAGGTCAGTTGCACTGTTCCTGCCTGCCAGCTTGATGCAGTTTGTTGCTGTGCTGCATACTTTGGAATAAATATCTTAATTCATATGTTTCAGTCTAATCTGTAACAGGGTTCTTTTGGGAAGGCTAGTGAGTGTTCGCAAGAACCTGTTTACAGCAGATGCTAACATAATTAGATTCTGAAATCCCTGGAGCTCTGGCTCGTATAGGACTGGGCTCACTACCTTTGCATTGTAAATCTGTATGCAGGGCTTACTGGTTTTGTCAAGGATGATCTGAATTCTTTGCTTAGGACTCCTGCCAATTGTCTGTGTTTTAGTGCCATTGTTTCAATGTGGGGTCTCCATTTCAACTTTTTCTCCAGAGTGATGCCTAGATAAGTAAAGGCATCCACTTGCTCTAAAGGCACACCCTCCATGATAATTTTGCCCCTAAAAGATCGATGTTTGTTAAAATTCATAAGTTTAATTGTTGCTGCATTAATCTTTAAGCCTCTGAGCTTACAAAAGTTTTTTAATGAAGTCAATGCACTCTGTAGCCCTCTAGGGGTTTTGGAAATGATAAGCGTGTCATCGGCAAACATTAGAATAGGAACCTTGGAACCTGCTAGGGTCAGGGTATCAGTGGGTATACAAGATGAAAATTTTCCAATGTCATGGATTAAAAAGAGAGAACAGCATTGGGGCCAGGACGCACCTTTGACGCACGCTCTTTTCAACCGGAAATGTGTCTGTGATGTTCCCTTGCTTGCCCCAGTGTATATGAGCAAAATTATTCTCATGAAGGCGAGCTAAGAGGGTTAACAGATCCATCGGCATGCCTAGGTCCCGGAGCACAACCCATCGCTTGTTACGTGACACTAAATCAAAAGCAGATTTTAAATCTACAAAAGCGGCATACATGCTGCCTTCACCAAGCGCCACTGTTCGCCAATATAATATGATGAATCTAAAAACTTGATCTATTGTGCTTATGTGTGCACAAAACCCACCCTCAACAGCTTTTTGCTTTCCCATGGTGCCTACTTAGCACCTAATACTTCAAAATCTTACAAGAGAAATAGCTTAAAAGTACCTTTGTATGTTCAACAGATCAGAGTCCTCTTTAAGCTGGATTTTGGCGGAATATGAAGTAGGCAATCCAACCCTGTCTTTTCCGTGCACAGCACTAAAGTTTTCCAATGATTAACCACTACTGAGACAGATTTTGAGAGTAGCAACCACAACCGCTTCTGGGTCACCAGCCACCTAAGACCAGATTAAGGCCAAAGCCCTCCCCAGACCATTGTTCTTGAAATGGTCGCACCCTATAAACCCTCTCTGGGCCCGCCGTCAAAGACAGTGGGCCCGGCCCAGCCTCAGACGGGTGCAGATTGGCCTGCCCTTGGCCCGGGCACGCTGGTACTCGTCCCGCACTGCAGGAACCCTGGTCTGTTTTTCAGCACCTCCTGGTGCAGAGTAGGCGTTAGCGTAGACGTTGGCGGTGTTAAAAGCTGCAAAGCAGGCTGTGGCTTGTGGTCACAGCCCAATGCAGCAATCCAGAAAAGACGGCAGCACCGGTCCGTTTTTCACGCCTCCTGGTGCCTTTAGATTGCGAGAATCAAAAAAAGACAACTATAAACTTATGCAAGCAGGTACCAAAACAGAAATAACACTGAAAGCAACTATTAGACCATGTTAGTGTATGTATTTTCCAAAATGGAATGCGGTTCCAAGTATTATCTAACTTCCCCTAGTATGTGTTACAGGGATTGAACATGTACAGAGGGGCAGAGCCACTATATTGTAAGGGGTTAGTTACCCGGTTCCAATGGTGGCTGGAAGGCTGCTTTCAGGAAGGGTCTACCTTTCCAGCCCTGAAAGCAGCTCACTCAGCCCATCCTCCCTCACAGCACACTGCGCTTCAGTCAGCCGCAGTCCCTCGATCCACTTTTGCCTCAGGGTGCCTAACACAACCACTTAAGAGGAACTCTTTTATTAAAGCAGTAGGGAGCACCACATACCACTGTACACCACCTAGGGTTGCAGGATAGATTATTTCAAAGCCATGTGCATTATGGAGCTGGGTTGGACATATAAGGTAATATCAGAGCTCATGGGGCTGCAATTGGATTATACATGGTTGGTTGAACTATGCTTAGGCACTAAGGGCAGTGCTTGGGCTGTGAATTTGGAGATGTTAGAGTGCAGATGATGACTGTGTAAGCATAATGCACCTGGACATTTGACGGACATAAACCAATATATTTATTTTTTAAAGACATAGCCCAATCTATATCATGGAATCACTGGGTATTTAATGTGGCTTACAGCAGTGCCAGTTGAGGAGGTGGGTCGAGCCAATAGAGCAAGTGGGTGGAGCCAGTGAATGA
Organism: Lissotriton helveticus; assembly: GCF_964261635.1. Taxonomy (NCBI): domain Eukaryota; kingdom Metazoa; phylum Chordata; class Amphibia; order Caudata; family Salamandridae; genus Lissotriton; species Lissotriton helveticus. Next base: position 670,224,195 of record NC_136065.1, on the reverse strand, counting down.
AGTGGGTGGGGCCAGTGGGTGGGCGTGACCTCCTAAGAAAATGGGAGCACCTGGAGTTAATATTTTATAAATTAAGCACTGATTTGTGTCAATTTTTGCACTAGTGCCTGGACCGAAATGCCCACATGTATACATTAAATTCAGAATAACCTTCCCACCGCTCGCTGCTGTGGAAAGTATGTGGCTGTAGTAACAGCACTGAAATTCAATATTATGAAATTAAATGAAATGAAATGAAATGAAAATGAGTTTTATAGAGCGCAAATAGCTGCCCAGGGGCGTCCAAGCAACATTATACAACATCACACAGCTGTATAGGTAGCAGTAAGCATACATAGACATATGGGCGCAAACAATGAGAGGACTAGGTAAATGTTTGATGATACTCATGTAAGATATACGTTTTGCAAGAGTCTAACTAAAGAATTAAAGAATTATACAAGGCGGGCATATGACATGACGATTGTAAAGATATGCTGAATTCATGCGATACGTTTAATACTCGTGAGCGGAGATTCTTTTAAAAATATATTTGCATGAAATGTGCATTCAGCATCTTAGTTCTGTAAAGGGTAACTTTTACAATGTTAGGTTTTATGGAAAATGCATGAAATAAACATTTCGGTTCCATATTAGGAGGAGGCAGTAATAACCGTGAAGACATAAGGGAATCTAAAATGGGATTTACGTATCCTGGATAGGACATTGGAAACCAGATACAAATGAATAGAAAGGATGAAATGTGTTCTGCCAGGCCTGACGTCACCAGAAAGGGCGCCAGAATAATTATGGAAGGCAGGGGATCCATTGGGCATTTATTTTCCCAGGTGTCCACCTGTTTAGAAATAAAACCCTGACAGCGCACACCTCATCCCTATGAGCCTTGAATTTAAAAATCCCGTTTCCGTACCGCTGCGGTTGGACAAAGCCTTATGTACTATCTTATCTATAAACCACTGTTTCAACTTATCACAGCACACTCCGTGACTGCATTTATCCTACCACCATGTAGAAAACATGCTACGATTGAGCTGGCCGCCTTCTAAAGATGTAGCGAAGATCTTCTCAGTGTGAAAAGTGACTTCAATTTGGAGCGCATCGAACCGGAAGCGCGTTGCGGAGATGACTCACAGCAGCAGGAAATTGTTTTGCTCGTTTTTTCTTTACTAACAATATCGCTTCAGCTTGGGGTCATTTGAAAGCTATGGCCTTACTGAATGATTAGACAATGACTCAAAAGAACACCTACAGCAGCCCTTGAGGGACGGTGCGCTGTTTTTCCTGGAAAGCTTCAGTCACAACATCTTGTCTCATTCTCTTTAATTTACCCTTCAGTCCATACCCACATGTGCTGCGGATCACCCATGATGCAACCAACAACTCCCTACCTCCTGAAGTGTCTTTCTTTGACTGGAGGAGAAAAATAATGGCCTCGAGTCGAGTGTCCTTCACGCCACCTACTGCCGCAACGAGTAGCTACAACAAGCATTGAAAATGCAATAGGTCTCGCCTCTTTGATTAAGTTAAAGTCATTTGCTTTGCTAATGGTATTGTATAGCAAAGCAAATGGCTTTATCTTTTTAAAAGGTGAGACCTATTGCAATTTTAATGCTTGTATTTTGGGTGGCCGGGTGTCCCGCTGTTACCGGGTCCGTCCTGTTTTTTTCATCATGTGTCTCTGAAAATGTCGGTAAATTTAGCACATGTCCCGGTTTTAAGAGCGAGTCAATTGAGACAAGCTCTCGTCTGTTTGGGAGAAGAATTAGTAAGCAGCCTTATCCGAATCCAAATTGTTTACAGAGATTAAACTGCGTGTTAAAATTAACTTTAAATTGCCCCTTAATGTTACATGGTCCGTTTTTCAGATGTTGTTCTGAGCTGACACGTCATTCTGTGCAGATTGGTCAATGGAAACATGGAGTCCTACTTCCATGTTTGTGGAAAGTCCCATTTCCTAGTTTTCACAATCTTGTCGCCCTAGGACCACCCTAATACAAACACCAACCTAGTGCAGGATAAACAGCAACAACACAGCCTCCCTGCACCAGCTTTTCAGTGTGTTTCTAAAATCCTCTTGACAACCTCCATAGTTAGGTTTGAATTCATGCCCATTCGCTCATTGGCCTCTCTAGTGACACTCCATCCAAAGGCCTTGAACTTGTCCCGAGCCAGACAGATTTGTAGTGAATTGCACCAGTGTCCCCGGGATACCCAGCAGGCACTGCGCGTGAGCCAACCACAGCGCACGCCTGTCAGTATAACTAAATAAACATGTGTTAATGCAACTCAACAAGCAGAGGAGATAACTAATTATTTAGCTGAAGTCGGAGCAGGGAGATAAGGCCGAGCAGATAGCAGCCGGCGCAGGCTGAGTGTGACAGAAGTCCCAGTCACGTCTCCAAAGAGGCCCCGTCTCCAAAGAGGCCCCACTTATCTTCAAGGCCGGTCACAGTGGTGGGAATCATTGGTGCCGCACACCCCTGCCAAGAGCCCCAGCGGAGCACTGCTCCTGTTACCGGCATAGTGCTCACATCTACAACCCCTGTGGTCTCGAAGCACTTTCTCTTGTTCAAGTGTTTTTATGGAAGAGCATGCAAATACTGGTGCAGGGTATCAATCAATCAATCAATCAATCAGTGGTTTACAGAGCGCACTACTCCCCCGTGAGGGTCTCAAGGCACTTGGAGGATGACAGCTCCGGGTCAGTCGAAGAGCCAGGTCTTGAGTTCCTTCCTGAACGTGTGGAGGGTTGGGGAGCGTCTGATGTTGACCGGGAGCTCGTTCCAGGGTATGTGACTGGAGGAAGGATCTTCAACCTGGGAAAGCCCCAATCCCCCTAGGGTGCCTCAAGTGATCCTAAGAGAACCACCAGACTCTGGCCAAAAGAAGAAATATGCTAATACCAGTGCTTTGTTTGAAGCCCTGAAGTGGAGGGGGGGGGGGTAAATTGGCTTAAGTAAGCCTCTCTAATGGGCCCTCACCAACATCTTTTGTCATTTATATCCTTGCTGGGACTATGTGTCAAAAGGGAAGGGACTCCAAATATTCTGAAAAAACTACACCCACATTTCTAATAATCCCACAGAAGATACTTGTTATTAAGGCCTGCCTGACCAGAACAGGGTGTTTGGCAATAATGTATTTGCATTTTTAAAATGGTAACAGAACTTAACTGCAATGAAGAAGTGTAAAAAATAAAGTGGGGGAGGAGGGGAGCGGAGACAAAAAATAAAAACAAAAATAGAATTTACCTGCCACTTGCTGATTGGCATTCTTCTGAGTTCTGCTGACTGCTGCGCACAGGCTGAGGGTTCTAGACTGCACTACAGCCAATCCCAGCTCTTCTCTCATGTTGACACCAGCACGAGAGAAGAGCTGGGAATGACCTGAGCGGGATTGTTTTCTTCCCCAAAGATGGTTGGCAAAACTAACATGTGTACTGACAGCAGTGCCAACCACTCCCTCTTCGTGCCTGTCATTAATTAGGACCCGACCCTAAGACTCAGCCCTGGAAGAAAAATAAAATGATAATAAACCAGGTTTATCATCATTTTATTTTTCTATTTTTGCAGGTGCTGGCGGGGATACCGCTTCCCCGCCATAACGGCGGAGCCACAGCTGTAGCAATGTTTAAATATGCCCAGACATATTTAAACATTGCCACTTTAATAGAAAAATCGCGAAAAATTCTGAGGGGGTGCAATGATTTTTTTTCCCCACTGGGGAGGGCGGGAGAGACATAAAAAAGTTTAAAGACTACAGGACTGGAGCGTGCCATAGGAGGTGTTTGTCTGTTGCCACGTGTGAGACAGCACTTTGCATGTTAGTTTACATCTAATGGGAAAAGCAAACTTCAAGTCCCAGAATGCATATGGCCATGGGTACAAAGCTGGACTGGTGGGATGTGTCACTAGCCACATGGGTCGGGTATACCTGCACACAGAGTTCCCATATACCACCCCCTGCACTTCACAGACTGCCCCACCCACATCCAGACGGGGCATAGCTTCAATAAATATATAATTATATTTTATGGGAAAAAAAGTTGGGTTGGGTTTGGTGAGGTGTCTGTCAGATTTCACAAGGATTTTTACATATATGCAGACAAAAATGCACGCATACTCTGGTGTAATTTAACATTATATGCCAGCAAGATTTTTTGAAAATCTGAAGCTTACAGACCCTCCAATCTTCCTGATCAAGCTACGTCCCTTTCTCCAGATACCTACCCCCGTTCCCCATGCATCCAGTGTCCGGCTACATTACCCCTCCAGCCTCCTCTGGCAGAGTCCCTCCCCTCTCCCCAGATTCCAACACCCCCCTTCGGTGAAATGTCTACCCCGCTAATCTGTCCACAGCCCCTGCCGGTCACCCCTGCATACTTCTTTCTGTCTCCCAACTTTTATAGACATTCTGATGACATTTGTGGCCGAAAACGCACGACCTCTCTCAAACTGTGGCGATCTGTGCCACATTCCCGTCTGATTTACTTTTGAGAGCACCTAGGCTGGCATTCAGTGTGCTTCCTGTCGCTCCATAGCTTGCAAGAAATCTAAGGGAGAGGTGTGGCGCCGCGGCCAGGGTATACACCTGTTACAACGCATTTTTTACTCCGCACTACCATTACAACGCGACTTTTACTCCGCATACCATTACAACGCATTGCGCTGGGGGGCGCTGTAGGATAGGGAATAAGTTTAATTTTCTATCCAACACCTTCCCTAGTGTCCACGGGGACTGGTGTTGGAATAGAAAATTATACTTACCACTATCCAGCGCCCCAAGGCGCTATGCGTTGTAACGGTATGCGGAGTAAAAGTTGCGTTGTAATGGTATGCGGAGTAATAGTATGCGTTATAACGTCATACATCCCGCGGCCAGGGCGACTGACGCTGGAATCTGGGGATCAGGGTTCGATCCCCGGCTCCGGCGGCAGGTTAGCCCAGCACCATGTGACTCTGGGCAATAGCTCGCTTAATCTTCCCGACGGCCCCCAGCGCCTAGAGACCCTTACGGGTGATTGTGCGCTTTACAAATGTGGATTATTATTATTATTATTACCCAGCTGTGAGATAAAACCAATTAGCCCAGAATTAAGACACTTGGTCAACATATTAGCTAGCAGATAACCCCGCCTTCTCCTCCAATAACCCCCGCACGTGCCTATTACGTGGGTACCCCAACACAAATCACAAAACACTCACTGGTCCCCATGCCCTCCTTCAAAGCGATGGAAAGTAATGTCAGCCAACAATAACGGCTATTAGTGGTGGTCGTTGTTGGCCGCAGCTTTATTAATATTAAAACACATACTGGTTATGTAATCTTCCATTTGCGAACTGTACTCATAAATCATACACTTAAAATTACAAGCTATGACACCTTCTTGTGATAACAGGTGTCAGTCTTTTGTGCACTCCTCCGTTCGTAAATGGCATTTGTACAAAACCAGTTCCTTGTCAGTCTATTGGTGTTCCAGTTGTTGGTAGCCCACGCCTTCTGCGTGTCGTGGAGGGGAGCTTATCCGTCTGGAGTTAGGTCCCCAGCTCGCTACCATTTGCGCCCTGCCGTCCGGCCGGGTCTGGGCCGCGAGTGCCGTCTCCTCCTGTTACTCCCCTCCTTTGTGCGGCCACGTCACCCTGCCGTGAGGCATTCAAAAGTGAGCGGCCCTCCTCCTCCACACCGCCCGCCGGTGTGTTTCCTTAGCCAACCATTGTAGGATTTCCGCCACGCCGCAGGGAGGCTCACGTCTTTCTGCGGCTCCCCCTCCTGCCCCTGGTTCGTGGCTCCCCTTTGTGTTTTTTTTTTTTTTTTAAATACAACCTGCGAGCGCCATTGCACCCCACAAGTTATCCCAGAATACTTTCATCCCCTTGTCAGAGAGATGCACCCCGTCCTGGCCGTAAAGTTCCGGGCGGCCCGGGTGGATGAGGCCGTGCCTGATTGATTCCAGGCCGTTGGTGGAGCAGAACTTGTACATCGCGATGTTCAGTTTTCGCCTCGCATTATTCACCGCCTTGTTGGAGTCAGCACCTCTCCAGTGCTTCCTGCTGATCATTTCCGACCAGACCACTGTCGTGGGACCCAGCCATGCTGCCGCCTTGGTGAGGTCCTTTTGGATGGCCTGCCCCACTGCCTTGCGCCCCAGCCGCGTCAGGTCGTTGCCCCCAAGGTGAATGATCAGGACGTCGGGCAGCCATGCCGAGTCTGCCATGAGGCTGTCCAGCGTTGGCAGTAGCTGCTCCCATCTCATACCCGGTTGCCCTATCCAGCGGATGTACGTCGCTTTGGGCCTGATTGCCTTGTGGTCCGATCGCCGCCACCAAGACTCCATTCTGGACACGAATGAATGTCCCACCACCCAGACCAGTCGCGGGCGTCCCCCTGCCAAGAGAAAGAATTCCGTTAAGGTGGCTTGCTGCGCACCGGGTTAGGTTGAGGGACAAAGCACCCTGCCGTGCGGCATCCCAAAGTGGCTGCCCCCCCCCCCCCCCTTTCTTCTTCTCTTTTTTTTATTTTTTTTTTTATACAAGGTGTGGGCGTATGTATGACTTGTAGGCCTTGGAAAGCCATCTGCCCACGGCCTGGATCCTGTCCTCGGGCATGCCATGCTGCAATGCCGAGGTCGCTGCGCCGATCCTGAAGGAGTGAGGGGCAAAGGACGCCGTGTGAAAACCGGCCTTACCAAGGCCCTGGCGCATTACTGCCGTGAATTGGAACTTGCTCAGGTTCCTTCCATCTTGATGCTTAAAGAGGGGGCCCTCGCCAGCCGGGCGGGCCACCATGTACTTAAATAGCCAGCATACTGCACAGAGCCCTGCTTCTGGAATGCAATGGAGACGTATGGTCGTTCCTTTTCGCGCCCTGTCCGTCTTGGACTGCCTTAGCATCATTTCAACGGCCCTTGCCATCGGTTTGATGTCCCTAGCCAGTAGGCATCGCTGCGCTAGGCCTGTCTTGCTGGGCGCCACTATCTCGCTGATGCGGAGCGCTCCGAAGAATGCCGCGGTGAATGCTGCCCTAAATAGTAGCAGCTCGTATTTGTCCGGAATGATGTCTACTAAGGCTCCCAGGAGCTGACTCAGCTTATCGAAGTCAATGGGGCGCCTGTTGTCCTTCCTTGACCCTTCAACCCTTTTCCAGCCCTTCAAGGCTGTCTTTAGATAGGGGGAGGCCGTGGGATCCTCGCCCGTGTAGAGCCTGGCAAAATGGGCAATGGCGGACAAGTGCGCCTGCGCCCAGGATCTTGTTTTATTGGCGTTGAATGCCCATTGTACGAATTTTTCAACTGCTGTGCTGGTCTCTGCCCTGTCCTCGAGTGATTTTATGCCACCGACTCTCATTACTGTGCTTGCGTAGTTCCTGTATCTCCTGCTAGCCTCTGCGGTGAGTGAGTGCCCTATCAGCCTGGACAGATCTACCCCCCCAGGTCCCAAAGGTACGCTGGAAAAGGGGTCATCTCCTTGTCCGCCCCGGGGACCAGTTCTCTGAACAGTCTCATTTGGGACCGGGATAGCGCATCTGCTGCCGTGTTCTCTGCCCCTGGCACGTGGCGGGCCTTCAGCTCCAGGTTCCCTTCCAGCTGTAATTTAATTAACTGCCGCATTAACCTCAACATGTCAGGGCATCTCGCTGCGCCTCTGTTAATGGCCTGCACTACTCCCTTATTATCTGACCATAGTGTGAGTTTCAGGTTTTTTATTTCCTCTTTCCAAATGGTCAGTGCCACTATTATTGGAAACATCTCGAGGAATGTGATGTTCTTGGTGAGAACCTGCGCATGCCACCCGTCTGGCCACTGGCTCGCACACCATTTTTTGCCCAGGACTGCCCCGAAACCCAGGCTCCCGGCTGCGTCTGTGTATAGGGCTATCTGCTTGGCAGTCACCCACCCTTCTCTCCAGATCAGAACCCCATTGAAATCCTGCAGGAACTCATCCCACAACAGCAGGTCCTGTTTTACACCCGCGCTCAGCCGGATGTGGTGATGTCTGTGGGTGACGCCTGCCGTCAACCTTGTCAGACGCCTAGAGAATACCCTGGCTGTGGGGATTACCCTAGCCGCAAAGTTCAGTCTGCCTATCACTCCTTGGATGTCCCTGAGGGTAGCTTTGCTCCGGCCCCTCAATTTGGCCACCTCTGCTCTGAATTCCCTTACTTTGTCTGCGGGCAGCCTGGCGGTCCCTGCCATGGAGTCCAGCTCTATGCCCAGGAACGTAAGTCTCGTGGTTGGGCCTGTCGTTTTTTCCTTTGCTAGAGGGACCCCGAGGGACCTGGTCAAAGCTTCAAACGCTGCCAGCGTACTAGCGCACATAGGGGATCCTGCTGGGCCTGTGAACAGGAAATCATCCAGGTAGTGCAGTTTTCCACCTTCTTGGTGTCTGTCGTGCAGAGCCCATTCCAAAAAGGTGGCCAATTGCTCAAAGTAGGCGCACGATATGGCACAGCCCATGGGCATGGCCTTATCAAAAAAACCTGTCTCCCTCCCACTGGAAGCCCAGTAGATGGAAACTGGAGGGGTGGACCGGCAGCGGGCGGAACGCCGATTCGATGTCCGCTTTGGCCATGAGGGATCCCTTTCCTGATGCTTTAACCAATTGAATTGCGTCGTCCACTGACGCATAACCCACTGAGCAGGCTTCGGGATCGATTCCGTCATTCACGGATGATCCTTCGGGAAATGATAGGTGATGTATTAGTCTAAATTGACCCTGTTCCTTCTTGGGAACCACCCCCAGCGGAGAGACAACTATGCCTGCGTGTAGCTCCTTTGGGAGGGGGCCCTCAATCCTACCCAAGCTCTTTTCTTTTTCTATTTTTGCGCTTACCACCTCCGGGTGTTGCTTTGCTGACTTTAAATTGTCCGCCCCTTCCAGTGGTAATGGGCCCTGGAATGGGATAATAAAACCTTCCTCGAAACCATCCACCAGTACCCTGGCGTCACCCCTGTTTGGATATTTGTTTGCTGATCTGCACAGCTGTTTTGTATTAATGGGAGATCTGGCCAGCTGGCAATTTTGAATGTCTACCAGAACCCCGCTGCTACCTGCCTTGGGGCTAGTGCTTCTTGCTCTTCTCTTTCTTGTCACCCTTTGACTCGCGCTTGGACCCTCTGCATGCCGTAGCGGCGTGCCTGCCCCCGCAGCTGGAGCATGCGTGTTGGAACTTACAAGAAGAGCCCCATGAGCAATCCCCTGCCTCGTATCTCCAACAGATCGCCTTCATTGCGGTTGGTGAGTAGGACCTTTTCTGATAAGTTTTGTTCTTTCCCTTTTGATAGGAGCTCCGAAAGGAATGGTCATTTCTATCTGCCCAAGCTCTCACTTCTTTGGCTGCGAGCATTTTGTGGATGAACCCCGAGACATTCTCCTCGTTCCACTCCATTTCAGGATGCCTCTGCATTTTCAATCTAAAACCTTTATCGTATTCCAACCAAGCTTCCCCGGGGAACTGCTTCTGTGCTAAGTGGATATTGGCCTCGTATAACCATAAATCAGCGGCGCAGTGGGGGAACTTTTCGACTATAATACATGCCATAATTCTGAATGCATCTAACCAATTTTCAAAATTACGCTCCTTTCTGGCGCCGCGCCTTTCTCTCCTGTCTTCTTCTTTCCTGTCGCACGTGGTGAGATCGAGGCCATCTAGCTGTATCTTCAGTAGCGAAAATATATCTATGAATTCCTTGCGCCATATTCTTTCCTTTACAGCAAGGGGGATGAGGCATGCTAGGCCCGTGGCTTTGTCGTCAAGGACGCCGGGCCGGGGGACGGCCTGATGTAGGGGTCAGTACCTAGCCCACCCAGCGCTGGGCTCCCTGACGTGGGACCGTACCCCCAGCCGGGTAGCGGGGAAATTTGCTCGCCCTGCATAGCCAGACCCACCTGCTCCTGCACCCTTGCCTGTCGTGCCCACCCCGGTCGACCATGTGCCACGCCATGCCTGCTGTTTCCTCTGCGCGCTGCTCCCTAGGCCCCGCTATCCCCTGCCCTGTGCCATTAAGTAACGCTGGCGCCAGCGACTTCAAGCATTCTTTTACTATGGTACTAATATGCTCACCGTTTGCTCTCCTGCCAGTCGCTTCACCCTGGTCGCCGTCGTCAAGCCTTGGCGGGGGGGGTTTCTGGCGCCCTTTCTTTGCAGGGTTCCTCTTGGATGCTTTCTTCATCGGCATGCTTTTGGGCTTCTTGGGTGCTGAGGGGCCTGGTTCCTCCTCTGCCTGGTCCTCCGGTCTGTTCTCCTTCCCCTTGTTCAGATGAGGCTGCAACCAGTCGTCCCCGTGGATGGCTGATAGCTCGCGGATCCTCTTCAGTACCTCTGCCACTTCCTCCGGCTGGCCCTCTGCCATAGCTCCTACGTGTAGCTGCAGTCGCCTCTTTGTTGGCCGTTCGGCCTTTTGGAAGCCTCTCGCGTCTCGGCGCGTCTGCGTCAGACCGTTCGCTGTGGCACCGCACGATGCGTGTGCTTACACAGGCTCTGAGCGCGCTGCACCCCCACCGGGGATTGCTCCGCCTGTTGCGTGAGCTCTGGAGGCCGGGGCGGGGCGGGCGCGTCCTCGCTGTGCGCTCCGCTCGCCACGTGGTCGGCGGGGGGGGGGGGGCGGGCCTGCTGTGCGGAGTCGTTGCGGGCTGTTTCCTGCGCCGCAGGTCGCTCGCCGGCACAAGGAAAGTCCCGGCCTGGGGTTTTGGAAAAGGTCCGCGCTCCGCCTGGGTCTGACGCCGGGTAAGACGCTGAGGCGGGTAGTGGGGGGGGGGCACCGCTCCTATCGCCGCCGTCAGAGAGCGGGGCATGCCGGCAACCGCTCTCCAGCCCGCCCGGGTCTTGGTCTCCTCCCTTTGACTTGTAGCGGCTCGATGCGCGCTAGGGGTGGGGAGGACAGACGGAAACGAGCGGGTTACCTTCGCTGTGGTGGGGGGCTTGTCTGATGTTGCCGCGCTCGTTCTCCGACGCTACCACTTCTGCCCCGAGGAGATGGGGGTAAGATCGGTGCACTGCGCCTCCGTGATTCTGGAAGTCCGCGACCTGGAGCTCGCCGACAGGGCCTCGCCTTCCTTCTTCTTTGCTTGCCGATCTCCTTCCTTCAGGGCCTCGCCTTCCTTCTTCTTCGCTTGCCGATCTCCTTCCTTCAGTCGATTGCTGTTGCGCCGCTCCCCCAGCTTCTCGAAGACGTTGTGCTTTTGCTGAGGAGCGGCGGCGCTTAAATCCTCTTGGCCCCTCCATAGGGCCTCGGGTGAAGCCCCCTGATTGGGAGGTTCAAACAAAGCCTAGGTGACCATTGGCCGCCCCTTGGGGTCGCCCAGGTCACTGGTCACTTACGGTCGGGGTGGCTGGTGCGCACCCCGCTTCCGCTGGTTCCTGGGCGCTATTAGGCGCCCAGAACCAGTTTACCCCACTGGTGGGCACCGCGTGGGTTATGGCGCCGGCCTCCAAGCCTCCCCCCCCTGCGGGGGGGTGCGGCGGCCTCTGCAAAAACAGCAAAGCTTACTCGTCCCCAGAAAACTGAAAGACACTCCTAGGCTCTCTCTGGAAAGATGCTTCCACATTCTTTGGTGTGCTGGCGTGGCCCACATGTAAAGAGTTTCTTCGTGGGGTGGGGGCCCTCACACCCCCTCTGTTTACACTTGTCAGCTTGTGGCTACATGTATTTATATCATGTTTACACTTCGCATGTCTGCCTGGTGTGAAACCGCACCGCGTCCTGCCTGACAGTATCATTTCTGGCACAGCACCCACTGAGAGCGGCACTGCTACGAGGCCTCTTGGCGCAGAGAACCCATGTATTAAGGGCATTAGCACAAGGATTGGTGCAGGGTGGCACAGAGGGCCCTGAGAGGAGGCAGCCCCCAGCTGCCTCATGACAGATAGCCGGGGTTCATCGGGGCAGGGTCGAGTTTTGGGTGGCCCTCCTGGCCTCGGGGTCGGTCTCTCCCCAGACACAGGCTTGTCCATAGTCAAGCACTGCCCGCCCCCTAGAGGTGAATGGAAGCACTCATCTAATGCCAGGATGTCCCAAGGTGGGCAGTAAGTAAACTAAGAATTCTGAGCTGCAAACACCCCAGGAGTGAAAGGCTGCTGAGGCTCGGAATAAAGGGGGCGGCGAGCCAACAAATTAGCAGGGAGAGCCGAGCCAAGGGGTTGGATTGACTCTAAGAGCCGCGCACGAGCGGGGCCCTGCAACTATGTGGCAAGTAAATCATGCAACAAACACGTAAAAATAATATTTTATTAAGCAGAAGCGTTTAAATAATTCCTCCCTCATAGAGCCAGCGGGCAGGCTGTATGAGCTAGGGTCAGGTCTGAAAGTACCAAAGAGCGAACGCCTCCCATAGCTCCCTGTTTATACTTCCTTGAGAGTGATAGAGCACACACAGCACTCTAAAATGTATGGGTGCATTATACTCATTGTGTAAACGCATTTATCTATATTTGTATAGTGTGCAGTGTATTACGTTTATAAAATGCATTTATTCAGCATCTTAAACTAAATATAGAATTTTAGAATGTATTTTTAAGTAGGATTTATATGTATTAGAGACACTATCATTTCTGTATTCAAAACGTGCAGAATGACAGTATATTTATATTAATGTAAGTGTGTTGTTTAAGTTACCTGCACAGTAGGTCCAGAGCTACAGGTTGTTGACGGTCTCGAAACTCTTGGTAGCTAAAAGAAATAATTAAATGAATTGTTTTTGTGAACAGGAACAGTATGCTCTCATCCCATTGCAGGCTTAAAGAATTCAACATCATTATTTAAGTTTAAGGAGATAACTGGAATGTCTTTGAAGAGTCTGAGCAGCGGTAAGGGAGGATATCTTCTGTGCCTGGCCCATCTGCACTCCATGGCCACTCGAAGAAAAGAAGATTTAATTAAAGAAGTTATGGAAAATCCCCACAACCTTGGAGAGTGAAATAATTTGTCATGTCATACATTTAGGAGGGGGCTGAGTTAGATTTTTTGCATTATGCGCAGGGACAGAGAAATCAGACTTCTACATTTTCGGAGGAGAAGGAGCATCCTAAGAGCGAGCTCCCTAGCCTTCAGCTATTTTGACCCATTTGACGTGAGTACTTCTCTGGAAGCCAACACGTGCTGACACCTATGGGAAATGAGATAGGGGAAACAGCCAGAAACATCATCAATGAGAGTAGTGTAGGGAAAGATCATTTATGCTTTCCTTCCTAATGAAAAAGGACTTGGATTTCGCCTCCATCTTGGGTTGTGTACTAATTTTGGAGTTTATTACTCTGTGTCTTCTATGCTGAATCAATTATATGGTAGATTTGGCTCTGTATTAATTTTTCTGTACCTATATTCACTGATTCTCCGATGCGTGTATATCCAACTATTTTTGCCCTCATAATAAAATCCATAAACTAGAATTCGTAGTCTGTGCTCTTTTAGACATGACAAAATTGTAAGTATAATTTTAAAGTGTTTATTCCCCTCAACCACTTTCAGCAGGAAAATAAAAGACCATCAGCGCTAAATTTGGAAGGGAAGGCAAGGGTAAAATTTGGCGTAATCAAGAGCTTTCCTGAGAGGTGGGTGGGTATACTGCCTTCAGATACTGCCCTGGGAGCTATGGGGGTATACTGCCCTTGGATACTGCCCTGAGAGCTGTGGGGTATACCGTCCTGAGAGCTGTGGGGGTATACTGCCCTCGGATATTGCCCTGAGAGCTGTGGGGTATACCGTCCTGAGAGCTGTGGAGGTATATTGCCCTTGGATACTGCCCTGAGAGCTGTGGGGATATACTGTTCTGAGAGCTGTGGGGGTATGCTGCCCTTGGATACTGCCCTGAGAGCTGTAGGGGTATACCGTCCTGAGAGCTGTGGGGGTATACTGCCCTTGGGTACTGCCCTGAGAGCTGTGGGGGTATACCATCCTGAGAGCTGTGGGGGTATACCGTCCTGAGAGCTGTGGGGGTACACTGCCCTTGGACACTACCCTGAGAACTGTGGGGGTATACCATCCTGAGAGCTGTGGGCGTATACTGCCCTCAGATACTGCCCTCAGAGCTGTGGGGTATACCGTCCTGAGAGCTGTGGGGGTATACTGCCCTCGGATACTGACCTGAGAGCTGTGGGGTATACTGTCCTGAGAGCTGTGGGGGTATACTGCCCTCGGATACTTCCATGAGAGCTGTGTGGTATACCGTCCTGAGAGCTGTAGGGGTATACTGCCCTCGGATACTGCCCTGAGAGCTGTGGGGGTATACCTTCCTGAGAGCTGTGGGGTATACTGTCCCGAGAGCTGTGGGGGTATGCTGCCCTCGGATACTGCCCTGAGAGCTGTGGGGTATACCGTCCTGAGAGCTGTGGGTGTATACAACCCTTGGATACTGCCCTGAGAGCTGTGGGGTATACCGTCCTGAGAGCTGTGGGGGTATACTGCCCTCGGGTACTGCCCTGAGAGCTGAAGGGGTATACCGTCCTGAGAGCTGTGGTGGTATACTGCCCTCGGATACTGCCCTGAGAGCTGTGGGGGTATACTGACCTGAGAGCTGTGAGCGTATTCTGAGCATATGTATACAGCTCTGAGAGCAGCATAAATATGGTGCCCTCAGAAACTGCTGGGAGCTGCATAGATATACCGTTCTCAGTGGTGCATAAGTATAACTCCCTCCTATTGAGAGCTGAGTACGTACACTAGGGAGGGAGGAGGAGAGAGAGTGAGAGAAGTGAAAGAGGTAAAAAGAGAGAGAGTGAGAAAGAGAGATATTGTGAGAAAGAGAGAGATAAAGAGTGAGAGAGACAGAGAGTGTGAGAAAGAGAGAGACAGAGAGACAGAGTGTGTGTGAGAGAGAGAGACAGTGAGAGAAAGAGAGAGAGTGAGAGAAAGAGTGAGAGACAGAGAGAGAGACAGAGAGTGTGAGAAAAAGAGAGACTGAGAGTGAGAGACAGAGAGTGAGAGACAGAGAGAGAGTGTGTGGGAGAGTGAGAGACAGTGAGAGAAAGATAGAGTGTGACAGAGAGAGAGAGAGAGAGAGAGAGAGAGAGAGAGAGAGAGAGAAGAGTGAGAGATACAGAGTGAGAGTGGGAGTGGGAGAGACAGAGAGAGTGGGAGAAAAAGAGAGAGTGAGAGGCAGAGAGAGACTGTGTGAGAGAGAGAGAGTGTGTGTGTGTGTGAGAGAGAGAGACAGACAGAGAGAGAGAGAGAGGGGGGGGAGAGAGATCCAAAATACTCAGCCTTTACTCCTGGTCCCACAGCACAGAAAGTGACCCAAAGTCTTACACTGCCTTGGGCTGAAAGACCAAGTAGCCAGTCCAGCCAAAGCACCCTGAGAATGTAGCCGATACACATAAAAAGGCGGATAAAGAACTGGGGTAAACACTGGGGGCCAAAGAACAAGCTAGAACACTACAGATCACTCCACCTTACACAGCGGCGCACTGTGGTGAGAACGGCAAAGCACATGTGTTCACCAAGAGAAGGAACAACCAAGGGCCAGAAATAGCGACTGACTGACAGAAACCAAACAGGAGTGAAGCGTGTCTGCCACCAGTGGGGCCTAGAAGAAGCAGTGCCAGGCAGTCTCCCTACCGCCCTGCCGACTGAGATACACAGAGCACCCACTTTCCATTAAACTGCACTTCCAGACACTCAGTCGTTTCACTCGTTTACTTTGTCAACACTTCTCTTGCCAATAAAGTTCATTGTGTTGGGTGGTATGGTGGTAGGTGGTCTATAAATATACAAAGCATTCCCCACCTGAGATGTGCCTAGTGGTACCTCTATAGCGCCAGGAGGCGGGTGTACAGATCATGTGATGGGTCTGTAAAGAGTGCTGGCATGGAATATATATGCACGCTACCCTACGTCACCGCAGTAAATAACTCACATACGGAATCTTTCACTGTGGGGGAAACATAAACACAGCCAAAGAAATAACCAACACAGACAGTAACCAGAGACTAGAAACAGAGTCTGTCCACTAGCCAACAAAAAAAACAAAAACATTGAAAATACAATAGGTCTCGCCTTTGATTAAGTTAAAGCCATTTCCTTTGCAAATGGTATTGTATAGCAACGCAAATGGCTTTAACTTAATGAAAGGCGAGTCCTATTGCATTTTTTTGTTTCCCTAATTTGGTCAGCTCAGAGGTGTCCAACCTGCGTCTGGTTTCAATACAGGCCAGGATTCCCTCCTGAACGATCCGAGAGACTCAAGCCGACCCCTCCCCTCCCAAATAGGGCTCGTGTACGGGGGGGGAGGTCTCCACCCCCCAAAAAATGGGGCCAAATGGTGTTAAAATCTAGATTGCGACGTCAACATTATCGGTGCCATCTTGTCCCCTTTTAGCTCAAATGTGCGCGTAAGTAGCAGCCATTTTGAACGCCATGGCCTCTCTGCCCACTGCCGATAGCCAGCGCGTCTCTCTCTCTCCCTCTCTGACCCCGCCAGCATCCCCCGCGCGCTGACAGCCCACGTTCTCACATGCTTGGGCCATAAACCACCCCTTCAGCGCGGCCCTGCCTCGGAGCCACATCCCGTACCCGACTAACACCTCCCTCCATCCCTTTAATGATCACGCATCCTTTGATGAACCCCCTTCCTCTGTGCCCGATTGTCCCGCCCGATCCCAGGCCATCACCTAGCCCTGCGGATACAGTTTATTGCCCCTTACAGTAGGAAGCTGTCCCTCTTCAAAGAATCTATGACTGATAAAAGCCCCCCACCCCATGAGATCCGATCAGCCGCACACATTCCGGGAGCCGGCGGGATATCCAGCTGCGCGATAGTCATCACCTACTGAGATCGGGGTGGGGACTTTTACTGTAAATATGTGTGGGAACGGGTTTGGAGCGGAGATTCCGAGGATGCCTTTCCGTACATCAAAGTATTGACAAGAATGTGTTTTATGTAATAAAGCAATAAACCTGTGTATAAGAGGCCAGGCCTCAAGGATGCGTTTAGAGCACCTCGAGAAGATACCCTGTTGTCTGATTTGACGTGTTCTGCTCCGTCGGAATAAACTCCTGTTTCCTGCCTTCTGTCTCCAGCGCCTGCCTCTTTGTTTGGTAATCTCGAATGGTATGAGAGGCGGCTAACGCCGGGCAAATACTGAAGGGTTCTTGGTCGAATTCGGCCCTACCTTTCAACAATTGGCGACCCAAACGTGGGGCCCATCAGCGACGCGTGGATCCAGTGGGAGAGGTCCCAACGACAGAGTGAACGACTGCAACGATCGGGAAGAGCTCCTGCCCGATAGACCCTCGTCTGGCAGCCGATCATCCGAACTTCACCGGTTCCGAGCAGACCTCTCTCGAGTGATCTACGGTCCTGACTGGGAACCATCAGGAGTGCCACAGCAATTACGGAGAACAGAGGACGATCAGGCGCTGGAAGCGGAAGACGAGAAACTGTCCATGCGGTCCGGGTAAGGTCGTGTAACACGACGAATTGCGAATTGATTGTTTGATTGTTTGAAAATACTAGTATTACTCATTTGATTGTTTCTGAGAGATTCTCTATTTGCAAACAAGCACAGAGTCGCCATACTCTGTTTAGTCTTTGCAGATAGTGAAGGGTAGGTAACGCAGGCCTTTGCCCCCTTTATAATCCGTCATGCCTACTTCGCTCTCCATTTGATTGATTGTTATCCAGGCATTTACTGTTTTGGAATTGGTTCTCTTTGGATCATTCTCTATTTACAAATAAGCACAGAGTCGCAATACTCTGTTTAGTCCTTGTGAATAGTGAAGGATAGGTAACGCAGGCTTTTGCCCCCGTTGTAATACGTCGTGCCTATTTTTATCCCTCATTTGATTGATTGTTTGTCCGAACATTGATCGTTCGGAATTGGTTCTCTTTGGGTTATTCTCTATTTACAAATAAGCACAGAGTCGCAATACTCTGTTTAGTCCTTGTGAATAGTGAAGGATAGGTAGTGCAGACTTTTGTCCCCTTTGTAACCCGTCATGCCTATTTTTGCCCCGTTTGTTGGTAGTTGGTTCAGCCCGGACCGCTTATTAGAGGTGAACCATCCGGCTCCACTGGAGGGCACCCCTAATAAGGACATGTTTACTAAATATGGACTAGTCACCGTGGCTTATAGTAAGCTGTGGCATAAATACACGAGAAAAGATCGGGGAAGTCAGTGGCCACTGATAGGATCCTTTGATAACGACAAAATAAACGCACTGGAAACAGCCCTTTATAACAATAAGACAACACCCACTATGCTCGATAGCTTCGGCATGTGGCGCAAAGAAACAGAACAGCAAAAGAAGAGAAATGAGGTCAGGTTAGAAAAGGAATTACGCAAGGCAGCTCACCTGGCCGCTAACAAATTAAAGGAAGAAATAAAAGAAAGAGAGGAAACCAAGCTAAAACAAGATTCCGAATCATCAGGCCAGTGTCCCGTCAGGACACCCTCTACACTTTACCCTGACCTACCTTCGAAACAGCGAACGAACGATGATTTACTATTAGGTCCCCCGATCATCTACATGCCCCCTCCATACGCCCCTTCCCAACCCTTAGCGCAGCACCCGCAACCCCCACCGACAGGCGAGAGTAGTGCCGGAGCCTCGGTCCCCATGGCCTCTGCGCCGACCGAACCCCTCGTGCCCAGCGCAGCACGAGCAGCGACTTCAAATGATCCCGAAGCTGGGAGGAAAGACCCTGCGAGATCGAATAGATTAAGTAAGGATGAACGAGCTGGGATCGATAAGATTGTAAAGACACTGGTGGTGCGAAAAGAAAGTGAGGATTATATAACGGATATGTACCATACATATGCCAATAGCCTCAGGCGACACTTTGTCGTACGCCTTTGTTACCATACCCTTAATGCCTACGAAGACCGCTACCAAGGAAAAGGCCCTGAAAACCTAACGACTCTGTATAGAAAAGTTGATGTCGGAGATGGGGACGAGTGTGATGTGACGAACCTCTTCACGCGTACGCTTGAAGTTTTCCGCCACCTCACGGAACAGAAACCAGAGACTAACACCACGACTCCTGCAGTAACTGAGGCCGGAGTAGAAAAAATTGACACGATGATGCCCATAAAGGAGGCTGCTCCATATTGGGTTCCCCCACGAGGACAGGGAACACACGACGATATTAACCACCAAGATGCGAGAGAGAGGGTAGTTTACAACTGGGTTTAACCACCATGGGATCGGCAAGACATCCTGACTTTCCCAAAGCCCTTGCCTGATCTGCGAAAGAACCCCACAGCCTTCTATACAGAATTAGCCACCGCTCTGGGTTCAACGATTATGACCCTAGCGGATATCGATTTGTTTTTCGGGCTATGTCTGCCAGCTGATGTGTGGAAGCAAATCCGGAAAGTCGACCACCTTGAGCTGTTCGGACATACCTGGATACAACTCGGTAATGTTGACAAGCAACGGGAGCCGGGACAGAAACCTTTGAAGGCCATTCTAGACTTACCAGATAAGATTGTGCAGAAATTAAAAACCCTAGTTCCAGAAAGGAAGGTGGACTGGTCGATAGTAACGGCCTGTCGGCAGAAACCCCGGGAAGACGTATCAGAATACTTCTCCCGGTTTGAAACGGTGTTCTCCGATTACAGCGGCCAGGACATGACCACTGCGACCTGACATCACTTGTTAGTCCAGAACTATGTGAAAGGCCTGACACCAGAAGTCTCGCAGAAACTACAGACTAGCGAGAGTAGTTGGGCGGCCTCCAAGCCCGCAGCTATCCTTCAGATGGCTCAATACTATGAGCGACAAAAGAACGAGAACGATCAAGCGACTGAGAAGAAGAAAAAGGACTTGAAAGAGAGGGTGATGATTGCTCAGTTGCAAGGGGTGACTATAGGAAGGGAACAGTATAGAGGAAACTACCAGTCGAATGCTCCTAGAAATCCACCCCATAGAGACCGCACACCCGCACCCGGCGCTCCACGAACAGACCTCGATGAGGACCAGTGTGCGTTTTGCAAAAGATTTGGCCACTGGAAGTCTCAATGTCCAGTTCTGCAAGAAGCACTCAGAAATAAAGACAGGAGAGACGTAGCGGGCGGGCCGAGAAATAGAGGACAGGGACGAGGGCACACAAGCGACACCAACAATGACAGACCTGGTAGACCGAACACGTTTGACCGTCCCCAACAGAATCAGTGCCAACAGTCTGACTGCGACAATGCCCACGACTTTGCATAGGACTGCCAAGGTCAAGGAAGGGATCCAGTCGAGCTCTATGTTTTCCAGCAAGGCCCTTATGTCACCGCTAAGGTCCTAGGTACGAAGTCTCCATTTCTGGTAGATACTGGTGCAACACGTAGTGCGTTGTCTAAACGATTGATTCTCAGGGCACCCTTGTCTGGCTCACATGTGACATCAATAGGTTTTGATGGAACGCCCTCCACTAATCCCTTGTCCACACCGATCTCTTTTAACTTGGACAATAACACCACTGACACAACGTTTTTGCTCTCCTCCAACACCCCGACGCCATTATGGGACTTGACTTATTGAAACATTTTCGAGCTACTATTAGGTGTTCACAAGACGGAGTTCGAGTCATTCTGTACGACAACCCAACACTGCTCAGATCTTGTCGCACACAACGCATGTTTTCTATCACTGACACTGACTTGTCCTTACTCGACACCCTACCTCTGTACCTATGGGCAAAGACTGACTCGGACGTAGGACGCATGATGATAGACCCTGTACACATAACTGTTCGACAGGACGCAGTACTCCCCAAACTCCCACAGTATCGGATATCGCCCGAAGGCGAGTTGGCGTTGGTAAAAATCATCCAGTCCCTGGTAGATGCAGGAGTGGTAGAAGAAGTAGTTAGCAATGTTTGCAACAGCCCAATCCTACCCATTGTGAAGAAGCAGGGTGAGGGAGATGAAAAAGCGTACCGCTTCATCATCGACCTACGAGAAGTCAACAAAGTGGTTGTACCCCAGTACCCTGTAGTCTCAGACATCACCACCATTCTGACCCTGATTCCTTCCACTGCCACCACCTTCACGGTAATCGACCTCAAGAACGCATTCTTCTCCATCCCCATTCACTCGGACAGCCGCTACCTTTTCGGCTTCACTTTAAAATCCCGCTCATACAGATTTTGCAGAGCTCCCCAGGGCTACACTGAAAGTCCAAGCATCTACAGCCAGGCCCTCAAGAGACAGCTGGATGCAGTTCAATTGCCGGATGGAGTGGTGTTGATACAGTACGTCGATGATATCCTTTTGGCGGCCGACACCACTCCACTTGTAGTCACAGCCACCATCCAACTCCTGCACTTCCTCGCGGAAAATGGCCACAAGGTCTCCAAGAAGAAGTTGCAATTCTGCCAACCTCAAGTCACTTACCTAGGCCACCTCTTGTCCAAAGACGGGAGAAAGCTCACACCCGATCGAATACAGGCTATTCTAGAGACCCCTATCCCTAAAACCCCGAAGCAAGTCCGCTCTTTGGTAGGCCTCACCTCCTTCTGCCGACAATGGTTGCCAAATTTCAGCCTCATTGTGAAACCACTACTTTCCCTACTGGCTAAAGATGTCCCCTTCCCGCTCCCTTGGACCCCTGAATGTCAATCCTCCTTCAAGGAACTACGAGACGCCCTTTGTTCAGCGCCCGTCCTAGGAACCCCTGATTATACGAAGACCTTCTCTCTACACTCACGAAAGGGAGGGATGCGCTTTGTCTGTCCTGACTCAGTCCATTGGCCCCAAACAACGACCATGTGCCTATTTCTCTGCCACGGTGGAGAAGTGTGGCTCAGTGGTTAGAGGCGGCAGACCCGGAAGCTGAGATCAGCCGTGGACCAGGGTTCGATTCCCCGCCTCGGCGGGTCTCGGGCTCAAAATCCCATGGACTTGACAATTCTCGCTCCGGTGCCTACTCGACTCACGGGGTCACACTCTGCGACTCTGGGCAATAGCTTGCTTAATCTCCACTACGGCCCCTCGCGGCGGGATGCCTGGCTTTCACCTTGTGAATACCCTGCCGGGGTATCTCTCACAGGGGAATACCAGGACGGGTTCCCTAAGCAAGCGCCTTGAGACCCCTGGGTGAATCGTGCGCTATATAAATCGAAATACATTTACATTTACATTTACATTTACTCTTGACCCTGTAGCAAGAGCTTTGCCTGCCTGCCTTCGAGCAGTAGCCGCTGCTGCTGTCTCTATCCGACAAAGTGAGGGAATCGTACTCTCGAATTCCCTCACGGTACTAGTGCCTCATGCTGTTGACACCCTCCTAAACCAGACCAAGACACAACACCTGACCAGCGCGCGACTGACTGGGTACGAACTGACACTGCTCGCACCTCACATCACGCTGAAACGATGCACCACACTGAACCCAGCCACCTTGCTGCCTCTGCCTGAAAACGATCCCGATGTGCCCCCAATACATGACTGTGTGACCCTCACGGACGAACAGACTAGGAGTAGAGTTGACCTCCGAGACACTGCCTTCCCAAACCCTGACGGAGAGCTATGGGTAGACGGCTCTTGCATTACACTCCCGACGGCACCACCTCAGCTGCCTATGCAGTTACCACAGCCCGAACTGTAGTTGAAACCGCCCGCATCACGCAACGATCCGCCCAGGCGGCAGAACTGATTGCCCTCACACGAGCATGTATCCTAGCAAAGGGGACGACAGCAAACATTTACACGGACAGCCAGTAGGCCTTCGGGGTGGTTCATTATTTTGGGCTCTTATGGAAGGAGAGGGGATTTCTGACATCTCATGGCACGCCCATCCTGCACGGAGATCTAGTCTCTGCTCTGACTGAAGCGGTTCTCCTCCCCAAACGACTTGCCGTAATCAAATGCAATGCACACAAAAAGGTGACAGACATCATTGGACAGGGAAATGCACTGGCCGACATCACTGCCCGAACCACAGCCGAGAACAGGACGACGACTCGCATGTACGTGACTAGGTCACAAGCAGAAAAATGGACGGACGCTAGGGAAACTATTAGGGACATCCAAATGGCCAGCTCACCACAAGAATTGACTGAATGGGCACGGGTGGGATTAAAGGATGTTGAAGGCTGCTGGCGGACAAAAGACACGAACAAATGGTTGCTACCCAACTCGTACCTGATCCCCATACTGACGATGGCCCATTCCCCTGCACACATAGGATCTGCCCCTATGGCCGAACTTGTCTCCCGAGTTTGGCATAACGATAGAATTACAGACTCAGCCAAACGATTAGTCCAGCAATGTCTAGTCTGCCTGCAACACAACCCTGGGAAAGGAACTGTCGTACCCCGGGTAGGGTTTGGGGTCCCCAACCATCCATTTGAAATCCTACAGATGGACTATATCCAGTTAGAGAGATGTCAAGGACTGAAGTATGTACTTGTTGTTGTGTGCGCTTTTAGCAAATGGGTGGAAGCCTACCCGACGCGTGACAACACTGCTATTGCCACTGCAAAAGTACTACTGAAAGAGTTCTTCCCTCGCTACGGCCTTTGCCGTATTTTATGGAGTGACAATGGCCCCCATTTTGTAGCCGTGGTTATCCAGCTCATCCTGAAAGGACTGGGGGTACGACAGAAATTCCATGCAGTTTTTCACCCCCAATCTGCTGGACTGGTCGAGCGGCACAATGCCACATTGAAACTAAAACTGGCGAAAATAGTGGCTACCACAAGACTAAAATGGCCAGACGCTCTCCCCCTAGCATTGCTGTCAATGCGTTCCACCCCCACCAAACACCACTTGACCCCTTACGAGGTCGTTTTCGGCCGGCCCATGAGTATCTGGTCCGCACCCAAACCGACATCTATTCACGACGTCCCGGACGTCCTAATGTCTGACTACCTGTATAACCTAACTAAAACACTGTCTGTTATTCATCATCAGGTGCTGCAGGCCATCCCCGATGCTTCCAGGGGCCCCGGACATACCATCCAGCCTGGAGATTTCGTCCTGATTCGGAACTTCCAGCGGGAGAAGAGTCTGGAACCCCGCTGGACGGGCCCCTGGCAAGTCTTGATCACCACCCGAACAGCTCTTCGAGTGGAGGGGAAGCAAAATTGGCTGCATGCTCATCATTGCAAGAAAATCTCTCCGGCCCTGACGTTGGCCGAAGACGTGAGCACCCAGGAAGAGCTCCTGAACAAAGACCGACCATCCCTGAGCTGCTACCCTGAAACAGAGACACTCGAATTGGCGAAATTCCCTGATCCCACTGTGCCATCCAGAGAAGGGTATAACCTGCGACGAAAGGAGGGAGCTTCGGTTAAGTAGACCACTGACTAAGTTATCATTCTCAGAGCGGCGGCCTAACACTACAAAGGCTGCCAGGAGAGAAACCAAACGAAGTCTGTGGTTCTGCCCACTACTGAGCACCTTGAAGATGATGGAAGCGCCCGATACGAAGATGATGGAAGCAACCGGACATCCGAAGACCCGCTACAGGAACCCGAAAACTGACAGTTTGCACAGCTCAAAGACTATTGCTCTTCTTATCACTCTTCTCTTTTGCCTCCTCCTCATGACTACCTTCTGGATCGTGGAAGAGAACGCACCGGCTCATAAGACATTTCTAACGACTGCACAGCCTACCACCATGAAAGAACACTACCTGGTCTCTTTTTCACCTCAAATCCAAGAAAGGCGTAAGGAGTTCTGGAACAACTCCTTCGTACAGTTGCTGCACCAACACAACCTTGCTGCAAATGCCACGAATTGCTGGATCTGTGGTTTGATACCACATGCCAACGGACATTCCATCCCCTTCATCCCTTCACCTTTCTCTGTTCATGGCTCCTGCCTTGCCTGGCTGATCCTCTTGCAAGAGAGCTACAGAGACAATGCCACTTCCAGCGAAACTATGTCACACTTTTATCATGGAGTCTGGCTGAACAAAACCGGGAGAGCTGCTGCTCCTTTTTGCCCTCTATCCTCCAATGCCTCTGTTCACATGGACATCCCCGCTAAAGAAATGGTGGAGATGCAAATATTCAACAATCCAGCCAGACCCACCTTCTCCTACCTCCGGAAACGAACAGCTGCCACCCTGACTGTGGCCCTATCTGTCGTCAATGTCTCGGGCCTCGTATGCATCACAGGCCATGGGACACAAATGGTGGACCACAGCACTTGCCGCATCACCAGAACTTTGTACTCAACCGACCCACCCTCTTTTGTCACCTCTCCAAACATGTACTTCGTCTGTGGTACAAAAGCCTACACCTGGCTCCCAAAGGGCTGGAGAGGTACCTGCTACATAGCCTTCATCCTTCTACCAACCTATGTGGCTCCGGCAAACCATCACCGACAGAGACGAGCAAAGGACATCGAGCAGGCCGACTCCACTGGAGCACAATTCTTGGATGCAATGAAAGGACTTGTTCCACTTTGGGGTCCGATGGCGAACAGTCGTGCCATTCGACATTTATCCCAGGCAGTCGAGACAACGATGAACATTACAGCTGGTATCCTCACAAACAATACAGCCGAGCTTCAGGCGGTCCGTCTGGTGGCTCTTCAAAACCGCCTTGTTCTAGATGTGGTTCTGGTGGACCGTGGAGGAGCATGTCGTATCATCGGGTCCAGCTGTTGTACCTACATACCAGACAATTCACCCTCCGTTTACAAGGCCATCGAACACCTCCACAGACTCTCCTCAGAAGTTCATCAGGAACAAGAAGGATGGTCGCTCGGGAGTTGGTTCTGGAGTACTGTAAAGGACTGGGGATGGAGGTTGCTCATGATTGTACTGATACCAATTGTCGTAATATGCGGACTCTGCCTGGGTATTCAATGCTTGCCACCTCTGTGTTCACTATTTGCTAACTGTGTTTGCCCCAAGACTCCGAACTTTGAAGCTGAACGCATGAAAGCTTTGTATGATGTAGAAATCCGTAATATGATGGGGATAGACATAAATTGACAAGCTGGCTAGATATGTTGAAAAGGGAGGACTGTTAAAATCTAGATTGCGACGTCAACATTATCGGCGCCATCCTGTCCCCTTTTAGCTCAAATGTGCGCGTAAGTAGCAGCCATTTTGAACGCCACGGCCTCTCTGCCCACTGCCGATAGCCAGCGGGTCTCTCTCTCTCCCTCTCTGACCCCGCCAGCATCCCCCGCGCGCTGACAGCCCACGTTCTCACATGCTTGGGCCATAAACCACCCCTTCAGCGCGGCCCTGCCTTGGAGCCACATCCCGTACCCGACTAACACCTCCCTCCGTCCCTTTAATAATCACGCATCCTTTGATGAACCCCCTTCCTCTGTGCCCGATTGTCCCGCCCGATCTCAGGCCATCACCTAGCCCTGCGGATACAGTTTATTGCCCCTTACAGTAGGAAGCTGTCCCTCTTCAAAGAATCTATGACTGATAAAAGCCCCCCACCCCATGAGATCCGATCAGCCGCACACATTCCGGGAGCCGGCGGGATATCCAGCTGAGCGATAGTCATCACCTACTGAGATCGGGGTGGGTACTTTTACTGTAAATATGTGTGGGAACGGGTTTGGAGAGGAGATTCCGAGGATGCCTTTCCGTACATCAAAGTATTGACAAGAATGTGTTTTATGTAATAAAACAATAAACCTGTGTATAAGAGGCCAGGCCTCAAGGATGCGTTTAGAGCACCTCGAGAAGATACCCTGTTGTCTGATTTGACATGTTCTGCTCCGTCGGAATAAACTCCTGTTTCCTGCCTTCTGTCTCCAGCGCCTGCCTCTTTGTTTGGTAATCTTGAATGGTATGAGAGGCGGCTAACGCCGGGCAAATACTGAAGGGTTCTTGGTCGAATTCGGCCCTACCTTTCAACAATGGTGTATGTTCCCCAGAAGTCATTAGTTTTATTTACCCCTTCGCTGCTGCCGTCGGCCGTTGGACGTCGCGCGAGCTACCTCCCTGGTGCTGCGCACGTCCAACGGCCGACGCGGCCGCACCCGTTTCTTTGAACGTTCAGCACTGGCGCTGAACGTTCAAAGCAGCAAACGGGTTAAAGGTACACCTGGAGATACAATCTTTGCATTAAATACATTTGATGATCCTCGCAGTGCAAGTGACTCTCTGCCATCACTCCTTGGTGAATGAAGGCGGGCCTAAGTTGTGTGTTTTTAATTTGCTAACAACTTGTTACTACAATGATGGAGTGTTATACTAATCTTGAAGAGCACAGCAATGCCTTTAATTGGCAGGTCTCAGGTTCTAATACTAGTGAGACAGCTCAGTGGGTTTTGAGTTCGTTATGTAAGCAGCATGTAACTATGAGCCTCAGAAACAGACCAGAGAGTTGTAAGCATGCAGCAAATATCTTGATGTTGTCTGTGTGGTGTAAGCTTGCACCTTCAGCTAGTGCCGAGTCTAGGAGGTGTGGAGACTAATTTCCGGTGGGTTATGGTTTGTTCAAATCTGTGATGTCAGAGACAGGCTCAAAAATATGAAATTGAAAGTCAAATTAATTTATCAGTGATGAAATAAGAATGTCCAAAACGTTATTTTTGGGCCTCACAAGATTGGTGCTTACTAACCTCCATATATGCTTTTACTGTACACCGCATTTCAATAAAATCATAGATTTTTTTCTAGACTGAGCTTGGAAAGCACTCTTTTATGGAAATCCCCCGTCGGAGCTGGATGTAGGGGTGATGAAATACTGATCAGTTTGGAGATTTCACTGCATTTTATTTCACTAGCTAAGAGAAGTGCTACGCTGCCATTCGGCTAGGTTTTTACTCTACAAATGGGACCTGGGTTGGATTGGGATTAAAAATCGACCCGGGCATGTTAAAAAAAATGTGGGCCACATTTGCATATTGACTTTCCACAAAACACTGCTTCGGAGCAATTTTATTATTAAAAAAATAAGGGTGGAGGGGTTTAAAAAAAAATGCACAGATTAGTTTACACCGGTGAAAACACACCTGAAATCAAGTGAGGCCACTTCTGCTCAGGCCCCCGCTCAATATGCACACATTATTGGGATGGCCCAGGAGAGAAATGGAGTGACACCTCTGCCTGTTAACAAAAGGGAGGTAATGGACGTCCATCTACCTCTAGAAAGGCCACTCAGGCATGCAGTAGGCTGCTGGCGGCATTGAACAAAGCAGAAACCGCCCAATTCGGGCCCCCAGGCTGCTCAAAAAAGCAGCCCACACCTGGAATTCGGATACCGGCCCCTCGGGCATTGCCCGAGTGTCTGCGTTACCAATCCGACGCTGAATGGGTCATACATACAGTAATTTCGGCACGCCTTTGATACTAATTATTGAAGAACCGCTGAAATATAAATGTTACTGTTGTTTAACAGAGAAATGTTTTGCGCTCTGCGCAGGCACCAGATCACATCCCATTCAAGAGATGAAGCGGGCTCATGGAGTACAAATGGGTTGATGCTAATGGGACTGAGTAGAACCATACAAGAAATTTAGTGGGATTCAAATAAGACACACTGGGGCCACTGAAAAGATGCACACGGTAGTGCCTATGCCATGGTTACAATTGGTTCTGTTGAGCAAGGATACCTAGTGGTGTGGTATCCTAAATCAATTACTTCAACAATATGTCCCAGTCGGGGTTCATATACCGTGGTATTAAAACACTAAAACAAAGATAACAACCACGATTGTGCAGGGAGTAAAGTTTTAGTCAGTTACTCTCTTATTTTCCAAAAATTAGTTATGCTGTCCAAGCAATACATGACCATATATAATACAAAACATGGGAATTGGTGAAGGACTAGTGTACATTTAAACATACATATATAAATAGGTGATACGACAAAAGGTTAACACATTGCCAACTGTAAATACAATAGTCCACATAGGTCACTCAATTGGTATTTGTTCCTAGTAGAATTTGTGCAGTCTGATCTCATAAAAGATGCGTCGACGTTTCGACCCTGGGGGGGTGATGCGGTGAATTGAGCATCAAGGGCGGGTCTTCTTCAGGACTGAATGGTTGAAGGACAGCCTTCTCAGGTGTGAAATTCTACCGGATTACCGGTAATCCCTAACGAGGATCCCGAGGAGACTGACGTGCGCTTTCATCCAGAACACAAATTGTGAAGGTACCCAGGCCACAATCGTTCACCCTAGAGTACCGATACCATCTAAAGAAAAGAATCCAGCTACCCAGAACTACATGTGTTAAGTCGGCTGACTAGCACCACCCCCCCCCCCCATTCATCACAGAAGAATTTCACACCTCAGAAGACTGTCCTTCAACCATTCAGTCCTGAAGAAGACCCGCCCTTGATGCTCAATTCACTGCATCACCCCCCCAGGGTCGAAAAGTCAACGCATCTTTTATGAGATCAGACTGCACAAAGTCTACTAGGAACAAATACCAATTGAGTGACCTATGTGGACTATTGTATTTACAGTTGGCAATGTGTTAACCTTTTGTCGTATCACCTATTTATGTATGTATGTTTAAATGTACACTAGCCCCTTCACCAATTCCCATGTTTTGTATTATATATGGTCATGTATTGCTTGGACAGCATAACTAATTCTTGGAAAATAAGAGAGTAACTGACTAAAACTTTAGTCCCTGCACAATCGTGGTCGTTGTCTTTGTTTTAGTGTATTCATACCACGGTATATGTACCCCGACTGGGACATATTGATGAAGTAATTGATTTAGGATACCACACCACTACATATCCTTGCCCAACAGAACCATTATTATTTGTTGAACTACCCGCCCAGGTTCTGAGGGTTACAGGGTCACCCCATTATAATTAATGATGGTTACAATTGGGGCATTGTAACCAAGGATCAACTTCGGACTTTGCATGTCTAGTACACCTGGATTCAGGTACTACAGGGGTCCTGTAACCAGATGGCCCTGTGTGATGGGCAGTAGACGCCATACCAGTAGACGCCATACAAAGGTCCACAGCAGTAACACTGCAAAGGTCGATCCTTAGAATTCAGGACACTCTGTTGTCAATATGAAGGAACTAACTACACCTGGACAATTAATTAAATGACTACGGTAAAGCCAGGCTCGTGGGCACAAAACAGGCACCGGCAAATTTAATGTGTATGGTGCTTCTTTGGCAGCTGTCTAGCCAGCCCTCCGCCTCCCCCCCAAAAAAACTTTGCCACAGTAGATTCGGGCACTGAATGGAACTAGTGTGTGTGAGGAAGGATGTGCTTCCTGTGAAAGAGCAAAATGTAAACCAGATCACAGTGAAGCTAGCCAATGTCTGTAGTGGGAGTTTCAAGCTTTATTATGTAGTGGGTTGAAGAAAACGTGAAACGCACAACAATAAACCAATCCATGAACAGGGGTGGTTGAAAGTCCCTATAAAAGACCTCACTATGCAGACAATAGTAGTAAAATGAAAAGGTCTTGGCGGTCTATAAATGAATTACAAATGCACGAATCATGATCTTGAATGAATGTTCCATGTTAACAAGGAAAAGAGTGATAGAGAGGGAAGAGGAAGAGAAGCAAACTAAGCAAGGGATGAGATAGTTTCCTATATATCACCAAGTTCACAAGCCAGCATACTGGATGACTGCGGGCCGCTGTGTTATTCACCATGAGCAATGTCCTCGCTTCTCTCTGGCTGACGCATTAAGTAGCCAACTGAGAAAACCAATACATACTACCAGCTGTTACACATGTCCCTACCCCCTTCATATACCTTTCTGGACAGTCGTGGCATCGGCTGTTCTCCTTCCCTTATTCCAGACCTCCGTAGCTAGACCAGTCCACTAATACCCCTCTCACCGATGAGTGCCCGTAGCAGCCCCGTCTCTACAATACCTTTCACTTACGCTTGCCTCCGAGCTATGAGACGGTGCATGGGAGTAGCCATCTTGAATCCATCCAGATCGCCGACTCGCTCCATCTGGGAAAGGTATCTGGGTGCCATAGAGAATGAACAAAACAGGGATTGGAGGGTCCAAGGGAATATTTACCGACCACACACAGCTATAGCCCCCAGGAGTACATTATATAACAACAAAGAATAGTGGTGGGTCAAAACAAAAGGAAATGACTAACTATGCAACCAACAAAATATATTTTTCAGCTATGTTCGTGACCTAACTTTACTCAAGTCGAGATGGTACTTCATTCATGTTTGAAGAAAATACCCATCAGTATTCGACCTGTACCGTCCTTTTCATCATGTGGGTTCCTTCATACCACGAAGGAAGGAAGGTGGTCTACACCAGTCATTAGAATGTTAGACTGGAGCAGGACCCAGTGATGTATAGCCAAATTGTGTGGGCGACAGGAGACTACTGTTAAGCAGTGCAAGTGAAAAGTGTAAAGTGTAAAAAGTGACAGAGTGCTGTTTAAAATTAGATAGACAGGAGGAAAACAACTTTAATAAACACCTCACTGCTTCTAAATCAATAAAAAAGTAGTGTGAATCTAGTAGTTTAATTAATAGCTACTAGTATATTCTTAACTGGTCGACATATTTCTGCAGATTTGAGGACCCCAGTGGTGTCCACTGCTTTCTTCAGGACCTGTGACGCTACTGCTTAAAAAACAAAACTGTGAAATTTATAATGAAAAAATTATTATCACCTGTTTTTTTTTTAAAAAGTCATTCTCCCAGCTGGTTTTTTCATAATCCAAACGAACAGGACACAAATTGACAGTTGCAAAGGAAGACAAAACACAATTAGTACAAACTAGATATTCAATATTTCACATTATTTGATATGTCTAGTCTGCCTCAACTAGGCGATAAATAATTCATTTCGCCCTCGTTCTGTTAATTCAATTTCAACAGAGATATCTCATCCTGGTATCGGTGACTCACTTACCGATTTGTATAGGAGAGAAAAGCCCCACCTCACCTGGCTACGGCTCAGGTAATTGAAGCACCGCTCTGAGGGGAAGGAGAGAAACAAATGGACATGTCAGCTGCTGCTGACTTCGCAAATGGCATTCCCACTGGCTCGGTGTGCGCCGAGATTTACATTCACATTGTCTGGGCAGTTTGAATAGATGCCCTGGAGTGTATGGCAAAACTAAAAAGAAAGAAAACAACAGCACCAGTCTCATTGTATATAGACGGAGTACTGCCGTGAAATGTTGGTGAAGACCCGATTTCTGGTGATATAAACAGGGCCATTAGCTCACGCAGTTCTATTGTGGTCTGTTATCTAAGACATTATTGCGTGAATTATACTACAGGCACTGCATATATTTTCCATGCGCTTGCTGCCTTAGTTAGTCTGATCATTACGTATTTAGATCCAGCGCTCTTTGGTAATTTAATGCGCTGAGTTAAGCGTTTGTATTAGAAAGCAATAGTATTATAAACACTGTATTAACATCTAATGCGGAATAGCCAATGTTATTGTAAACATTATATTTACATCTAACGCGGAATAGCCGATGTCATTATCTGGCTCCCAACATGTTACGGGGTCCGCCGGTCCAGAAACAAAAAGGACAGTGTTTATGTCTCTTACCTGGCCGTCGGTACTCCAGGCGTCCCTCCGGGCCGTTCGGGGAGGTACCGGGCGGCTGAGACAATAGACTATTTACTTCCTCATTGCGTGTGAGCGTGATGACGTCACTCGCACGCGTTTCTATCACATGATCTCAAGAATCATGGGAATTGTAGTTAAAAGTAAACTGTATTACGATGTTGTGCTTTTGACTCGGTAATCAGCACACCTATGGTCAATGTGGTCCCAAGTCTTGCTCAAAATCATATTCTGTCAAATCCAGTGCTTACTGGGGGGGTGATTGATATCAAATCCGTTTCTCTTACTAATGGGGATACATAGATGTTTAGCCTCACTCAATGCCTTACTGTTAGAAGAACAGTGTCTTAATGATGAGTATTTATAAAAAAACGAATATCGCCAAAGTGTTTCGCTAAATTGTAAATTTACAATTGCGATGGCTATTCCAAGGAATATTGGGAATTGTCCAAGATACAATATCATCAGTAAACTTCGCAATGGACGTCCCATATACAAATCGGTAAGTGAGTCACCGATACCAGGATGAGATATCTCTGGTGATATTGAATTAACAGAACGAGGGCGAAATGAATTATTTATCGCCTAGTTGAGGCAGACTAGACTTATCAAATAATGTGAAATATTGAATATCTAGTTTGTACTAATTGTGTTTTGTCTTCCTTTGCATCTGTCAATTTGTGTCCTGTTCGTTTGGATTATGAAATAACCAGCTGGGAGAATGACTTTAAAAAAAAAAAAACAGGTGATAATAATTTTTTCATTATAAATTTCACAGTTTTGTTTTTTAAGCAGTAGCGCCACAGGTCCTGAAGAAAGCAGTGGACACCACTGGGGTCCTCAAATCTGCAGAAACATGTCGACCAGTTAAGAATATACTAGTAGCTATTAATTAAACTACTAGATTCGCACTACTTTTTTATTGATTTAGAAGGCGCGAGGTGTTTATTAAAGTTGTTTTCCTCCTGTCTATCTAATTTTAAACAGCACTCTGTCACTTTTTACACTTTACACTTTTCACTTGCACTGCTTAACAGTAGTCTCCTGTCGCCCACACAATTTGGCTATACATCACTGGGTCCTGCTCCAGTCTAACATTCTAATGACTGGTGTAGACCACCTTCCTTCCTTCGTGGTATGAAGGAACCCACATGATGAAAAGGGCGGTACAGGTCGAATACTGATGGGTATTTTCTTCAAACATGAATGAAGTACCATCTCGACTTGAGTAAAGTTAGGTCACGAACATAGCTGAAAAATCTATTTTGTCGCTTGCATAGTTAGTCATTTCCTTTTGTTTTGACCCACCACTATTCTTTGTGGCCATAGAGAATACCAAGACAGCGTAGAGTGTAATCTTAATAAAAAATGTGGCCTATGCATAGTTGCTGTGGGTCCAAGAAGGTGCCCTGTTCTCATTTGTGGCGTTTTGACAGAATTCTAAGCAGTGTAGATCAGACAGGAAGCGCTTCCTGTAATTTCAAGAGACTTTGGGCCATATTAACAATAACGGCGATAACATTATTGCTGTTTTGGCGGCAAGAAACTGCTGCTAAAGCAGCGATAAGGAGCTTGATAATATGCCCTTGAGAAAGATCACACCACTATACCTGAAAAGGAACCTCACGTCATGTATGAAACCTCTATCGCCAGGAGCGGGCGCCCTTCGTCTGCTCGGCGCGCCGTGTCAGGGACAGCTCAGCAGCCAGCGCAGACACATATATAAATAAAACAGGAGCGAGGCACGGCGCTAAGTGGCAGGGAGTCTGCTGACCCTGTGGCGAGGCATAGCTGAAATAACTATAAATCTGGGCGTGCGCCAAAAACATAGTGCTTACTGACATGAACGGGGCCAGAGCATAACACCGCAAGTAAAAGATCCAGTCCCGGTGGGCGGGGCTAAAAGTGGACAAGGCGGTAACAAGGAGGAACTAAGAAGCCTCCTTTACAGTCAAAAGCCAGCGTTTTGCATGGAGATGACGCTACCCAATAAAAAAGATGGGCGGGGCTTCAAGTCCCCTTCCAAACGCTTCCAAAAGCGTATTGCTTAAAAAAAGCCCTTGCATGGCGAGAGCAGCGCATGCGCGCTGCTATCGACAGGCGAGACATAAAAACAAGCATTGATCTCTTGTCTTTATGGGGCTAATTAGAAACACATGGCCCCATAAAGATAAGAAAGTGCTTTGCGACAGCAGAAAGCAGGCGATCCAGTCTGGAACGGAGGCGAAAGGGCGTCAACAAAAAACCCTCATTTCATTTCAAATGGCAGGCCACCATTTAGCATAAACGGTGACGCCAGCCAATGGAAATGAGGGGCGAGGCTTCAAGCCCTCTTCTCAAAGTCCTTGTTGACAATACGCGCGCTGTGAAGAGGGATAA
Source organism: Lissotriton helveticus (assembly GCF_964261635.1). Lineage (NCBI taxonomy): Eukaryota > Metazoa > Chordata > Amphibia > Caudata > Salamandridae > Lissotriton > Lissotriton helveticus. Next base: position 670,189,410 of record NC_136065.1, on the reverse strand, counting down.
TTACACAGCACACCAGGATATGACGCTAGTAAATGAAGTCACTCAGTGGGGAATGGGCTTTTTTGCATTTTAGCAGGAAACTATTCTCCATTGACACAGACAGGCCAACACATGTTTGTTGAAAACATCCTGACCCTAAATACAGTGAGGATCAAGTGCACTAATCACAGGTGCCACCCGCCCACATTTAAGGCAGTAGGACTGCTTTAATGTCCTAACCCGAGTGCAATATCAGCGGTTTCCAACGACAGTGTTCTTTGTTGGAATGTACGTCAATGGGTGCACTATTAAATATATATTGACTGTTCTGCATTGCTTGTACAAAAGTCAAATAACTTAGCTACCCCTTTAATGAAAGTGACCACGGAATTTGCCCTACATTACATTTCATATATTTAAACAACAAAAGAGAAAGGATAAAATGGGTTACTCTTCTACCCCTAAGTAATCAATTCCAAAACAACATAAGAGTACCTACTAACGTAAAAAAGAAGAAAAAGAGAAAGGAGAGATCGAATTACTTATCAGACCACCACCTTCTCACAGAGTGAATCACGATACCACAGGGGTGTGTAGACAGAGTGCAAAGCATATGTGATGAGGAAAAAAGGGGGAACCCTCAGACACCTACACAAGGCAGGTAGCCAGTCATCTTCATCGGGTTCCTGTTTATTAGTATGTGAATAATACTAGAAAAATAGTGCTAATTAAGTATGATAAGTAATTCGATCTCTCCTTTCTCTTTTTCTTCTTTTTTACGTTAGTAGGTACTCTTATGTTGTTTTGGAACTACATTACATTTCCCCATTTAAAATAAACTACAAAAAGTTAAAGAGGAAAATAGGTACCACATTGACCACTTCACAATGCTCCCTTCTGCTCAACTGGAAAGGGTCATGAGACGTAAATGAGAAACAGAGGTGATGAGCATGGCATTAAAACCAGGCACCTAAAGTTACAGACAATTATGTAAAGCAATGTTTCCCAAACTGTAGGCCTCGCAAGCGGATTTTTGGTGGGTTGTGAAAGTCTAAGCAATAAATAAAGATGCCTTTAAATTCTGTATTTATCTTGTCACATTTGCTTCTCTTCAAAGACAGGTATAATGTCGGATTATGTCTTTTGACAAATTGCCCCATATTTTTTAACAATGGATTAGTATTCACAACTCCTCTCACTTTGCGGTCAAAGAAAGACAAGGAAAGTGAATAATGTGACAATCTTACTGCTGTACAGGTAATGTGAATGGAAAGGATGTAGGATTCAATTTTTTGTAAAACATAACAAAACGTATATATACCTATAAATGAACCAGACATATACAGCATTTAGGAAAGCAAAAATGAAGCACATTTTTTGTCATTCTTAAGTGTAATGGAAACAAAGAAATGTATTTGTATCAAAACAAATCAAGACATTTTACTTGGAGATGCTTAAATGATAAATATTCACTGAACCTCAATTCGCACACATTATCATTTGTGTGCTTTATAGTTTTACCAGTAAAATATATTGCATGTGCAAATTTAGTGGCCACTTCAATGGAAAATGTGCTGTGTGTAAATGTCAGTGCTCCTGTCCATTAAAGTTAGGTGGGTCGCGAAACTTTGGCCTAAAAATTGGGCCGTGGTTCTAAAAAGTTTGAGAAGCACTGATGTAAAGCATTTTTTGTAAAAACATTAAAGCTACAGGATTTAAACAAGTGAATCAACTTTTGTTAAAATACACTTTTACCTCTATAGAAAACAAACGCACATGTTTTTAATAACAGGCACGCCACTTTTTTATCTGCACTTTCGAGATACTTTCTTAAATCCGACTGACTTCAGGAGCTCAGTATCATGTGTATTCACAACATATAAAGACACACACTCCTCTACGAAACTTAAAATACCAATTCCACTTACACAGTTAACGGTCATTTTCTAAGCTGCCACACAACAATGTATAAAGTTACTGAGCATCGATTTATACAAATATTTTATCTAGTAAAAATGTATGTAATTGATTCACTATGATGGTTTACACAATAATTTTTAGAGACAACTCTATACTTCACTTGTTATAATTGTCACACATTTAAAAACTGTCTTGCAATACCCAGCTTTTTACAATCATGCCACCTCACAAAGCTGCTTATCACTTTTTTCATTTAGTTTGAATGGGTGTCAACATTTATTTTTTAATACGCTTTTTATGTGGCTGACACTGAGTTTGCTGAAACATGCAACTCCATCAAGGAACAAACCATAACTTCATGGAATGCATGGCCTCAGGGTGGTAATATCATTTAATTATCAAATCACCTTAAAATATTTATTCTATCAAAGCCAGCTAACACTAATTACATTGAAATGTTATTTTGTTTAACTGTGAGCATTACATTACTTGAAATCCTACATTACCGTATATTTTTACCCAAACTCCTTTTTTAAGATAAGCATCAACGAAAGGAATTGGCAAAAAGCGATATCTATTTACTTTGCAATGCTTGTTTTCGGTCACACGTTTGTGGAGTGTTGGAGGTTGCTGTAGCAATGCATGCATGAGCTGGCTCACACACAATGTCTGCAGCTTTTTTAACCCATGGCCTGGGAGATGCCTCTTTACAAACCAATCCGCTCTTATGGAATCGTTCTGAGTCTTGGAGATTTACCAGTGGTAAATGTTTCAAGGTGTACATCTGTTAGTGTATGTTGCAGTTTTTCCACAGGGCAATTTCCCCACTTTGGGCCAGATGAAGGTAAATTCAATTTAGCGAGTCCTTGTTAGCGATTTTTTCCGAATCGCTATTAAGGACTCGCTAAATTGCATTGTAGGTAGGAATCGCTAAAATATTAGCAATTACATAAAATTCCTTAATAACGAATCGCAAATTAAGATTCGTTAATAAGGAATACCTACATTTTCATTCCTATGGGCTAGGAGGCCCATAGGAATTAATTGGAAGATATTCACTATTTGTGATTCAGTATTAAAGAATAGCAAATAGCGGGTGCTATTTCAAGGGTGCCAGGGTGTCAAAAGGACACCCTGTTGCACCCCTGAAATGTGCCTGTGTGCACAAGTGGCGCACATACATGCCCTAAGGGCATGAATGTGTACCACATGGCACTTAAAAAAAAGCAAAAAAGTGCTTTTTTAAAGGAAATCCCTAATTACCACCAACTTGAAATTGGTGGTAATTAGCGATTCCTTAAGGCTAAAGTGCACTTTCTTACATTGCATTTAAGGAATCGCAATTTCCGATTCCTTAATTGCTAGAGCAAAATAAGGAATCACAATTTTGCGATTCCTTATTTTGTTAGTAGGTTTAAACTCACCTACATTGCTCACAACCAAATACCGATCGCAAACTTAGAGATCGGTATGTGGCCACCTACATCCAGCCCTAAATTTTGAGCTTTTCAGCAAAGGAAACCTATGAAATTAGGATTACTGAATCCACTGTTCATATGTATTCCTTATTTCAACGTTCTTTCTTTGTGCAAATTTCTAGAAGAAACTGCTGAAAGGCACCTAATGAAGGTACACAGGTGAAAAACACAGATTTGAGAAATTGCCACACAACTTGGAATACCAGGATTGGGCCGAAACATTATCTGCGTCTGATTACATCATTTCTGCAACACTCAGAATAAGGGTTTTCGTGTCTATTTTACCAGACGCACTGAAGCAGTGGGCGTTGGTTCACCAAAAACGCCAGAGGGAATGGAAGTGACATCACATGACTGGTTGCTGACCAGTAATATTCATTACTCCGAGTCCCTGTCTTCCTCGTCACAGTCCTTACGCATGAGTTTATCTCCATTCATGCCGAACCTAATCACAAAACTTGACTTTTCATTCCTAATCCAAGATGGCCATAATACTAAAGGGTAAAAATACATCACTTCCTGGGAAGGACTTCCTGAAATAACAAAGCCTATAAAGGAATCAGTTGAACAACAAGGAGAGGTGGGAGGAACTCAGGACTGTGACGAAAGGAGACATGAACTCGGAGTAATGAATATTACTGCTAAGTAACCAGGCATTGCCTCCTTGTTTGTCTTCCTCTCACAGTCCTAACGTATGAGTATGACCCAAGCCAAAAATCTGATTTCCACCAACAGCACAAGAGAAGTCAAAAACAAGCAAAGGCAAGGCAAATACTAAAACAAAGGACACTGCTATAGGACTCATGGATCCCAAAACAGTAGACCCCCAAAGTAGAAAGCCAATGCCCCACCTCCGATGGCAAAGGGCCATGGGACAGGAAAGGGCAAGACAAAGCCCAAAGGGCAGCAAAGCAGACCCCAAAAGGAAGCACCCAGAAACACTCCCGGATAACCCCCCTGAAACCATGCTGGAGTAGGGAGCCTGTGACAGAAAAAGACAAGGAAATACCACCCTAAACCAATGGGACCAAGGAGAGAGAGAGGGAAAGAGCTCCACACCACCACACAACGAGAGGCAAACCATGCAACCGACCCGTGAAACGAAGCAGAGTGGAGTAAAGAAATCGAGAGAGCACAGGGGACATCCAGAAATGGAAAATGCCCCTCAGCGCCAGAAACAGGAGGAGGATGTAGGCAGGCAAAACAACCTCCGAAGTAAAAGGAAAAGAGGCAAAACATCTCCTCTGGAAATCATCCCTAAAACACAGCCACCAGAAACACAACAGTGACAGAAGGAAAACTAGAAGCCAGGCAATCTCAAAAGGCCAAAAGGAGCAAGCTTCATGTTGAGCCAGAGGCACCCGGCAGCAAACACCAGGCTCCAGAAAGAGGAAGGCGCAGCCCAGACAGAACACCTGCCCCCAAAAAACCTGACCATCCAACCGCCAGCTACGGGGGGTAGACACTGCCAAAGCGAGTGGAAAACTGCCCAAATGAACACTACACAGCCATAGGAGCGCAAGAAGAAGCTGACAAACCCCAACAGGAGACCAGAGGGAAAATGTCCATCAAGAGACGTCCAAGAGACGCAAGGACAAACGGCAACCGAGACTGCAGGACCAGGGCCAGGTTAGCCAACGGACACCCATGACCTAGAGGGGCCACGATACAAGTGCATCCCCCCAAATTGCAACCCGCAAAGTGGGTCTCAAAGCCACAGCAGAAGACGCAGCAGAAGACGCGGGGATGGAGGAAGCGGCACCACACAATGGTCCGCATCAGCAGATGGAGAAGACAAGGCAACCAATGGCACCCTGACCCAACTGGGGCAAGCCTCAGAATCACCGCAAAGTCCTGTACCACCAGCCGAACCACCCAAAGGAGAAGAAGAATGGCAGAAAATAACCAAGGAGACCTCCCCCAGGACCTAGGAACAGCCAGGGCGACCACCGCCCAAGGCCCCGAAAACAGGACCAGACCACAGACACTGGGGAAGGTGGGCACACACCACTGACACATAGGACGTACCATCACTGGGCACCAGAAGGCCCAAATACCCACCCTGGAAGAGACTGCAGAGAGCCAGGAAAAAGGAAATGGCCCAGAGGCAGCAGCTTCAAGAAAAGGAGAAACAAAGAGGGGCTCACGCCACCCCTCTGAAGTCCTGAGGAGCAGGCAAACCGGACGTCTGCCAGAACACACAGCGACATGTGCAACAACACAGAATGCAAAACAAAAAAGGCCTACATAACAGCCTCCAGCCTCTGTAAAGTGGAAGACAGAAGTGCCACCACCCAACACCAGCACTTCAGAGCAGTGGAGTACCCACAGTGGCACCCCAACCATCCCAAAGGCCACAGATGCGAGAACCACACCAGAAAAAGAAACAATGGAAACCACTGGTCAAAGAGCGGGGGCCAATCGCCACTGCAGATCCCGGAGGAGAAGAGGAGACACAGAAACCAGAAACTCGCCCAAGTAAAAAATAGCTAATGCAATAGACAGCACCCTCCGAAAGCATGGCCGCACACCAGCAGATGCAGAGGGATGAAGCAAACAAGAGGCCAAAAAGAGTGGGGAGGAACCCCCAAGTCCACACCGAAGGGGGCTCACAAAAAGAAGAGAACCCGGGATGGCCTGGGCATGGACAGCGCCTAGGAAGCAAAAACCCCAGCCACCATGTGGGCACCAAGAGGGCCTGCAAAAAGTACAGGAGGCAACAAGCCAGCCCACCAGAGAAGGGAAGCGGCAAATACCAGCAGAGACAAATACAAGCAAACAGAGCCAAAGCTCAGAGAACACTTAGGGAGCAGACAACAGCCGGCCGGGCAGGACCCAGGGTAGAGGAGCTCCCAGACAATGTAAAAGAGAAACCGCGATAAGAAGAAAAACAACAATGAAAACAACAGTACCCATAAAACCGCCTCCAGGTAGAGGAGCTCCCAGACAACGTAAAAGAGAAACCGCGATAAGAAGAAAAACAACAATGAAAACAACAGTACACATAAAACCGCCTCCTGGAAGAGAGGGCAGCTGGAGCTACACCAACTGGAAGGAAGAGAAACAGAAGGATCACCAAAAGGCTCTGGGTAGAACGCACCAGGAACAGCAGTGACAAACACCCAGGGAAAATTGACCCAGGAGGAACAAAGACAGCCCAATGAAAAAGCCAGAAGCAAGACAACCAGCAGAGAGGCAACGCACACCAAATAGGAAAGGCCCGAGCAAGTTACTCCAGCGGAAACCATGGCAAGGAAACCGAGGACAGCACCAAGCCCTGGAAGGCACACCCGGGAGCCCGCCCGGACAACACAGCAACAAAACCAGGAGAACAGAGGCAAGCCGATGGCCCCACTACTACTTCAGAAGTCACAGCAAGAAAAAAAACAGGACTCAGCAAGCAAAAGGCACCTGAAGGGAACAGGCTGGAACCAAACTCTCATAAGAGAGGGGACAGCAAGCAACAAGACCTCGCCTCCGAGCAGTCGCCACTGGGCACCAATAAAAAGGAAACCAGCAAGCGGCACAAGAAAGCAGACACCCCCAGGCTACCGGAAACAAAATGGCTGGGTGTCAGGGCAATGCAGACAAAAAGCATGACCCTGCATGCCGGCAACCCCAGAGGTAGGAAAAGGGCACAGCACCGGGAGGGGACATGGTCGCAACCGAAGCAGGAAACATGCACAACCGCAACGGTGCGATAGAGTCACCCACCAAGGCAATGAGAAGGGTGATGCGCATGGAAAGCAGACACCACGACCAACACAAGGGAGCGAGGCTAGCACATTCCTGCACAGAACGGCCCAGGTTAAGAAAAGCCAACCACGTGGAGAAAACTTGGCGCCAACAGGCAAAGAGACCAGCGGGAACCCACGAAACACCACTCCTGCTCGTAATCAGGGACAGGCTGAAGCGCCAGAATAGCATGCCCAGAACACCAGTGGCAACATGTTGGAAACAGGCAGGCGCTGTGCACCCTCTGCGTCCAGCAAAACAGGCACAAAAGACCCCCGACACAGAAGTCACCAGGGTGCCCTGTGCCCAGGAACATCAGGACCCAACAGAAATAAGAGCAACACAGTGAAACACAAACCATCAAAGAAAAAGAGGAAAGAACACACACCAAAAGGCCCAAGGGTGTCACAGGTAGCCCAGCACACCACCGACGATTCCTGTGACCATGCATGCCCAGTACACAGTGACAGGAACCGCAAAGCAGACCCAGAAGCGGTAAAGGAAAAACAATACACACTCGAAGCAAAGATGTAGAGAAGACCAGAGAGAGTGAAGCACAGACACATGCATGCACAAACCCAATGCAGACAGCCCAGTGCACTGCTCTGAAGACCCGGGCATGGTCGAAGCACATGCCAAAGGGAGGCCCAGGCAAATAGTATACTGCACCAACAAAAGGAGGCACTGGGACACGGACACTACTCCCATGAAAGGAGCAGCAAACTGGCCAAATGCCGCGAATGAAGGCAGGAGGAGATTATGCAGTGCAGCACAGCCTAGAATACCTGGGTACTCAACACATGGGAGTCCAAATTAAAGCCCCAAGCAAGCAACTACAGAAAGGGGCACCAAGAACCCCCCCCCGCACCCCAAACCCCACAACAGTGAACAATGAAGGGGAAACACGTGACCGGCAGCAGAGCTCCCGCAAAAAGCCGATCAGAAATCCCAACAACGCCGCCCCCTGAATGCGCAACCCCTCCCGCAAAGGACAGGCGGTAGCCATGAGCTGCATCACAGCAGCAAGCAGGGGTGCCAATTACCGACTAGGCAGATGCCACACGTCACTGAATGTAAAACAAATGGACTGGCAGGCCTAAGAAGAGCTATGCCACCGGAGCCCAGCGTCTCAGCAAAAACACAGAGACGCCATCATGAAATCAGGCAGACGCCCCACAACTGCTGATTTCAATGAAAACCATAGTGCACCAATAGAAAGCAGTCCACAAGTGGGCACTCCACTTGGAAAAGACAGGCAGAAGAATAAGGACCGCGGTGTGGCTAGAACGGATGCGGCAACCTGAAATCAGGCAGGAGACAGGCGACAGCACAATGTAACCAGCACACAAAGCGCGGTGCCAATAATACATCGGTAGAAGATGCCACACGCCTGCCAAGTAGAGAAATCCCAGGGGAACACAGAACAATCATCCTCTTAGGCTGTCACAGGCTGCCTAGCAAGCCATAGGCTTGCCCTGTGATCTTGAATGCCCCTCCTGCGAACATGACTACAAAATAACAATAAAACCGTTACAGTAGGTCTTGTAAACAAAAGAAACAAAAAAACATACATATCTGCAGCCAAGATGGTAGGTAATCAGCTGCAGAAAAAAGAAACAGGAAGTGATGTATTTATACTTTTGGTATAGGGGACATCTTGGTTTGGAAAGTTAAAGTCAAGTTTGGTCATTAGATTCTGCATGAATAGAGATACATTCATATGTAAGGACTGAGAGAGGAAGACGGACGAGGAAGTAATACTTCTTGTTTCTTTTTCTTTGCCTTCTCCTTCTTTTATCTCTCACTTCTTCTATTCCTTTTCTCTCCTCTGAGCCCTTTCAGTCTTCCTCTTCCATCTATTATTGCTTTTTCTATTCCACTTTCTTTTTTGCCCTTCCTTCTTTTCCTCTGTCATTTTCGTTACATGTTTTTCTCTTTAACCATATTGAGTCCTTTGCTCCCCTTCTGCCCAACTCATCCTGTCCCGCCTGAAATCAATTAGGGGATCGCTCAAACACTTGTGATTGAGCGCTTATAGCACTCTAAATTGTATGGGTGCACTATATTCATGGTTTAAACGCACTCACATGTATTTTTATCGTTTGCAGTGTTACAGGATTATTAAGATGCATTTATTCGAGTTATATTAGCATTGAAATGTAGTGTGCACATTTAAGTAGGCCTTTGTATGTATAAAAGAAACTTATCATTCCTGTATGTGTAATGTGCAGGATGAAATTATACTTGTGTAATTTAATTTGTATTTAGTTTAAGTTGACTGAATTGTAGGCCCAAACTGTACGTTGTTTTCAGTTATGTTTCTCCTTGGTTGCTCAAGAATTATAATTAAATGAATCCTTTTTGTGCTCAAAGACAGTATGTTCTCATCCTACTGCAGGTGCCGGAATTTAACCTAGTTATTCTTAGATTTAAGGAGATACTCAGAATGTCTTTGAAGAGGTTTGTAAGGCGAAAAGGGAGGACGCCTTTCCTGTCTGGCCTATCTGGGAACCAAGGCCACTCTAAAAGAATCAATTTAATTAAAGGCTTCTGTGGAAACTTACTGAAGGAGGGTCCCAATGAATATGACGTATTGTGGGTTGAACATTGTCTTTTTGTATGATGCGCAGGGACAGATTAGGGAGCCTCCTGCTTATTTCTGAGGAGAAGGAGCATTTTAGGGCGAGCTCCATAGCTTTAAGCTATCAGACCCATTTGAAGTGAGTACTTCTTATGAAGTCAACACGTGCTTACCTTTGGGATAGGATATTGGAGAAATAGGTAGAACTTTCATTTAGAGTAGAGCAGGGAAAGATACTTTTGTTTTTCTCTCAAATGAAAAGAGAATTGGACTCAGCTTCTATCCGTAGTTGCATTTTGATTTTGGAGTTCGTCACATTATTCCTCTTATGCCGAATGAATTATATACGTAGACTCGGCTCTGTATTGATTTTTATGTACCTATATACTCTGATACTGAGGTGTGTTTATATTAAATTATTTTTGGCCTGATAATAAATCCACAAAATTGGAATTCGGAGTCTGTGGTCCTTTAAAGTATGTCTAATTGAGAGTATAATCTTGAATTTGTTTTACTCCCCTCCACACTTTTTAGCAGGCAATAAAAGATCATCTGCCTTGAACTTAGTAGGGAAGGTAAGGAACAAAATTTAGTGTCACCACTTGTAATAGGAACGGTTGAGACAGCAGCAGTGCAAGGTTTACAAACATACAGAACAGGTACTGCACACATAGCAACATTGTAAGCTACATAATTATAAGAGCAGGTACAGCACAGGCAATGTGCATACTTGCTTCACACACTAAGCAGGTCCACCACAGACAGCAGTAGTGCAAGCGTCTCTTAAAACACAGTCCAGGTATGCGCAAACATCAGATGGAAGGTGTCCTCAGACAGTGCATGCTGTGCATAGGCAGCAGTAAAGAAGGATTCCTTCACAAACAAATGGCACAGCACAGAGGGTTCCTTGACTGAAAAGCAGGCCAACCACATGTGGTGGTGATCAAGTTTCCTCCACACAAAGAATAGGGGCTGCTGCAGCACAATCTGTCCTCACACAGATAAAGTACTGCATGGGCAGCAAAGAAAGTACAGCACAGGAAGTAGCTGAGCAGGTTCCTTCTTAAAAGGTACAGAACAAGAAGTGGTAGTGCAAGCATCACTTGTAAACAAGTAAACTGTGCCGCATGAAGAACAGTTGGGTATGTCGCCCCCACAAAAATGGGTAGTATGAGAAACAGGTATCCAAACTGCATCATTCAAACCATTTAAACTATGAACAGCAGCTTTGGAAACCTCCTACACAAAACTGCCAATGCACAGGAAATAAGCATAAGTGAAAAACTTCTTTAAAAAGATGCAGCAAAGCTGTTGGTTAAGTCTTCCTCATACAAAACACTAACAGAAAGGTAATTAGCAGTACTGGCCTACCTAATAAAACAGGTACAGCACATGAAGTACAGCATAGCGAGCAACAGTGAGCCTCAGCCAAATAGAACAGGGACTCGTTCAACCTGGCCCATAAATCCGGTTTCTGATGCTAGCTCCAGTTTATGCCTAGTTTGGCACTGTAACTATTGCTGATGCAGAAGACCCCACGGGTTTCTGCCCACGCGACTAGCACCAGGTACACCTGGCCCAAATCATGTGAGCAAATAACACATGGTCCGAGATAGGGCATATTGGGGTGGAGGAAATAGCAAGGCCTGTGGGCCATGAGTATAATCTCCCATTCCTAGGTCTGAAATTCAGAATGGTGCCCACTTATCATCCAGGGTTGTGGGCCTGCTAGAATGAGGACACTAGGGCGTCCGCAGCAGCAGAGCAAGCCTCCATCACTTTCAACTGTCAGTGCAAGGTACACCTTGGCCTGCTGCTGTGAAACCTTCTTCCAAAAACAGATACATCATGGGCAACAATGAAGGACTTGGTGTGCACAGCTAGCAAGTGGTGCCATGTCATGTGTGACATCTTCTGCCAATCCTGGCTTTTGATCCTACAGCATATTCCTGGCTGTGATTTTTAAATGCATTCCTATATTGGTAAAAAAATATCTGTATGTTTAAGAATTTTAAATAGGTGACTGCTAAAAAGCTAGATATACCTGAGGGTGTTACCACTACAAGTGACCCACTTGGGAGATACATACCTGCATGTAAAACCTCTGTGAACTGCAGCCGGCCCCTTTTTAGGTCTCGCCTAAGCCAGCGCGTGCACTGGTCTGGCGAGACATTTAGTGAGTGGGCTTTAAAAATCCGACCACAAGCATTTGCTGGCCTAGAGGGTGCGGTTACGCGCTCAGTAACGCGCATTCCTCACATCGCTCGATCATGCGCCATCTGGCTTTCCTCTCGCTTGCACTCCCAAGCGCGCGCTTCAACACTCCTCCCCCTCCACAGAGCACGTCTCGATGCCAGGGGTCTTGTTGCTCCTTCTCTCTGGCTCATCTACCAAGCTACCTTTACCACATTCAACCAGTGTAACTTTATCTCCTACCGATAGTCTCCTTTGCTCTCTCAAATCGAAGAAAGACTTTCACCTACCCGAATCTTGTGGCTAATCTCAGTCCCGATATCCATATTGCCAGTTAAAAGGGCACACTCCCGGTCAATCCCTCAACCGGATTTCCCAGGCAACCTTTTGCAGAATCACAAATTCCGAATGCTCACTCTCCTCAGCTGTTTCCGGGGGAAGCATGCACATCCAGCTCTGCTCAGCGCCCCTCTAACCTTCCCTGACTGCCCCAGTCCCACCCCTCGTGCTCCTCTTTTTTTCTCCGCACCATATTTGCTCTTGTACTTTCCCATGCCTCGTTTGCTCCTCTTTTTCTCCACGCCGAATTTGCTCCTCCTTTTCTCCACACCGCTTTTGCTCTTCAACTGGTGTAACTTTATCTTCTACCGACAGTCTCCTTTGCTCTCTCAAATCAAAGAAAGACTTTCACCTACCCAAATCTTGCGGCTAATCTCAGTCCTGATCTCCATATTGCCGGTTAAAAGGGCACATTCTGGGTCAATCCCTCAACCAGATTTACCAGGCAACCATTCGCAGAATCACAAATGCCAAATGCTCACTCTGCTCAGCTGTTTCTGGGGGAAGCATGCACAGCCAGCCAGGGCCGGACTGGCCGTAGCTGGAAATGGGCAATCCCCCGGTGCGCCGCACGGGTGGGGGCCTGTTTTGGGCCCCTGGGGGCCGTTTTGTTACAGGGCTGTTTTTGCAGCATAGCTGCAATATCATCCCTGTAACAAAATCGGCAGAAAACCGGCCCGGGCAAAGAGCTCGGCGGCACCCCCAAGCGCGGGGGGGGCAGCCGAGCTCTTTGCTAGGGCCGGTTTTGGTTCCCAGTCCGGCCCTGCAGCCAGATCTGCTACAGCACCCCTCTAACCTTTCCCGACTGCCCCAGTCCCACCCTTCGTGCTCTTTTTTTTCTCCGTGCCGCATTTGCTCTTGTATTTCCCCTTGCTTCATTTGCTCCTCTTTTTCTCCACGCTGTTTTTGCTCCTCCTTTTCTGCATGCCGCGTTTGCTCTTCAACCGGGGTAACTGTATCTCCTACGACAGCCTCCTTGGCTCTCTCAAATCAAAGAAAGACATTCTCCTACCCGAATCTTGCGGCTGATCTCAGTCCCGATCTCCATATTGCCGGTTAAAAGGGCACACTCCGGGTCAATCCCTCAACCGGATTTCCCAGGCAACCTTTTGCAGAATAAGCACAGTGTAATGACGCGATTTGCATGGAATCAGAAGATGCTGCACCTGAGCCGAGATTCTAACCTAGTTACCCAGTTCTAACATCCGCAGCCCTAGCCGCAACGTGTGTGATATTAGGAGATTTGTCATAAGAAGAAGCACTCCCTGAGCTGTGAATATGTAGTGCTTTCACCTGATATTGTCCGAATACATTACATTAGGCCACACCGCTTGCCTGTCCCGCATAATTATAGCGCAAACTTGAACCAAGGGCATTAGAGCGCTTCACACGGAAATCAGCTCCCCTTACACAGCAGTTTTTAAGCACAGTGTAATGAAGCGATTTGCACCGAATCACAAGATGCTGAGCCTGAGCCGAGATTCTAACCTAGTTACCCAGTTCTAACATCCGCAGCCCTAGCCGCAACAGGTGTGATATTATGAGATTTGTCATAAGAAGAAGCACTCCCTGAGCTGTGAATACGTAGTGCTTTCATCTGATATTGTCCGATTACATTACATTAGGCCACACTTGCTTGCCTGTCCCGCATAATTATAGTGCAAACTTGAACCAAGGGCAATATTGCGCTTCACACGGAAATCAGCTCCCCTTACACAACAGTTTTTAAGCACAGTGTAACAAACTCAGCACCACCACAGCATCACTCAGCACCACCACAGCCTCACTCAGCACCCCCACAGCATCACTCAGCACCACCACAACATCACTCAGGGCCAACACAGCATCACTCCGCGCAACCACAGCATCACTCAGCACCACCACAGCATCACTCAGCACCACCACAGCATCACTCAGCATCGCCTTTGCACTAGTACACCACCACATCATCATCATCACTCAGCAAGACCTGAGTATCATTCAGCATCACGTCAGCATCATCTTTGCACCAGTCACCACCACCACCACCACCACTACCACCTCAGCATCCCTCAGCACCACCTCAGCCTGCCCTCGGAATCTAGCATCTGTTGATTCTCCCCTAGAGTCTGGCCGGTGCTAGTGTTATAATGCAGGTACTAGTTCCCAACCTTCACCCTCCGATTGTTTATGCCCCCTCCGAAAAAAAACTTTAACAAACAACCACTGGAATAGGCAGAAACAAGTTGCCAGCATTGCAAGAACAAAAGAAAACTGAGGACGTGTTTTATTGTAAATACTTTTTTTAATGTGGTCATTCAGCTGTACATACCTTCTTGGTCATATATAAGGTAACAAAAATTCTTTTGACACTTTTTTATTAACACTTTTCAGCATGCTGCACATCAGCCACACTTCTCTACAGCACAGCTTAAAGATATTGGCAAAGTCAATAGCTCTGGCTAAACACTTATAAGGCCCCAAAGGCAAGACCTATTGGCTATGCCAATGCTTGTTAAATTAGATAGTCACACAGACAGTGGAATTAAATGCAGTTCGAATGTGTTTTTCAAATGCACGTTTTGAGCCCAGCAGTAGAGATATAACTGCGTTAATATAGGAACCTCAATCTGAAGGACTGAAAGCATGCATTTCAAAGATAATTTATTTTCCTTCTATTGCACTGCAATCAATTAAACCAGTGAAACGAATAAGAAATCTGTTCTAATTGTAGTAGATGCCGGTGCGGTGTGGGGAAAGAGATCCGCCAGGACCCTCTCACAGCATAAGAGACACTGCAGCAGGGCATGGGTGTAGGAAGACTCAATGGAAGCTCCATACTGGCCAAACATACCTATTTCGGTGGTAGGCTAGCAATTTCCGGGCGGCCCTACCATCTACGGATGGCAGGACAGCATCCTATCTATTTAGAAGTCCTGCCCCCCGGCTTGCAAAGACGTAATTGACTTCCAGGCAAGCCAAACATATGTCTTGTGTTGGTCCTAAAAAACCGGGGACTGGCCCACGCCTGCACGCTATGACATCACGCCAAGCCGGCTGCACTGGCGTGAGATCACCATGCAGTATCACAATTGTATTTAGTGTAGGGTTCACTGAGTGTACGGTGCTCCTATTTCACACTTTGACTGCTGCACCAGGCAGGCGTTTATACAGTTTGAATCCTTAAAATCAAAACAGGACAACCCTAGGAGCCTGGATAGGTTAAATCATATGTGAAAACAATGACTACCTTCAGCTTTGGCCTTCAAGTTCTTCAGATACATTAAAAACAACTAACCGTTAGTAATGAAGGAGTTATACCTTGCCACGTCTTGGATCCTGTATTCCCGCTCATGATGTGGTCCTTGAGTAGTGAACTGAAAGCCCTACAATTGGACGACGACTACTCCCCACGTGCCACGGGACTTCTTTCAGCAGGCACTGCTTTCATGTATTTTATAAGCATGATGGAAGGAAGGCTACAGAAAAAGGTCCACTACACTACACCTTGAGGCCTGGAAACGGCCCGAATTTCGTAAAAAGGGTGCCAGTCAGTTCTGTGGTGTGCATGAACATTTCAGACACCTCAGAGGAATGTGAGAGCTAGAGGAGGGTGTGGGTGAACGAGCAAAGCACTTATAAATCACCTGTTCCTCGACACAGTTTCAGGGGCCCCAGCGTCTGAAAAGATAGCAGAGCTAAGATGGTTTAACGACTACACCTCCATTTCGCAAGTGAAATGTGCACACAATTGGCTATGTTCACTATGCCAATGTGTGACCTCAACTAAGGCCTCACAAAATGAGTTGCATTCTGAAACTTTTCTGGGGTGTCTGTAATATTGTACGTTTCAAACGGATCGAATAAGTCTGTGCCTGGTGCTATGCTAACACCTGCCACGACAAGATGCTGCCCCTTTAAATACCGAAAAAATACACATTTCTGCAAGCAAGGTGCACAAGCCAAGAACAGACCCGTAATGGCCATGTAAGGAGAGAATGGGTCCAGCAATTTCTGTAATACTGGGACAGAGTCAGCTGTCCAGCCTGGCAAGTGGATTGTCTGAGCACAGCACCCGTATCTACTCAGGCTATAGAAAACAAGATAACACATCTTGTCTGGAGTCACAGGGCAGAGAATAATTCTGACAAATAGGTGCTAAAATTTGAATTTGAAAAAATAGGGTTTGATAAGCCATGCTACCGATGTCCCGAATCCCTCACTTTGATGCTCTTAAATGCAGGTTCGGAGTGGGATCACAATTAGACTCTGGCACTCCGAAAAAAGTGGCTCACATTCCCAAATGGTTAGCGTTTTTTTGTAGCTTTATATAGCATGAATTTTATCCAAAGGCATTGCTACATTGAACAAAATCAAATACATTTTTAATATAGAAAGGTAAATTAACTGATGTGGCCAGAATCACTGAATATTGAGCTGATGCCACAACTCGAACGTACTTCCCCAATGACAACGTCAGCAGCTGACACCGTGACACTACGTCATATGTTTTTTAACCTCTTGGAAAGTTGATGTCCAGCGAGGCCTTTGCAAACACTCCCCCACTCTTCCACCAAGGCCTAAAAGAAACTGGGACCGAGGTGACAACACCTGGCCCCTTACGAGGCCACTTCTCTTACTAGCCCCCTCCCGGCAGAGAATGGCTCCCCCTTGGAAGGCTCCCACCCTCTCCACACCCGCCATGGCCAAGGGGGTGGTCCTGCTTCTGGGTCAGGTCGGCCACAAGAGGAAGGGGGCCCGAGGTGAGAATGACCTCTGGGTCAGAATAACACTTGACCCCCAGCCTCAGTTTGACAGGGGAGTGCCAGTGATACTGATGACACTTCGCAGTGGTCTGCCAGGACCGGGGAAAACAGTAAGTGCCTGTGGGCCGGTTTACATAGGCTCTGACAAACCGGCCCGCAGACAACCATGAGGCACCGGCCCATCACCCAATGCCCGACTGCCCGCCTTACCAATCCGACCCTGCTTCAATGCGATGGTAAATATCTCCTCGGAAAATACATTTTCCTAAAAACAATCACCATATGGTTGAGTGCTGATCTGTTTAAAACGAATATATGATAATACAACGCTTACCTGTACCACGCAAGGCTTTACCACGCGTATTTTACTACGCATGTGTCTTTACCACGCAGCATTTGAGCACGCAAGACTATACTCCGCCATATTTACGTTACGATAACCAGCGTCAAAACACGTCTTTCAAAATAGAGATAGGACTTCTATGTGGACGTACACGCCACGTCGTTGTTGAGGCTCTTTCCTTTCTCTCCTTTGGCACTGAATAGCGTTTTTTTTCCTAAAGTTTTCTTTTTTTTTTATTCCGCTTGTTTTTTAGGGGGGGAGCAGGGCTTAATTTGAGCCGGAGCTTGCCGGTGCTTAGCACCGGCACCTAATTATGAGGGCCGGGTCTACAGTGAGTCACCAGTCACGTATTAAGATTAAGTGCACAACACCGTTATTATTTAAAATGACACTGGCACAGAGAGAGTGTGAGCTGTGTTTAAGTTACACCCCTCCCCCCGCATTACCGTCATGGTTGTTCTGATCATGTAAACACTTACTGTGTGTCTTTGGTGACGACGTCACGTGAGGTGACTGATTCTTAATTTCTCCTCACTAGTCTTTCACTTTCAAGACTTCGCGGATCACTGAGTTGGGCAGCAGGGCTTTGTCTTGACCTGGGGGCTGGCCTTCTGCGGGGGTTGGGGCTGTGTGCTCAGCAGAGGCAGCGACGCGTGCGCAGATTTTGCAGTTCAATGCGCGCGCACTCGCTGCTTTAATTTTGCCACGCACGCCCGCCCCAGCATACCCGCACGGCCGCACCCCATTGACCACTAGCACCATCGAACTCCTTCAATGCTGCCGTTCGGAGTCTGCGGGACGTTGAGACGGACTACTATCGCTGCAGTACATAGCTCTGCTCACCAGGTGAGGGCGGGCGAGCAAGGCATGGCCTGGGGGGTAGTAGGCCGGCGGCCTATAAATAAAGGTGCGCAGGTGAGGCAGGGCAGGGCCTAGCAGGCCGCAGGCGTCGTGACGTTTTTTTTAATCATTATGTGTTTATTGGTGGTGTGATTGTCATGATGGCCTGGGGTACGCCGGCGGCCAAATGATCATGATTTAAGAGTTTATTCCTATACTTTTGCCCTTCAAAAGCCCAAAAAATAATGTTTAAAAAACTCCCGGCACATTCAGAGCCTAATCATGATCTGAAAACATAGCCTGAAAGCCCATTATAAACAGAGACCCAAGATATTGAATCACAGCATGTGAATATTAAAAGATCTGAGATAAATAACGCCCACTAGTCTACATAAAACATAAAGGTGCGCGATCAGAGACTTTCACTGTCTGCAGTAGTGCAGCAGTGGCTATTGTTGCGCAGTTGCGGGCCGGCCCGGGCTGCCTGGATGGATCAGTACTGGCTCTGGCTGGCCCTGTGATGGATTCAGTTTCGGTTCAGCAGGCTGGCTCATCAAATCTGTGGGGGACTGGATTGGGGCTGTGTGAGCGGCAAGCAGCGTGCGCAGTTTTTTCAAAGCAATGCGCGCACATTCACTGCTTTGCCACCACCGCACACACCCCAGTATACCCGCACTGCCTCAGAGGCCCGCTCACAGCCTTGTCTGGAATGAGGTACTACTAACTGGCTGCACTGAGGTTTAGCGTGGAGGGAGGGGAGTGAAGGGCTTTCAAACTTCTTTCACCTAACTAACTACACAATGAGCATGATACACACACTTGAAGTTTCTGCATCGCCTGTATCGTAACTGTTACCTGCAGCAGTCCCTTAGGATGGGGCCCGTGGTGGGGTCCGTTGTGCTGGGACGGTTCGCCACAGGCCACATTTCAAATTTTCTACATCTCGCATGCCCCGGGGTGATACGATTTTGAGAGGGCAGGAGTATTGATTCTCCACTATAGATAAATTAGTGGGCATGCCCGCTGCAAACTTCTGTGGTGTGTGTCTCTTGAGCTACGTTATGATTAAGGATACATGCGTGCGTAGATTATTTTCAAATTGCCATGCCCTGGCAGACACGCACCCGACAGTCACCATCAGTTCAGTTCGACATCGATGGTTGGCAGCAGCAGCAGACCTATTGGCAGCAGCAGCAGACCTATTAATAAAGGCAGGTAGTCCACCAGTAACCGTAAGTAGCCAAACCAATGCTGCTTGCTTGCTAATAAAAAGCCTTACACCCCATCTGACAGGCAGCCGAGCTAACACTACATTTTCACACGAAGCGCCATGCCACCGCCGCACACGTTTGCAATTACCGCCATTTCCAGCTTAGTACTGGTAACTAAATGAATGTCTCTGCTTTGTTCTGTGAAGCATTTACTGCGAAAAACGTTTACAAATTATGGAATTAGGTGGCAACTGCTGAAAGTGACCATAACTGACAAAAGATATATACTTTTTAATGTAAACACCAGCGGATTAAGGTATTCATGGCCAAAACCTCCACTCCTCGTGTTGGCAACGCATAAGTTGTTAGGAAACAACAGGTGGTATGTCCTGAAAAATGTGCGCCACAACCTCGCCTCCTTGTCCCATACCAGCCTACAATGCTCAGTGCACCAAACGTTCCTAAACCAAACCCCACAGTGCAGAGGCAGTGCCCCAGTTCTCCCTCGCCCTCCCTTCACCCTCCCCTTATAGCGCGAGCTGTGCTGAAATATCGACCTCGGCCTCAGAGTGCGGATCAGGAATGAGTCACCCGCTTGCGGGCTAGCAGGCAGGAAATCACTGCAGGTCAGAAATGATTGAGGGTTACCCTGGGCCTGCTTCTTTGTGACTGCCACTGTGCTTGCTTCTAAGAGTCGATGTAAAGTATGGTAAACCTGTGAGCACTTCAACACTGGCAATTCGGGGCACTTGGTTTCTGGCCAATGCTGACTTGTCAGGCTAACCTGCATTGATCTTTTTGTTCAGGTGCTCTTATATCGCAGCTGTAAAACTAACACATGTCTAAAACTATAGAGTGGGCATTCAGTCCACCCACTTCAACTACTGGCTTTCTTCGACTAGCCTCTTTGAGCCATGGGCTTGAGACTTTGTAAACCACATCTTGTCTCAATCCTGCTGAGCAAACATCTCTCTCCTAATGTTATTGGCTGCCTCACTGTATCCCCCCTCTGCTCCAGTTCTTGCATTGAGTTGCATATAGGACTACATTACAACTGTTACCCTCTCTGCCTGCTCCCACTGGAATCTTCGCAAGTATCTCTCTTTAATGTGGTAATGCCCCTTGTGTAAGCAAATTAAACCCAGATCTACTGCCTTTGCTAATGTTTGTGCTACTTACCCTTACTACTCATCTTCCCATCATTTCATTTCCTCTGGATATGTAAATAATTTAAACATGCTAATTTAAAGGTCAAGGAAGAGTAGATATAACTTAATCTAGAGGAAATTGAGCGTAAACTGACAGGGGAGAAAGTCGCAAGGACAGACCCCTGATCTTAGGAAGAGTTCCAGCACATCAGTCAAAGTGCTAGCCATAGGGCATCGAAACCCTCAGGAACTTCCATAGAGTGCACTTGGGGCTGGGTGTATCATAGGTGTTGCTTGCGTTCCTTTTACATGGCCTTTGATGCCCATCACAGTAGCCTCCTAGGGCACCAATTTGGCCTTCTTATTAGCAAAGCTACTATCTTGCCATACATGGGAAGGAGCTGATCTCTCTAGCAAGACAGTGACGGGAACAGGTGTTGCCACAGTGCAGGATGATCTTGCCACCGTGATGTTCTCAATGTGATGTGGGGTAGGTAGCCATGTCTTATCAGATCAAGGAGGGGATGAGTGTCTTTAGTAATAGGAAACAATAGGGTGGGGTAAAGGCACCATTGTAATGTGGAGAGAAGTCAGTAGGTGATGGAGGGTAGTCATTTGCTTGGTATGAAGTGTGAAGTGAACCGTCTGAGGCCTGGGCTCTCAGTGGAGAGTTTTATTTGCCAGGTAGTGAAGTCCTTCTGCTCTTGTCGCAGTGCACCATTCGCCTAGTGACAATGACACCCTCTGCATAGCTGCCAAGGTTTCAGATTCCAATGAGTGCCATTATCATAATTTCAGTGCAATTATGAGTGACATTTCAGTGAGCATGAATGACACTTTCTGGAGAGAAAAATCAAGCAATGAAGATGAGAGAAACATGTAAATCTCAGACATTGCACCCATTTGAGCATTGAGGTTGTCTGACTCTTACGTTTTGAGCTGAATCATCACCCTTTATTAAAGCATCTGCTACATTATGCTCCCAAACAGGGCATTGCACGTCCATGATTGTTCAACACCTCTGAGCGTTGTTTGTAATTCTTAGGACAAGGTTATGCTGAAAATGTACTCTATTTTGCTCCGGAGCAAATCTATTTCTCTAGTTTGGCCTGCTACAAAACCTGAGTCCAAAATATCTATAATACTTTAGGCCTCCTATTTTTAATCCCTAAATTAATTACATAGAAGTTTATTTCTCAAATGTGTAAGTTTGGAACCTCCTTTCAAAACCGTACTATGAGGAAGGTTCCCTTGCTGAAATTCAGATCTGGTATTACATCTGACTTTTAGCTCGTCCAGTTGAGGATGTGGGTGGAGTCAATAGAGTAAGTGGGTGGAGCCATTGGAGGAAGTGGGTGGATTCCGGAAAAAGTGGGTGTGGCCTCGGACAAAGATTTGAGCACCTGCACTTCATATTTTACAAATTAAGCACTGGGGGGGAGACCCCTCCAACCCCCCCTTTTTATTGTCCCTTTCACCTAATGATATACACGCAGGACGAAGGAACGAAGACTGGAAGCAATGAAGCTTGCATTGTAAAAACGTTCGTGGAATGCACCCGCGGTGAAAAGACGTTTGCGTGGTAAGTGACTCGTTGTAAACGTAAAGCGTGGTAATACGTTTGTGGTAAATGATGTTTCCCGTTTAAAACGTCGTTTGTTGGAATTAAGTGGGAGATGACCGTGAAAACAAATTCAGTTGTTCAATGACTTAAGAAAGGAGGCAGTATATTTTAACATTTCTCACAGCCTGCAGCTCTTAAAAAAACTATATTGCATAAAATCAGCGTATGTACCGAGTAGGGTGGCCAACTGGCATGGGTGCAAATTCAGGACGGTATTCAGGACAAAAATTCAGGACAGGTCAAAATTCAAGGCAAACATTTGAGATAAAACATACGTTTTACAGACATATTAGAGGAGGTTGCACAATAGTATATAAGTAAATAGACAAACAAAATAAGTACAAGTCAAAATAAGTTTATATAAGGTTGAGACAATCGTGCACTTCACAGTTTTTCAGTATGCACGAAGCTTTGCAAAGCAACATCAGGCCCTTTCTGCAATCAAGATTTGTGCAGAAGAAGGCACACCACATGCTGTCACTATAATAGGGCCCATTGTCATTCTATCTGTGCAGTCTCAGAATGACAGTGGGCCAGTCCACAATCTTTCCAAGGTCCAGGAGAGGCTGCAGCAGGCAGCCTCAGTCTACAGATTAAAAGATAAGTGGGAGAGGCCCAGAGCGGAAACTTTAAAACTCATGGGGCCTCTCGCATGGGAACAGCATACCTTCTTGAAATTCCCCAATTTGATTTTAGCATGATGTCTGTAAGGCGTCCGTAATTTGGGGAACCCAAATTACGGACGCCTTACAGACATCGTACTAAAATAACAGACGGTCCGTAAAATTTAAGGACGGTTGGTCACCCTAGTACTGAGGGGTCTGTGCCCATTAGAGTTCACTCATTTTGCATGTTACCAGGGCTTTAAGTGGGATGAAAAAACTGGAGGGTCTCTCAAAGGGGTGTGGCCAATGTAATAAGGGCGTGGCTTAAAACACTTCAGCCAAAAATCTGTGCTTAGCATAGTGTGCCGCCCCACTTGTATTTTGCTGTTTCTGTATTTGCATCTAGATACATAATACAACAAGTAACATCATGCCTACAACAAGTCAGGACTATTGGCTTTGTCAATGGTTGTTAGTTGCAAAAGATAAATAAGCAGCAACTATGGCTTGTATATAATATTGAATACGCTTCCACTTAAAGCCCAGGTGACACCACGACAATGTTGCTGCTCCTGAGTTTCAAAAAGAGAAGGGAAATTCAGAGATTAAATGTCTCTCTTTAAAGGATTTCCCTTCCCCTACAACGCTCACCTGGCATAACGTCATGCCATAACTTCTCCACTACCAAGAAGTGAGCAGTGTGAGCACACGCTCATCGATGTGACTGTAGTCCGGAAAAAAGCGGACCGCCTTTGCCAGGGCACAAAACAGAGCCCGATAGAGACCTGTTTCGAGGTCTCCTTTAAAAGACTGCCAGTGCACAGACCCGGTGAGACCCGGCCCACTTAAAGCCCTGCATGTTACTGTCCTACTATGATAACAAACAGGCTTCCTTGCCTGCTGATGTGTCACCTGTTTGCATTTCTGCCATTTTTTCATGGCCGGGGCACACTATATGTTCATTCGCTCGCCATATGGCAGGTGGGTGATCAGCAGCTGCCTGCAGTCAGTGGGGTGCCGCTCCGGTCGTGACGTGCTAAACTCACTCAGAAGTTCTTCATTGCCCTCTGGCATGGCTGCAGGCCTGGCTGCCAGCTGCGTCCTGGGCTGTGACAAGCGTGTGTGTTTTAATCCTGGCCACCTTAAGTTTGCAGTTTATTTCTCAAAACCGCAGGGGAGGGGGTTAATATTAACAGGTGTCTGACAATCTCGGCTGTATTGTATGGGAGATTATTGCGCCTGCCTAAGACTGTGAGGATAATGCAAAATGGTGCTCAGCCTGTCCGTGCGCGAGTCAGCGACTGACACTGTGAGCCAGGCAGTTGAGATGCCTGAATCCATGTGTAACTTATCTTGTTCATGATGGGAACTCACACATCCTTTCTGTTGGGCCGAGGGTCCCACGTCACGTGGACAGAGAGAGGTCCTGGAGTCCTGATGCTCTTCTGATTGATTGCCGGCAGGGAGGGGGCTAAAGGCTGGCAATGATTTCTTGTACTTTGCAGCAGTTTAAAGATCTTCTTGGACATTCTTGTTGCTCAAATGAGTGTCATTTCTTTTTTGTATACATTTTTTATTTGAGCAGGGCATATGGTTCATGATACATTATATACTTAAAAGCAATAAGACAGCTTTTTAGCTAAAGCAGCTAATCTTATAATCATTCAGAAAACAAAGTGCAAAGTGCAAATTTACCTTATTAAATAGCAGCAATGAAAGAAAAAAGATTTCCTAATACACCTAAAGTGCAAAATCAATCAATAAAATGCTAAAGCATCAAAGCTTAGGGGGAGGGGAGGATACCGGAAAGCTGGAGAGGCTCTTTAATATCCCCGATATTCAAAAAAGGAGATTGGGCGCTTCCGGAAAACTATCGTTTAATAACGCTACAGGACACCGATGCAAAATTATTTGCAGCCCATCTGCTAACAATCTTATCCGGCTGGGTAAAAAGAATAGCATTCTTCCGCTAAACCAAACTGGCTTCATTAAAGGACTCGGTACATCTTCCAATATCCTGGCACTATCAATTTTAATGGAAAAAGCACTTGCAAACAAAGAATCACTATTCTTATGTTTTGTTGATTTTAAATCAGCTTTTGATTGTATCAACAGAGATCTGTTATGGAAAAAGTTACATGCACAAGGGATCCCCCCCTTTAATATATCTGATTAGTCTCCTGTATACAAAAACTTGGGCCAGAGTTCGTATTGGGAACGGCAGATCATTAACTGAGGAAATACCAACGCTAGGGGGAGAGAAGCAAGGCTGTGTATTGGCACCTTTATTATTTAATCTGTTTTTAACTGATCTAACTGGAGCCTTGAACAAGATAAATGCACACCCACCCAAGCTTGCAGATAAACAAATATCAAATCTGCTATATGCAGACAATATCACCCTTTTAAGTAGAACAGAGGTGGGTTTGCAAAGGTTAATGACGTGCATGCAGGAGTACGCAATAGCAAACAAAATGGTAATAAATGAATCCCAAAATCCAAAGTTATGGTTGTTTCAAAAAGCGTGAGAAGGAAGTACAACACAAAATGGTTCTTAGGAAAGGAAAAACTGGAACAAATTAAGACCTATAGATATCTGGGAGTGGTCTTTGATGATAATGGTAACTTTAAACCCCAGAAATTTGATATCGCAAGGAAAGCAAACTCCCTAACAGGTGCATTTGGGATTATAAAAAAATCCACCAGTAATTTATCCTACCAACCTCTACTTAAAGTCATAGCTACAAAATTGCTACCTTCCCTAACCTATGGTAGTGAGGCGTTAAATGGAAAAGATGCAGTAACAATAAACAAAGAAATTTCAAAAAGTTTCCGATCCCTTTTTTGTTTACCTAAAAATGCTTCAGAATCCCAAATTAGACTGGAATTAGGCTTGAATAACCAACTATATGCTCGAATGGGTAATGTAATTAAAGTATGGAACAGAGTAAAAAATGACAAGGAGAATCTAATTTCACAGCTTTTATGGAAAGAAATAGAGGGCAATAACAAATCATCTGCCTGGAAATATCTTGAGAAGGCTTTGGATGAATTTGGGCTTAAAGGGATTTGGACGACTACTACTCCTCAGGAATCTTTAAAAAAAATTGTGAATAAACCAACTGGGGCCAGATGTAGGTAATTTTAATTTACCACCTCTTAAATACCGATTCATACCGAATCGGTATTTAAGAGGTGGTAAAATAGAGGGGGGGAGATGTAGGTATTTCAGGTTCGGTAAATACCGAATCGTTAAGATTCGGTATTTACCGATTCTGTAAATACCGATTCTGTATTGCCCATTGATTCCTATGGGCCTTGCAGCCCATAGGAATCAATGGGCAATACCGATTCTGTAATTACAGAATCTGTAAATACCGATTTTAGCAAGGGTGCAGGGGGTGTCACTTTGACATCCTCTGGCACCCCAAAAATAGGCATGTGCGCCATGTGGCACACAGACATGCCCTAAGGGCATGTCTGTGTGTCACATGGCACAGGTGTGCATGCACACATGTGCATGCACACCTGGATTCGGTATTTTACCACCCAATTGGAATGGGTGGTAAAATACCGATCTTAACCACATGAGCGCTAGCGAAATTCCCCTCCTGTGCTCTTCTTTACAAAAACCCATTATTCATGACGAGCTGGGCTCGTCATGAGCGTAGCAGGAGGCTACCTCATGACGAGCCCAGCTCGTCATGAGCGTCGAAGGGGTTAAAGCCCTGTGGCACTCTGACATGTGCCAGCTACATCTGCATTTACAGAATCGGTATTTTACTGAGTCTGTATTTACCGATTCGGTAATTTTACTGAATCGGTAAATACAGAATCGGTAAAATACCGATTCTGTAAATGCATGCCCTACATCTCAGAATCCAATTACCGGTCGGTAACGGCCGAATTCGGCCGTTACCGACCGGTAATTGGCCACCTACATCTGGCCCCTGATCTTTTATCATTGATAAATGACAAAGAGTCCCTGGTTAAAAGGAAGCACGCTTGGTCCATAATAAATGGTTATAAAAAAAAGAGTCCGCAAGAATATTTGAATGCAGCTTGGACTTGGAAATATAAAAAGATATTCATGAAAGCACGTTTCGGAATACTACCCAGAGAATCTCATGCACTACCATGGAAAAAACTCAAAAATAACATATCATGTCGGTTGTGTAACACAGGAGAAGAAAACATTATACACCTACTGTGCCTCTGTCCGGAATTAAAAAACGAAAAACTAACACTGTTAAAAAGGTTATTCAATGAAAGGTCAACAAGGACTTGCAGACAAGCACTGATCCAGTGTCTTTGCCCAGACGACATACTGATTAACTCTGCCTTCTCAAAATTCTTAGCATTTGCATGGAAAAAACTTGAACTTTTATAATATTAATTGTCATACCGTTCATATTTCTCTCTTCTATACTTTTAAACTTAGGAATTTACAACCTTAAATCAGTTTTATAATTCACGTGTACTATTTTAAAAAGTTTTATGCTTCATTTTTAAAATCACCTTCTTCTTATCGTATTATCAAAATTGAAATGTTTATACTGTGCATTCATTCATTGTAAAGATTTTAAATAATCAATCAATAAACATCATTACTTACTTAAAAGCATTAAAGCCTCCAATCATTCGCCATACAAAGTGCAAAGTGCAAATTTATAAAAAGCTAAAGCGGCTAGTCCTATAGTAATTCACAAAACAAAGTGCAATTTATCTTATTATATAACAATAATGACAAAAAACTCCTACTAAGCCTAAAGTGCAGTATCAATTAAGTGCTAGTGCCCGCTTATCGACAAATTCCTTCATAGCTGCCTACTTTTTTAAACACAAAAAAGTATGATTATAATAGCTCATCATGTAAATACAAAATACATAATTCTAACAAATACATAGACTAAAAAATGCTCATACCCCTAAAATACAATTTGATGAAGATGCAGATGTCTCTTAGTAAAAAGCTGCTGCATTGGTTTACCACTTCGAGTATTATGATCTCTCTTTAATCTTCTCTTCATTAAAAACTTCCAATTCTTTTCACATTTTTTAGTAGCTCCTACCCTCCTAGCGTAGGCTTCTTCAAATTTTTGAGTCCTTTTCATTTAATTAAACCATTTCAGATGGGAAGGGGCTTCCCTAGATTTCCAATTTTGGAAAATTAGGGAGCGAGCTACCGAGCTCAAAATAAATATAAAAGCTTTTTCAGGTTCAGATTGCATTGTTTCCCCTCTGCAAATTCCGAATAAGGCAGCTTCAGCCTCAATTGGAATTCTCTTTCCGATTGCTTGCTCGATATCTAAAAAAACTGTCTCCCAGAAAATCTTTAAACCTGGACATGAAAAAAAGGTGTGGTGCCACCCACCTTCCCCATCTATTTGGCATCGAAAACACTTGTTTTCAACTCCCGGGAATCTTTTACTTAAGGTAGCCGGAGTTAGATAAGAGAGCCATTGCGATAGGGTGGCCATCCTTTTATAATTGGCAGCACGTAATGATGTACTTCCTAAATGGCAGACAGAGTCCCACTCCTTCCCAGACAGCCTACATCCGGTCTCCCGAGTTATTTTATCCAGGTGATTGCTTATCACAGGGACTTCCCCAATTTATGCAACAACCTATACAAGTTTCCTATCCCTTCTATATTGGCCCCATAAAGGGCTACTACCAAGTGATTGGGGAACCCAGCATACCACCAGTATTTTTTAACAAAGAAACAATTCTTAGATATTCAAGAAAGGTCGGCTTCCGATGGCTCTCCGCCCTTGCCAATACTTCCTGCCAGGAAATCGGCCTGTTTTGTATTATAAAATGCCTTACCTCAGACAGTCCACAACCTTCTCAAATATTTCTGTGCCTTAATTGTAACTGGAGACCGAGACTGGCACATTCTCTAATTTTTAAATACTGGAGACCCGACGAGCTCATCCTTTTATAAAAGAACTGAAGTCTAAAAAGATAATCTTTGAAAGTTTTATACCGTGTTTTTTTTGGAAGTTTTGAAGATTTAAAAATACTGGAGTTAGTGATCCAATTTCTTATATCATTTTATCTATAAAAAAACAGTCTCTAGTAAAATTTTATCCTATCATGCCAGACACTAAATCCAAAAAAGCAGCCTTAGAATATGTTCTTAAATGCGGCAAATCTAAACCCCCTTGATCTATTGATAACTGTAACACATTCAGTTTGACCCTTGGAGCTTTCTTACCCCAAATAAATTGCCTAAAAAAGGTATCGATTTCCCTAAAATATGAATGAGTTATATTTACCGGGACATTAGAGAATAAGAAGATTAGTAGCGGAAGTATGGACATTTTAATTAGTGATACTCTACCCACTATCGATAAGTTGAGTAGTGTCCATTGATCCAACAGCTTCTTGAGCTTACTCTTCATTCTCAAATAATTTAATTCAAATAATTGATGAAACTGTGAAGATACATATATCCCGAGATACCTTATAGGGTCAGTTTTTATCGCTTGTGGTTTCAGACAAGATGGAAAAGAATTCAGATCAGCATTAAGGGCAAGAACCTCCGTTTTGTTTGCATTAATTTTGTACCCGCCTATTTTTTCAAACATAATGGGATTAATTTCTGATATTTATGTTTCCCCCGTCTTCATTGTTTGAATTTGCTTGCAAGAAAGTGTCACTATTAAAATGTCACTCATAATTACACAGAAATTATGCAAATATCACACAAAGCAATCTGAGCCCTTGGCAGCTATGAATATGCTCAGGCACAGCTAACAGCTGCACTGGAATTTGCAAACTACTTTTTACAATTAATTCTTGAAGATGGTACCCTCCTCAAACGCTGTTGATGCTATTTCATACCATACATTCAAAAGTCAAACATTTCATGAATATTACCCAGACAAATCCTGTATTGTTTTTCTAAATAAGGATGTCTTAATTCTAATCACAAATTTATAGCAAAAATATCCGCTACATCAGTAGCCAGGAAATGTGGATTGTTTGCTGGTATCTAAAGCAAGCGCTGACAAAGCAAACCGACCTGATGGTTTTAATGAATAAAAGTGATTTGTCTTTAACCGTGCTTATATGCAGTAAAAAATGAAACACTATATAAAAAAGGCGTAAATAGATGATACTCTTCAGATAGCAGATAGGGGAGAGGATGTAGCCTAATTGTTAGGGGGGTGGATCTTAAATCCGGGGACACGGGTTCGAGTCAAGGCAATTACCCTCAACATCCTGTGAGTCTGGGCGAATCATTTAATCTCCACGCGCCTAAAAAATGAATGTGTCCTTGTATAACGCAACTGGTGCTCATGTAAAGAACTCTGATACCTTCAGGTCAAGTTCGGGCTATATAAAGCTACACAAAAAATAATGTTGCTAGTACAAAGTTGGCCTTCATGTTGTGGAAAATCTTGTCACCAAAGTTCTCTCCACAGGTG
This sequence comes from Lissotriton helveticus, assembly GCF_964261635.1. Taxonomy (NCBI): domain Eukaryota; kingdom Metazoa; phylum Chordata; class Amphibia; order Caudata; family Salamandridae; genus Lissotriton; species Lissotriton helveticus. The sequence goes on along the minus strand of NC_136065.1, from coordinate 670,159,233 downwards.
AAGATATTTTAATAGTGTTTAATGCATCTCAGTAAATAGTGCTGGATTTGTATCTGTGGCTAAGGTCGCGGGCCTGTCAGGTAAAGCTATTAAGTGGAGATCAGACAGAATTAATGGTACTCAGAAAGATGAGATCAAGGACAACTAGTCGAGTATCAGAGATTCGCTCTCCTTAAACATATGAATTTTTTTGCGGATAAAGCACTGAGCATATCTAAAAGCTATCCTTTTTATTAAACAGAAGAAGTATCTTTGGGAAATCAGTTAGGTCCATGGGAATAATTGCCTTTGCTCTAACAGACAGATGTTGTCCTTGGTGACTCCATTTTGCTCTCAGTCAGGACTGTCATGTCTTGACAGATCCCTCAGACGTGTCCCTCGATGCTTAAGTAGCCTATTCATTTACTTAATTTTGTTTCAGAATTTATGAAGAATTTGGGATTCCAAAGACAAAAAGTGAGATGACCAGGTATTGAGGAATACAGGTGCCATCTTAATAACAAGCTTTATTTGGAGCTCGGTGTTCTGTTATTTTCCATCCAGAATCATACCACTCCAGCAGAATTATTTCTATTGTCAACAAAGGCTGTTATTCTTACTCCTCAAGATTGTGCACAATACAGCTCCAACTCCAATCCACGTTTTTTTAAGGTTTAAGTTTAAAAAAAAATGCTGCTTCTAGCTGGCCTGCAAGCTTGAATTGCAGTAAAGAAAGATTTTGTGGACTGCTCTAAATATTAAATTAAAATATGTGTTTCAAATATTTCTTTTTCTGAGACATAATGCTTAAACACATGCCAGATGTGTGTTACCATTGCATAACATGGTATGGAACGGGCAATGAAATTAATCTTTAAAGTACAGTTATTGTACACATTCAATGGTTTTGTTCGCCCTTATAAACTAACGGGCTAATATTGCAGAGTTTCACAATTGTACAGACTGGTACCGAACTGCAAATCACAACCCTTAGAATGCTGATAATGTATTAAGCAGAGGTCAATAGCGCTCTATTGGTGCTAATGAGTGCCACATGCATAGAATTTTTTTTATTTAATACTTGTTCTTATCTTGTAATTGATTCAAATTAATCAGGCAATAAAGAAATGAAATGGAATACTGCAAATACAGTTGTGGGTGCTGGCCGCGAATAATAGGGAATAGTATTGGAAGATGTTAGGTTGTGATGCTGCAGGAGCTCTCTAAATAGAACTCGTAGATTTGTAAGAGAACACGACATTACTGGTGCTTAATTTGTGCCAGTGCTTCTTGGCACCAGCATTTATTTCTTGACATCGGTACATACTTACCATAGTCCATCACATGGTGGTGTTGTCTACCTATTTCTAAATACCATCTGCTAACGTAACAAAATGGAAAAAAATTAATACCCGCACCCTCCAGGGCATTCTCACAGCTGCAGATGTCCAGGAATAGATCATATTGTCCCTTTGCAGGAGCTTAATCGTAAATGAGTAGCACTGGTGAAGGCATTTATTATCACTGGGCGGTGAAAGCTTCAGCCCCCCCTCCCAAGAAATAGCGTCGGCCCTGGCACTTATGTTTCCATAAATTAAGCTCTGAATTAAGTAGAATGTTTGACGGAGTACAACTTGAGGGGGTCAAATTAGGTAACGAAGGGAAGACTGGAGTACTCTGGCTTGTGGGTTTGGTTGTCTGAGGCCTGGCTGGGCGAGTAGAGGACCTTGTAAGAGGGGAAGTGAGAAATGAAGTACTGAGGTTTTCAGTAGCTTTTTAAAAAGCAACCATTTTGGCTTCTACTTTGAAGGAGCTATTTTAGGAATGTTCAATACATGTTTAGAAGCAGTGATTGGACATGGCCAAGTTTCTCAAATAAAACACTGCTTCAGCTCTCCATGCTCAACCTAAATGCTCTAAACTGTAAGAAACACTTAAAAAAAAGCTCGGTCTTTTTATAGGCATTTCAATAATTATGATAATGTTGCACATACTATCATGTATGGTTATGGCCTGAGCAGTCGACAGGAGAACCAGGTTCGAGTCCAGAGTCCGCAGTCGGCTCAACATCCTCTGGTTCTGGGGAAATCACTTACATACAGATTCATCAATGTCAAAATCAGCGATTTCTAAATTGCGAAAAATAGGGAATCGCAAATTAGAAATCGCAGAATGGCATTCATGACAATATGCGAGAAAAAAAAGCGAATCGCAATTGTCCGCAATCGGCGATTGCGACTTCACAAAAATCGCAAAAAAATCGCAGAATCGGCCGATACCTGTGTGGAAATTGCGATTTCGCAATTACCGAAATCGCAAATTGCGATCTTGCTAATTGCGAGATCGCAAAAACGGGAAGTCGCATTCAGAGCACAGTGATGACATCACAACCAGGAAGTAGGCAGGTTCCACCCTCATTCAGCAGTGAGAGCCTGAAGTGGAATCAGCATTGCCAGAGCTCCCCTCCAGAGTGCCCACAGGTGAAAACCAGGAGACACCCAAGTGGCCAGCATGTCACAGGAAGCTGCAGGAGAAACTTCCACTGGAAGAAAACGGAAAATAAAATTTTCCGAGCAAGAGCTCGAATATTTAATCCAGGGAGTCTGCAAGGACCATAATCGTCTCTTTGGTAGAGACTCCCGAAGGGTGCCGGAAGCCGATAAAAGGCGGATATGGCTGCGCATCCGCGCAAAAGTGAACTCTGTGGGGGTGACGCAGCGCACTGTTGATGAGATCAAGAAACGTTGGTACGATCTCAGAGGGCGGGCAAAGGAGAAGATTGCTGAGAGGCTGGGGGAGAGTGCTGCGACAGGTGGAGGGAAACCCACTGTCCCACCAAACACACCACTCGAGGACAGAGTCGAGGACATCATTAATCCGCAGGCATGCGTGGGGGTGATCCAGCTGGACTCCTCCTGACCCACACAAGATACACAAGGTAAGTGCCATGCGACTGCGGACCCCTGTCCCCTAACAATGTCCATGACTCCAGATCATCCCATCCCAAACCCCAGTCATGCAGCCGAAGCACACCACAAAAGCGCTATTGCATTGTGGGAGATGTAGTCTGGCCACAATTACCATCTAGCCCCATTAAGCAAGACCTGTGTAGTGAGAGTCTATCCAACAGTGAGTCAGGGAATGGTAGCCTGCATGCATGTAGGAAGATCAAATGTGGAAGAAACATGTAACTAATCAACGTCCACTTTACATCACAGGTGGCGCAGAAGTCCCCAGTTCCGACAGTGATGCCCTGCTAATTGAGGAAAACCCAGAGGACACTGAGGGAGACTTGAATCCATCACCATAGCCAGGACCATCAGGGCAAGCTGCCGCACCAGCAGTCATTCTACCACCTGCCCCTGTGGACAGTTCCACCTCTGCGCCAACAGGCGCAGCAGTACCACAGCGCGTCACACAACCACCAGTGGTGCTCTCAACACCAGCAGCATCACGCCGACAAACCCGCCGCCCTGCGGCTGTGAGGAGCCAGTCAAGCGGACTGATGAGGTAGCAGCACAAAAACACATCCCGCGCTGGCAGGGGAGGAAACGTGCGACCAGGTGGGCTCTCTATTGAGCGCTGTATGCTCCATATGCATCAAACCCAAGCCCGTCATCTGGCGGCTATACACCTCCAATTAAATAAGACCGCCAGGAATGTTGGTCAGATGTCTGACCGCATAGAGAGGATGACAGTTGCTATGGAGGCCAACACCCAGGCAATGTAGAGCCAGCGCAACCTCTACCGGCGCAGACACCAGCAGTTGCTGTCCCGCCTGTCAGCATACACGCGGTCCAATTACATAATTGGCAACGCGACCTCCCAGCTCTCGCGACGCTCCTTGGCCGTGCAGGTCCAAATGGTCCAGTGTTGTCAGGACGTGGCAAGAGCTCTGGAGCAGGTGTCAACAGCAGTACAGGCCATGCAGGCAACTGTCCATGGCTAGGCGGGGGGGTGACGACACCAGTGAGGCTACTTCCAGCCATAGTAGCCAGTCCGTGCCACCGGTGGTAGCACCCCACCGCAGCAGCAGGCCCTCTGCTGCCTCACGGCCGAATCAGGAGGAGGATGGTGAGAGGAGATTGGGAGCATCTGCCCTGAGGCGGCATTGAACAATTGAACATTACCAATAGGGGCCATGCTGCTGCTACACAGGAACATGGGACATATGACGAAATATGTCATTCATGTAACAGTTTGGGAAATCCACTTTATTGTGCTGTAACAATAACATACATGCTGTCTAACTTAATCTGACTCATTTCATTTTTACTATTGTCATGCATGAGTGAAGTTATGGGTGTGGGGAGTGTGTGCACTAGAAATAGTTCATGCAGATTTGGTTACGGCGCCTGTGTCCTTCTGCAGGATTCTCCCCGCGTGCGTGACGCACATGTGCAGGTGGTTGGTTGTCCCCTTCCGACTCACTGCCAGAGATGTGAACAGGTACCCTGCGCTTGGTAGCAATGTTGTGGAGGATTGCACACACGGCCACGATGCGGCAGCAGACCTCAGGCTCGTATTTCATGGCCCCACCAGTCTTGTGCAGTATGCGAAATCTGCTTTTCAAAAGGCCAAATGTCCTCTCAATGCAATTTCTTGTGCGTATGTGTGCAGCATTGTAACGCCGTTGCTGTGGTGTTGCAGGGTTGAGGTATGGGGTGAGGAGGTACTCACGGAGAGCGTAGCTGTTGTCACCTGTATGATAGGAGCAGAGGGTGAGTGCCTGTTCTGCGCAGCTACATTATCTCAGTGTACTATTGTGGGTCATGTGTACTTACCTAGTAGGTGTCCTTCTCCAAAGTCTCCCCTGGCCAGTCGTGTATGAATGCCGCTGTGCCGGAATATGAAGGAGTCATGTGTGCTACCCGGGTACTGTGCCACTATGTCCGTGATGATTGTCTTGGCATTGCACACCATCTGGATATTGAGAAAGTGGTAGCACTTGCGGTTGCGATACATGTATTCCGTTTGTGCTGGTGGGCAGATGTGGATGTGGGTACAGTCAATGCATCCTATGATATGTGGAAATTGTGCTACGTTGTAAAATTGTAGCTTGGTGTCATTCAAGTCCTGTTGGCTGATGGGGAATGAGATGTAGTGGTGTAGCTGGGTCAGCATTGCATCCCGGAAACTCCTTAGGCAGCGGGACATGGTTGGCTGGGATATCCCTCCTGCAACAGCGACTATCCCCTGGAAGCTTCCAGAGGCCAGAAGGTGCAGGCTGCACAATACCTGGACGTGTGTGGGCACGGCATTGGTCCCCCTTGTTGGGTGCTGCATCAGGGGATCTAGGTCCTGGATCAGCTTGATGATCATTGCCCCATTCAGGCGGTACTTAGCGTAAATTTGCTCCCTGGTTTGGCCCAGAAGGGTGACCCGCTGGCGGAATATCCGCTCCTGGATCCTACGTCTGTTCCGTGCTGCTCGCTGTAGCCTTCGCAGCTTGACCACCATGTAGAGTCCTGGCATGGTGAGAGTCCTCATGATCCAGCTGCATGTCCTTAAGTGTGTTTGATCAGGCTTGCACCTGTTGGTAGTTTGTTAATGTTTTTTTGAATATATTTCTTTTTTCCTTACTGGTTACCACCTGGTTTGGGTTCTCCTTAAATTGCGCGTCGCAAATTGCGATTTTCTGATTTTTCGCATTTTGCGGATTTCCATGAATAGCGATAGCGAATATTTTGCGAGTTTGCTATTGAATTCGCAGAATCCATGGTTTCACGCAATTTCAGATTCGCAAATGGGCTTCCTCATGGATTCTGCGAATTTATTTGCGAATTCGCAACAATTATTTAGCGATTTCGCTTTTTTGGTATTTTCACTATCATGAATTCCTTTTATTCAAATTGCGATCGCAATTGCTAATTCGCAGCTATTGCGATCGCAATTTGGCTTCATGAATCTAGCTGTAAATCTCCCGGTGCCAAAAAAAAGAAAAAACTGACCTTTTGTTAAGTACCTCTTGCTCATGTAAAACCAGAGCCCACGGGCCCAGCTCGCCCTATATAAAACTGCGAAAAAAACACATCTCCCTGCTGCCTGTGTCAGTCATAAAACATAGTGGACTTCTGTGCCTTGCTGAGTTGGAGGTATTCCTGTATCTTAAATGTTTTTTTTCCCATATCACACCTCCATCTCTTCGTATTTTTCCTGGAAATTGAAGGAAGATAAAGTTTGTCAAGAAAAAACCTGGCAAAGTCTATTGAAAAACTTAATATGAGGCTTTGATGGCACAGCTGGGAAGAGATTAAGAGAGCAGCAATGATTAGATTCTGACAGACCCAAGACTAAAAGCTTTTAAATTAATTCTAATTATCTCTGTGGGCATCAAACGTTTTTGTTCAGAAAAAAACCTGAATACTCATTTATTCAGGAACAAATCGCGTTGCCAAACAGTAGAATTTCCAGAAGCCCATTGAAATGCAAAGTCAGCTTTCAGCGAAATCAAAAATAAAGGGCTTAATCCTGTGATTCATTTATAGGTGTAATAACGCAGAAGGATTTTTTTTCAGTCTCGTAGATAATTTAAAGTCCAAGTTTCTGATTGCTCTGCCATTTTTTGCTTGTGCGTTGTCGAAGTAAGAATGCAGATTTAGGAAAAATTAGATAAATTCAACATATCAGCCTCTTGCAAAGAGGCCGTAAATAACAAGCATTGTAAAAGCCAAAAGGTTGGGCTTTAATGTGCCAACAAATGCTGTTTATCATATTAAAGGCTGCCTGACCAGCTGCCAATATCGGAAAAAGTAGCAAAAAGCATTGTTTTCTTCATAGAATTCGCATGGGCGTCCGCAGACATTTTTACAGGGGGGGGCAAAATGTTAACGTCATCACCATCCTCCAACATGATGCGTGCCAGGTGGGGCACAAGAAACACTGGGGCGCAGAACTGGGATAGACTCAATTAAATGCCAGGAGTCCAGGACATGTGACTGACCCTGCCACAGGCCAACAAACACCACCTGTAGGGAAAACGCTAAACTTTCTGACAGGGTGCTTTATCTCTGTCTGCTAGGTGTGTAGACTTCCGGGTCCTCAATCCAACGCCATATTAAGGCTGTCTTCAGCACGATTCGATTTTTATCAGAATACTTTAAAACAGCCTATGATTAAAGCACCAGATTAAATATACAGTATGCACAGTGTATGTTGGGGATTATTTGTAGCACACATATTTACCAATATTGGCTTCTTGGTGCTAGAATTCATGATAACTTTTATCCAAAGTTGAAGCACAACGTCAAAGTTAGTAATAAATAATGCATCAATCACACACGCTAGTGATTCGCCAATGGGTGCTCCCTTTACTAGAATTCCCCGGGCATTGCTAAATTTTACACACATTCAATTTATTTTATACAAAATAAAATGTATAGGTCCAAATGTTAGCTATATTTTTTAAAAGATACTTAGAGTCCCTCTATGTGTAGTCAATGTCAAACTGACAACGTGCCCACGTTTAGGGATACAATAATGGCCAGCTCCCTTATGCGGAAGCCCGGCACCGTAAATGTGTGGCACATGCGGCGCCCACAATGGCGGTACATCACTGGTCCAGGGATGCTGAGTCTTACACAGTGGTCGAAGTGGGGAAAAAAAAGTAGGGGAACAGTGGACGGAGAATAAAGGGCGGGAATAACCCAAGGATTGGATCTGTGGGTGGAGCCAGAGGTGTGGCCAGAATGCTCAGACCTCCCAATTTTTAGTATTTGTTTGGCATTTCACTGCCCAGTTTAATCAACCAATGGATACACATGATTATTTAAGGTTATAATGAGTTATTGACATTAAAATATATTCAAAAAGTGGGATATGCTTCTAATCACAGAATGTACCAAATACGATAAAATGTGGAAACACAAGCCATTTGTCTCCGAGCCATGGAGTTTCTTTCATCAGCACTACTCCCTTTTTCCACTAAAGCAGTTCAAACATGAATGGCAAAATATCATAGTTTGCAAATGTTTTCTCTAAAATTATGGCTCTGCCATATTTGCCTCATAATGCAAGATCTGCGGCATGATCTGACCATTTAAACTAATAAATTGTTTGTAGCTCAAACATATCAAAAGTTAATATAAAATGTGACTTGTGTTGCTACGGAGTGGATGGCCTATTGTAAAGGTTCACACAGAAAACGTGAAATTAGAGGATCTCTAGTTTCATCCCTGCGCAGGCACACATGTCTTTGTCTTGTCTAATGAAGAAAGACTTCCAATCAAAAGATTTCTTTGAACATTATTTTATATTTCATTTCATATTAAACTTGAGTTCCCAAATGTGTTGTTTGATAAATTCAAATTCATGATATGCAATTTTCACTTCAGGCAATGTCTTTATAAACGTGTCCGATGCATTTCGGGCATTGATTTCATGCCCTTCGTCAGGGAATAGACACTGTGAAACAATGATATAAATGACTGTTAGTGTGACTTCTAACAGTATCACTATGTATTACAAATGATGTCAACAAACAATGTAATTAAACATAAACAAAATGCGTTGTGCTGTTCATTGTGCTTATACATGTACAGTGAATCAAAATAACTAGTGGTGCACACCAATGATGTGATCCTAAATGGGCGAGGACTAATAAGGGTAAATGGAAAGGTGCCGTGTCACTTACGTGCCTGTCATGGAAAAATGAATCGAGTTCTGTAAAAAAGTGAGAGGAACACGGTCAAAACGTGCTGCTGAGATCTATAGGTGGAGCGTTCAGGATTTGCGGTAGTCAAATTCGATAACTAACCTGAAAATTGGTGTAGCGTTGTTGTGGTTCGGTTATTCGTCTTCACGGAACGCCGGTGCAGCAGATCCTGCCCGCGTTTGAATATTTTAAGAGTGGCTGGTCATGTGACGCATCGCGTGATAAACACAGTAAAAAGACTATATCGGTCTATACCGTCAGCGAAGAAATGTTAGAGGGACATATGGGGTGTCAGAAAGTATGTGATAAAGTTATCCGGGACCTGAAAAAGTGCAGTGTGAAATAGGCTTGCTGATGGGGTGAAAAAATAAAAATAAAAGAGGACCTAGTAACCGGTGAAAAAAATGCGGGTGTCGGGTTGGATTCGAACTGGGACGCTGTGGTGACGAAGTTCGAATCCAACCCGACACCCGCATTTTTTTCACCGGTTACTAGGTCCTCTTTTATTTTAATTTTTTCACCCCATCAGCAAGCCTATTTCACACTGCACTTTTTCAGATCCCGGATAACTTTATCACATACTTTCTGACACCCCATATGTCCCTCTAACATTTCTTCGCTGACGGTATAGACCGCTATAGTCTTTTTACTGTGTTTATCACGCGACGCGTCACATGACCAGCCACTCTTAAAATATTCAAACGCGGGCAGGATCTGCTGCACCGGCGTTCCGTGAAGACGAATAACCGAACCACAACAACGCTACACCAATTTTCAGGTTAGTTATCGAATTTGACTACCGCAAATCCTGAACGCTCCACCTATAGATCTCAGCAGCACGTTTTGACCGTGTTCCTCTCACTTTTTTACAGAACTCGATTCATTTTTCCATGACAGGCACGTAAGTGACACGGCACCTTTCCATTTACCCTTATTAGTCCTCGCCCATTTAGGATCACATCATTGGTGTGCACCACTAGTTATTTTGATTCACTGTACATGTATAAGCACAATGAACAGCACAACGCATTTTGTTTATGTTTAATTAAATTGTTTGTTGACATCATTTGTAATACATAGTGATACTGTTAGAAGTCACACTAACAGTCATTTATATCATTGTTTCACAGTGTCTATTCCCTGACGAAGGGCATGAAATCAATGCCCGAAATGCATTGGACACGTTTATAAAGACATTGCCTGAAGTGAAAAGTGCATATCATGAATTTGAATTTATCATACAACACATTTGGGAACTCAAGTTTAATATGAAATGAAATATAAAATAATGTTCAAAGAAATCTTTTGATTGGAAGTCTTTCTTCATTAGACAAGACAAAGACATGTGTGCCTGCGCAGGGATGAAACTAGAGATCCTCTAATTTCACGTTTTCTGTGTATTCACTGACGCCATTGGGCCCTCGGCGTCACCTGGCGGAGCACCTTAAAATTCCTTTATAAAAAAAAGCACCACATCTTGATGAAACATTTCTTAAATCGCTGTGCATCTATCCAAATCCTATTTTCACTATTGTAAAGGTTGACTGGTCACCTTTCTCATTGCTGGGTTTGTATGTTACACTGCTACTAATAAGGCAAAATCTTTCCAGAGACTGTTAGCATGTGTACACACGTCAAAATAATAAAATAAAAAATATATGAAAATATACTGCATTACGCTGCAGCCTTTTTTTGATGCATAATTTAATCAACACTACGGCATAATGGTGTCATCCTTTGCTGCATAATTAATTCCAGTGGCCCCACAGCAGGCAGAACATGTTAAAAGTGCTTGTGAATGAAGCCGGGTGACTGTAAGTTTGCGAACTTTGTTTGGTGTGCGTGCAAATCGTGCTTTGCCAATCCCTGGTGAGTTGCAGCTACTACTGCTGAAACAAGGCCAATGGAGGTACCTATGGGTGAGGCAGACTGGCCTCAAGGGCAGGGCCAGCCATAGCATTGGTGGTGTCCTGTGCATTATTGTTTGTTAGTGCCCCCAATGACCACCTCTGCCATGGATTCCCTCACTACCACCCTTTAACTGTGCCCCCCAAGTTTCCATAACCACTCTCTCTCAATTGCCTTTAATTTGATTTACAGCGCCTTTCATACCATTGTAGGGTGTCAGAGCACTTTACATCACAGACATCACACAGAGACAATCAATATGTGTGTAAATCACTGTATAGAAAATGTAACATAAGACTAAGGACTACAAGGTGTAGGAGTCACATGACAACCATACTAGTAGCCCGTATAGTTTTATAGTGATTGGTCTGGAGAAACACAATACCCGGAATTTAAAACATAATACCATGGTTGGGGGTTCTCCTGAATAATCAGAATTGATTTCTGTCCCAAAGAACACTTTATGGGAAATTAGGATAATCAAAGACTGGGGGGGGGGGGGGGCATAACTCTCTAATTTATACCTTGCAGTTTGTATGCAGCTCTTAGATGACAGTTAATAGCTCACTGTTCTAAGTTAGGATTTTAACTTGTAAACTGCAAGTAACAAAAGGATCTCTTTGACAAAAGCAGTAGCCCACTGACCTATTTACATTATGTGCACTTTGTGATCTGCATGGCGCATGTTCTTTACAGCCGGTATATTAACACTATGAGCTACCGTTCCATGAGTCAAAACTTCCACTTGACAAAATTCTGATCTCTCTCTAGGAAGAACATTAATCACCAGAGTCATCATGACATTTTTATTGTTGCCGAAAATTGCTGGAGGCCAGGAAGGAGGCAGAAAGCGTTTTCAAAACCATAATATACTTGCAAACATGGTGCCTCGACCTAAAGTCAGCACCCGGTGCGGTCACACTGGTTGAACCGCCCTAGAGCTGGCCCTTCTCAAGGGTCCTGTGACCTCAGTGACTGTTGTTCTAGGGTGTGCTGCTTCATAGCCCTTCCCGCAAGACTGGAGGTGAACTTCAGTATGGATAGTGGTGGACAAACCTTGAAGGTTAACCTACACTTGTCATGCTAGGGTCCACCTGCTGGTGTGAAGACACCAGGACTTCTAAGGTGTGTGGAAGCCTTTTAAGGTCTAGCATGTGATTGTGCTCTCGCAGGAGAGTGGTCTGGTGGACTGGTTATTAAGGCTGAACCTGGTTCCCAGGTCCAAATTCAGCAGCTCTGACCATGGTGCCACATCCTCTCCCCCACTGAACACCGTACTGCCCCACTGAGAAAAACTCCCACTGTCTTCAACTACAACCCAATTGGTGCCCGCTATAAATACCTGGATGCAGCTCAATTTAAATTACGCACTAGACAAGAGCAATAGGCGGCCTACAAAAAAAAAAGTAACAACATCCTGGAAAAAGCAAACACTTATAGGGAATGCAAAATTTAGCAAACCATGGAAAATGTAAACAGGAACAACATGGTTACCTTAATGCTTTTGCACTCACTATTCAGAAATCAGTGAGTGCTTTTGCCTGAAAAGTTAAGGACATGACTACAGGGCCCTAATTTGTTTCAGTGTGAATAAAATCAGTTTGGCCAGTTTGCTACCACTCTGTCTTACTTTAGTTATTTATATATTTTTCATATTTTTAGCCTTTTATTCCCAATGCTGCATTTTGGAATTAAAATTTCAGAAAAATATGACATTTACAGCAAAAGTGTCTTTCTTTTTTGGACCCATTTCACAGGGAAGCAAATAAAAGAAAGGAGAGGAAAGAGAGTGAGAACCCCGTCTTGAAGTCACGGTTTTCATGGGCATCTGCAGGGGGGGCAAGGAGTGTCGCTTCGGGGGGGGGGGGCAAACGCCCCTCCTTGCCCCCCCTGAGGGTGCCCATGAGAATTCACAGACGAGATAAACAGCTCAATGTGACAAACAGCGTGATGACTGAGGGCCTGATTCACAAAGGTGAACTTACACTTTTATATAAGTTTGCGATTGTTTGCTACTCAGAAAGGTATTTTACTAGTAGTATCTTTACAACTGCAGAGTCTCCACTAATTAAAAGATGGCCAAGAGCCCATCGGCCATTTGCGGGTAGGCGTCATTAGCTGCTCCACCGTGGAGGGGTGGGCGACCACAGAATTGGGTTATGACTGGAAATGGTCATGAATTATGCAACGGAGGTGAGGGAGCAGAGTAGGACTCCTTAAAAGTGGACTACCCCCGGTTCTTCCCCCCTTGTCCCTTGATGTGCAGCAGGAGTCGCAGACTGAATGTTTGCTTGCCATCCAGGTTAGTGCATTACACACTCGCCTGACCTGGGTCGGATATGGTACAGAAGAGAATTGGTCCAAACAGGAATGGCTACAATTAGAAAATCATTGCACTCAAGATCAAACAGATATTCACAAAAGATGATCACCAATTCCGTGATTTATATAATATATATAAGCACAATCAATTAATGCAACAATTTATATGGGTGCTCCAAATGTACGTGAAGAGAAACAAGTGCTCAAGGGAGTGCTCGTGAAAGGATGGGGGTAGAGAATATGAGTGCACATAAATACAATATTTACAAGGAAATGAAAAAGGAACCTGTCTTACAATGTATAATTAGGCTTTCTTGTTTTCAGTTTCTATTTTTTGTAAATTCTGTTGGGGTTTTTCAGTGTTTTCAACTAATTTCAATACCTTAAAAACAGTGGTTATCAGCGGCTACACATTTTCGAGCCATTAAAACCAACAGAAACAGTGTTCTTCTGGTATTTATGGAATGTTTCGCTTTTAATATTGCTTGCTTTCTGCACTGATAGTGCATGGTTTGTAGACACTGTATGTACAGTGTATATGAGGTCCAAATACATTTTTACAAATCAAAGCCATGCCTGGTGAAGGGACATTTCTATGTATCATTGCAAGCCATTTCCCAGCGGCTGTCGGGCTCAGAAACAACGATATATGTTGGAACTGCCAGAAACAGAAAGGAGACTTAGCACATATTATCATCCACTGCCCTAAAGTAAAGTCATTCTGGGGGAAGGTAAGAGATTTCATGTATAACATAACGGGGTACACACCACAACTAGACATCCTCAGCATAACAAACGCCTTCATGGCCCCAGAGATACACTCTATTAACAACAGGAGCCTCATTGACCTACTCCTCACGGCGGCAACTAAGACTATCCTTTCTAACTGGAAGGACACAGGGAAAGCCACTTTCAAAGTCTAGTTCAACTGGGTCACCTTCCAAAGGGGAGCAGACAACATAACAAAAAACCACACCTCCCAGGACGGCCCGGGCAACGAGATGTGGCTTTCCCTGGACAAATACCTTGACTCGCAAAAACCGCCGTGAACATACCGCACCGCCATACACCACCACCGACCATCCCCCCCCCACCCTGGTGCCGCCCGTCACTAAGCTCTGTAGTCAAAGCCACCAACCACCTACCAAACTCGCGTCCGTTTTCCTTCTTTTCCTTCTTCCTCTCGCCTTTTCTCCTACTCACCTCTATACATCGTCTTTTCCTACCCACGAAGGCAATGCACATGAACGCTAAAGTGCTGCCAAGGATATAAGTTGATTATGTATAAGCATCACTCAAGCGTCTCAGTAAGTCAGAATTTATCAACAGTTATGTTTGACGCGACAGCAAGACCAGTATTGCCTTCGTTTTTGTCTTACTCTGTACTGTGATTGTAAAAAATGTTTTTCTTCTAATAAAATCTTTTGAAATAAAAAAAAAGTAAAATAAAAGTTCCTGAATTGCTCCTCAACATTTCTTTGCTTACCAAGTGGCAAGCACTCTAGCATGGATTATGATGCAGTGCCAAAGTCACTAAAAGTGTCGCCCTGCCTGCTCCCAAGGAGATGTTTCACATCTACGCCAATTATGCTGAACACTTATTTTTATTACATCCACTACAGCAGTCATGTTTTCATGCAAACATTTAAGAATGCAGTAGAGAGTACATTTTTTAACATCACTATCAATATGCGACCAAAGACCCTCACATTTCTTGCCTTGGGCATCATCATTTAGCAAAAATTATGTAAACAGCTGCCAAATAGATAATATAGCATTTGTGGCCTCTAGGTCTGAGAACCACCAGCTATGTGACACAGTTGGGATGCCTCTTTCTTTGATGCCATACAAAGCACAAAATTAGAAAATTTGGGGTTTCGTTCCCGCACATAACAAAACAGTGCACAGGATGGACTGAAAAGTCAAAAGCATTCTTCATTAACTCTGAAGATTGTAAAGATGCTTTCTGCATACCATCGAACGAGTGGTAAGGATCTCTTACAGGGAAGCACTTCAACTCAGGTATCGATTTTGACAGGTCATCATGCAACTTTTTCATATACGTAGCTAAATCACTGCAAATACAAACGATATCACTCCAATCTTTGTTGAACTAGGTAAGAACTTTTTGCAGTAGCATTCCAAGTGACACTGCGTTCCATGTTTTCCAAAGGTATGCTGTCATCTTTTCATCACTAGCCCAGATGCTTAGTGACAGTACTGTTTTCACATATACCGGTCACTACACCTTGCATTAAGTGTTTTAAGTCTGGGGTGTTTGGCAATTCACCTACTATCAATACCAACTCACTAGAAAAGGGGGCTGATGTAGCAAGGGTTTTTACCCCTTTTCTGTGAGTAAATGTGAAGGTACATATTGTGAAAGAATCTTATGAAACCAGCCGTTTTACTTATCAGTAACAGAATCAAATATAGCAAGAACATCAAATATGATTTTGATATTTCCTGATTCTCTACAGTTTATAAAATAATTAAACAAGACCTAAAGCACGCTTCTTATCCCTGCAGTTTAGACCAAAGACCACAAAATATAAAAACTCAAAAGGAAGAAGAAACATTATTTTAGTGACATGCCTAACTAACAAAACTCAAGCAAAATAATGTTATCCCAGTCTTTCTTGCTGCTACCTTGTATAACAAAGTTACATTGTGTTGGCCCCATCAAGAAAAAAATATACTCTTCTCACTCTCCTTTTCCTTTCTTTGAATGACATTTAGTTTGTGGTTGTGTAGGTATTTTTTCAGTGTTTATATGTTTAAAATGGTGAGGGCTAGTTCCCTTTCAGTGGGGTTTTAAACTTAAAACAGGAGAGGCTATGCATAATGTACTAACTAATATAATCCACAGTTGCGAGACACCATAAACACATAGGTTCCAAAGACGAGTGGTTGCATGAGAAAAGCTCCCCAAGAAGCTTTGGAAATGGTTTGAGCCCACATTTTATTAGCTGACGCTGAACGCAAATGTCTGTTTTGGATGTACCATCTAAGTTTGTCTCTGAGCCGGGTAGGGCCTACCAGAAAGAGAGATATATGCACTATGCAAAGTGCTTTAAACGCAATTTTGTTTTGATGGACAGCCAGTGAAAATGGTGCCTGGCTTTTGACATGGGTTCAAATGTTTATATCTTTTTTTGCACCCAGATTGCTGCATTCTGCAGCCTCTGGAGTCTATTCAAAACATTCTCTTGAGCTCCCACATAAAGAGCATTACAGTAGTCCAACTTTGAATGCACCAGGGAGGTGACCCCCAATCCTCTACAAGTCTAACGGGATACAATGTGGGAACACACGCCTTGGTTTCCCCGGGGGGTAGTGGAAGTAGCAACAACAATGTGGGGGTGGTAAGACAGCAAACAATTGATATTTTGCCTACCAAACATGCCAAGGCAACCGAGGGGAGGGTGGGGCAACCAGCTCAGCCGCAAGACCTGAGGGGTCAGGTTGCACCGTCGCAGGTGGTACAGTATCAGGTGGTAACAAACCAACTGGCAGTGCCCAAACAGGTACTGGCCCTGCTTGCGGGTTCCCTTGGACTACAGTGGCTTGTGCTTGCAAATACAAGTCCTGCTGACATCGTCAGAAGCAATGTCAACCCTGCAGCTTTGGTATGGGGGGACTGCAGCGTCCAGTGTGACAGCGCAGATAGGCATGCCAGCTCTTCACAGGGCGGTGGTCTGGGTATTGGTCAAGATGCTCATTGATGGGTTGTAGTTCTGGGGACTCCTTCCAACAACATAGTGACAGCAACGACGAGCACTGAGCAGATTCTGGCATATGGGCAGGCAGGGGGTTTAACAGTCCCTCATTCTGCCCAGATATCCCATTTGCCAGCAGTAGTTTTCAGAAGTGCCAATCCAGCACTCTGCCCACTAGGGTCAAGAACGTGGCATACACCAGCTGAAATGAAAGAAAGAAAATGTAAAGGAGAGTTTTGCGATGTCTTTGACCTTATTATTGCAGGGGTACTGCCGGAGAAGGAGCGGCAAGCCAGGGATGGAGATTTTCATCCTAAGAAACAGTGGATTGAGAGATCACTGCCGAATTGGGGGACAGGCTTTGCCATTTATGCGGTGATCCCTACAGAGAAGCTTCCCTCCTTGTCTCCACAAATCCTGGGTTACATTTCCCTCATTCATAGTGCAGCCTCAGACTTCCCTGGGACAGATTGGATGCAGTACCACATGAAGTTGAGGCGGATGAAGACCTTTTGCCCTGAAATCACATGGGATCAGAGGGAAATTAATCTGGGGCATGCATAATTCAAAGTCACACACCGTGCAGCTAAGGTGCACCATTCCTATCAGCCCAGTAGACAAGGGGATGAAAAGAGAAATGCATGTTGGCAATTCAAATGGAAATAATGTGCAAAAGGGGCTTCTCACATAAATTCAAGCACATTTGTTCCTCATGTGGTGGACAGCGACACCCCGGAGCTAAATGCTTCAAGAAATTCAGGAAGCCCAGGGACAAGGCAGCTAAACCTCATTATTTTAACTCCTCCCTTATCATCACATACTGAACAGGAACAGCCAGATAGAGTCTTCAGGAGACAGGCCACTCCCTGAAAATAATCTCCAAAATCAGATTTTGGTACAACATTCATTAACCATAGCAGTATCCCGTCCATTTGCAGGTCCTGGGCCCCCTGCTGGGGAGATATAAAGAGGCGCCCGAGGCTCAGACCCTTTATTATGGTTTTCAGAGATGGATTTCACATACCAGCCAATTTAATTCACACCCTCTACCCCCTAACAATGAAAATTCAGTTGTAGATCAGCCCATTATTGCCAAGGAAAAGATTTTTAAAGAGGTGCAGGCAGGTAGGGTGACTGGCCCTTTCTTCAAGCCACCATTAGATAATCTGGTCTGCTCCCCTCTGGGTCTGGTACCCAATAAAGAATTTGGCGATACAGACTCATTCACCACCTTTCCTCTTCCCAGGTCATTCAGTAAATGATGGGCTAGATGCCAGCATGTGTGTGGTCTGATACACGTCATTTGATGAGGCCCTTAACAAGCGGTGAGTGCTGGGTAGAGGGGCCCTCATGGTCAAACCTGACAGCTAGTCAGCATTCAGGCTGATGCCAGTGCATCCACAAGTGCTACACCAACTAGCCCATGCCGATGGGTTAAGCAGTTGTGTGTACACATTTTGAAACGTTTAGTCATTTCCTGGAATGGGCAGTTTGAGATCTGGTGGTGTCAGGTAACATTGTTCATTACCCGAGTGACTTCCTCTTCATATGCCACCAGGGTCCCAGGAGTGCAACCCCTGCAAGGTTTCCAAGAACTAGCTAAAGTAGTGGGGGTCTGTTAGAAATGGGGGTCTCTAGCTGGCAGAGTAGGTACCTTTGTCCAAGTAGTGACCCTTCTTCCTAGACAGGGTAATGGGGATACATTTTTAAATAACCCCTGCTCATCCCCTTGGTAGGTTGGCTCGAGCAGACATGCTGTTCTGAGAGGCAGCGTGTAAAACATTTGTGAACACGTACAGTAATACAGTGAAAACACTACAAATGAATACCACATCAGTTTAGGAAAATAAGTAATCTTTTTCTAAACCGCAATAAGAGCAAAACAACAAAAATCCACAATACTGTAATAAAACAGTGACTTTCAAATGGTAGAAATAGTCCAGTTCAAAGCAAATTACAGATGCACCACTTTTTACACAAAGTACCTTGAATGCATCGCGCACACAAACAAAAAGGTTTCACAGAGAAGGTGAAGCATTGGTTCCTTACACTCAGGGAAGGCGATGCGTCGGTTCTTTGCTCCGGGGGAGGTGATGCGTCGGTTCCTTACTGCTGTGTAGGGGAGGTGATGCGTCGGTTCCTTACTGGAGAGGAGGTGATCTGTCGGTTTCTTACTGCGTCTCCCAACGATGCGACAGACCTGGCTCCTCGATGCGATGCGACGATCCGCGATGATGATTGGATTCTTGCAGCTGCACAGCAGGGTTTTTGTCGGACTCGGTACGGTGATCTTGGACTCCGGAGACCGGTGTGTCATGGGGCTGAGCCTTGCATTCACAAAGTGTTAGGTTGACATGAGCTTATTAGGCGTTTAAACACCATTTTTCCTTTCTGCTGCCTTTTGCACATGGCACACACTTTATTAAATGTTTAGAGTTTAGCAGAGTGTTTAGCTTCACACGAGAATAATGTGTTTTTCTACATTAGTAGCCTTGCTTGATAAGCTTAGTCTGAACAGTGAGTGCCGAGACCTTCAAGGTTATTTCAACACTGTGGTTGTTGTTCGAACTGATCCACGCACGTTCTAGACATAACACATATGCAGTTGTGGCCACCTGTGATATTGGCGCGTTTGATAATGCACAGCGTAGGCATGATCACACAGACTTGGAGAACATTCGTATGCTGAGAGCTTGTGCAGATTTTCATGTGATCCACTTCTGCTAATACCAGAGGTATGGGGCCACCTATGTAATCCCAAGAGACCTTCTGTAGTTATAAAATAACCTACTAGCAAGGGAGGGTGAAATATAAGTATATTTTAAACCTGTTGCCAATTAGCATTATAACATGCTTTCTCCCTTTGTATTTTATGGACTAGTAACTATGCTGACAATCTTGTTTCTAATAATATGTCTGCTTGTATTAGCTAAGATGCTGCGCATGAGAACACGGCATTAGAAATAAATATTTCAAACTTGCACGTGTCTCTTTTTACTCCCTGTTTTGGACTGGTATGAGAGTGTAACGAAAGAGTGTTCATGTTTTTCACATTGCATGAGGTAACCTAAGTCGCATGTTCTGGGTTGTCTAATCATTGGTATTTTGGAAGAGCCAATGTGACACTGATGCTTGTCTGGTAAGGGATTTTGGGTACTAAGGTGAGTTTTGGCACACCCTAATTCACTCAGGTCCCAGGTCCCTGTGCACTGTTCTGTGTAGGAGCAGAATCCCTGCAACAGGTGCACTCGATGTGGCATGTGGCATTTTCTCGAGCCATGGGCAGGCGCTGCATTGGTTTCTTCAGCGCTGCGTCAGAAACAAGTACGGATGTGATGCGCTTCCCGTCGTTGCGTTGCTTTTCCAGCTCCCAGCAGCCACAACATCCTCCAGAGGCCAAGAACAGCTACCAGCACCTCTTGGCAGGTCAGAACTCACAGCAAGGAAGTTCAGGGGAGCTGGTGGTGAAGTCTTAGTGTCCCTGGGACTTCAGAACAGGAAGCAAGCTCTTCTTCAAGCCTTTGGAGATCTTTCTCAAGCATGGGACATAGCAAACAGCAACGTCCCTTTCCCTTTCCTTGGCAGAAAGTAGCCCCTGCAGGCCAACCCCAGACAGCAAACAGCACAGGGGCAGTATTCATCCTTAGTTTCTCCAGCTCTTCTCCTTGGCAAAGGTTCCTCTTGTTTCCCAGAAGTGGTCTAAAGTTAAGGGGTCTGGGCCCCATTTTTTATAGCACAAATCCTTTGTACTCTGGTGGCCCATTCAGGTGATAAAGAAATCTCCTGCCCTAATCTAAATTCAGCCCAGGTCTATTCAACCCAGCCCCGACTCATCCAGAAACAAGCATTTACAATGCAACGGTTTCGCCTTTGGAAAAGTTTAAGCTATTGGCATTGTGAACGACAAACTTTTCATTTATGTGTTGGTTTTGAAAACAGATAAATAAATGGCATTGTCATTTACAATGGCAATAGCTTAATCTCTCGCAAATGCGATTTGTATTGCAACTATTTCAGTTATCATTTTGCACTACGATGAAAACTGTGTAAATGCCTTTCAATCATGCCAGATAAACAGCTGGATCCTTGAAGCACTCCCTGGAATTTCCTGTCGAACCACAGCAGGGCACAGGACAAAAGCACGGTCTGTATGTGGGACAGGGGAGCACAGCGCGCTGTTACTGTGATCAGCATGCCATCTCTGCTACACATTCATTTGTGCTTAAGACTATTTCCATACAGCAGAGTGCATGCCAAGCAAGGCGCACGTGGCTCACAGATTTATCGCGCCTTCCCCTCTGAGGGCATCCTGTTTGGACTTCTCATGATCGAGCACTGGAGTGTGGGCAGGAACCATCACTGCACTTCCTGTAGAGGGCATCTGTCATCGTTAAGCACTGAGGCCAAGACGTGAGGAAAATGAAAGTTGAACTTCTCTTAACCCCATGCATGAATACCGAACCTGTCCACCTAAACCCCGGTGAAGAGCTTTAAAGGTAGCAGTGAACCACTGAGGTGCTAGCTACCTCTATAGAGAGGCCATGGACTGAATAGGAACATATGCTGCATGGGTAAAGTCTTGTATTGTAAAAATAATGTTATTGGTGTGGTAATTTATGTACATTTTGACTGGAATTATTAACAATCGTGAGCTGGCACAAGTAGAAAAGAATGCAGGAATCGTGCGCTGCCGCAAGGGGCGCCACGAGAAAAGAATACAGAAAGTGTTATCTTCCTACGGGGTTGCCACTAGTGCAGGTATGGGAATACCCGGACCTGTGAGCTGCCACAAGGACCCCTGGCACTGAGTATGCGCAATCAAAGAAGTTTGAGCTGCCTACAACCCGGCATGTCACGGGTGCATGCTGGAAACGCTAGAAATTGTGAATTACACCAGGAGACTAGGAGAATGCCAGCGCTGCGAGGTGCCGCCAGGGCCCCGATGTTAGATGCTACGAATGCCAGGGGCTGAGCTGCCACCACGGCCCACACTGTTGTAGGCTGTGAAAGGCGGGAGCTGTGAGCTGGCACCTGGGCCCCCTCCGTGCCTACGGGTGGTGCCTATTTCTATTACCCAGTCACTCACAGTGATGGCAATGGCTGATGTGGGGTGACCGTCTGCCACGTGCCGAAGTGGGCAAAGAAAAGATAAATATGAATAGGGCCGGGGTAAAAATAGACGGAAAATACACGGTGAAGGGAGCAGCCTCCCCAGAGAGCTCTGGCTGCGAGTCCTGCACGGCCTGGAGCTGTGTTTCGGAGTCCTGGGTGCATGGCAGGGGGCACTGCTCGGGCTCCTCTCCCAGCTGCCGCTGCTGCTCGGGCGCCGTGTCTCACCGCAGCCTCAGACCCTCCCTGCGCGACCTCTCACACACATTCCACGCAGGCACGCGGGACTCTACTGCCTGCTCTGACCTAAACCTATTATAGAGCAAAGACGGTGATGAGGCGAGGCGCCGCCCGACTGGGGAGACATGTCGGGGACAATCCCAAGGGGAGACATGTCGAGGCTGCTGTAGGCAAGAAGAAAGGAGGGGGCGGGGAGAGGGCGACACAAAGAGCTGCAGGAAGCAGCGTGACTCACCTGCAGCCTTCAGCCAGTACCGCGTCCGTGCTTCGGTGAGAGAGGAGCGCTCCAAATGGCCACGTTTCTCTGGCTGAGGAAGCGCTCGGCTCCCAGTGAAAACGTGCGCCGTGGCGCGGCCGCACGTTGGGGCACCTGGGAGCTGTAGTCTCCGTCCATTCGGGTTTATGAGCGCCTCATTCACGCACATATTTATTTATGTAATGCGATTTTCTATAGCGCTCACATTACCCGAAGGGGTCAGAGCGCTTTACAAAAGAGCCACTTGCGATACATAAGGACTTTGGATTCCATGAGCTACATAAAAGATACAAACAGAAGCAAGTCAGGTCCCGGGCCGGCAGCCCATCACAGCGCGGCCCGGGGAATGACGTCACGGGGGTGTCCCGGCCGGCAGATTCGGGGGCGTGTTTTTCGTGCTCTCCCCTTCCCATTGGCTGGAAGGTAAAATTCCAGCCAATGGGAAGAGGAGAGGGCGGGACTTAAAAAAACACACGGAAACGCCCCCGAATTGCGTTTTCAGGGGAAAGCGTGATTGACAGCCTCTGTCTCCCAATGGCTAGCCTCCATTTATGGAGCTAGCCAATGGGAGACAGAGGCTGGACCAAAGCCCATATGTAGGATCATGAGATTTCGCTCTGGGCGGAGCAACTGCTACGCAGTTGCAACGCCAGGGCGAAACCTAAAAAGGCGGGACACACATCAACACCCCCTGTGGCCATCTGAGAAACTGCACACCCCCAGCCCCTGTCATTCCAAAGCCAGACAGTCAATACACAAACCTAGCAGAGGCACACTGGATGACTAAGCAAGAAAATACCTACTTTCTAAAAGTGGTATTTTGAAACCCAGAATATAAAATTCCTCCTTACTAAAAGATGCATCTTTATATTCTGAGTGCAGGCATACTAGACTCCATTTTCCTATCTTGTCCCAATGGGAAGTTATATTTATAAGATGTTATAAATAAACTCACATTCTATCCTATAGGACAGATAGCCTTTCAATTGCAAAAAACAAAATTGGCAGTATTTCACTATCAGGACATGCCACACACATCAGGGCATGCCCTACCTTTCACATATACTGCACCCTGCCCACAAAGATACCTTGGGCCTACCTTAGGGGTGACTCACATGTACGAAAAAAGAAGGTTAGGGCCTGGCAAGTGGGTGCACTTGCCAGGTCAACATGGCAGTACCAAACTGCACACAGACACTGCAGTGGCAGGTCTGAGTTACATTTACAGGCTTCTCATGTGGGTGACCGAATCAGTGCTGCAGGCCCACAAGCAGCATTTGATTTACAGGCCCTGGGCACACACAGTGCACTGTACTAGGGACTTACCAGTAAATCAAATATGCCAATCATGGAATCACCAATCCATAAATACATAAATACAATTTACAGGGAGAGCATATGCATTTTAGCACTGATCAGCAGTGGTAAAGTGCCCAGAGTCATAAAACCAACAAAAAACAGGTCAGAAACAGGAGGCCAAGAAGTCTGGGGATAAACCCGCTGGACAAGCCAGGTCTAACAGGGTCCCACTAGCCAGAGAAAAAACAGAGGGCCCCAGTATTAGGCTGACCTTTCTAGGCATTGAGATTGATTCTGAGGCTGGAGTATGCAGGCTACAACTCAATAAAGTTGAGGTATTCCCGATAATCTTATTGGATTGCCTGAGTTCTACCAAGGTGACACGCCATCAGTTACAGAGTTTTGTGTGGAGCATAAATTTGCGCTCAGGTTCATCCCCATGGGGTAGGTCTTTTCCAGAAACATTGCATGGGCCATGTCAGCTTGAAAGCATAGCATCACCACACCCACCTCTCAAGAGAGGTTAGAGAGAATCTTCATATCTGGGTAGAGTTCTTTCAAGATTTTAATGGCTCAGTGATTTGGCAGCGGCTGGCATAGAGTAATGCTGAACTACACCAGTACACAGATGGGGCTGGGAGCGTGGGTTTTGTAGCCATCCTGGGGAACAAGTGGTGTATGTAGCACTGGCTAGAGGACTAGGTTGACCAATAACCTAACATTCCTTGAGATCTTTCCCATTATTGTGTCATTACATATTTGGAGGTCTCAGCTATCTAGCATTGGAATTATTTTCAGGTCAGACAACATGTCAGTCATCTCTCCATGAATAACCAAAGAGTGCAGTGCCCATTTGTCCTACGCCTTCTCAAATCTGAATCAAATCTATGATTCAGCTCTGCCTCACAGAGAATATGCACTTCATGGCAAAGCATATTGCAGGAGTTAAGAACACACAAGCTGATGCCCAGTCTCTCTTTAAATTGGCAGATTTCAGAACCAACCGACAAGGAGATATCGTTCCC
The DNA here is from genome assembly GCF_964261635.1 of Lissotriton helveticus. Lineage (NCBI taxonomy): Eukaryota > Metazoa > Chordata > Amphibia > Caudata > Salamandridae > Lissotriton > Lissotriton helveticus. The sequence continues at coordinate 670,134,723 of NC_136065.1, read as the reverse complement.
CGCGAGCCTATGGAAGCTTGGTGTCCCATTGTTACGGAGCTGATAATAGCTGCACTGACGCCTGGAACAAAGCAAACATATGAAGTTGCATGATGGACATATCAAGTATTAATGCCAGAGTGTATAAAGGAGTGTCTCTTTACAAACAACCAGTGTGTTGTCTTTTTTGGGTGTTCAATGGAAGGCAGGAAAGTCAGTGGCAGCAGTGAGGAGACAGCAATCAGCAATTGCCATCCTTCATGGACTAATGGGGTGGCAGACCCCAACAAGGACTTTAGAGTATAAAGGCACTTAGTACCATGATAGTGCCTGCCAGCTAGGATAGCAGAAAACTGATTGACGTAGCTAGACTATACCAGCTTTTACGTGTCTTACCCAATGTATGTTCTTGCCATTTTGAGGTCATGCTTTTCAGCGTGGCTTCTTCCCTGGCCTTATTCAGAGCATTCCGAATTTCAGAATCAATAACTAAGTCACAGGCTGACACACAAGTGGGGATTAAGTGAGAGGACTTGGTACTTGGCCTGCATTCACTGACCTGTTAGTCAGGAGATCCAAAACTGATGCGAGGGGTAAGGCCATATCGGTACAGCTAGGCGATGCATCATCCTGCCATGACTGTCCAGTTTCTCTGGTCAGAGATTACCTGTGAGTCAGACTACCAGAGGGGCACCCCAGTACCCTGGTGCATACAAATGGGCCGGGCGCAGTTTACATGAATCTGCCAGAGGCCCTGGGAGTGTTGGGGTTGTCCACAGTAGAGTTTTACTTTACACTCATTTTGGATTGAGGCAGCCACAACTGCAGCAGGAATGAGAATGTCACCAGCGGGGATTAAGGCTACTGGAAGGCGGAAGTCCAGTTGCTTTGAATGCTATGTCCGATCTCATTTGGCATAGGATGAGTGGGTAGAACTCTCCCCCGCCCTATCCCCTCAACACTACTTTGGAGAGCGGTGAGTGACAGCCTCTGTTTGGTTTGTGTCGTTACAGGGAAAACCATCAAGGTGTGTTGACTTGGGGATTCAGTAGTGAACAGTGCAGCAAAGAAATTCCATGACACTATCTGGTAGAGGAGACCCAAAATGGAGCGCAACTGGTTGGATGTGGCTGGCCTTAAGCTATGACACCTGCTGGTACGGTTGAGTGAGGAGCTTCAGCTTGGCTGGCTTCCCAAGCTAGACATTCTACTCGTTCATGTCAGGGGGAATGACATGATCCCGATGGGGCGTTGGGGAGTACATGAAAAGCTCATATGGATGTTAGCTAAACTGCGCCATTTGCTCCTGGGCTCCCTGGTATTGTGGTCTGAGGTCATCCCTGAGGGGCGATGGCCTGACGATGCTAACCCTGAGAGAATTAATAAGTCAGTGAAAAAGCTCAACCATTCGGTGAAACTATTCTGAGGATGGCATCCATAGACACAATTAGGCACAGCTACTAAACCTGGGTAATTCTGAAATCCTTGATGAAGGCATTTACCTGTCATAGGCAGGGTTTGAGGCATTCCCTCAAACAAGCTTTGGGGCAGTTGATGAAAAAAGGAAAATCTTGGCAGGGCAGATTCGCAACTGACCTCTCCACCCTCTGGCCCATTGGAGCTGTATAGCGACACTGATGCTTGAGGGCACTAAGTTGCCCAGTTGGCCACCTCCTTCAGGAGAAGTCTTTCAGGGGTGAGGCTGGTTGGAAGGGAGGGCTGACCTGCTGGTGGCCCTACACTTCTAGTCCTATCTAGGAGACCCTGGAGATTATGTAGGGCATGACCAAGTGTCATGGGATGCCCTGGTAGTGATCAATGCGCTATGCGGTCTCTGGAGCTGTTAGAAATGGTTGCTGTGTCAGTTCATCTCACCTGGTCTTTCTGTACTATGTTGCCCCCAAATGGGGATGTAAATAGGATATGTGCAATGCGTGTTCAGGTTTGCTGTGTGTTTTGCAATATTTTCTATTGTATTATGTAATTGGGTTGCAGTGGTTATTATAACACCTTGTTTAATGTGAAGTAAATTTGCTATGTCATAACCCAAGAAGTTGAGTTTGTTACCTTTGTGGAGGGGAGAGGTAAACGTGCACTTTGTATGGTGTTTGACCCCCATCTCCATTGCACGAGTGAGCGCACAATGGCCAAGAGCCCATCAGCCATTTGCAGGTGTGCATCATTATTCACTCTAACATGGAGGACGTGGTTAGGAACCGGAAGTGGTAATGAGCTATGCGATGGATGGGAGGGGCAGAGTAGGGGCCTTTAAAAGTGGGCTACCCCCTGGTGACCCTTTCTTTGTCCCCTGATGTGCTGCTGGAGTCACGGACTGAATTTTTGCCACCCACCCACCCCAACATGTCTACATTGGAATCCATTGTAGCCATGTAATGGCACTGATGGTTGCGGGCACTAAGTTATCTGGTTTGCTGCCTCCTTCCGGAGAAGCCTTTCAGAGGTGAAGCTGGCTGGAAGGGGGACCTGACCTGCCGGTTGCCCTACACTTCTAGCCCCACCTGGGGTACCATGGAGTTTTTGTGGGCCATGACCAAGAGTCATGTGATGCCCTGGCAAGAACCAATGTACTATGCGGTCTCTGGAGCTGTCAGAAATGTTTAATGTGTCTGTTCCACCTGGTCTTTCTGTACGATGTTGTCCCCAAATGTGGATATAAATAGGAAATGTGCAATTCCATGTTCAGGCTTGCTGTATATTTTTCAATATTTTCTATTGTGTAAGTTTGCCTCCATCTCCATTGCACAAGTGAGCACACTTATAAGACAGTTTTTTTTTATTTGTGGAGACTCCACAGTCGTAAAGATATTACTAGTAAAATACCTTTGTGAATAGCAAAAAATCGCAAACATACATAAAAGTGTATGTTTATCTTTGTGAATCAGGCTCTGGGTGTATTTGTAGGTGTAAAATACTCCCTCATGTCTTCCGGTGGAAGCACTTGCTGGAAGGTGGAATGATTCACCAATCAGCCAACAGCATAAAGTAGGAGAGTGATAATCTTATTGGTGGAGCCAAAGCCTACTCTATAGCAATTTTAAAGAATGTGTTAAAAAAAAAGCTGCACTGTCTAGACAACTTAAAAAATGGCAAATTGTTTAAGGGCGTGACAAGAGCTGAACATTTCACAGCAATTCACTTTTAGAGGAAGACTCATGAAAAAATGGGATATGAATATGGGACTAAGCCTGTGCCAAATATTTGTTTTCTTGATTTATTGGATGGTAAAGTATCAAGCTGAGATTCGAGTAAATGAGTTTCATGCTGATTGCCTAATAATATGTGAAGTATGTGCAATATGCCACAAGCCTCTATTCTGAGAGAAGTTCAACGGAGATTTGAGGAATTCTACTTCAGAAGGTGTAGAAAAGTGGACGCAATATTCCAAATTTTCTGGGGATTTGACGGGAAATACAAGTTTTTTTTGTCAAACAATGTTTTAAATGAAAAGTCTTTTTTTTATTCTGTCTACTTTTCTGACCCTACACAGGAGTGTAAGCACGTTTAGAGTGGGGAAGTGAACCATTAGTTCCAGTGGTGTTGGTGAGTAAAGAACGTATAAGATAAATTTATTTCCATGTAAATATTACCTTTATTTTGTAGCCCAGGGCACACAGTAAGGACGATAAAGTGCACATATTTGGCCAATTTTCACAAGAAGTGTGGAGAAGGGAAAGACTTTTACAGAAAAGGAAAATGTTTCAAAATTATTACAAAAACATATTTTTGTATTTCTTTATTTTCCAGCCCTATTAAGGTAAGTGCCAGCGTAACATGGGAGACAAAGCACACTATAGTTCAGTTTTCACAGGAGGTGTGTGGGAAGAATGTACTTTACATGGAAACACACTTCCATATAAATAAAAAAGAAATAAAACATGTAGTTAAGAAAATTCTTTAATTGTCCACTTCTTCACACTTAAGTACCAATGCTGTAAGGTGAGGGAGTGCACTAATAGACCCTATTTTCCTAGGATATTTGAAGAACAGAAAGACACTATAAGGGAATCTATTTTTCAAGAAAATGAAAACCGAAGGTGCTCGCGCTGCTCAATCCTGCTCGATCAAGTAGGGATGCACGGAGGATTTGTGATGAGGTATCTGCTATTACCAGGGAACCAAACCGCAGAGAGGATTATAAGATTATCAAGAGACCAAAAAGTAGCTTTGAGCAAGACACATATGAACTGGACCGTGCCAAAAATCATTCAGTGAGTGGGGATGCCATTAGATGAGCATAACATCAGGGGGAGCTCCTCCGATAAGGCGGAGAAGCATCACCCCATTGCTGAAAGGAAGCAGATTAAAAATAAAATGATAATAAAATTATTTGATTATCATTTTATTTTTAACCTTCTTCCCAGTCCGCGGAGTTGAGAGCAGGGCGTGGCCATCCTCTCTATCCCAGTGTCATCAGCTAGGGAGGAGTAGTGGTTGGCTCACTTTAAGTGTGAATATGTCTGTTTGGCTGGCCTTCTTAGACTGGCCAAACAGACATGCGCACTTAGCATTTCTCCAACTGGCTGTGTTGCACAGCCGGGTGGAGACACAGCGCAGATTCCAAGGCACTAACTGAGCGGCATTTCAGTCTGCTCAGGCCAATCGCGATCCCGCTTTCATGTGGGAGCAATGTCGTGATTGGGTGGGGACGGGAGCAGAGGAGCACAGAGGCAGCGTCCGGCAGCAGCAGCCGCAGGTAAGTTCTTTTAGGGTTTTTTGATTATTACCCCCCGCCCTACCAAGTGTTATTGGCAGAAGCTGCTACTGCATAAAATGCATGCTGAAGCTCTGTGCCCAGCAAGAGCAAAGACTACACCAGGAAAAGGTGACTTGACTGGAAGGACTAAGCAAAAGACATGCATTGCGAAGAATAAAAGAAGAACACAAAGTACACTGCCCTGCATTCAGAGATCCTGCTTTTTCAGCTCAAGAACCCAAGATTTATCCGTCTGACACTTGGTAATAATCTGAGCCTGCAGTGTCAACTGCTGATGGCATGGCAGTTTCGGCCATGGCCCAGCTCAACCCCAAGTACAGCTTTGTTCAGAACAAAGCTGTGGTTGTGCTTTTGCTCCTTAAAAGGGAGAGGACAAACCTTGTGCCTACTGACAGCAGTGAGTGGGAAGAGCTCAAGCATATTGCTGTGCTGTACATCTAGCCTGGGGGACTTTCCACCCGCTGAGCCAGCAGTTTCCCTGTGTGTGATGACTGCAATGTGAAAGACCCCGAGCCTCCCACTGTTTGGTCTTCCTGAAGACAACACACCTCACAGCGAAATTCTCGCCACCCCAATGAGGCCTCCCATTGTGCTCCAAGCCTACCATGAGACCCAAAACCCAACTAGTTAATGCCCAATTCATTGGTTGATTGAGCACATTTACTCACTTGAAAGTGACTTCACTGCACTCAGTGCCAATCCATCAGTTAATCTTCATGCTGTCTGAGTTACGCTGCACCGCCAGCAACATCCCTCTGAAGCATTCCTTAGCATTGAAAAGACTCTGGCACAGAACTGTCTGGGTTCTTACCCTGCAGATCTGAAACGTCACCAATAAGGCAGGCGCTAGAACACCTTCCTGATCCCAAGCAGTTTAAAAACATTTAGGCCACCCTCCATAGAAGCATACATAAGCACTAAGTAAAACATTGTGACTATGCTATTGAACATTTAATTGTGAAAACAAAAGTGTTTGTCGTTACAAAAAAATGATAACACTGATTGAACGTCGATCTTACTGTGCTCAGTAGTGTCAAGTCAGTGATTTCAGGTGTGACATATTTGTTGGGGATTATTTCACAAAATGGTTATAAAGATATCTGCAGTTCTTTTGTATATCAGATTTTTTTTATGTAGTCCAGTATGGCAAGCTCTGTGAATGTTGTTTTCCAAATTTCGTGCAAAAATAGGGAGAAAAACGGAGCTAGGTCTAACTTGGGAAAACGTTGCCTCTCTCGTCCATTTTAGATGTTACATTGTGGTAACCCATGTGATCATTTCTACTATTTGCACTGTGTATAATAAAGAATCTGTTAGCCTTGCTGTAAAAGATTGAAACTTTCCCAGCCACACGGGATGAGAATGTACCTTTCCAAGGACAAATCAAACAGTCCCAGATTTGTTACATACAATGTAACAAATCATGCTTCATTTAAACACCTGAACTCAATGTTGTAAATATTTCTTACTGCTTACTTCTCATTGGTCTAAAGCCTGCAAAACATGTACCCATCTAGTGGATGTACGAAACTCTTTGTGTAAAGTCCAAAAAAGAGCGTCAATTCTCCATATTAGGATTCCCTTTCCCACCCTTTTAAGGTGAATCAATGCTGGTTTACCGGAACCTTTGAGCTTTCAACTACTAATTATTGATCTGTCGGTTATTAGTGTTGTTGATCGATGGCCTAGCTTATGCATTTTCATAAATGACTTAGTAACTTTAAGTCAATCTTCAAACTTTAGACCTTGTCTGTTCTTCTTCATTCTGAAATACTTTCCTCTCTATTATCTGAAATTCAAGAATTGATTTACAAGAAAGATGTGTCCAGTGAAGAGCATCAAAGACCGATAGGAACTACACCACTCATGGACCGGGTGTTGGTGCGCATTGGAAAGTAAATCTGATACAGGGTTGCACTTGAACAGCTCTATGGGGAAGTTATTGCTCCCCACACTGCCTAAATAAAGGATTTCCCAGAGGTAGCATCGGTTCAGTAATAAAACCCTTGCTCAGTTGAGCAGGAAAACAATTAACAAAAAATGCATGGTGTGTTGCATGCAGGAAACAAACCAAGCAACTATTTAGCTAAAGTTATGTGAAAAGAATTGTATGATGTGTGTGTCTGATTTTAAATCGGATCAGAGAAATCAGGAAGTATAAGGGAAAGAGGCTAGAAACATGGAATTGGGGCTGCACTAGAACATTTTTCCTTGCTTGTCTATCACAAATTTGCTATTTGAGGCACACTGATATACACAGCTCAGCCTGAAGCGCTTGACTTAATGGTAGGATTAAAAACCAGGTCTCCAGGTTTCAAGGCCAACAACCAAGCCACTGGACTACATTAAGCATGTCAACCTATTTTCCTTAAACAATTAATTTTTTGATTGAAAAAAAAAAGATATTTCAATAATACACAGTACATGTATGATTACAACAACCGACAGTGCCCTTGCACAATGATATTGAGCCAGGCAAACCATAACAAAGGAGCATATACTCTCCTGTGGCTAGATCTTTCCCTTAGTCCTAGAAGGGTGAACTAACCCACAAATGAGGAGCATTGGAACCAGGGTTTTAAAGTAGATTACTGATGAAACATGCAAACAGTAAAGCATCACTTTATTAATAGCACAAACAGGGCACACCTACGGAGGCAGGTCAATAAACAATGAACCATGTGTATTATATGCCAACATATTACTGCTGAAAGGATTGTAACATTGATGTAACAAGGATTGTAAAGTGGAGTGGTGTGGCTCACTGGTTAGAGGCGGCAGACCCAGAAGCAGAGAACGGCCCGGGACCAGAGTTCGATTCCCGACGCGGCAGGGTTGTGGACCAGGGTCAGCGGACTCGACAATTCTCGCCTCGGTGACAATTCTCGCCTCGGTGCCTACTCAAATCAGGGATCACACTCGGCAACTCTGGGCATTAAGCTTGCCTCATCTCTACAACGGCCCCCCACAGACGCCGGGGATGCCTGGTTTCACCTTGGAGATACCCAGAAGGGACCATCTCACAGGGAAAGCCAGGGCGGGTTCCCCAGCGGTCTTCAGCGCCGGGACGCTTACGGGCAGCTGTGCGCTTTACAAGTCCAACACATTTACATTTACATTTACATGGTCTAACCTGGCATGACTTTAAACACTGAACCAGACCACCATAAAATCTGTCAGTTGGATACAGAGGGCTGTGGGAGGCAGAATAGTGATGGGGGAGGAGGGGGGGGGGTAACAAATGTGCTGGCTTCATCCCAAAATTATGTGGTCACTGATTCTCTGTGTATGGCAATTAATGTACTCATGATATTGTCTCTGTATGATGTGGACTCTCGAGCTTTTGTTAATAAGATGATTTAAAAAAAAAGAAAAAGTCTGTCAGTTGGAGAAGAGGGGCTGCAGGGTTAAAGCGACTACCATATACAACAATAACTCAAGGGTGTGGCCAGCTTCAGGAATAATGGGTGTTAATAATCCAAGTTTCTTCAAGACAGGAAATAAAAAGTAGTTGGAAGGATACATCATCACTGCGGAGTTTACAGGTCAGTATGTGTGATGTTCATCGATCTTACCGAGAAATTAGAACCAGGTATGGTTACAGACATCACTCTAGTCTGCTACTCTATGGCCCTATTGTAGTGACCATGTGATAGGTGTTAACTTCTGACCATGAACCAAGACTGGTCAGGCGCCAGATTTTCTAGTATACTATCGAACACTTTGGCTGACCGGCATACATTGCACACCACAACTGGCCTGATTGTTATGGGTTATAGCAGCATACATTGTGTTCTATAGCTTAGTGGCACTGATTGTAAAGCTGGCATTTCACTCTCAGATGGCTTGGTACCAGTACAATGTGATACACAAAAAAAGGAGCATACGGGGGAATATTAATCAGGCTGCCCCCCACTCATTTACTTATAAATCCACAAAACCTGATTAATTATGAACATTTATCTTTCGGAGAACAGGAGCAGTTTAGGACATTAACTCTGCTCACGGGATGGTCTCATTGCCATTCACCTCTTGGTCCAAATGTTCTATTTTTAATATTTGTCAATACACCACGTGTCATTTCATCTTGTAAGCAGCAAGAGGAAAAAATGAGTGAGAGGTCAGAAAGTACCTCACGTAAGCATCATCGAGGGAGCCTCTGGTTGGTACTCACCAGTTTGCCCACATTATCATCATCGGTGACTTTCATGACCATAAAAAAAGGAAAAAGGTGTCCAATTTTCTAAGAGGTGAAGAAAAGAAAAGAAAGGAAAGAAAGACAGACAGTCATGTGTGTACAGATGCACTGCAAGTGCTTGTGTCATTCAATACTCACTGGGCCCCATCGTGAAAAAAGAGAGATTCACTTCTCTAAATTAAAATGAGGCATAATGCACTTGCAAAAAAACATTTTTTTTGGTGCCTTGAGTACCCTCAGATTAAAAGAATGGCATGTATTTGGCCATTTCAAAGGCGAAAGGCCAACATGTTTCATTGCCAATTTATTTAGGGCAACTTCATCAGGGGTAGGGGGACCAGTCTTCACCTCACTGGTACATCACACTGAACATGTGGTTCTTGACAAAGTAAAATACAAATTTCAAAAGAAGAACGTGCCAACCATAAATAACAGATAAAAGAAGCAACAGCTTTCAAATACGCCCACATTTCAATGGATGCCCTCTCCTCTAAGTTACATATTTACCAGGTGGGGGCTGTCATCTCTCGTACCTGCAACACACCATTATGAGGATCCAGCACCTTATAGTCAAGCATCCTACTGAGAACCTCAGTCATCGTATATCAACCAGAAAACATGTACGTGTGCATTTTAAGAGAAGCAAGACCGCACTGTCCACCTCACATGGCCATACTGTCCACGCCACCTAGTAGTCGGTCACCCTCCTCTCACTTGTGCTCCCCTTGTGCTAAGTATCAAGGGTTCCTCCCAGTACCTAAAGGGCAATTGTGCTGACGCAACCCCATATTGGATACCGGTTGTGCCAGTTACTCTTGTTCCTCTCAAAAACAGCACCCCCAAGTCAGGGCTTTACACTCTCCAAAGGGACATCCATTGTCCCTCTCTCACAGCGAGCATGCACCACCCATACAATCAGGATCCCACTTACCGCACACGCGGGCACATCAGCTTTGTGCTCCCTCCCGATTTCATTTAGGGAGTTCACCAGTGCTTTTTAAAAAAAAGACCTGTGACCTGGAAGACTTTACCTAAGTCCCGTCTAAACCCCAGCTTGCACTATCTGCAACTACCTCATCGAATCCAGCGGCCATTTTGAAGTGATATTCTGTAAAGGGGCTTCATAGTGAACATGTGTTTATCATGTGATAACTTGTATGAGAAAGTACATTTACAAGAGAGGGACAAGAATACCCCGTTTTAAAAAAAATTATCCGTGTGAGCTTTAATGAATATGTAATGATATATGAGCCCATGATACCAAACATACTGCCATACTTAAACACGGGGGCCATGTTGACACTATTCTGCATACTCGCTGGTGTAAGGCGAGATGAATTCCAAAAGGGTACCATAGTGCAAGCACCATGGCCATATTTAGATTCCCTTCCAAAACCAGGAATACACATAGTCAGAAGGTCAAACCATCGAGGAAAGAGGGGAAACTCAGAGTATGTAACTCAATGAAAGTCTCTATTATTTTATTTACCCACTTTTTTCCATTTGAATGAATAATTCAGGCCAATTTGGTCAACCTTCTCTGTAAAAATTCACTGTGCCTCCTTCCTTGCTATAATGTCGTCAATGCTATGTGTGTCACCAACTATCCTCTCAAGCACAGTCCATTTCAGATCCCTGAAATTATGTCTTTGTTGCTGGTAGTGCTAAACAAGGTGTGTGCTCAATTTCCCTGCCTTGAGAGTGCTCATATGTTCTTGTATACGCACCTTCACTTTATGTGACGTAAGACCAATGTAGTGCAATCCGCATGCACAAGTAGGCCTGTAAATTACATGCGTCGTGTTGCAGTTACTGAATTTATTGAGATACCACACCCTCCCACTTGTGAGTTGGATGCTTTTGGTTTCCTGCGTGAGGTCACAAACCGAACAGCATCCACATGGATAATGCCCCGTTGGTATGCCAGACTCTTTTTTTATGCTGAATAGGGCGAGTGTGAACCAACCTATGTTTTAGGTTGGATGCCCTTCTGAAAGCAAACCTAGGGGAGGGGGGCATCTTTTTCTCCCCGGTGTCCAGCAGTGACCAATGTTTTATTATCTGCCTGATTTTAGTCGACAGGGGGTCAAAGGTAGTGACCACTGGTAAACACTGCTCCATCTGTTTCACGTTCCTCTCCAACAGAGCCTCACAGGGTGTATTTAGGGCCCGCTTTTGTGCCCTTTTGATCACCTTGGTGGGGTAAGCCCTGTTTTTAGTTTCGTGACCAACTCCTCAGATTGTTCCATATACATTTCTGTGGATGAACAGTTCGTGCGGTATCTCAAAAACTGGCCCACAGGAAGGTTATCACGCAGTGCTCTAGGGTGAAAGGTTAGATAGTGAAGCAAAGAGTTCCTGTCAGTAGACTTTTGATGAACTCGTATGCAGTCTGTTACCAGTTGCAGCTATGTCTAGATCTAGGTAGATAGCAGAATGCCTATTGATGGTCCATGTGAAACAGAGACAGATGTCTGCCTCATTCAGCCATTCCAAAAATGCTTGCAACCGGTCCTCTGACCCAGTCCAGATGTACAGCATATCACCAATAAACCTCCTCCAAAGAGAAATATTCTATCGAAAGGGGTTAGAGGCATGATAGATTACATTCTCCTCGAACTGACCCATATAAATGCACGCCAGACTCGGAGTGAACGTAGCCCCCTTAGATGTGCCCAACACTTGAAGGTACAACTGGTTTGTGTATCCCCAAAACATTTCTTGTGAAGGCCAATTCCACACACTGCAGGACAAAGGATTGCGGACTGTTGTAAAACCACTCTCTTGGCCCAAGAGCCCACGCTGGTGCCCCCAGCGTGGCATCTTGGGGTATGCTGTATACAACAATTCAATATCTATAGTTACCAGAAGTTGTTGGGTAGGGTGATACTCCACTGAATCCAAGATGTTACGGACATCAGTGGTGTGCTGCACAAAGGAGAGCTGCATTATCACGGATTCCCTCAAGAAGAAATCTGCAAATTGAGACAACAGCTCTAATAGGGACTGGCTCCCCAATATAATTGGGTGACCCAGGGGCGGACACTGTGCTTCCATGGGAAGTTCACGTGAAACTATAGTAGGGGTGTGGCCAAGATGGCAGCAGCATCGGTCACTCGGTGAAGAGCTTCGTCTTCAGCCCGGTATACACCCTGAAAAAAATAGCAGTGCAGCATTCACCACACACAATTGCTACCACCCAATTGCTGGATGAGACCCCCTGAATGCAGCAGTGGGTTCTTGACCCGGGAGATTCCCAGGGAAAGACAAACGGCGAACCGCTGGTGCTGGCGCTATGTGCTACCCCGCGACGATAAGGCCAGGGAGCGATGCGGAGGCTGGGGTACCTGGACGGGCAACCCAAAGTGAGTGGATCTGCGCCTATGCCTGAGAACGACCTCCCGGCTTCGCCCGTGGCTGGGATGGAGGACTGGATCAAGACTGTACCGAGAAAAGCCTGATCAGGTGCTGGCCGGAGAGACGTTCTGGGTTACGACGCTCCTGAGCCTGTGGGCCATCACCACAGGACGTGTGGTGCCTGGAGATGGCAGTGAAGGCCAGAGGGTGAGACCTTCTGTCCCGGAATGGAATGTGCCACTGCCAGTGGGGCCGCTGCAGAGATCAGGACCAGAACACAAGGTGAGGCAGTGCGACAGTGCTTAAAACCAGGCCCTAAGGACAGAGAGAGGGCTGCTGTTATGCACATGCTGTGATTCGGATCAGCGGAGGCCCTCATTGTTTGGGGCCGCTTACGATGCTGTTGGAGGGGCCAGGGTGTAGCCTGTTGGGATGCTTTGGTTAGATTGGGCCTCTAGGGAAGAGAGGCTGGAGCTTCCTGATGCCGGCAGAGACAAGAGTGTACGGCGAGGGTGGTGCACTGGGAGGCTAACGACATTTCCCAATTTGTTTGTCCGGGCAGGTAGGCGAACCCAGCAGACTTGAGCATGAAGCCCCCTGTGGTGGGGCTGAGCAACATGAACACATGCAGGGCCTGAAAGGCATTGAGACCCTTGCACAGACTCGCGGGGCTACCTCAGTAGCGGACACCCACCCCAGAACGAGGGAAAACTGTGTAGTGACTGGACAGCATAGATAATCTGGGGAGAATTTTATGGTGAATGTTCATTGGTGAGCCAAGAGGGGACTGGCCGGAACGTCGCTTACGGACGGTGGATGGTTCAGGCATAAAAAAAGAAGCAGCGATGGTGCTGTGCAGAGAGCTTGGACTGAGGTTTGCGTATACCCACTACGGCACAGAACACCAACAGTAAGCCTAAAATGACAGCTAATTAGGCACTACTGCATAAACCATAATTCACGAACTAGAAATTATGATGGGCAAACCTAGGCCGAAACAGGGGAGTGGGCCACCAGAGGGAGGAGAGCACTCCCAAAGCAGTGTAGATACCGGAGTGGAAGGGCTTGATGCAAACAATCAATCCATACATACCCATTTGAATAAAATACTGGCTGCCATAACAGACACAAAAACCACTTTGCAGCAGGACATTGGAATAGTCTCGGTGAAGCTGGGTCAGCTACAAGCTACAGAATGAAGGAAGTAGAACTTGCAGTGGAAGAAATACAAGCAGAACAAAAATCTGCATCCCACAGGCTGGACGACTTAACTACTATAGTGGCAATGCTAAAGCGGTGGGCTGAAGATGCGGAATGTCGAAATCACCGCAATAACATCTGGTTGGGGGGGGTACCAGAGGGCACAGTTGATTTCTTTGGTCCCTTAGGAAATAATCATCTCATGGATGTAATTGTTAACTGTTCAAGTTTCCATAAGTAGAGGAGTTACCATCAACAACCCAAGTCAAGGTCATCGAACGGCTGGATGACATTTTTCGCAGTGTGAGGTATCCACACCGTTCTCAAATCTGACAATAGGCCTCTGCTCAATAACAAAGAATTCAAGGAGTTTCTAGTTAGACTCAATGTCAATCATCAAAAGAGTACACCACTGTGGCCCCAAGCCAATGGTGTTGTGGAACGATTTATTGGTACCCTCAACAGGGCACTTCAACGAGCACTGATGGAGGAATCGAGTTAAACCAGTCCAAGCCTTTCGTTCAACTCTTCACTCCACAACTGGTGAGAGTTCTGCCACCTTTCTATTTGGGAGAGCTATCAGAATCAAACTGCCACAGTGGACAGCTGACAGATCCATGAATGATGGCAAGGTTCATGTCACAGACACTACTTGAAAGAGCAAAATGAAAACATAGGCCAATCGGTCTCGACAAGCTCAGGAAATAGTACTCGAAGCTGGGTCAGCTACAAGCGGAGCACCACAAACTGGTGGAAAGAATGAAGGAAGTAGAACTTGCAGTGGAAGAAATACAAGCAGAACAAAAATCTGCATCCCACAGGCTGGACGACTTAACTACTAAAGTGGCAATGTTAAAGCGGTGGGCTGAAGATGCGGAAGGTCGAAATCACCGCAATAACATCTGGTTGGGGGGTACCAGAGGGCACAGAGGGAATAGATATGGTGGCCTTCTTAGAAGACTGACTCCAGAAGACGGTGCCCAGTAGTGGCGAGACTACTATAATACAGAGACCAGGATGCCATAGTCTGTCTGTCTATCTATCTATCTATCTATCTATCTATCTATCTATCTATCTATCTATCTATCTATCTATCTATCTATCTATCTATCTATCTATCTATCTATCTATCTATCTATCTATCTATCTATCTATCTATCTATCTATCTATCTATCTATCTACCTATCTATCTATCTATCTATCTATCTATCTATCTATCTATCTATCTATCTAATTAACTAGCCCATGAAGGACATCATGGAACTGTAGCCACCAAAAGAGCCTTAAGAGACTGAGTGTCGGTCCTGCTCCTAGAAGAGCTGGTTGAGAGGGAACTAAAAGAGTGACATCTTTGCAACTGCCTTTTCCCCCAAAGTGACGCAGCATCCAATGACAATGTCTGTCCTTCCTGCACATGCCTGGGAAAGAGTTGCAGTTGATTTCTTTGGTCCCTTAGGAAATAATCATCTCATGGATGTAATTGTTAACTGTTCAAGCTTTCCATAAGTAGAGGAGTTACCATCAACAACCCATGTCAAGGTCATCGAACGGCTGGATGACAGTTTTCGCAGCGTGAGGTATCTACACCGTTCTCAAATCTGACAATAGGCCTCTGCTCAATAACAAAGAATTCAAGGAGTTTCTAGTTAGACTCAATGTCAATCATCAAAAGAGTACACCACTGTGGCCCCAAGCCAATGGTGTTGTGGAACGATTTATTGGTACCCTCAACAGGGCACTTCAACGAGCACTGATGGAGGAATCGAGTTAAACCAGTCCATGCCTTTCGTTCAACTCTTCACTCCACAACTGGTGAGAGTTCTGCCACCTTGCTATTTGGGAGAGCTATCAGAATCAAACTGCCACAGTGGACAGCTGACCGATCCATGAATGCTGGCAAGGTTCATGTCACAGACACTACTTGAAAGAGCAAAATGAAAACATATGCCAATCGGTCTCGACAAGCTCAGGAAATAGTACTTGATTAAGGTGACTGGGACCTGGTCAAGCAGAAATGAAAGTGGAAAACTGACACTCCGTTTGCTGTCGATCCTCTGAGGTAATGGCGAATCATCCCAGAAAGTCCATCACATGGCACTCGTCACACTTTAAGAACCTTCCTCGACATTCACCAGCACTTGCAATCTTGAATGAGGTGAACTTGCCTAATACTCAATATCAAGCATCAGAACCTGTGCCATCTGTGCACAATCAGAGTACATCTCAATTACCTTATACCATTCGATTTGGACGACTGGTGTGAAAGCCTCAATGACTTATTGAAGAACTATGATGTGACTTTTGTTTATACTTTTTATTTAACAAAGGGTTTGTTATGAGACTATGAGGACCCTTGTAGTTCTGGGTGGACTCAACAGAGAAATTACATAACTTGCTGGTAGGTGTTAAGCTGTGGTTATTAACAGTTATGACATAATGTGTGATCTTATGTCTGAGGAATAAAGGCAGCTGGTAGAGAGCTCCGTATGTAGCATATTTCCTTGCATGATCCTGGGTTGAAGAGGACTCTACAACACTGAGTACAGACTTGTTTGCAAAAGGCTGGTTCCAGGTACTACATTTCAGATTGTCAACAATAATGCAATGTATAGCAAATATGTAAAACTTCTACTAGTTTAAAAGGGTTGGTTAATGTATTTTCACCAACCTCATTTAGGTTGTCTCATCAGCCGTAGCATTACAACAAGGAATAAAATAACAATGTAAATTGGATGTATGACGTTACAACGCATACTTTTACAACGCATACCGTTACAACGCATTTTTTACAACGCAAAAACTTTTACAACGCATACCATTACAACGCATGATTTTACAACGCAAGTACTTTTACAACGCATGCCATTACAACGTAAGTATTGGTAAGTATATAATATTTTTTTTTAAATTAATTGTAATTAATAAAATTTAATTTAATTTAATTTATTTAATTTTTTTTTTTTTACCTTGTACCCCTGTACCCCAAAAACCCAAATTAACCCAGAAACCTAAAAATACCCTGTACCCCAAAAACCCAAAACTGTCTCTAAACCCTAAAAATACCCCTGTACCCCATAAACCCAAAACTGTCCCTGAACCCTAAAAATACCCCTGTACCCAAAAACTGAAAACTGACCCTGAACCCTAAAAATATCCCTTTACCCAAAAACTGAAAATTTTCCCTGAACCCTAAAAATACCCCTGTACCCAAAAACTGAAAACTGACCCTGAACCCTAAAAATACCCCTTTACCCATAAACTGAAAACTGACCCTGAACCCTAAAAATACCCCTTTACCCAAAAACTGAAAACTGACCCTGAACCCTAAAAATACCCCTGTACCCAAATACTGAAAACTGACCCTGAACCCTATAAATACCCCTTTACCCAAAAACTGAAAACTGACCCTAAACCCTAAAAATACCCCTTTACCCAAAAACTGAAAACTGACCCTGAACCCTAAAAATACCCCTTTACCCAAAAACTGAAAACTGACCCTAAACCCTAAAAATACCCCTTTATCCAAAAACTGAAAACTGACCCTAAACCCTAAAAATACCCCTTTACCCAAAAACTGAAAACTGACCCTGAACCCTAAAAATACCCCTTTACCCATAAACTGAAAACTGACCCTAAACCCTTAAAATACCCCTTTACCCAAAAACTGAAAACGTAAAAAAAAACAAACATATAAAATATTAAATATAATGATATACTTACCAATACTTACGTTGTAATGGCATGCGTTGTAAAAGTACTAGCGTTGTAAAAACATGCGTTGTAATGGTATGCGTTGTAAAAGTTTTTGCGTTGTAAAAAATGCGTTGTAATGGTAGTGCGTTGTAAAAATTGCGTTGTAAGTGATGTTTACCATGTAAATTATATGATGGTATCATTCATTGCCAACTAGTTGCTAGAAAAACCTGACAGACACATTTTGACAGAGACAGCAGCACAAATCTGTATCTTTATGATTTCCAAGGAATTCTTTAATGCTTAGTTCTGATGAATTGCACTTTCCAGGTGCAGGTAAAGTCTTTGTCATTCAAGAGGAAGTACCGAGCTTTACTATATTTCAGAACACGTACAAGTACCTGGCCTTGATTAAAAAGATTTTTTCTTTTAAAATCTAATAACATTTGTGTAAAGTTGTCTAAATTTCCATCCCTTTAGCAAATTATTAGTAGTTGAGGAATTTCCTAGGAAACATAGGCTGGAAAAAAATATTTTAGTCTTGTTACATCATTGTCATCAAATCTAATGGCTAAGTTACACCATTAATTGTCTTAATATATTGCTGCACAGGAACCTTTCAACTATCTTTGCAAACATTTTGGATGGTCAAAATAATCATAATTATTCAATATCACGTTTCATAATTTGTATCAACTTACATCCTTTTAGTGGTAATCGAAAATAAAATCTCAAGCTGTCCTGTGGTTTACTCAGACCAAGGTTTCTTGCTATCAGTGTTCCATTGGTTTATAAAGGAACTCTGCCTTCAGTATCTGGTCCCTCCTTGGTCACAAAACTCCTTGGTGACTTGCAATATCTTCATATATTAGTAATTAATAGGTCAGAGTAACTATATAACTAACGCTCAGAAGACAACAAGCATTAGAAAGAAGGTTGTTCCTCAGCATGTTCTTATTACTTTTGTCAAACTGCAATGACCCACAGCTGAATTATGTCCACCTGCAATGTTGTGTTCAAAATCTGGACCTGCCAGCATATCACATCCACAGCATCAACTACCACTCGATTGTCATCGTAAGTAGATGTGGAGGTAAGAATGGTGAATCGATACCTACCAATATGCACCTACCTCGACAATATAGTGGTAGCTAATACGGATGTACGTTGTTACAACGCATGCTTTTACAACGCATAAATACAAAAATCGAATAAAGCTTTACTGATACTGATACAACGCAGGCAGTGAGTAGTTTAATTTACTATTCCAACTCCAGTCCCCGTGGATAGTAGGGAAGGTGTTGGATAGTAAATTAAACTACTACCTATCCTAGAGCGCCCCCCAGCGCAATTCGTTGTAATGACTTGCGTTGAAAAACCTGCGTTGTAAAGACACTGCGTGGTAAAAGTTGCGTCGTAAAGGATGTTTCCCAGCTAATACTGTTGATCCAATAATTTTGCAGGTTGATATTTTAACTACAATATTGTGATATACAACCTTTGCAAAGACTACTTCATTATACACAACCAGTTACACCTGCGCCCAACGCATAAACTCACTTTTTCTGTATAGAACATGAGCTCTGTCAGCATAAAAAAGTCCACATTTGTAAAGCGCACAATCACCCGTAAGGGTCTCTAGGCGCTGGGGGCCGTCGGGAAGATTAAGCGAGCTATTGCCCAGAGTCACATGGTGCTGAGCTAACCTGCCGCCGGAGCCGGGGATCGAACCCTGATCCCCAGATTCCAGCGGCAGTCGCCCTGGCCGCGGCGCCACACCTCTCCCTCATACCTCGAAATTGGACTGAAGAGTATTGTCTCTCCTAAGCAAAGCCATGTAAAGTAAGTTGAATGCACGTTTTCACTGCGGGTCTTTGACAGCCAGTTCTCCTGCTCACAACACCCTGGAGGGAGCCTAAGCCCAGGGTGCTGTACCTTCTAGTTCTTGCGGCCATTTGCTATCCTCTTCACTTTTGCGGGCCACTCACTCTAGTGGGTCTCGAAGTCCCAGGGTGCAACACGTTCTTTTCTTACCGCGACACCGCTGCCACAGGTGAGGGGGAGGTGCCTACATCTCACTACAAAGCGCTACCTCACTTCCCGCGGCGCAGGACGTGTTTTCACTGCAGGTCTTTGACAGCCAGATCTCTTGCTCACAACACCCTGGCGGGAGCCTAAGTCCAGGGTGCTGTACCTTCTACTTCTTGCGGCCACTTGCAATCCTCTTCACTTTTGCAGGCCACTCACCCTGGTGGTATTTGAAGTTCGAGGGTGCAAACACGCTCTTTTCCCGCTGCGTCACTGCTTCCACAGGTGAGGGGGAGGCGCCTACATAGTGCTACAAAGCGCTGCCTCACCTCCCGCGGGACGTGCGCGGGACACACCCGGGCCAAGGGCAGGCCCATCCTGTGCCCATCATTGGCAGGAAGAGGCAGGGCAGGGCCACCCCCCTTTCATGTGGCGGACATTTGTGGACAGAGGTACTCTTCATTTTGTACCATTATGCCAGGTTTGCTGAAAAGTGTTGCTATATCGTTAGCTTAATATTATGTAATAATATAGCATTTTATGCTGTTTACCACGTGTTGGCCTTGGGATCCCAAGTTGATTACTTTGATTATCAACAGTGAATCATTGTATAAGTATCATGAGACCTAGAGGTCACAAATCCACTAAGGATTGAGTATGGGGAAAAGGAAAACAATGGATGGGAATAGTGGAGCTCCTGGAGGGGGAGTAAGCAGTAGAGAACGTAGGGGGAAAAGGGTAAGGAAAATGCTGAACGAGAAGACACCGGGAAATAATTGTACCATAGACAGAATAGAGACACTGATCAGCGAATGCGAGGATATCTTAGTAAACGACACATCCACCCAAGTTACTAGTATTGTACAAGCCATAGGCTCTTCCCAACCGGACAAATCTAGTTCAGGACAACATGTAACAATCCCTGCAATGTTTCATAAACCAATGAGGGGAGGTAGCCTGGAGTCCCACATCGAGGGATGTGTGACTACTGGGCCAGAAAAGGCAGCTTCAGGGGAAGGAAAGACTGTAACCCTAAGGTTGGGAAACATTGGTTGTCTGTACCAATAGGTTTGCGCCCCTCATAGATCTGCAAGAGGAAGAGAGGGTGGATGATCACTTGAACAATTCCCCGTCGCTATCCTGTAGCCCCCCTATATCTAATTCATGGTTGAAGTCATATTCCACCATTGATCTTCTGGGAATACCTTCTCCTATCTGTGAACTAAAAGCAGAGGTGGCACTTATGCGAACCAAGTTAGTAGAATTGACATCTATGGTTGAACTTTTATCACAAACGATCCCTGTTCATTTAGAAACTCCCAACCTCAGGGTAAAGCAGCTTGAACAACCTAAGCAGGTAAACTATCAGGAACATTATCTGGTTACTATGACAAAGGTTTCTTGGAGTAAGGATAACATTCCGCTCTGTCATAATACGGGGGAAGAAAATAGACTTGAAATAGCGCCAATATCATTGGGCTGTCCCGCTCAAGCACATAATCAAAAATCAGATTTATCTCAAATACGAATCAGGTGCCATTCCATACCAGGATTAGGGAATTCATTAAATAATTGCAAACAACAAAATATTAGACCACTAGGTATAACTCTGCCACTGGCGCCCAAAATGTACATGGTCAATGTCCCCAAATTCACCAGCAGGAATAGCATAGAAAATGCAGATTCCCTTACCAACAAAGCAATCCATTGGATCTGCCACATCCGAGGATGTCGTTCGGTAATTAGAGAAGATATCTCCAGAGCTCGTAGACTCTCCTCACGAACTAACCCGCTAGATTGCATTGAGTTAACGCTAAAAGGTCAAGACCTAGTGGAAAACTTGCTACCCCTGGAATTTCATACTTCTTCTCCAGACCATTCTTTAATACAGTTTAGATTTTTCCCCTTTGTAACTAGCAAGGGTTGCGTTCCAGGGCAGGATGATTCCAGTTTAGGCGGATCCTTAAATCTAGAATCTAATGATTGACTCTTGAATGTGCCACAGAAGGAACCAGGTACCAATGTTTTCATTCCATCAAATAGAGAATCTAGTATTCGTTTTTACCCGTCTAGAGAGGCAGAATGCACAATGAGCAACTTGCCTACTGATAATAATATATTGACAATTTCAGGAAACATAGAGTTAGCTAATCACCAAGGAAATTTGCTGAATACCGTGATAGCCCAGAGCCCATGTATAAATCTATTGACAGAATTATCCTTGTTATCATGGAATATAGCTGGGATAAAATCCAAGATCGTATCCCCAAACTGGCAGACATTTGTTGAACAACATGATGTCTGCCTTTTACAGGAAACCTGGGTGGTGGATCCTATCCACCGCGTAAGCTATATAAACTATTGTGTACAGCAATCACAGGTGGGAAAGGTCGACCCTCAGGAGGGTTAACAATTTGGGTTTTGCCAAGAATTTGGCTTTGCTATGCAGGTTCTTGATTCTCACAATAAGGATATATTAGTGCTCAGGTTGAAGTGGGGAGAGCACGAAAAGCTTAACATCTATAAAATCTATGCAAGAGGAACAAAGGGTAGGAAATCTGAGGTCTTAATAACGTTGGACAATTTATTTGACCAATTTTCCGGGGGTACAAATGTAATAATAGCGGGTGATTTTAATGTGACTTTTGAACCCCTCCTAAATGGGAACTCAAATTTTACTGGCGAGGAATATGACCTGTGGAAAATTCCTAAATTAGATCTGATTCCTGTAAAAAAAATAACAGATGTGGTGGTTCAGTTAAATTCCATCTGTATGGAGAAAGGGCTAAGGGCTGTTAATGGCAGAACCCAATCAGACAGAGATGGTGCATCCACTTTTAACAATGGCTCTAGTTTTAGCAACATTGACTATTTATTGATTAATTGCCAGTTTTGGCACGCACTAAGGGACATGAAGGTAAATGAGCCGCTTGAAATGGGTAAACCTATTAGAGAAACCTGAAGTTCTAGATAAAATCTCACTAGATGTTGATAATGCAATATTTGAACTAGAAGACCTTTTGGTTAATCAGGCACCTCCCGAGTTGGTAAATGGATTTCATGATGAGTTTTTTACACAGCTTCGTACCTATTTCTATAAAAACTGTAAAAACAGAGGTACTCACTATAAAAATAGAAGTAAATGGTTCAATAAGGAATGCAAGGAGGCTTGCAGTTCCCCGGGGAAAGCTATTAAGGAAGGTGATCTGACTAAAGTGTGGTAGGCCAGGCAAAATAATAGGAAAGCCCAGGAGATTGCTAAGAAAACCTGGGATGAGTACAGATGGCAGGATCTTAAATGTGCCTGTGAAAGTAAAAATCCTAAACAATTTTGGGACATAGTCAAATGGGGGAGAGATGGCCAACCTGCAGAGCAGATAAATCATGTAAGCCAAGATCAATGGGTAACTCATTTCCAATCTCAATACGTTTGTAATATAGATGATAAGGATACGTCTGAGTTCCCATATACTTACTATGATGGTCCGGCTTATAATGAAGGGGATGTTGACACCGCTTTGGGTTCTGTAATGGGAGGTAAAGCACCAGGCCCGAAGGGATTCCAGCTGATATATTCCTTTCCAATAAATCTGAATGGAGCCGATATATCCTGATTATAATGAATGCAACTGCTAAAGGTATGCCGGTACCAGATTCATTGAAAGGAGTCCAAATAATTCCAATATATAAAAAGGGGGATAAGTCACTGCCTGAAAATTACAGACTCATAAGCCTAATCGACTCATTACAAAAGATCATGGGACGCCTTGTGCTATCCAAGATTGGATCGATGAGCAGGATATTATATCACCATTCGAGGCAGGTTTTCGGTCAAGTATAAGTACCATTGACCAAACCTTTCGCTTCACATTGCTCTACTGGAAAACGGTGGTCCTAGACAAAGGCAGCTTGTATGTTGCCTTTGTGGATTTAAAGTCAGCCTTTGACCTTGTTTGCCGTAGCAGATTGTGGAGAGTAATGCAAGATCTGGAGATGCCCCAAGAACTGCTAACTCTCATAGTCAGACTCCATGAGGGAAACCACGCAAAAATCAGGTGGGGCACCAGGGGGCAGGTTACCTCCTCCTTCCGAGTAGAAAAAGGAGTAAGACAAGGTTGTGTGATGGCACCAACGCTGTTTTTTATTTTCATCAATCGTATGGTAAAATTCTTGGAAGCAACCCCAACTGATGCTCCTATATTGGCGGGTGTGAAAAATCCCCATCCTCATGTTCGCAGATGATACGCTGTTAATCGCTAAAACACAGAGCGGTTTACAGCGAGCCCTATCACTCTTCGAGGAATTTTACCATCTGTGGGGTTTGGAGATAAACGTGTACAAAACAAAGTTTATGACCTTTAATCCCCACAGATCCTACAGAGGAGTGATGGTACTAAATAAGCGCCCCCCAGAGCAGGTAAAGGTCTTTACATATCTTGGGGTCATTATGCAGGGTGACATGAGGTGGGGTAAGCATCTGGATATGGCCACACTGAAACATCGACAGCTGGCAGGAACTTTACTGGCTGAGTTTAATGCATCGTTTACAAAACCAGTGAGCCCAGTCTTGAACATCCATAATATGAAAGTGGTTAGTGCAGTATTATATGGGACAGAGCTCTGGGGATTTAAAAATCTTTCAAAACTAACCATAGCTGAAAACTGTTTTTTACGTAAAATCACTCACCTTCCACAAAGCACACCAGTATGGCCATTACTTTATGACTTAGGTAGGAAGGCTTTGACTGATAGTGTCAGACTACGCCCTTTGTTGTATTGAATGAGAATTTGATCAACACCTGAACTGACACCTTATGCCGAGGGCCTAAAAGATCTAATAAGAGCAGATTGTTATAAGAAAATTAAATTGCTACTGGAAGTTAGATCGATCCTAGTAAGTATAGGCATGGCTGCCTTATGGGAGAATCCTGAAAACACTCCGTTTCCCTCTAAAGCACAGTGAAGGAAAGATACTGGGGATGGGTGGCTGATAGCATCTTTAGGAATAGTGATCCCTTGACACTAACGGGCCAATTCCTAGAGGTAAAACCAGTACAAAAGCTGGAACCTTATTGAGACACCATAATGAAACTTCACGCCAGAAAGCTTTATTTCCAACTTAGAGTGGGGACAATACCCGTAAAGTCATTTACTGCAAAATGGGATATAGTGGATGACACATCCTGCCCTATTTGCCATCTAAATTTGGAGTCCTTGGCCCACTTGTTATTTGCGTGTCCCGCTTATAAAGTACCGCAGCGGATATGGTTAGCCCCAATTTGTAGAGCTCTGGGTACCCGAATGCACGAGGTAGTTCTTAGATTAATTTGTACTGAAACATGGATACCTCTTGCTATATCTTTAGCTAAATTTCTAGGATGGGCATGGGTCATTAGATCAAAAGAGATTGGTGCATTGTAATAAATGTGTACTACATGCTAATTTAATAATCTTTTGGTAGCTTAAATGAAATTGGAGCTTGTTTTCCCTTTTCGTCTTCTTTTTAATACTAAAGGTAGTAAGTGTAAGGCAAGAGCTGAGTTGTGCATGGAATTTTGTATCTCATTGTAAAAAGAATCATTTGTATTTACATATATAACATCGAGAGGAGTTTAAAAGTTCCATTATTGCTTTTATAATATTTTGTGGATCTTTATCTTAATGGAAAGTTTTTAAAGTTTTAATATCCTGGTCATAAATTTTGTATTGTATTCTTGATTTTATGACTATTTGTCGAATAAAGCTATTATGACTGACTGAATGCACCACACAACATATGCATGCCTGTCTTCATGGGTATATGCAAAGTATACCTCTGCATTCGTTATACAGTGGAAAGAGATGGTCTAGCCTATTATATATAATGCGTGGCATTTTCCTTCTATAACTTTCCCTTTTAACAAACCACTGTGCTGTCTGTTTAACTAATTGCTTCCATTGACATCTCTGCTCCTAATTCACCAGCTGCTGGGCAACAGCATTGTATTATGTGCCACAGTCCAAATATAGGACATGTGTGTGGGGTGAGGGGATAAGGGGGAGACGACAATGCAGATTTGTGAAAACTAATATTTGTTATATATGAAAGTGACATGCAAAAACTTCAGATCAGTGTATCTATGTGTAGTATTGTGTAAAAATCTTTGTGAGACTTACATACATGCAGCCAGGTAAAGAAACACACCAGAAGAGCAAGAAGCCCCATTAAGGACGACACATCTTTGGATTATTTAGGTAAACTGCAATACAATGAACTAGAATGAATGGCACATGACCATCTATTTGCCAGTCACAGAAAAGGAACAAAGAATTACTTGGAAAACAAAATAGAAGCATTCCCAAGTGGAATTGTTTTCAGAAAATTACCATCTACTTATTCATAACAATCATGCAAGTGGACAGCATGAATATATGATGCCTCCATTTCCCTCAACACGATGAATTATTGATATTTTGTTCTCTTTAGAGAGCGCTTGTTATATCTCCATGTATCTATTTTTAAAGGGCATATTGCTGTCACCCTTTCAGATGTTTTACGTCTTATGAATCCAGATAATACTATTAAAGTTCAAAACATGGCAGGGAACCTGATTTATGTATACATTATTTTATGTAAATTTGCAAGCGCATGATGATGAATTCAACAGGGCTATAGGAAGAAAGAAAAATACACCTTTAGCAGAAAATGTGATAAAATATGAATGCTTCAAAAGCAATTATTCATAAACAAGGGTGTAGAACATAGGTCGGGAAGCATGTTCAATTTTTAGGATGTTCACAGAAGGTACATTTAAGATAACGCATCTAAATGGACCTTATTTACATCGTCTTCGAGTTTCCGGAAAATCTAGCCTGGATGTTGCCTTCCTGGACCATGTTGAACACTCTTTTGGGTTCTGGGGAATTGATAAAAGTGTTGTGCAGTTGTATAGCAAATACTGTACTCTCATAGGCGTGCACATTATGTTTTCAGGCCCCTCTGGCATACGTGAAAAAATAGGAGGAGGCTAATGAAATTAGATTGCATCAAGAAAAAAATGACCTCTTGTTTTTGAATTCAGGATTTCAAATTAACCTTTCAAACACAGAAAATCACCAAGCGCTAGGCCTAATCAAATTAATGTATTTGAAGATCTTTTGGACCCCAGGGAAACAGTACTGAGACAAGGCCTCAATGCTGTGTCGCTCATTGGGAGAGAGGATGGTGGCTGCAAGACTACAATATAAAACACATATTGGATTGGACCTCCTTTTACAATGGAGGAGTAATACTACAATCAATGAGACGGGGTAGCTAAAGAATTTTCTCTAAGTAACAATATTAACCCCTTCGACGCTCATGACGAGCTGGGCTCGTCATGCAGTAGCCTCCCAGCACGCTCATGACGAGCCCAGCTCGTCATGAATAATGGGTTTTTGTAAATCCCAGCGCAGCAGCAGAATATGATGAGCTTCCAAGTGGTTAAAATCTCTCATTCACTCAAGACCTACTAAAGCACACACTCAATAAAAAACTTTCCGTCAGTCACCTCTTCTTGTATAAGCCTTTTTATTTATTTATTGTGTCTGATAAATCTGTAGATGAGATTTGATTAATTTGACGGACTCCATGAACTAAGATATTTGACAGACCAAAGCACATTGACTCAAATTGAAATTTAGATTTAAGGTGTTTTCAGTTGGGTACAACCCATAAATCTGTATTTTTTTATGTGATCCATTCCTTAAGAATGTATGACGTTACAATGCGGACTTTACACTGTGATGCGTTTATAACGCGGTCATTACAACGCAAGTCGCATACGCATAGTATGATTTACTATTCCAACTCCAGCCTACATAACAGTAGTGTATAGCCCCATCCAGCGCAAGTCGTTGTAACGACTTGCGTTGTAAGGACCACGTTTTAAAAGTATCCCGTTTTAATGGATGTCTCCCATTCCTTAACTATTCTTTCCTAAGTGCATGAATATATATAAATACGAGGTGAATTAGGAAATTGGTTAAGGGGTCAAATGACCTCAAACTTCAATTACCAAGAAGTTTGATGATTTTCTGATTCTCAAATCGCCTCAAATCACCCAAGACTCTTCATGATTTGTATTCAACCTGATTTGATCAACCCAGGGCCATAGAGAAAGCCAAGAGTTAGTAAAATGTTTGGTGAAGTGTGGCACAATGGTTAGAGCGGCAGAGGTCTGGCCTGGGACCAGGGTTCAATTCCCGCCTCGGCGGGTCTTGGGCTCAATTTCCTCGGACCTGATCATTCTTGCCTCGTGCCTTTTCTAATCATGGGTCCCACTATGCAACTCTGGGCAATAGCTTGCTTAATCTCCACAACGGCCCCAACAGCGCTGGGATGCCTGACTTCACCTTCACAGGGAAAAGCCAGGAAGGGTTCCACAGCGGTATGCATACAGCGCCAGTCCCCCCCCTGTTGGGGTATAAGTGCGCTGTACAAGTACAAATTTCATTTCATTACCCCACCTCTTAATAAACTTAGACTTTACATGTGTATATTAATTCATGCTCGTAATAAAGCTAAAGCTCAGTATAAAGCACACATTCTGGGAGCTCTTTCATATTGAGGATAGTTGATACATTTAGTCAATTCTTAATTTCATCATGATTGATCTAATAACCATATTCAATGAGCTCTTAATATGTGTTTGCTGATGTTCAATTCATGCAATCTTGTGCTTGCATTTTTTTGGGTACATTTTTGTTTTAAATTAAGACACAATTGGTACTACCTTGTTAAACTCTAGTACAGACAATGGAAGACCATTTTAAACTAGGCCTGGGTGGTGAATTCCGCTCCATTCACAGAGTTTTCCACACTCCACGCCTTCGCAGATCAATTTATTCCTCAATCGAACTTGGCAACGTTAAAGTTGGCGAGCAAAAAAAATCCAAAGCTAGACCACCTCCCAGCGAGATTTCTCAACGAGGGGGGTCGTTTTGAGAAACCATCCGTTCGCGTTGAGGAAGCTGCCGCTGGAATAGAAAATCTACTTGAGCAGCAAAAAGAAGCAGTGCCCTCTTGCGCATGCACGTGGTGCTGTTTGCATTGATTTTTTAGTGCAGGACAAACACCCGATGCTAAAAATCAGCATGAACAGCGCAACCTAACTCACTCCGAAGCTTTCAGGACTCAGTGTAATGCAGCGGAGTGACATGGCACTCAGCCCAAGCCAGTTTTAAACCATTAACCTTCAGATGAATATAGACTAAGGCTTGTTGATTCAGATTATTATTTTAATTAATTATTTTAGTTAGTTATTTTAACGTCTTATTTTGAATTATTTTTAGTTCTCGGCTATCAAAATTTGCTACAGCTGCAGCTAGCGCTGGGAACTGATACTCCCTTGGAAATTATGGAAAACATTGTTTGATACTTAGACAATAGCCATTGTGAGAGAAACATTCTTACCTGCTAGAAAATAAGGTGTTGTTCTTCACAATTTAGGCATAGATGGTAGAATTATATGCAAAAGTTTAGAAGAAATAACAATTGAGGATAAAGAAAGAGAATCACCAATGTTAATCAATTGTTTGTGAAAGTCTAAGAAGGACTATTCCGTACATTTATCAACATAAGGTTGGAAAGACACACAAGTTTTACCACACACCAAGGCAAACCAGAAAGAGCAGGAAAATATGTAAACTTAGTCATAGCATGTGAGCTTGGGGATGTAACTAATTCTTTAATTCCTAGACCATTCGATTGGTATACCAGTGATCTTGGGTTATCAGAAAATGTTCTTGAACAATGCTATAGCTGTTGTACAAGGAGTCACACACACCATAGCATGGTTGAAGGAGAGACAATGGCAGTGTAAGAAATTGAGTTGCTAATTAAGGGGGGCAAAATCGTACTCAGGCAGCAACCACAATATTTTTCATGGTGAAACACAGGCAAACCCCAAACTAACCTGTGCTCAATCCTCTGGTGGCTTGGAACAATGCTGTAGGTCTTAACTTAGAGGCAATGTGTAAAGTATTTATACAGCACTTCAAACAGTAATCACGTGAAAACACAACACAAGAAAAATCCCACATCATTTAGTAAAATGTAAGAAATTATTTGCGACAAAAACTATAAAAATTCAATCAGTAGACAAGGAGATAAGCAGTTTTTAAAGATTTAAGTGAAAACAGTGCCTAGACGCACAAAGTGCCAACTGTAGTTATCTGTCCGGGCCGGACCGGGCCAAAGTCACAAGTTCAGGCTGACCGCGATCGAGTGCGCGCCGGATTCCGGGACCAAGTTAGGCCTGCTGAACAAAGTAGCTTAAATCATTGGTTTGCAGAGCGTTGCGAGATCCCGCATCAAGGAGGGTTTGTGCAGCAGTGGTTTTGAGGTAGCTGTGGTTGTGCAAAGCGGAGCCGTGCATAGTCACTGAGGAAGCCTCCGAAGAAGGGCTTGCGATGTGAAAACCTGCGTCACAGATGTGTTGTGCAGAGGTGCTTCTGAGGAAGCTAAGGGGCTGCGATGCAAAGCTCTGCGTTGCCGTCGAGGATACAGTCGACAAGGGACTTGCGATGCAAAGGTCTGCACCGAGGATGCATCGCGCAGTGGCAGTTCTGAGGAAGCTGCAATGCGAGGTTCTGTGCCGAGAATGCATCCTGCAGCTGCTGTTTCGATACAACTGCGAGGAAATGCGCTGTGTCACTACTGCTCACATAATCACAGCTGGGCTGACAGAGCAACTTCAGACCCACTTCCAAGGGTCCAGGACTGGGGTGGCACCACTAGGGTGGTAGGACACACAGCAGGCAGAGAGGCAGAGACCAAGTGTTGGGTTCTAGGTGGTTTGAGCGCTTTGTGTTCTAGAGGCTCTGATCAGGAGGCCAGCCAACCAGCCATTGAAATCACTCTGGTTGTTCTGGGTTCAAGATATAGGTCCAGTCTTAATCACGCAGGCAGCAGAGCAGCAGGGCTACAGGCAAGCAGAGTAGCAGTCCATGTTGTAGAGCAGCACAGCAGTCCTTCTGAGTCTTCCACAGGTCCAGAGTTGAAATGGAGAGTTGGTCTGCGGGTCCATTATTTATATCTTGTGCCGATTTTGAAGTAGGAGAACTTTCTAGAGGCTTTCATCCAGGGCTGTCTTGGAAACACAAACCAGCCCTGGCAGTTGAGTCAGACCAGCCGCGAGGGGGGGCTGTAGGGGGGGGCGCATATAGAAAACATTGCATCTGCTTTTGTTACAGGGGGCCAATATTGCAGTAGAACAAAAACAGCCCCCAGGGGTCCAAAACCTGGCCCCCACCCTGGCATCCCACCAGGGAAATGCCTGGTGCCCGGCTACGGTCAGTCCAGCCCTGATTTCACCCCCAGAGGTGCTTGGAATTTCCTGGCTACCAGCCTTGGCCCCAGTTTGCCAGGGGTCACAAAAGATCAGTGTCAAGCCTGTTGTGAGTGTGCTCAGGCAGAGCCTTTGTGATGTGTAAGTGTGGTAGGCAACAGCTCCTCCCCCTCATCAGACATTGCCCATCCTGCCTACACCTATGCCCCTTTGTCTCACTGTCTGGGTGCAATACACAAAGACCAACTGCCCATCATACCTAGTCATGTAATCTAGAATACAACCTGCAGGCACCAATTGGTTAGGACAAGTAAAAGCCAATTTACTAATAGTGGCATTTTCAGTATTGGGACTTAAAACCTTTGTAAGGAAAATGCAACCTCACAATCTTAATGAAGAAGGGAAAAATCCAATGGGTCTAATGGGTAACTTCCAGTGGGGTCAAGAAGGAAATTGGAAAAACCACAGACCTTAGGGCATTTTGATGTGAGAGGAAGACAATTATAACTGTGAATGCAAGTTTGCGTGCTTTGGAAACAATGTTCTCCCAGGTTGAGAATGAAGAGGAGAAAGTAGAAGCATTTGCATTACAAAAATCTCAAACGTGCAGGAGTAAATTGCTCCATGATTGAACATGAAGGTGTTAGCCTGCACATGGGCAATCCGTCAATTCATGTTTTTCCTTTGGAGTATTCCCTTTTTAGGCATCCCTTACACATCATTGCTTTGTGAAATCGCTAGTATTTAATATATCTTAAAGGGGACTCTTATCAGTTCCCATCGTCAAAGTACTGTGTTCATTTGCTTTTGTGTGGAACTTTTTATTTTGTTAACTTCCCTTGGCTGCGCGCATTTACGATACCTCTACTAAAGCTGTTAACACTGTTTAAGCCCAATTCACTGTCAATATAAGATCTCTTCCCACAGAAAAGACAGACAGTTTCTAACAGTATGCTGGAATACTTGCTTTTTATAACATAGTTGTGTAAAGCAGATGCTTTAGCTCTAAAATGTTTGTGGTATTTCCTATTCATACCTCCTCAGTACCTTTCTTTGCACTTTGTAAGCATTATCGGGTTTATTTTTTTAACTTTTCCATTTGGTTATTATGATTAAATTCTAAATGTTGTGATAAACATTGCACGTTAAAAATAAAGTTAATATACAAGAGCTATGCTATATTTTACCTCTGAACAGGCTGCCACACGTGCAGTTACCTTGCTGAGAACAGGGTCATGATTTGAATGGTGCAGCAGGTACAGCAGCACCAGGCCAAAAAGTTGTCATAATTCCTCTAAACACATAATATTGCTATATTTGCCTACTAAACAGGCAGTCACAATTGCAGTTACCTTGCAGTTAAAAGGGACGTGATTTGAATGGTGCAGCTGCTGCAGTGCCACCGGTGCCAAAAGCTCTAGGGACCCCACTAAATCCAGATTATTGCTAAAATTTAAAACTAAACAGGCAGCCACAAGTGCAGTTACCTTGCAGACAACAGGGTTATCATTTCAGTGGTGCAGCAGGTGCAGTGACACTAGGACCAAAAGCTATAGGCACCCCACCAAACACCTAGCATTGCTATATTTTACTACTAAACAGGCACTCACAAGTGCAGTTACCTTGCAGACAACTGGGTCATGATTTGAATGGTGCAGCAGGTGCAGTGGCACCAGGTCAAAAAGTTGTCAGAACCACTCCAAACACCAAATATTGCTATATTTTACAACTAAATCGGCAGTCACCAGTGCAGTTCTCTAGCAGGCACTAGTGCCGTGATTTCAATGGTGCTGCAGGCGCAGTGGCACCAGGACCAGAAGTTGTCAGAACTCCTCTAAACACAAAATATTGCTATTACATCAATGAATTCTATTATCACCCTCGCTCAAGTCTCAAAATGTTGCTATTACTTACCTGCACTATATCACTGGTAACAGCACAATATATTGCATTTTTGTACATAAACAAGCATGAACACTTCAACAGACTCTCTGTAACATATGTTGTAAACTACCCAGTAAGCTACAAATTACAAAACAAAGCTTCTTATTAATCACATAGGCGAAATCTAATGCATTTGCCAATGCTTGTTAATAAGGAGTGATCATCCACCTCTGATTAACATACTTTCTTGGAAGGGAAGTGAAAAAGCTACTGTATGCATGTGCAGGTCAATGGAAAGTGTAGGTAGTACCTATACTGACAAGCGTAATGTGCCAAGGCAAGTATCACGATCTGCTGTTACAGTCCCAACTGAGCTTTTTCGCCTCAAAAAGGAATGGATATTTTTTGGGCCATTTAGGTGGCTTCATACGTCAGAGAAGTACATAATTTCTCTTGTAGAAAATACCACTAAATGGGTCATTTCAAGATGTGTGAGCTTGATTGCCACTTAAACTGTTTTAGAGGCCCTGAAGGATGAAATTTACCAGTGAAGGCATTCCCAAGGTCATTGTAACCAACAACAGGGTAAACCTTGTGTAGGATCTTGCAGAAGAGCTCGTCATATTGCATTGGAGAACCACTCTTTAGGCCCATCAAGCTAAGGAATTAGCTGAGCAGATTAAATGGGTGATAAAAGGTTGTGGGCCGAGAGCTGTGGTTCTGAGAAGATCTTTTGTGTGCTGTTTGAAACCTTATAGGCTCCCAGGATAAGTCCCAATAGAGTGACAGGTGTTTATACTGTATGTGAGCATGGAGGGCTAATGCATGTCAGAAGTTGAGCCCGGAGTAGTTGGATAAAGGCACTAGGATAAGAGAAGTGGAAAGGACCTTGGTGACTAATAAAATCAGGGTAAGTAAAAACCTTGGTATGAAAGGAGCCTCAAGGTTAAAACTGAATGCAGGCAAGCGGGTGACTTGGTTTATGTGAAAAAACAAGGTATTCCCAGAAAGGCCTTTCAAGGTATTTGTGCCCTTAAAAGGCCACGAGTTCCCAGAAGAATGTGTTTAAGGTCACTACTGGTGGTGTGTGGAGTACATCTAAGTTGGTTAGAGCTGGATAGAGAGTGGATTTGGTACACCTGAAGGGTCATTTAGAAGCATTTCAAGGCTGAACCACAGACCATTGTGTATGCTGTAAGGAAACTCCACTCTACCCTATATTTCTTCCAATCTTCAGAAACGTATGTCAGCATTAATTTTATCCAACCTTGACTACCGTAATGGACAATACATCAGCCCAAAACTAAAAATGGTATCTAAACTTCAGACCTTACAAAATGCTGCTGCCCGTCTCATTTTCAGTCTCCCCACATCTCATTCAGCTACCATGGCACTGAACCAACTGCGCTAGCTGCCTGTGAGGAAAAGGATTGACTTCAAGGCTTTGTGCACCACTTTTAAGGCATTACACAACATCAAACATCCCACCAGTTGCACTCAGACTGGCCCTTCGCTGGTACATACCTCCTTGACCCCTACGTTTGTCAGGCTTGAAAAATATTGAGGTGCCAAAATTCAGACTTGCCCTTTGGGCCGGTAGAGGCTTTGTAACTCGTACTGCTAAGCTATGGAACTCCCTTCATTTCGAACTAAAAAACTCCCAGACCCTTTTACTTTTTAGAAAAGCATTGAAAACGTGGTGCTTTAAATCCAGAGGCCATAGTATATCTAAGCTGTCTCACTGACCAACCTCACGCACTGCAGTGCCAAGACACCCTCAGGTATGCGAGCGCTATATAAAATTCTTTAACATAACATAAAATAGATGGCATGATATCCATGATCCTACTAGATAAAATGTCCTTATTTTTTCTCTGACCCTAATTCTATTATATATCTGCTCCTTTGTTGCATGCAGGTCTTAGGGCCTTATTAGATTTCAGTGGATAGAATACTCAGTCGCAAAAGTAACGGATATCCCATCCACCGTATTATGATCTCCATACGATATAATGAGATTGTAATACAGAAGACAGGATATTCGTCACATTTGCAACAGAGTATTTCCCTCCACCAAGGTCTAAATCAGGCCCTGTTACAGTGCTTAATTTGAGCCTGTGATTTCTGGTGCTCAGCACTGGCACTAATCATCAACCTCAGTGCTTTTCATGAGCACAAGTTAATGACACATTAATTTATGGGGAGATTAAGTGATTTGCCCAGAATCACCGGATGTTGAGCACATTCCGAGACTCGAACCTGGTTCCCCAACTTTGAAGTCGGCAGCACTGTCGATTACGCCACATCCTCTCCCCACTTTCATGGTTAGTAGTTGGTTCTGTTTTAGGCGGCGCCAACAGGAGAAATGGGCTAGTGCAAGCTGCCTCCTGACTTATTGTTTTACAAATTAACCATTTCCCTATACTCAATAATGTTTCTTTCTCCAGTTTTTTAACGTTATTTTGCAGGATATTATTACCATCATAATATGAGCTATTCAACTCTACTTTTGTTTTTGTCAATTCGAAAAGGGATGATGTGTTATGGACATACACGTCTTTTACGGGTCACAAGAGATGGACACCTTGCAATGCCCCTTTAACTGCAGGCTTCAAATGATCAATTCCAGGATCACAAAGGGCTGGCTGAATTTTATTGACTTACTGAAAAGAAAATCGAGTAGCACAGCTTGTTGTTTTTGGTTTCCAGAAGTGTTACAACAGTAACCAACATACACATAAAAAAGCAAAAAGCACACATGCCGTGAACATTATGATACACTAGCATGCCAGTTTCAACTTTAATTCAACATAGTGGGTATAAAAATTAAATGACACATTGCATCTGTCCCATAACAGTATGCCTTTTCAGCGAGTAACACCAGTTTCAATGTGTAATGCTGACCGACACCCTGATCACCTTCTAAACTCCTCTCTTCCTCCAATGTATCCAAACACTCTGTTGTATAGTCCCATATATCTCTGGGACGAGATGTCCTCGGGTGGAGACAAGCATGGGCTTGTGCAACTTCGTCACACACCACCATGTCACTAATCCAGGCCAGTTCCTTGAGCACATAGTCACACTTCGTAGCTATGAGATGGCAGACAGTCTTGTGATTGTCTTTGGGATATCTTGCATACATCCCACCAGGGGTCTCATTGGGATATCTGCATCTAACATCCTTGTCAAGGAGACAATAATACTACACTATGCCTGTACCTCTGGGCATCTACATGCAAGATTGATAAAAATCCGGCAGTGGGTGTGAACACCTCTGGCACAATGTTCTGTAGATCGGGTCCGGTATGTGCAAAAAGCTCCAGTTTATAATAACATCAGTGTAAAAATGTGAAGCGTCAGAGCTTGTGTCTCCTATTATGAATCAGTCTTTGTAGCTCCACACACACTCCTCATCGTATTCTGGTAGAATGTCTAGGATTTTGGAGGTGATACAATAGCTCAGCAAGCTGAATGTGGACTACAAAAAATGTATAAAAGGTAGGTTTCAAATCATACATAGAAGGCTCATCATTTCTAAGACTATTTCACTCTAATTAATACATTCGCGTGAAACAATTTGATTTGTGGGGTGTGTTGTGTACATGCCAAACATTATTTCCGAATGTAAAACCAAAATATTATAATTATAAGAATATAGTATCTGCATGTTTCTGCTGTACAAATCAATGCTCAAACTAAACATGTCGCTAGGCAGACACACCAGTTTCCAGAACACACAAGGGCATATTCACAAGGAGTTACCTCCGATTTATCACCACCTTAACGCATCAAAAGTGGAGATAGAACTAACACCCCATTCACAACCTGGTGCAAACAGCAGACAACACCAGTATTCATGCGACACCAGCCCCAAAACCTAAAACAATGGCGGACACCACCAACTAACGCTAATGAGATGCAGAGTGGGCGTTCCCGTGCAGAATCACACAAAAAAACAGCAACACCACTTTCACAACAAACTGACAGATCCGCAAAGTGAACCGAAAACACGTGATAAGCCGCGGTAGCCGCAGGTATTTAATACCTGCCTCAAGCAGGTGTAAAGACGGACGACTACCTGCAGTAGGCAACGGAGCCCTGCACACAGCCACATCCGAAGAACGAACAACGCCATGGAGCTACTCATCATGCAGCTCGGTGCCCCTACAGGACCACAACACCCACCACCACCACCCCCAGGACCGCCACCACCACCTGGAGCCGGACCCGCCCCCCACCCCAGACCACCACAGAGGCAGCGCAGAGTAAGACAGCGGACCTACCGAAAACGCACCACTCTCACAGACCTAATGCCTGAGGAAGTCATTGCCCACTACAGGCTCAAAAGGACAACCATTCACCGCATCATGACCCACATCGCCCACAGGCTGATGGTCCCAACACAGCGGAGATAAAACATCTCTCCACAGACAAAGCTGCTGGCTGTGCCGCACCTATTGGCCTCTGGTACCTTCCAACAAACAACTGCCAGAGTCGGAGGGGTCTCACAGCCAGCCCTATCAAAGTTTATCACACCTGTCCTTGATGCCATCCTCAGCTTCATACCCCAGTAAGTTCAGTTCCCCAACACTGCGCAGGAACAGCTGGATACAAAGCAAGGTTTCTATACCATAGCCGGATTCCCGGCAGTGTTGGGGCAATCGACTGCACACATGTCCCACTCGTGCCCCCTGCGGATACTGCACACCACTATCGCAACAGAAAGCACACGCATTCCATCAATGTGCAGGCTATAGTGGACCACCGGGGACTCTTCACCAATGTCGTCGCCAACTACCCAGGCAGTGTGCATGATTCCTTCATCTTCTGACAGTTCATCATCAACCAGCGCTTCCAGGATGGCACAAATGGGACGGTACTGCTCGTTGGTAAGTACCAAGTCAACACACCACACATCACAATGCCTCCAAAGCACAATGCACAACTGTGGGGATGCACACGTGACAAAACCACATTCAACATGTCAAATTACACGAACACCTACCAGACATGACCACAACACTCCATGGTCATCCTGGCATACCCCTGCTCCCAATACAGACATTTCATGGCACCACAGCCACACAGTAGTTGGACGTGTGGCGATACGGATTGCAGCCTTAACACCTTTAAACCACTGCTCTGCACACATGACCCTACCCCAGTACCCCACAGTCAGCGTCCCGTGGCGGTGGGCACATGTGGCCCACTGTGCATCCGAGGCCACTAGCCCTCTAGCACTGTGCGACTTGTGTCATCCCCCCTTGTAATCCGGACATCGCATGCCTGAGTGCCTGATGACTGGTGCTGTAGTTGCCTGCATCAGCTACTCCCTGGTGGCTGGCTAACCCTCACCCCACACACAGCCACAGCGTCACTGGATAGCTGGACCTGCCATCACATTCTGCCGAACCAAGTATTGACTCTTCTCTCCCTGCACTGTCACTGGTGATCAAGGATATGCACTCTGCCCTTGGATGAGGACACCCCTCCGAGATCCGAACACACCCGCACAGAGGCAGTACAATGCGGCCCACATACGTACCAGGGGCATCATTGAACGCACATTTGGCGTGTTGAAGTCACGTTTCAGGTGCCTGGACGGCACAGGTGGGAAGCTCCTGTACAGCCCGGACATCATGTGCAAGCTGATCGTTGCATGTTGTGTGTTGCACAACATCTGGGTGCGCACCAGGGCCCCATAGATCCCAGTTCCAGAGGTACCGGCCGATGATGGTGGTGATGGGGCAGGTGGCCCACATCCCACTACAGCTGCGGCAGGAATGGCCTGAAGGCACACCATCATTGACACTTACTTCTCATGAGCACGCCACATTGTGACCGTCCATGGCAATCAAGCGGCAGTAGAAAATGTCCAAATGGACAGCATGTGTGAATAAAACATTTCTGCAGGTCTCAGCTTGTACTTGTACATTTTGATGTTATGTTTCCCTGCATTTCTGATGTGATTTGGCAGCTTGTGCACATTTGCTGAACCAGTTGTGTCCTGTGTTCAAATGTGGTGGGGGTGCTGTTTGTCCCGGGATTTTGTCACTGCCGGGTTGCACTCCTGATTATGTGCGTATGCTGCCAGTGGGTGTGTCGCTCCTGCGGCTCTGATTTGTCTGCCACATGTCTCTTTTGTGCGGTGTGCCTGTTAGTTCTGTTCTTCCACCGTGCTTGGATGTTGTGGTGTACTTGTTGTCCTCTGCAGTTGGCCAGGTTGCATCCGTGGTACTCCGCTGATGATGATTTGTGTTCAGTGTTCCGTATGCTGTTCTTGTACTATTTCCCCGCATGGCGCGTGAGTATTGCTGTCCTCGTGCTGTTTGTCACTGTTTTCTTACCCCCTTTTTGCCCATCGCAGGTTTTGTCGGCTTGGGGTATGTGTTTTTATCTCCGTCGAGGTGGTTGTTTTGCGGACATTGTTCGCAGTGTCGGCAAACTATTGCATGCTACCACTGTGTTGTGAATGCCACGTTGTCATGGGGTTATTTTCCCGCGATGGGCTGCGATGTTGAAAGTTGCGTTACGCTACTCTTGTGGTAATTATCACACGTTCTTGCGAATATACCCTACAGTTGTTAGTTATGAACAAGGGCGGTGTTTTTATGATGGTGTTCCACCGGCAAATGAGAGCAGAGTTTGCGTTTTAAAACCTTTTTATTTGAAGATACCCTCCCCAAGGTCTTCTTATAAGTAAACAAAGCAAGGAGGAATGAGTAGAGCTGCAGCCAGATATCCATGAAACACCCAGGGCAAACTGTAGAGCGAATCTACAGGGATTGTAATAATAATGCAATTGGCAGCAGAGTAAATATGTTTTTATATAATGCCTTTCTTTGGTAGACATACACATCATAAATCACTATTTATTTACTGGCTCACAAAACATTTACTGTCATTTTCGGCAGAATGGGATGCCGTTGAGCATGCTGAAATGAAAGGAGCTACAATTTGTTGTATTTGGTGCTGTTTGGTCAGGGGACCAACTAGATAGCGAACGCTGGTAACCACTCCATCATGGACGGAGGTAAGAGCTTTCTGGGGATCAATATGGAGTGCTGCAAACTCCACTAGCATTA
Organism: Lissotriton helveticus; assembly: GCF_964261635.1. Lineage (NCBI taxonomy): Eukaryota > Metazoa > Chordata > Amphibia > Caudata > Salamandridae > Lissotriton > Lissotriton helveticus. The sequence continues at coordinate 670,095,251 of NC_136065.1, read as the reverse complement.
GAGAATAATGCAAGAGAAAAGGCCTTGGTAATAATAAAGAACAGTTAGTGCATACCCTGACTCTGTGTTGATGGTGCGCATGCCCCTGAGTGTCCAGCATATGGACAGTCATACACAAAGAAGTACTAAAAATAGCCTCAGCCCCAGGCAGTAGCGGCTGGCAGGGATCAAAGGCGGGGTGGTGGGGGGTTGCAGATGGGGGAACAACATGTAAAAAATAAAAACACTTACCTCCTCAGGGCAGCCGTCCGCCGTCTCTCCTCCATTGCTTAGACCGGAAGCAGAAAGCACACACAAGCTCCCCTAAGTCAATCACAACTCTGCAATGCAGAGTTTTGATTGGCCTGAGCACCTTGGTTTGACACTTAGATGGGGACAGGGAGCCTGGTCATGTTCCCACCAGGCAGTACACTGCAGCCTGATGGGGAACATGCTACATGCGCATGACTGTTTGGCCGGCCCCGGATGGCTAGCTAACCAGTCATGCGCACTTAGTGTGCACAAACCACTACTCCCCCTGTGCCACCAGCCCTGCCCTGCCCTATCCCAGCACCAAACCTATGAAAAAAATCATATCGGCGTTTTTCTAATTTACTTTTCCTTTTTCATGCTCTGAGAGCAGTGGGGCAGCGCTCCTCCGCCTTAGCGGAGGAGCCTCTCCTGGCTCCAAGGCAAATCTGAATGTGTTCTCCAGATTTAAAGATCACATCTAACATTTCTTGAGTTTGTTTATAGTACCTGACCGTGTATAATAAGAAGAGGCAGGACCACTGTCAGACTCCACATATTCTAACATAATTTAACTACAGTAATCTGCATAGGTGTTACACGTCATAAATGCTATATAATTGGGCATTTACATGGAATTTATGTTTTCTCTCTTGGAAGTGCTTTAACCTGGTGAGAAGAATTACAAAGTAGTTCGTTTTTAAATGTCACCAAAAGATTTCCAATTACTTGAATAATTCCTCCCTTTAAATATTAGATCTAAATGCAAAATAAATCAGCAAGGTAACAGCGTTATTAGCATGATAACGTCAAAAATATCTATCCCCACAAACAAAGGTTATTTTCTTCCAGCTGATTCAGTGATTGCAATTACCTTCAAGACATTTTGCAACTTAATGTTCCTGTCAAAAAAGAACAAAATGCAAAATTCATATACAACGACGCAATTCGTTGTTTTAAGCTCACACTGTGCTAAAACCAGAAAAGGCATTCACACATCTACATCTCTTTGCTTGAACCTTAAGTAACTGGGATAGAAGCAATGTAATGTTGTACTACTTTGCCACGTAAAATGTAACTTGCCCAGAAAAATGTCTTCAAAAAGCACTGAAAACTACATATTTTGGAAGATAAGGAAACATGTTTCTAAAACCAAAAGGAGGTAAACACGTTGTACTTAAGTACGTTAAAAATGACTGTATCAAATGGAAATATATTACCTAACATTTTAGTTATTGCTAATGTCTCTGGTTTGCATTTGTTTTCCAGCTTCTCTGTGACAATGCACCAACCCTATGCACATCAGACCAGTGGTGCTGGAACAATTTTCATTGAGGAGGTTGCCACTGTCAATGTTACATCAATGAAGTTTAGGTATTATGAAATATTCAAGCATCACACAAAGAACAGGTACAGCAAATGAGCCATGCCCATTCAGCAGGAGAGTGGTAATGGTGTAATATATAGCTAGCAACTGGTGCATTTTGGAGCGCACTGTCACAAATATATTACTAATACATGCTATGTACTATGTGCTGTCATTTACAAACAGCACATTTTCCATTTCAATGGCCACTAAATTGGCACAGACATTCAGTTTTACTGAGAAAACTATACAATGAAGAAATGGTTATATGTGGAAATCAGGTTTCAACAAATATTTTTCATTTGTGCATCTCAGTCTCTTGATTTGTTTTGATCCTTAAATCTTTGTTTCCACTGAAATCAGAATTACAGCAAAATTGCCTCGTGTGTTTTCCTAATGCCTAATTAAGGGGTCGATTATGATGGTGGTGAATCCGCATCCTCCAGGCCGGTGGAAGCCACCGCCGGCCCGGAGGATGCGGATTCACCGCCTCAGTCACAGAAAACACACACCGCCAGATTATGATGGCGGTGGGAACAGCGGCGGACGGCAGGTCCGTCCGCCGCTGATCCGCGGGGTGCTGAGCGCTATTTGGTGGCGGTGTCTGCAAGACACCGTTAGCCAAATTAGGATGTGTGTTTAAACATGCTTTTCTGCAGCGGCTTTTCCGCCGTGGAAAAGCATGTGGAACTTTGCTTCTGGGGGCCCCTTGTGGGCCCCCAGAGTGAAGGGGCGCTGGGGGTGCACATGGGGGGTACCTATGGTACCCCCCTGCATTTACATGCACAAAGGGGCAGGCACCGCGCGGTGCCTGCCGCTTTGTGCACGTAAATGCACAGCATGCATTTTTAACCTTGCGGCGGGTGCTGCTTCAAGCAGCACCCGCCGCAAGGTTAAAGATACGGGATGTGACCGCCAGGGTGGCCGTCACATCCTAATCGCAACAGAGGGACCACCGCTGCCCCTGCGGACGATCCCTCCACCTCGGGGTGGCGGACGGACGCAGGTCCGTCCGCCATCCTAATAGGCCTCATAGTTTGGAATATTTGTATAGTTCATTACAGGTATTTAAAGGTTTGATGTTAAAACTAAAATTGACATCCTACAACCTTTCCTTTCACACTCCCTGTACCATAGCAAGATTATAATATAATTCACTTTACACAATCCTATCACTCTGCAGTCAGAGGAAGAAAAGCAGACACCAATCTCCATGTTAACAGAATAAGAAACAATTTGCCAGAAGACATTCCCTGACATTTGAGCTCTGTTATTTAATGCACAACAAATGTGAGAAGATACAAATAAAATGTAAAGGGCTCTTTATTGCTCTTTCTCCTTCTGAACACCAGCATGGTTATTTTGGGGGTACTGCAGCACCTCACGCACCGTTACTTCCAGCACCCATGCATCACACATTACGCTGTTTCATTGGGGCAATCCAGCCGAAACTGTGGGACACACACCTACATAAAAGAAACACAATCCCCACTGTATGTATTTTGTTCGTACTGGACCTTATTGGTAAAATAACATTTCAGTTCTTAGATACTATGGAGCCTATTCAAAAGGCATTTTGGAGTATGTAAATTATTACTCTTTATGTACTCTTAAATGCCTTTATAAATTGGCAGTAAGAGATTTAAAATGGGAATAAAGTTGATATATTCAGTGACAACTTATTTACAGTTAGTAGAATTTGAAAACACTGTGTACTCACTAATAATAGTTGGGCATTTGGGGCCAATACACAAAGGCAAGCAAAAATACATAGTTGGGGTGCTACTGTACACAGTAGCGTTTATTTACTGACCCTATTTAGCCAAGCTACACTTTTGGACACATACCTCAGACATTCAGAGACGTAAAATCCAACATGTGATAAATAGAAATATTTTTCCTTTTATTTCAATCTTGTAGTTATTGCAGAATAACAATTCATTAATTATACAGATTAGACAAACTGACACAAAAGAAGAAAGGGAACAAGATAATGTTATTGTAATTGTTAAGTATATTTTGGCTTTAGATATTTTTAAGGGAAGAGATCCTCACACATGTAACTTTACTACTAAGGGGCCTAATATGATGTCGGCCATAAGACCTCTGACCTCAGGTCGTAGGCCTTACGAGCAACAAAGTCAGTTTCAATTCTGATCAGCTGAATTTGATTCAGCAGGTCGGAATTGAAACCGGCCCGCCAACCCGGCTGGCTTCCGATGGGCTCAAAGATCCCATTGGCCAGTCAGAACCAGCCCGTAATCCAAATAAACAGCAGTTTACGCCGTCTGAATTATGATGCATGGTTTCCGACAGGGTTTTCATGCCAGACTTTCCGACATGGCAACCCTGTAGGAAATCGTGCTTCGGGGTACCCTAGCAGTGCCCACTTTTTTTTGTGGCCTCTGGTTGGTGGCCAGGAGCCCCCCTGTTAATCCCTGCACCCCGTGGCAGACACCTTGAGGTGCCTGCCACAGGGTACAGGCATTAACATCACCTTACATTTCCCTATGGGCGCATGTACTACGGCCGGTTTGCGGCCGTAACACATGCTCCCGTAGGGAAATTCCAGAATGCGACTGAACAGTGTTCGGTCGCATCATAATGAGGTGGTCGGGACCACCGACCGGAGGTCCTGTTTCCGGTGTCGGGCGGACACAAGTATGCCCGACATCGTAATACGCCCCTTAGCAGTAAATGTGGGGAGAACCAGGGGACTCGGTTGGAGAAAGGGGAAAATTACTACTACATGTGAGAGGTTTAGGGAGGAGTAAGGAGAGGGTTAGGGAGGTCTAAGTAGTTGCTTAAGGAAGGACAAACACCCGCCCATAAAAGAATAAGACCATTACTATTCACCAACTGCATTTCTAAACTTACTGCAACCAAAAGGGACCAGAAGTATAATATACCTCAGAGTCAATCCATCATTACACATGACCAACCACTGGTACTGCAACACCATCTCTTAGAAAATAATAGAATAGGAACTTAAATAAAAAATATAGGAACTAATGTTAAAATAAATGAAATTATATAAAATAATCTAACATATAAATACATTTAATTTAATGTTAACTGACTGTTTGGCCGGCCCTGGATGGCTAGCTAACCAGTCATGCGCCCTTAGTGTGCACAAACCACTACTCCCCCTGTGCCACCAGCCCTACCCCGCCCTATTCCAGCCCTAATCCTATGAAAAAAATCATAACAGCGTTTTTCTAATTTACTTTTCCTTTTTCATGCTCTGACAGCAGTGGGACAGCGCTCCTCCGCCTTAGCGGAGGAGCCTCCCCTGGCTTCAAGGCAAATCTGAGTGTGTTCTCTAGTTTTAAAGATCACATCTAACATTTCTTGAGTTTGTTTATAGTACCTATGCAAGTGGTGCGGGCACAGGTGCATGAGCCCTGAGCCCCTACAGTACCCAGGGCCATTCCTGGGCACTGTAAGTGCAGTGATGCCATTAAGAGTATATGGTGCTGGGAGGTTGTCATTACGAACTCCACAGCAACATAATGGCTACACTGAAGGCTGACAAGTTTGATATCAAACTTCTCAGCACATTAAACCCACACTGATACCAGTGTGGGATTTAATGTAAAAAGCACTACAGAGGGCATCTCAGAGATGCCCCTGAAACCTAACCTACAATCCACATCTTGTCTGAGAGGCTGCCTAGGCTGCCATACTGCAGACAGGTTGCTGGACCCCTGGGTGGAGAGCTCCCGCTCTCCTGGGCCTGCAACAATGCACATCCTGGGACGAGGTGCCAAGCCTCCTCGCCCAGGATGGGCAGGGGAAGCTTCAAAGGCATTCCGCCTTTGTGAGCTTCTCCAGACCACTTGCTGTACTCAGGAACTGGCCCCCACCAGTTCTAACCCCCACTCTGGCGCGAAGACTGGCGGGAATCCCTGAGTCAGGCAGGGGGGTGTGCCAGTATGTGCCAACTCCACCGCTCAGGTGGAAGAGGTGAGGTGATGCACGACCCCGGGCTCCGGCCATCTTGAAGATGGGGAGCCCTGCCCAATCACAGATAGGCTCTTGCCTCCCTTCCACAGGAGAGGAGGAGACTAGGGGGTGTATCCACCCCAGGACAGGGACCCATTGTCCCCTGCCCTTGCCCTACCTGTAACACCCCTAAATGTAGTATTTAGGGGCACCCTGAACCTATTTCCACAGATCCAGATTCCAAAACAAGAAAGAAGAACAAGGAACAAAAAGACCTGCTGTGCAGCTGCTAAAAAGAGGAAGACACAAACTGACTTGACCCCAGCCCTACCGGCCTGTCGACCCTCGAACCTGCTCCTGCTAAACCCCGCCCGGCGTCTCCAGTGGTCAGCAACCTCAAAAACCCCGGAGGACCTGACTGCCTTGTGACTCTGACTACCTGGGTCCCCCACGAGCAGTGGTACTGCTCAAAGCAAGTAACAAGCCCTGGCATCAGCCCGGAACCGCAAACCCTGCACACTCTGTATCTGCCAAGCCTGGCCTGTGCTGGAGTGAATCAAGACCCTGAGGACGTCCGCCTGGCGATTCTGACCTGGAATCCAGTGCCCAAGGACCCTCCTCGACGACCCCGACGACACCTGCAGCCTCAAGACAAAGGACCCCTCCGACCGCGACCATCAGGGGGTACGATTTCCCAACCTCAAAAGACACCCCTGCACCCAGCGCCCCACAGCCCCCTGTGCACAACTCCTGGGTGCCTACCTATCCTCCAAGATCCCAACTTACCCCTCGAAGTGTTGGTCGCTCCAGAAGATCCTCTGTCCCCGAGCCTGCTGCCTTTGTTCCCTTTTCAAGATCTCCATTGAATAACATTGAGCGCCCGGTGGCTCAAAAGCACCCTGCACCCAGCCGCCCGAGTGCCCCTGGCAGTGCAACCTGTACCCTATTCTACTTCCCCATTTGCCCTGAGCAAGTGATCAGGAGCCCAGCTCCCACAGCCGCGTGGCCTGCTAGCCAGCAGCCACCAACCGAAGGCCCCCTGCCTCTCATTGGATAACATTGGGCCTAACTACCTCTGCACCCGGCTGCCCCTGTGCCACTGAGGGTGGACCAACTGTACCTACCTGACCCTGGGGGACCCCCGAGTCTATGCCCAGAACCTTAACTTCACCAGTCGAGTAATCACCTGAAAACCGGTGACTCACTTTTCTGCCATAGGATAACATTGACTGATTTGACTCGAAAAATCTTTTAAGTGTGAAGTTTTGAAACTTCAGTTTTGAAATATTCATCTAAAATTAGACGAATAACAAATTTCGAAATACTCACCTGTGATCAGGAGAGAAGCCAGTACTGTACCTTGTAGCCCAGTGCTGAACCGCAAAAGTAATCACAACTGGGTTTGCTAGTAATCTAAATTTCTTCCATAGGAAACCATTGACTGTTTTTTCTGTGAAATTTCTTCTAAGTGTCTACTTTTGAAAATTACAAATATTCCTTAAAAATTGTACCAACTACTAAAACGTAATTACTTACCTGTCTTAGGTAGAGACCCCAGCGCTGAACCTAGGAGTCCAGTACTGGATTACAAAAGTAACGAGAACCTACTTTACCTGTGTTTTGAATTTCCTTCCATTGGATAGCATTGCTAGTTTTTCACTGAAAAGTTTCAAAGTGTCAACTTTTAAAATACCTTTATATTCTTTAAAAATCATTTCAATAACTAAAACGTTTTACTAAACTGTTTGCAGATTAGACCCCAGGACTGAATCTAGGACCCAGTCCTGAAGTTACAAAAGTAACCTATAAAGTAATCAGCTGCATTTATGTGGAAAAACCCATTGAGCTCAATGTTAAATTGTATTTAGAATTGTGTTGCCTACTGCAACCATTGTACCTATTGTATTTACAAAGTTTATTGCCTCTTTGCAAAGTAATGACCTGAGAGTACTCATATTGAGAAAAGTATATTTTGATACCTGTTGGTTCTAAAAATAAAACAACTATATCTTTTGATATAAAAACAATTGGCCTGGAGTTCAGTCCTTGAGTGTGTGAAACCTTTTGCTGACTGAGTGTAATCAACAATTGCTTTTCACTGTCCTCTGGTACTGCCTTACTGCTCGACTAAGCTACCACTTTTGAGAGTAAGGTCAGCCCTGACTTTAACCTCTGTTATACCGCTGGGGGTTGTGGACTCTATAAACACTGTACCTTACTTTGGTCCAGTATATAGAGCCACTTTCTCACATCAGGTGCCTGCGGTCAGCTGAGGGAGGGCGCCAGCGGTGGCGCGGGCTGGACTGAGGAGGCGGCCGGCTTGCCGACAACAATAAATACAGAAAGGGGTTGTTAAAGCATGAGTGTACGAGGCGTTGATATTGCCCCAATGAGGCGTTGTTTGTGCGAGAAAGTGGATAGGCCTCATTCAATGCGAACTTGTGGCCCGGGGAAAGCCGACATGGAGGATGCGGCGTAACCGCCTCACAGATAACTTGTGCCCCCTCATTGCATTGCGGGCCCGACGAAAGTACCACAGCATGACACATATCTCCTTTATACTCTGGCTCGATGCGCAGTTAGTGGAGATAAGAAATAAGACGCCGCCATCTTTACTGCCACTTTTAGCACAGCACTGTTTGGAGGCTAACTCAGCGGTTGTTGCACTATACTGATCCCCCCCCCCCCAAGACAAATAAAGGGAACAGGGTATAAACACTGCCTGATGTGTGAGACTGGGATGCTCATGCACGGTACTTAATCCCTGTGACACTGTTGGCATAGTGTTTTGTGAGAGGTGACGACGGCCCCTCCGCCTGAGCTGGAGACACGGACAGCTTCAGGGACATTGTTTATCTCCCTACCACTGCTATTTTAGACTATAAATATGCCAATACACAGTGGGTCTTGTGTTGGGCACTTTTTGTGCACAGAGCTGCATGTGGTGGTGCGAAGGTGTCTGTAAACGTGGAGCTGGGTGTGGCTCCTACCCCCAAGTAGTCTACTGGTTCCCTGAGGCCTTTTGTGGGTCACACCTAGATATTCAAAAATGGGATTCGGTAAATTGCTAACTGTTAAGCTGGGTAGCCTTTTTTGATCGTGCTGGACTATATTAGTTGGTGCCTGTGCCATTACAAAGCTGATAGTTGGCTTTATTGGAAGAGGCACTATCGCCAAGCAGAGGCCCCGCCTGAGCCCTAGAGATACCCTGATTTGGCAACAATGCGACACTCCACCTATGCAGATAGCTGCTACCAATACTCTGACATCGGAAGCACACTCGATATACCGAAATGCAAGAACCAATCACCCTGGACACTTTCCCTTTCTCAGTTGTGGGGTAGTCACCGTGCCCGATCCTACTGAAGTTTGCGAGAGGGACTGCGGCTGAAGCCGGGGGGGGGGGGTGCCATTCGCTGCCAGTACGCTTTCGTCCCTCACTGATACTGCACTTAGCCAAGCAGTACAACATGGGGAAGATAGACGCCAGGCAATTTAAACTAACATTTAAAAATAAAAGACAGACGCCACAAGGCAATGTCGACCCTGACCCTGAGACAGCGCATGGCCCTGCAGATGACACTGATGCTGAAAATGCCGATCTCTGCAGTCTCCTCCTAGAAGTTAAGTCTAGACTCAAGACAATTGACTCCAAGCTGGACAGCATGAAAGCCTGACTAGACCAAGTCAAGACTCAAGTCGACACTCATGAACTCCGTTTGGACCAACTTGAGAATCGCCAAACTGAAGAACATGAATAACAGGTGGACACCAAAGAACAATTGCTGAATATGGAAAGGGTCCTCACAGTCATCAGGGCCAAAAATGTTGATCTGTAAGTTCGCCCCCGGAGGAACAATATTCGCCTCATAGGAATTCCAGAGACCACAGCAATTGGAAAAATGGAACACTTTGTGGAAGAACTGCTGAAGGACATCTTTGGATATGAACTATCTCAAATGTTCATTGTGGAGCGGGCACACCACACTTTAGGACCTAGAGCTCCGGTGGGGGGCACTTCCAGGCCAATACTGGCTAAAATATTGAACTACAGAGATAGAGACGCTATACTCAGGGGGGAAGGGAACGTGTTCAAATCTCCTACAAGGGCAACAGCATCTTGTTCAATCCAGACTTTACTCCTGCTGTCCAGGCGGCACGTTGTGATTTTGTCCAAGCCAAGAAGATCCTACAGCAGGCCGGGGAATCCTATGCACTACTTTACCCTGCCAAGCTTAAGGTCACACATAAAAATGACACTAATTTCTTCACAGACGCCAAGTCGGCGCTAAAATTTGCTAAACCCATTTGTGGGGGAAAGAAACAGAAAGTGAGTGTTGAAAAACAGTGAACTGCAGAAAATACCTTAAGTGATAATGATTGATCTCCGCTATTATTGTTCATGTGCCTATGTTTTTTTTCAGATCGGGTTTCTGATTTAAAAAGTTATTGGTGTGTAAGATGCTTATATTGTAAACACAGCGGACTGTTTTAAGTTATATGCGCCATCTGTTCACGTTATACACACTATTATATGTCTCGGCCACCCAGCTCTCGAACTGGGTTGTACGCCGGTCTCCCCTCGCCCCTCAGGGAGATATCCTGTGTAATCACTCGATGTTTCTGGGTGTTTAGTCTTTATTTTTTTCTATTTCTTTGTTGGTTCAGTAGTAAAGTGGGTGGGATATGTTAATTCAACCTAATTGGGGGGTTGGTGTGGGTGGGGGGTACTTATGTGGGGGCTCAGAAAGCTTTAATATCAAAATGGCAGGAGCTATCTAAGGTACAGATGTTGTACGTTTTTGCTATACCTTGTGTGGGCATAGGTTGTCGCGCAACAGTTAGTCCACATAAACAATGACCACATATAATTGTTTAACTGGAATATACGGGGACTGAATGATAACAGGAAAGTGCGGCTTGTTCAATTTTATCTAGTGAGGCATAATGTTGACATATATTTTTTACAAGAAAAGCACCTCAAAGTTATACACTTCGAAATATACACAGGATGCGGACAATTTACAATCTTATTTGGACACTATTGAACTGTTATGGGTAGGAAATGCTCATTGAGCATATTTAGATGCACCCTTCTCCGAAGAGGATGTAGTTCAAGTAATAAATAGTTTGCCAACTGATAAGGCTCCAGGTCTGGACGGTCTACCCGCCTCCTTTTATAAATGCTATGCGGCCATCCTTGTCCCTCACTTAATGGCAGTGTATCAAGAAGCAATTGACACAGGCATACTACCCCCCTCTCTCAGGGAAGCAGGCATATTGTTACCACTTAAACCGGATAAGCCACCACATTACTGCGCTTCCTATAATCGATTATACCTCATAAATACTGACAACAAAATGTATGTCAAATTATTAGCCAACAGAGTCCAACCACAGCTGCCACTCATAGCTCGATCCGATCAATCTGGGTTCATTTCAGGGAGATCGATAGCACATAACTTGTGCACGTTCTTTGCTATATTACACTATTTGGACCCTTAATTCCCTGCAGTGGGCGCTTTTTTAGATGCCACTAAAGAATTTGCCTCTCTTGAATGGACATTCCTTTTCGCGGTCCTTCAGACACAGGGGTTTAGCCCGCCCTTTATTAAACAAATGAATTTTATACACTGAGCCGCTAGCACATCTTTTTGTTAATGGACACATCACAGAACTCTTTCCCCTTTGCTGTTTGCAATAGCAATGGAACCTTTAGCATCGCGGCTATGGAAACACCATGCGGGTAGTGGACTGACTTTCACGTCTAGAGGGATAATGATATCCCAATATGCAGATGACATTACTCTTTATATAAAAAAAATCCCCAGACGAATTTTCAACCAGCGCTGCGGAAGATTACACAATTTGGTGGCCTGCCCGGCATACAGATTAACTGGAAAAAATCTACATTATTCCCACTGACTGACGCTACTGTTAGATTATTCGCTCTGCTGGGAGGAGGGTCCGGTGAAATATCTTGGGGTTTGGCTTAGTGGTGATGTCCAAGAACTATGTAATTTGAACATACATTGCACTATTACATGGTTGGAAGGGAAGATTAATCAGTGGTCCACTCTCCCTTTGACGCTTGTGGGACGGATTGCTGTAGCTAAAATGGTGATCCTCCCCAAGTTTCTTTATATCTTTGTTAATGTTCCTCTCATACTGATGCAGTCATTCTTTCACAAACTTAGATCGTTGATGATCTCTCTGGTGTGGGTGGGGGGTCCGGCAAGGGTTGCTTGGGAGATGTTGACACTTCCCCAGAGTCAGGGAGAGTTGGGGGCACCAGATTTCCCTTTATACGCATTTTGCGCACAGGCGCAGTTCCTGCACTTTTGGGTGCACCCAATCCCATTTCAGCCACACCTGGCAGTTGAGTGTGATCGAGCAGCACCTATTCCTTTAGAGGTGGCACTATACCAGCCAAGCCAATGGCAGCGCCATACAATTGACACTATTTAGACACTGCGATGGGCCTGGGATAACCTCCGACGTAGAGCAAACACACCTGTATTGCATGCCCCTTCGATGACACTGGCCAGGAATCCACAAATGCCCCTGCTGGATGATCAGGGCACAGTTACATGGGCTAAGAAGTTGGGCATTACCAGATTTTCAGATTGGTATTGCGAAGAGGGCTTTCTTGCACCTCCGGCACCGACTAATACACCCCCACCTTCGTTTTCCGACACTTTGATTTGCTATTGTATAAGCGCGACGTGTCAACAGCTACATGGTATATTTCCAGATCCACTACCCACATTCAGGCACTAGAAAACATTTTAATCACTCCCTCAGCAACAAAGCTTATAACTCAACTGTATACTTCCATGCAAACGATTCACCCGGTGATAGTACAGTAACATAGGGAGCAGTGGAACACTGAATTAGATCCACAGGTCACAGAGGAAGAATGACATTTTGCTGTGCACAGATGAAGCAATTATCCCCTAACCATAAACTCCGACTAATCCATTTTACGTTCCTCAACCAATACTATGGAGCACCTATCCAATTGTGCCTCATGGGACTTAGACCGCATGCAGAGTGTTGGAGATGTCATTCAGATCAAGTAAGCTTTCTACATATGGCTTGGAGCTGTCCACAGCTCAAAGCATATTGATCAGACATATTCACAACTATCAGTACATCTTCCACCCACTGCACTACTTGTTTTAGAAGCATGTTGAGGTGCTCTATTTGAATGTAATAATAGAAAACAAAGTGAGTGCAAAATATTGTCCGGTGTCAACCATAAGATTCTAAGTCAGGTGTTTTACACCATCTCCTTAATTACATAGGCTATGCCACATGGAAAGGTGCTTCTGTGGTCCAATGCTGTTAGAGGAGCCCACACTCTTTTCATCCCACTTGCAACTCTAATAAGGGGATTTCCTGTCTGTAACACTATATTAAAAAAATGGACTTCATCGCAGGCTTCCTACAGAATTTTGAACATTAACAGTGTCCCTTGCGACTACATTTATTTTGTTTATAAATAACATAAGTGTTACCTTACGCTGGTGAAGTTGTGAATACCGAGCAAGTGTTCTTTTGCGGCTATGGAACTTTATTTTAAGAATTCATGCATTGGAGCATCTGTGAAGGACGTTATCATATGAAAGCAGTAACAAGCTTAGGTAATTGTTCAAAATAAAGTTCAGAATCCTTTTCTATTCAGTGTCTCTCCATGGCCAGTGTTACTTTGGAGCGCCTCTTCCCCAAACCTGTGTGAGGTTTAGAATATTTGTTAATATCACTAAAAAGGCAAAGCAAAGCACCAATCACCGAACATTGAACACACTTTCGGGCACATGCATCATTGGTTTTTGCATTCGCAAACGGTGCGAATCGGTAAAATCGGCCGTTTGCGAATGCAAAAACCAATGTGTGGGATGCATCAAACTTGTTTGCACAATTCGCATTTTTTAGCATTTCTAAAAAATGCGAATGCATTTAAGGAATCGCATTTGTGCGATTCCTTAAATGGAATGCATCACTTTTTAAAAAATTGCGAAAATGGAAATTGGAAGTGCAAATTAACACGAGGTTGACCCTCGCGTTAATTTGCGAAAATTTTTAAAAAAACAAAAAAATGATTTTTTTTAACTTGCATGTTACAGACACACATGTCCTTAGGACATGTGTGTGTGAAACATCCACTTAAAAATACATTTCAGGGGTGCAGGGGGGGTCCTTTGGACCCCCCCCTGCACCCATGGAATGCATCAACATTATGCGAATCCTAATTTGCAAATTCGCAATTCCCATTGATTCCTATGGCCCTTTTGGCCCATAGGAATCAATAGGAAATGCGAATTAGCAAATTAGAATTCGCATAATATTAGCGAATCGGTAAAAAATGCGAATTTTACCGAATCGCTAATATTATTAGAAAAAATTCATGCATCCCGTTTTGCGAATTCCAAATTGCGATTCGCTATTTTTCGCAATTTGGAATTCGCAAACGGCCGGGATGATGCATGTGGTCGTTTGTGATGTGCCTACTCTCCTCTATTTCATTAGTGCATCAGAAGCAAAAAAAGTTATTGGTTTTGTTTCCCATGACTAAAGTTTGAACACTCTGCCAGTCCTCCCAGAGGCAGCCAGCCCCCAGCTGCACTTCAGTAGCATTGGTAAGCACATAGCGGCAATCGCACTTTATTCACAATGAAAGATGACGTCCGAGATGGACGTGTGAGAGGTTAGCTCCGCGATGGCTCCTCTCTGCTCATGAGGAAATTCAATTTAATGATGACGAACTGAGAAATAATTGCAGCGAGGGAGCTGAATTGTTACCGCTTGTTTTCGGGGACTCTGACGGCAGCTGAAAACGCCAGAGTGGGGGCTGAAGGGGCCGACGGAGTACCACGGCAGGCCCTATCTGATACATTGTGGTCCCGGAGTGGACTGTGTTTGTTGGCGTGGTACCCGGTAACAAGCTGTGGGAGCAACGGAGGATGCTGTGTAGAGGCGCTCTGCTCTCTCCCCCTTCACTGTCCGTGAAGTCACGACACCGGGAACCGCATTAAGCTGCGATGTGAAATTGGGTGAAACTGACGGAAACTGACGGAGGGTGCACAGAAGATACGGCAGGCGGTGCGAGTAATGGGAGATGCAAGCACGACACGGTGGGTAACCGGCTCTCCTTGTTTCTTCTCGTCTTTCCATCGCTGGCGCTAAGCTCATAGGGGGACAAGCCGAGGCTGAGTGTGATATTTCCCTTGGTATTTGAAGCCGAATTGGTGCCCGTGTTTTCTTCACTGCTGAGGGCTGAGCGCATAGGGGGAAACACGCTAAAGGTTGAACTCTGAGTTGAGCACTGAGTGCTGTAGGCAATATCTTCTAGGGGATTGAGACCGGCACACAAAGTGTAAGATTAGATGTTGTGACCCCACTCTGAATTGGGTTATACTATTAAGACTCTAACTTTTTTTTAAAAATATTGCGTAGCTATTTTCTTCAAGATGCCTCCAAAAACAGCACGGGGAGGTAAAAGTAGAGGAATGTCGGATACACCGCTGGGGAGCCGACTTCAAGACACCCAGATTGGAGGCAGCAGTAAAAAAAGCTTTGGAGGGGGCAATTGGAGAGATGAACTGCCCAAACAATAACAATTTTTTGAATGAGGGAAGAAGTAAGAAAGTTCCACAAATGTTCTCATCCAAGAAAGATAAAATTAAAGCGGCGCAAAATATGAAGAGTCCGCAAAAACTCACGCTGGAATTAGCAAATCAAATCAGTGCTACAGGCTCGGCGGAGAAGAGTCAATCTGGTAACCAAGGAGAAACTGGGGGTCAGGTGATAAGATCAATAACACAAACCAATGAAGCTCAAACTCCGGATTCTCGGAACGACCAGGTTACAGGGCCCGGACTGGATTTAGCAAAGGGGACAACACCCAGTAGCGAGAGTGATACAAGTGAACCCTTCTTTTCGCTATCGGATCCATCAGACATATTGGAAGTGGAGCAGGATGAAGGATTAAATGAGGAGTCTTTAGATGGATCTATAACTAGCCTGGGAAGTGAACATAGTAATTTAATAATGGACTCCACATCAGAGGAGAGAACTCCAAATGCTACTATGGTTTGCAATAAATCTGCGGCTCAAGGGGGTCTAACTATAGACATACCTCAAACTGTGACAGGCAAAATGTGGGAAATTTCTCTCTCCCTGCAACCCTCACCTGGAGAAAAAGCTGATGAGGAGCTTCTCCTGGGAGAAACAGCAACAGCAGGAGCAATTGCAGCACCTGATAATATTGACGCAATATCACTGACCACAATTTATCAGCT
The DNA here is from genome assembly GCF_964261635.1 of Lissotriton helveticus. Classification (NCBI taxonomy): domain Eukaryota; kingdom Metazoa; phylum Chordata; class Amphibia; order Caudata; family Salamandridae; genus Lissotriton; species Lissotriton helveticus. The sequence continues at coordinate 670,079,408 of NC_136065.1, read as the reverse complement.
AATGGTGGAACATAGAGTGGAGACCCGCTCTGAGAGTCAGAAGACACACGCTGCCTGCCGGATACTCCAAAATTCAGTTAGGAGAATAGCAAAAACTTGCAGTGAATTCTCCGAAAGAATAAATGCAGCAGAAGGGAGAATATCGGCCATAGAAGAAAAAAAAATGGTGATACAAAGAGCTGATATGGATATGATCACATCACATCGGGAGGATATGCAACTAAAGATAGTTGACTTGGAAAATCGGCTCCGGCAAAATAATCTAAGGATATTAGGAATACCAGAGGGAGTGGAAGGAATGGATGTTTGTAAGTTTGTACAGGAGCTCTTCCTCAAAGCTTTACCGGATCTAACAATGTGGAATTGGGATAATGAGATACAAAGAGCCCACAGATTTACATTTAAGCGGCGTGAGGGGAAAAAGGGGCAAACAGTAGATCGGCTTAGAGCAGTCTTGATTAATCTGAACAACTTTTTGGCCCGGGAGGTGCTGTACAATCTGGCAAGACCGGATAGGAAACGGCAGAGCAAAGGGTTTCAATTTTTCGTAAGACCAGACTATTGCCACCACACAGTCGAGAGGAGGTGGCATTTGATACAACTAATCAGCCCCTTTCAAAACAAGGCGCCCAGTCCTTCCTGCTGAACCCAGCAACTTTGAAAGTGCTTCATAAGGGACATACACGTTTCTTTATATTGGAGATACAAGCTCAGGAGTACCTGAACACTCTTTCAAAACGTTGGGGAACATTACGGACGTTCTTTAAACCTTTAAATTTAATTTAAGTAAACAGCAATGTTAGAATAAAGTTGAAAATAAGAGTTTAGAACAAAGTCTAGAATAGAGCTGTTTATATAAAATAAAGAGCAGATGTTAGAACATTAACATGGCGTTAATTAGAGGCGGCAGTCTCTCCCCATCTCTAGGGCCATAAGCCCTTTTTCCTTAGATGTGGGGGGGGGTGGGAGTAGGGGGGGGAGTCACAGGAGGTGGAGGGGGGGTGAGAGGTGGGGTCACGGAAGGGTGGGAAGTGAGGGAGGGTAATAGGGGGAATTGGGGTAGGGGGTTGTCGGGCAGCAAAAATAAATAACAGGAATCAGACACATGCGGCGAGATGTGTAACGGAATATATTGTACTGTGAAGAGACCTCAAAGGTATACGCAGTGGCTATCTAAGATATCTCTACTAGGAAAATATGGGTAAATATACAATCTGTTCATCAAACTTTGGAGGCTTGAATGACACGGTAAAACGTGCCATGGTGTTTGGGATAATTGCTATGCTGAATCCGGATGTCCTATGTCTACAGGAGACACACATTGCGTGGGGGAAAAAATCATTTCTTGAGATCAGAGGGTATAATTTAGCTGTGTGCTGCTCCCAAACAACAACAACGAGAGGCGTGGCTATATATGTCAAGCATCGCAGTGGTACGGCCCTACGAACAAAAGGCAGATAGATGGGGCCGATGGGCCATAATGGAGTTATCCCTGGGTTTTACAGTGGCAAATATATATGGACCAAATTTGGACAATCCATATATTTGGGAAGAGCTACAGGTTCGCACACTGGTCATGCCCCCTGATTATCTGTGGCGATGTCAATTTACATTTGGATGGAGATAGAGCTATACGTTTTTATGCAGGAAGGAAGCCTAAAGTATTCAAAGCACTCTCTTCACTTAAAAATAGTCATGGGCTAGTTGACATCTGGTTAGAGAAACAACAAAATGACCCTGGCTTTACATACTACTCGCATCCCCATAAAAAATGTGTTCGCCTAGACTATTTTTTGGCTTCTGCGCAGTTGCTGGATAATTTGGGTATAATAAAACTCCCACAACTATATAAGGATCACAATCTGTTAATCTTAGAAATTAAGGTGGTTCAGGGCTTAAACAGACAAACTACTTGGACTTTTGCTGCAAAATTATTATTGGACAAAGAGTTCTGTACCCATATCAAATGCTGGACACAAACATTCTTTGATTGTAATAGACACAGCACATCCCAAGCTGTGGTGTGGGATACATATAAAGCAGCCCTGAGAGGGGAAGGGATGGGGTTCATAGCTTATACACGGAAGAAATGTAAAATACAGATGGACCAATTGATTAATGAACTTGGTAAACTTGAAACGGAACACATACAAATATTCAATGATGGAGCCGGGGAAAATGAACTGTCACAACACATATGTAAAACAGCGATCGCCATAGCTGAAATCAATCAGCACTTTCAAGAGAAGGTGGCCCAGAAATTTCAAACGTATCACAAAGAACTATATGAATATGGAGAGACAACTGGGAGATTACTGGCCCTAAGAACTAGACAGAAAAATGTTAGAAACAATATATCAAAAATGCAAGATGGGAATGGTACATTGGTATCAGACCCTGAAAAGATCATTGGAATATTTGAGAATTATTTTAATAAACTATATCAGGCAGATGTCTTGACTGGGGATCAAGAGGATCCAGAGGACCCAGCAAACAGTGAGAACAGCGCTATACCACTTCCTAGTATAAACGATAAAGCCTTTCAAGAATTAGAGCAGGTAATCACGGTAGAAGAGGTGCCGGTTGCACTGCGTCTCTCTCATCAGGCAAGGCGGCCAGGCCAGACAAAATCCACATTGAGGTATATAAAATGCTTGAAGTACAAATAGTACCCCTTATGCAAGACTTATGCTTGGACATTCAATACCGGGGAATTCCCCAAATGTCATGACAGGATACAGACGTTATAGTCTTCCTGAAAAAAGGTAAACCACCAGAATCTCCATCGTCATATTGTCTGATTTCTCTGATGAACTTGGAGGCAAAAATATACTTTAAAATTATGGCCACCCAATTACAAAAGAACCTAGTTGCAATTATTTCACCATGGCAACATGGCTTTTTTCCCGGCCAGGGGACCACAGACCACACGCGACGAGTAATATCAATATTGGACATCGCGGAAGTAGAGAACAGAGCGGTGGCTGTGGTCCTCCTGGACGCAGAGAAAGCCTTTGATCGGGTGGCCTGGGGCCATTTGTGGGATAAACTGGCTGAGAGAGGTTTCGGCCTAGGATTTATTCTGGCAATACAAGCTATGTATTTTAAACCCCATGCAAAGATTCAAATAATGGGGCAAACATCGAAGAGGCTGAAGATAGAAAGGGGTACCCATCAAGGCTGCCTGTGTTCGCCAAACCTGTTTGCATTTTATCTAGACCCATTCATCTCCCTAATTTTGAACAACCCCTTAATCAAACTGGTAGTTTCTCATAGATATGAGACGAAAATGTTGGTATATGCTGATGACATTGCCTTGCTAACATCAGCTCCGCAAGAGGCAATTGCGGAAGTAGAAAAGCTGGCAGAATAATTTGGGAGGAGGTTGGGATATCTTTTAAACAGATCAAAGACACAAATTATTTGCTATTCACACAGTCTATTACAAGATTCTCGAGTGATGGAGTCAGCAACATATTTAGGGGTCATATTAACATCTAAAATTACCAATCTATGGGCACTAAATATAGACCCAGTGATGGGCTCAATTAATAAGGAGCTGAAGCGGTTAGACCATCTGCACCTTACAATAATTGGAAGGATTAATGTAATCAAAATGAAACTTTTTGCTAAGATATTATATTTAATCCGTGCCATCCCATTAGAGCTAGCGGCAAATAAAATTCGGAAAATGGAGTGGATGTTCTCTAACTTTATTTGGAGCTATCATAAAATTTGCTGCGCTTATAAATATTTGACTTTCCCAGTCAATCGGGGGGGGCTGGAATGCTCCCAGCATTCAGCTGTATTACTGGGCTACAGCTCTGAAACAACTAGGTACTCTTTATTACTATGAGAAAATGTTAAATGATATGCCCAAAATACCAAGTATTTATCATTTGGCAATAGGGGAAGCTGCAGGAGGAATATTTCAACGTCAAAACGATCTGAAAAAATACCAAAGGAAAGGCTATAAATGTGTAGAATGTGCTGTGAAAATTTGGAAAAGGATAGAGAAAATCTGTAAAATAAACAGGTTTACTAAATACTCTTCACTTCGGCACTCTGATCTTTTACGCCCAATTATGTATGACGACATGGCCAGAAAATGGGAACAATGGGGATTACTACTTTGGCAGATGTCTACCCGAATCAGGAACTGGTGGGGTTTATTGAAATAGCACAAAAGTTTGGCCTACAGCAGGACTCGTGCTTTAAATACCTACAAATTTGTAACTACATAAGAGGAATCCCTAAAGAAAGCATAAATGCGGGCCGATATTTATTTTGCAGCTTATGGGCAATCCTAGGAATAGAATTAAAGATTTCTATAAAGAGCTACTAAAATCCATATCCGATGATGTTGAAAAAGTAGAACTAAACTGGGCGAGTAAATTAAGCGATGGGGAGGTTGATATAGATAAAGTGTTGGAGGTAGGAAAAAATGTCTTTAATATAGATAAAGTGTTGGAGGTAGGAAAAAATGTCTTTATGTCATCAAATCTAAAAGCACAACAATATAAAATGGTGTACAGCCTCTACTATACACCATCGAAACTTTTTAAATGGGGGAAAAGGGAATCCAACGATTGCCCTAGATGTCAAACCGGACCGGCGGATATGGTACAGATGTTTTATTCATGCGTAAAGCTAGATAGCTTAAAAGAAGGGATTGAATCCTTTATGCTACAGACATTAGGGAGAACTATAAAGATCTCCTCCACATTGATGCTATTGGGCTTGATGAGATACAGAACGAATTTGTGTTCCTAATGATCTCAATAGCGCGGCTTTGATTGCCACAGTGTGGAAGGATAAGGAACCGCCTACATATCATCAATGACTGTATAGACTAATATTCATTGGGCGGCAGGAAATCGCCCTGTATAAGTGTAAAGGGTTAAAAACCATGAAAAAAGGTATGAAGGTGTGGAAGCTGCTTAATGCTTGGATGGAGGAACAGAATAGGTAAGGTGTTGGCTAAATGGAATAGATTATAAGGTGCTGCTAATCAATGACAATGAAATAAATTGTGGAAACTTTATGACAATCCTGAAGAAAAGAAGGAGCAAAGACACTCAATTTCAGATTTAATGTTAACTATATGATGGATTAAGAAATGCTTCATAGGTGGGATATGCTTTTTTTTTTGCTTCCATATTTTCTGTATATTTATGTTTATTTTTATTTCCTCTGTTTTGGCAGATTATGTTTTTGTGTTTTGTTCCATCTTTCTTCATGGACAAATATTATATTGTAAAATGTCTGATTTCAATAATAAAAAAAAGGTAAGCACATAGCAGCTTTTTGCCATCAAGTTATCTGTGTCTTTGACATGTTGTTTTTAAAAATATCGCAAATGTAGTCAGCGGCCATACATTTGACTGATATTAGGTACTTAGTTATTAAATGCAATTCCAGGACTGTCGGCCCCATTTTGTCATATGTGACCTTAGCATTAATGACTTTTAACAGCAGAGTTTAGGAGAAAGCAAAGGTTATGGGCACATTTTGTAGCCCGCAACAGCATGAATCCATCCAAAACCATCTTTAAGGCTCTTAAAGATCTGATGGCAAAAAAGGCCTCTGTGAATGAAACATCCTCTACATCACACTGTGAAACTCTGGCGGGCTTTTTTCTAGGAAAAGTTCAAGCCATCTATCAAGCCTTTCCCTTGGCATTGCCACATGGCGGAAGGCCTTCCAGCCCCCCAGTGCAGGATGTTTTACATTCTCTTCCCAGCCTCCCACCTGAAAGCTTCAAGAAACTTGCTCAGCAAGTTAAGTCTGGGTCTCCGGCAAATCCTCTGAGACCGGCCTTGCTTAGAGATCCGGCATTTTTCGATCTTTTGCCGATCTGTTCCTTGATTAACATCTCGCTTGCATCTGGTGTGGTTCCTGCCAAGTGGAAGCAAGCAGTGGTTATGCCCATCTTGAAGAAGCCGTCTCTGGACGCTCATAAACCCGAGAACTATCGTCCAATATCGCTTCTTCCGTGGCCGGCAAAAGTTGCGGAGGCGCATGTCAATATTGCTCTCACAGACCATCTTATGCGGGCCAACATTCTGGATGACACGCAGAACGGATTCCGTGCTGGGCACAGCACGGAGACGGCTCTCCTCTTTATGGTGGAACACCTGCGCACTGTGCTAGATTCGGGTCAAACGGCGGCGCTCGTTTTATTAGATCTTAGCGCCGCCTTTGACACCGTCTCGCACAGGATTCTTCTGCAGCGCTTGGAGGAAGCTGGCGTCGTTGGCTTCGCTCTTCAGTGGTTCCGCTCTTTTCTTGCCGAACGATCTTTTTGCGTGGCCGTTCCGCCCCACCAGTCAAAATCTTACCCTCTGGATCTTGGGGTCCCTCAGGGATCTTCGCCGAGTCCCACGTTGTTCAATCTATACGTGAGGCCGCTGGCTGATGTTGTCAAGCAGTGGGGCATGACCATGGTGTCATACGCTGACGACACTCAGCTGGCGGTCACTCTCAGCGGGGATTCTTGTTTAGATGCCCCAAGATTCCAGAGTGGACTCCGGGCGGTCGCCAGCTGGATGAACTCCAACTGTCTCCAGCTGAGCGCAAAAAAAACGGAAATCATGATTGTCGGCAAGCAAGCGGAGCTATGGGGCGATATGTGGTGGCCCTCTGAGCTTGGTCCCACCCCGACTCCGGTTTCGGAGATAAAAAATCTCGGGGTGTGGTTAGATCCGGCCCTCAGCTTTGTCTGCCACACAAAGAGAACTGCTGCTTGCTGTTTTAGAATCCTGCGTGGCCTAAGACCTGTGCTAACATTTTTTGACGCCTCGACTAGGCAGCTTGTGGTGCAGGCGACAGTGATCTCTCGGCTTGACTACGCCAGCTCCCTCTTGGTAGGGATAAATCAGGCCGAAGTCACTCGCCTGCAACGTGTGCAGAACGCCTCCGCGAGAGCAGTGGTTGGCTTACCTAGGTTCTGCTCTGCTGCCAACACCCTGCGCTCTCTCCATTGGCTGCCGATTAAGCAGAGGATTCAATTTAAAGTGCTCTGTTTGTCCTATAGGATCCTCAAGGGCTCCTCGGCGCAGATCCTTCTGAACCTCTTATCTCCTTATGTTCCGGCTCGCTCTCTACGTTCGTCGGAACTTGAACTCGCAGTAGTCCCCCGGTTTAAGCTTAGCCGTGCTGGTGGCCGCTCATTCCGAGTACGGGCTGCGGCGTTGTGGAACTCCCTTCCCTTAAAGATCCGTGTTCTTGACGATCTTTCCTCATTTCGTAGGGCTGTTAAGACTTTTTTATTTCCTTAATCTCTGTACCTCTTGTCTTTCACCTTCTTTAGTCTTGTTATGTTGTTACCTGGAGCAGCTGTGCGCGTAATAAATAACCATAACATAACATAACATAACAAGACCAACTAATTTGCTAAGCAACTGACTGCTTGGTAATGAAGATAATATAATACAACTTCTTTTATATGGGGATTAATGCCACCATGTTCGCCATGTCTTAAGCACTGAAAATAACAAGTGTTACTATCACCCAATTTAATTTTAGTCATTTTGTCAACCTCGGAAGAAAAACAGAATTGGGCATGTGGTCTGTAGTTCACAGCAAATGTCAGCAGCGAGTTTGTAACTCAATGAGCCTTACTGTTGGCACAGAGCATTTGGTGATCTCATGCATCCCACATGCACGTGTGAGTAGTTGACCTAGTCCATTTCTAGGTCGAGCATTCAAGACCTCTTGTGTATACTTTAGTATATACTTATATGTGTTTATACTTTGTAAGCTCTGGAGATCAGCCCTAGTACTTGTCTGCTTAGGGACTTTTTTCTGTTCAACTGCCTCTATTTAACTGTTTTGATAGAAAATTACCAGTAGAGGTCAGTAAAATACCAGAACTGCTTTCTGCTTGTTCAACTGCCACTATTTGATTTTCTTCATAGAAAACGACCAGCAGAGGTCAGTAAAATACCAGCATTATTTTAGCATTCTCTAGATTCCAGTCCATAGTATTTCAGTATTTCAGTATTTATTTATTATGATAAAGGAACTCTTTCGAGGTCCACACAAACCAAAATATACATACAAAGAAAAATGCATAAAATGTCCTTTTAACACTAAACACAAAAAAAGAATAACATATTAGTAAAGATCCAAAAAACATTTAAAGAAGCCATACAGTTTAAAACAAAACATTTCATTAGGAGGGTTAATCAAGGCAGTCTGAAATGACAGGGCGGAAAGAATATTAAGTTGTAGGCAAATTGGACGTAACCATCTACGCCTATAGGGCATCAGGACTGGACAAACAAAAATGACATGATTTAAGTCCTGGTCATGCATCTGACAAAGATCACAGAGAGGAGAGTGACCATACCATCTGGCATAAAGAACTTTCAGCGGAAGCAGGTTTTGTCTTATTAAGTACACTAAGCGACGAACGCCATGAGGGATGTTCCAGTACATATAAGGTTGCGCTTTCCGCAAGATGCATGACTCAATCACAGGAGTACAACCTTTTTTTAACAGCCGGGAATCTCTGTCATGACAAAACCCCAATTCCCATGAAGAAGTCTTCAATAAAGATTTTAATTGATAAGAGGATAACGAAAATAAAGTTTCTTCATCCAATTTCAATTGTGCCACAGCAAATCTAAAGTTTTTTATAATCAAGGAATGTTCATTTAGATTTCCCAGCAATTCATTTTTTATAAGGTATCTCATGGTGTTAGACTCGCTTTTTGCTAAGCCTACTACCCAACGAATGGAGCCAGTCAAACCTTGAGCCCAGCTGCTGCGTAGGCCAAGTTCCTGTCTCATGGAAACGGTTGAATTTGCTGAACTAACAGATAGTAAACTACGCAAGATTTTCCCTTCCGTGGAAGATAAAAAACTCCATTTATTTTGCTCTATTAACTCTAAACCATATAACAGGGAGGCAGGGACTTTTGCTCTAAATACATCTAAAAGAATAGAGAAATGCCTTCTACCTGTAGCTTTATACAAGGCTACTAAACTCTTTCCCTGTGAAATAGCCTTTCGGGAGTTATTGTCTATATGGGATTTGTCACTTAAGTTAGTTGTGACAATTTTACCAAGGAAGGTATATGATTTCACCGTTTCCAATTTTTGCACCCCCACACACCAAGGAAAATTAAGAAATTTAGGTTTCTTCCTGCCGGAGAAACACATCACTTTACTTTTTGCCGTGTTTATCAAAAGGTAATGGTTTTCGGCATATTCAGACAGTGCCTGCAGGCGATTATTTAAGCCCTTCGGGGTAAGTTCCAAAATCAGGATGTCATCTGCATACATAAGGCATGCAATTGGAACCCCCCCCAAGGACGGAGCAATACCAGCGCATGCTGAAAGGGCAACAGGTAAATCGACTGTATAAAGGGAGAACAGCAAGGGAGCCAAAAGGCAGCCTTGCTTTAACCCATTAGAGGTAAAAATTATTTTAGATAGATCGCGTTCACCTCCCAGTAAAACTCTGCACCAGGTATCTGAATATAGTGCACGAATTAACTTAATGAGATATAAGGGCATACCTAAATCAGATAACTTTCTCCACAGCAATATCCTGTCCACTTTATCAAAAGCGGTGGAAAAATCAATGAAAGCCCCATAAACCTGCCCACCACGGACTTTAACATATTTTTCTGTGAGAACTTGTAGCGCCGACAGGTTATCTAGAGTTCCGTGATTCTGTCTGAAACCTGTTTGTTCAATAGGTAGGATTTTAAAATCAATTACCCATTGATTCATTAAAGTGAGAATACATTTTGCGAAAACCTTACCTATGGCGTCAAGCAAAGCGATTTGACGATAATTTTGGGGAAGATCTCTTGCCCCTTTTTTATATAAGGGGACAATGATACTTCCTTTCCAGGAGGGGGGGACTGTTCCGCTAGAAAAACAGAATTTAAAAACTGGAAATTGAATCTTGCTCCAAAGTTCACTCTGTTGTTTCAATACTGAGATGGGAACTTTATCTGGCCCCATCGCACCAGAGGAGCGCATATTCATAATAGCAAATTCAATTTCTTTTTCAGAGGGACAATCGAATATGCATGAAACTTCATTGGATTCCACCCTATGTACTTGCAAATTATTGTTACTGTACAGTTTCTCAATGTATTGAACCCAAATCTGTTCCTCAATGGCAATCGGGGTACCGCTGGCTCTGGTCCCACAGCCCTTGCCAATTAAAGACCAAAAAATTTTTGCTTGACCGTTATAGGAAGCTTCCCTCAGTTGAATCCAAAGAGAGTCTTCCTTATCACGTTTTAGACGAGCCTTAAGCCTAACTCTCCTTCTTTTTAAAATGGACAATTTATGCTTGGCTACTTGAGAAAATGATAAATATTGCCCCCTTATTACTTTATTTATTTCTATATTTAAAGCCCGCAGAGGAGGAGGGACTGCAAGCGATTTTTCCACACCAGGTTTCTTCTTCGCTATAGAAGTTACCAAATCTAAAAAATTAGCAAATCCTGACAGCTCTCTCCCTTCCCAAAGAGATAAACTCTTAACAGTTTGATTCAAAAGGGATAGCAGACTTGCAAAACAGCGTAAATTCCAGAAACATTTTCCAGAATTAGAGTCGAAGTTCACCAGATCCCTCTCCATGCTCCAAGAGTCCACTTTCGGAAGACTGACGGAGACTATAAGCAACAACGCATTATGGTCACTAAGATTAGACTCAATGACTTTCATATTTTTCAACTTGGCAAATAGAGCGTAATCAGCCATGACATAATCAATGATTGAATTTCCCTTATTTGATTTATGCGTAAAAGCTGCCGGGGTGTCAGAAGGGAGCCTCCCATTTACTATTAAACAGTCAACTTTATGTAGACCTTCTAGGACAAGTTTACCTCTTTTATTAGTTTTAACTTTGACAGGGAACTGGGACGATGGGATATTCAGAGATTCTTCCCTGAGTTTATTTCTGAATAGAGCTAGCCCACAATTGGATATATTACAGTTCAAATCCCCAAACATTAATACATAAGGAGGCGAGGCAACATCCATCGCTGCATTTAAGAAGGAAAATAACGTTTTTAGACCGTCATTAAAGCTGCGATTTGGGGGGATATAGATGTTTATTATTACCAGCGATCTATTCGGGCAATCCTCAAAAACATCTTTTAAGGTTATTGCTTGGAACAAATTCCCCGGATCGAGATAATGAGAATAATTCCATTTTATTCTATTTGTTAACAAACATGCTATCCCTCCCTTAGCATGACCTCTTCTAGAAGAAGTTGCACTCTTTTCCAGAACAAAAAAATCCTTTTCTAGCGCTATTCTACCTTCCACCCATGTTTCTTGTAGACAGATTATATCCACCTTATGTGAATACAAAAAGTCTAGTTTCTCCTTATAATCTTTAAAACCTGCTGTATTCCACGAGATAATCTTCAGCTCTTTGTTAAAAATTTAAATGCGGTTTGGGGCCGGAAGTAGCTTTACTTGCTAAGACTCCCGGAAGCCAACTCCATTTAGATTGATCATCCTTCAACGTTTGTTTCAAAGGAGGATTTTTATACAACACTTGCCTTTCATTCCTGGACACACATATTTTTAAATCCTCTGATCCAGAGCTAGACCAATCCGACAACTTCAAACCCTGAAGGGAAGAAGATGACAAATTGGGGAATGCCTGTGGATTTCGTTTTTCCCCAAAATATGGAATAACATCTATTCCTCTAATTTGCAATTCCGCAGCCCACTGTAGAATAAGATTTGACACTACTTTTGAATGAAATTTCACCCTTGTGGATCTCCCTAACAGAGAGTTAAGAAGGAATACTACATCCAAATCAGATGTTTGAATTAATTTTAAGCCTTCAATCTCTTTGAAACAAATAAGTAGGGCAGATCTATTTAGAATTAAATCAGTATCAAATAAGGGCAAAAAATCAAGAGAAAAAGTATCTACAGTTATTTTTTCTTTGGGTGGACTGACTACAATTGGGGGTGCCTCTAGGAGAGGTCGTGCTGATGGATTAAGAGAAGAGCGAGAAGGATTAGCAGCAGGGGAAGTGACCTTAAGAACATCTTGATAGGGCATTGCTGATGGGTTAAGACAAGAAAGGAAAGGATTAACAGCGGGTGAAGTAACCCTAGGGAGAAAAGGATTAGTGGAACTTATAGGACCTAAATCTGTAGAAATGAACTCCACTTTAGGGGAGGCAATCATAACTTCAACAGGGGCAGGCAACTGCACTACCTGAGGAGAATATTCTGAAATTGGTTCCACACTTTTGTCAAATAAAAGTTTTCTCTGTCTTTTTTTAGAGAATCTTCGAATGGTTTTTCTCTTCTTTATTTTAATCTTTTTATGTTTTAAGGGGATCGATTCATTAACCCTTCCAGTATTTGCCATAACAATCTCCTCATTTTTTGACTGTACGGAAAATATAGGAAAAAGAGAGGGAGTAACAATTTTATGGTCGGTAGGGGACGTGGGTACTACCTCTATTTTATCACTAATAGAAGCTATACAATTAATACCAGCCGAAGCCGTTTTGCAGATCTTAAGGTCAGCTGGTAGAGCTACTGACTTCATAGCTTGTTGGCCGTCCTTGAGGAGAGAAGGACGAACGGGATCCAATTCTACTTGAACACTTGGAGGACTCTTTTTGGGGATCTCCATCGAGTTGACAAACGTAGGAGGGCAATCAGACACCGGACCATTCTTACTTTGCAAAAGCACTTTTAAGATTTGATTTACCGTGTCAAAAATACATTCAGACCCTCCAACAAATTTTTCAAGTAGACCCAGAATCGAAGAAAGTATAGATTCCAAAGAAAATAAAGTTTTAGACAATAACCTCCCATCAGCATTTGGAGACCCCCCCGCTACGTTGTTCAAAATAGGACCAGAACAAGAAGAAAAATTTAATTGAGCGGGAGAAAAATCCAAATTATTAGAGGGTGTGCTACTTAGGGGACCCGTACTTGAAATAGTTATAACTTCATTAGAATTTAAAATAGCCCTAGCTTTCCCCTGAAGGGATATCAACCGATTCTTGTGAGCTGTAAGATCGATGTCAGGTAATGTAAAGTCACTGTCCGGGATCGGCAAATTTACAGGAAAAACTGACAAAGGGCCAGTAGTTACTATAGCATTGGGGACTTCCACAGCAGACTCTTGGGGGTAAATAATACTATCAAATTTCAAATCCTTACCACCCGCAGGCTCAAAAGGACAAATTGGGCCCGGTTGTAAGCCATTTGAAATCAAGCATGAACCCCTTAATATTTCGGGACTAAGAGGTATTAGCAGAGATTGACTAGGTACCAAACTCAGACCAGAAGAAACATTAATAACCATATTAGCAGCTTCCGGAACATTATAATCAGGACCCTCACTCGGGTGTTGCAACTCAGATGACTTATCTTTCCCTTTGTCCCATAAATTAAAAAGCTGACACTGGCCTTTCAGTTGCATGGAGGACGTAATTTTGTTGCGTAAAGGGTTAGATTTCGTTTTAGACCCAGATTTCCCTACTAGGACGCGACCAGAACGTAATTTTTTGGCCGTCATAAGAAGAGTGTAGTGAAGGTATAGCTAGGATTAAAACTCCCCAAGAAGCAATATTAGCTTGCGAGAATAAATACCAAACAGAAATATAACAAAAAATCACAAAAATCAAAGAGAGAGGGCCCAGCCCAGCCTACTGCAGCCTCTGACGGCCTCAGACGGTCCCGCCCTTGTCCCGGGCTTCTCCCGGCGCGCTCCCGCGCGCTCCCGCGTTGCGGTACCAAGTGAGAGATATATAGCTGCGCTGAGGTGTGGGAGGAGCCAGCAGGGAGAGCGGGTCAGCTGGTGTAAATGCCGAGGGTCAGGCGCTCCTGGGACTGGAAGTCCTGGGCCTCCCCTCGCTCGCAGCCCTGCTTTCCCCACCACCTCAGGAGCTCAAGCGCCAAAGTTTCCAAAGCGCTATCCCAGATGAGTGCAGGCGAAGCGGGACCCGCGAAGCGGGTACCGCGAGGAGTGAAGGCTAAAACAAGATTTAAAAACACAGCAGCAACAGGAAGAGCGAGTCCTTCGTGCTCGCAGTCCAGAACGCCTTCAGCAAATGTGAAAAGAAACAGGTGAGCAATCCACCAGGGCGAGTAACGAGCTGGCTTTAGCTGCGCTGAGGTGTGGGAGGAGCCAGCAGGGAGAACGGGTCAGCTGGTGTAAATGCCGAGGGTCAGGCGCTCCTGGGACTGGAAGTCCTGCGCCTCCCCTTGCTCGCAGCCCTGCTTTCCCCACCACCTCAGGAGCTCAAGCGCCAAAGTTTCCAAAGCGCTATCCCAGATGAGTGCAGGCGAAGCGGGACCCGCGAAGCGGGTACCGCGAGGAGTGAAGGCTAAAACAAGATTTAAAAACACAGCAGCAACAGGAAGAGCGAGTCCTTCGTGCTCGCAGTCCAGAACGCCTTCAGCAAATGTGAAAAGAAACAGGTGAGCAATCCACCAGGGCGAGTAACGAGCTGGCTTTAGCTGCGCTGAGGTGTGGGAGGAGCCAGCAGGGAGAGCGGGTCAGCTGGTGTAAATGCCGAGGGTCAGGCGCTCCTGGAACTGGAAGTCCTGCGCCTCCCCTCGCTCGCAGCCCTGCTTTCCCCACCACCTCAGGAGCTCAAGCGCCAAAGTTTCCAAAGCGCTATCCCAGATGAGTGCAGGCGAAGCAGGACCCGCGAAGCGGGTACCGCGAGGAGTGAAGGCTAAAACAAGATTTAAAAACACAGCAGCAACAGGAAGAGCAAGTCCTTCGTGCTCGCAGTCCAGAACGCCTTCAGCAAATGTGAAAAGAAACAGGTGAGCAATCCACCAGGGCGAGTAACGAGCTGGCTTTAGCTGCGCTGAGGTGTGGGAGGAGCCAGCAGGGAGAGCGGGTCAGCTGGTGTAAATGCCGAGGGTCAGGCGCTCCTGGGACTGGAAGTCCTGGGCCTCCCCTCGCTCGCAGCCCTTCTTTCCCCACCACCTCAGGAGCTCAAGCGCCAAAGTTTCCAAAGCGCTATCCCAGATGAGTGCAGGCGAAGCGGGACCCGCGAAGCGGGTACCGCGAGGAGTGAAGGCTAAAACAAGATTTAAAAACACAGCAGCAACAGGAAGAGCGAGTCCTTCGTGCTCGCAGTCCAGAACGCCTTCAGCAAATGTGAAAAGAAACAGGTGAGCAATCCACCAGGGCGAGTAACGAGCTGGCTTTAGCTGCGCTGAGGTGTGGGAGGAGCCAGCAGGGAGAGCGGGTCAGCTGGTGTAAATGCCGAGGGTCAGGCGCTCCTGGGACTGGAAGTCCTGCGCCTCCCCTCGCTCGCAGCCCTGCTTTCCCCACCACCTCAGGAGCTCAAGCGCCAAAGTTTCCAAAGCGCTATCCCAGATGAGTGCAGGCGAAGCGGGACCCGCGAAGCGGGTACCGCGAGGAGTGAAGGCTAAAACAAGATTTAAAAACACAGCAGCAACAGGAAGAGCGAGTCCTTCGTGCTCGCAGTCCAGAACGCCTTCAGCAAATGTGAAAAGAAACAGGTGAGCAATCCACCAGGGCGAGTAACGAGCTGGCTTTAGCTGCGCTGAGGTGTGGGAGGAGCCAGCAGGGAGAGCGGGTCAGCTGGTGTAAATGCCGAGGGTCAGGCGCTTCTGGGACTGGAAGTCCTGGGCCTCCCCTCGCTCGCAGCCCTTCTTTCCCCACCACCTCAGGAGCTCAAGCGCCAAAGTTTCCAAAGCGCTATCCCAGATGAGTGCAGGCGAAGCGGGACCCGCGAAGCGGGTACCGCGAGGAGTGAAGGCTAAAACAAGATTTAAAAACACAGCAGCAACAGGAAGAGCGAGTCCTTCGTGCTCGCAGTCCAGAACGCCTTCAGCAAATGTGAAAAGAAACAGGTGAGCAATCCACCAGGGCGAGTAACGAGCTGGCTTTAGCTGCGCTGAGGTGTGGGAGGAGCCAGCAGGGAGAGCGGGTCAGCTGGTGTAAATGCCGAGGGTCAGGCGCTCCTGGGACTGGAAGTCCTGCGCCTCCCCTCGCTCGCAGCCCTGCTTTCCCCACCACCTCAGGAGCTCAAGCGCCAAAGTTTCCAAAGCGCTATCCCAGATGAGTGCAGGCGAAGCGGGACCCGCGAAGCGGGTACCGCGAGGAGTGAAGGCTAAAACAAGATTTAAAAACACAGCAGCAACAGGAAGAGCGAGTCCTTCGTGCTCGCAGTCCAGAACGCCTTCAGCAAATGTGAAAAGAAACAGGTGAGCAATCCAGTCCATAGATAATATCTTCCACGAGCACCCGTAGACAATAATATTTTTTTCAAATCTTGTATTTTCAGTGATATGACCATTGAAGGCCCAGATTTTATATTAAAAACGGAACTTTGGACAAACACAATTTCCAGCTGAAAGGCAATATTTCTCTCCATGTGTTCCCACACCTAGCAAATCATGCAGTTTGGTGCTTACTTTCCCTCCATGTTAAAGAACAGTAGATGCTTCAGCACCTAGGCTAATGTGCTGCATAGCTTAATACATATAAGGTCCCAAAGGCGAGACCGACTGCATTGCAAATGTTTGTTTTCTTTGCATTCTGGTGCATGTAGACCTGAATTTATAACGGCATAAACTGGTGTACTAGCACCAGATTCCTGGACTGGATTAACCATTCAAACATGAACCAACAGAATATGAGACATGTGCTTTATTAAGAAGGAACAGTGTGAAAAGAGTTATTTAACAAACCACAGTTTTGAGACATTTTGTGGTGTACAGTGACTGAGGATAGTTATTGCTTTCTATATGGTATTTTCTGTCTTGTGTGAGTAGCACATTGCTCCTAGTTCTTACTTTACATCCTTCTGCTTGTAGTACATAAAAAAAAATATAGTGGGTAAACAACAAACAAAAAAATAGGATTGGATATTTTGCTGGGTGATTTGGTCAAGAATACAGAATTGGCAAAACTGAAACTATGTGAGCAGCAGGATGTGTTGCGTCCACTGGACTTTGAACTTGAACTAACAGCACAATTGCAATGGACACCCCATAGTTTTTCATGACACTCACCGGAATTGAAAAATAAGTACAAATGGTGAAACAGTACATTCCGCCACAAATGTTAGGATCACATTTGAAAGCTTACTTTACCTGCCTAAAACGTCCAGCCCCTTCCATTGCCTTCCGCTTCCCCTCCTGCTGGACCACCATCACTGTTACAGCCTGGTAAGTTATTTCTTAAAATGTTTTGTTGTGTGCGTGCATGTGTGAAACCTTGTGTATTTGGAAGCCTGTGCAGTGAATGGGTGTGTGTGTGTGTGTATGTGCTTGTGAATAGTGGGTGTATGTGTGTGCACTTATAAATGGATTGGTGTTAGTGAGTGTGCATGTAGATGGGTGAGTGTGAGCATGTGGGTGCGTGTGTGGACTTCCCCACTGCTCAGCCACCTTACAGATCGTTATTGCCTATAACCACTTTTTCACACACAGTAGGATTGGAAGATAGGCAGCGCCAAAGCTGTTCAATATCAGATAGTGGGTGTCAGAGATGCTCTTCATGACCTTGAGGAAAAAAAGTCAAAAACTGTGCAAGGAGTCAACTTTAGAAAGCCTAATTTGCTTTAGAGTTTTAGGAAGAAGCACTCAAAGATCCTAAAAATAAGTTTAGGGTGAAAGTTTACAATGATTTTAATAGGTACAGCAATACATTCCATCCAAGAATGTTTCAAACAAATGAGGGAACATGAAGCAATATGGACTTTATTCGTTAAAATGAAAAGGCTTCCTGATGGTGTATTTCTTTTTGGGTGATGCAGTCATTTAGTGGTGCCTCTGCCAGCGATGGAGGAATTGATACAGTGGGCCTTAGGATAGGATATGATAGAACTTGTAAAGCGCACTAATACCCAGAGTTGTCAAGGCACATAGGGGAACAAGAGGACCAGCAAAGGAGAGGTGGCCATTAAAAAGAAAACTAAGATGTAAAGAGACAGTTTTTAGATGTTTCTTAAAGGCCAAGAAAGAGTCTGCATCTGAAATATAGTTAGGTAGGGAAGTCCATATTTTGGCAGCTGATACCGAAAAGGAGCAACCACCCCATCTAGTCCTACGAAATATGGAGATCATGAGTTTTTTACAACAGGAAGATCTCAGTTGCCTCCCCGGAATGTACCATTGACAAAGCAACTTCAAAGGTGAGCTTCTTGGTCTCAAGGACATGCTTCCAGAAGGCATTAAGAAACTACTTGTACTTAAATTCCTTCATTGTTGCAATCTGCAGGAATCATTTCCTGAGCTTCTGAGTTGCTTTATGAATTCTTAAGACAATACCACTCTTTATTGCCGGTGGAGAAAAAGCTTCTCCAAGTTGGAGTTAAAGATGATTAAAACCTATGTGCACTCAAACATGAGTAAATATTTGCTTGTGTCATTGGCAGTACTCTCAGTTGAAAAAGACACGATGCGACATATAGATGTTCCCCATCTTATAAATTCATTTGCTAACAGAAAAGCCAGAAATGTTTTTATTTCAATGATACATGTGCACTTCAGAGAAAAATGCCTATAAAAAATGATCATCTCGGGTAAGCGAAGAGACAGATCTGTGTACTAGCTTTGCGAAGTATATTATTTTATTTGTGGTGTTCATTTGGTCCCAAAATGAAGGAAAAAAAATAATTCTTGAACTTTGCAGTTCTCTTTCTTAGCCGTATTTAAAAATAATTTGGTTTTATAACTTGTCGTATATCGAGGAAAAGGCACCCAGGTCAGGATTTGTCATGTTTCCATTAATTATTGTACTGACACTTATGCAGGTAGGAGGAGTATTTTTCAGTGGAAAACTGGGCTCTGGCGAAATTTGATTTGCCCAGGACTATCTCTGGTGGTTAGAAGCGAAAACTCATACATTATCACTCTTCATTTTTTTTTGTTGCATGAGAACATTTGAAAAAATGACAGTGCAAAAAGCAACTTACAAAGGTCAAGTTGCAGGTCATGGAAATTGCACTTTAAAATATTAAAAAGTTAAGGGCATTGTTCAATTTGCTCAGCAGCGTGTAAAATTAAACGGACAAGCTCGATGTTTCAAGAGGCCAAATACAATTGTTCATGTAAGAAGTAGTAAAATAATGAGTAGAGTGGCCATGGCTAAACAGCACAGCTAATAAAATGACCAGAACAAGTTCTAGTTTTCAAAGTTTGCAGAATAAACATGAAATCAGCAATGAGCAGATGGCAGGCAAATAAGCCAAATTAAAATTCAAGTTGTTGACATTTTTCAAAATGTAAACTAGGCTGCAGGATTATTTTTCACACCTCTACAGTCACTCGCATATCGGTGATGGGACTCATGCCATTATCTTTTGTGGGACCTGGGCAAAGTAAGCCCACACATCAGAATGTGCAAATTAACTCAACAAAAAGTTGAGGAACTTATGCGAATGAATTATTAGGCACAGCTACAGGCTACGGTGAAACTTTCCTAGGCCAATTAAGGAGACTTGCACCCTAGCCAGTAAAATGTCAAATGGGAGAAAATCTTGCTGTGACTCATTAGCCGCCAGTTGTCTACCTATGTAAAATAGATAAGGCCTCTCATTTAAATGCAGGATTCCTGTCAAGAATGTCTACTGAAATTGGCAAAGAGCATTTTCGAAACTGATAGTGACACTTTCGAACATAAACGGTCTGATTAGAAAACTATCTACCTAACTTGCACTACAGCAGACCGGAGGAGAATGCACACGCTGTTCCCATATCCTTTTTCTGAAGTAGATTTTGTACATGGGCAAAATGGAAATTCAAAACCTGCTAACTCATAGGTGCCACTGGTTGTCACGTGAGATTGGCTCCCACTGGCGTCTTTAGAAGTACATTTTAGGGAGGGGGCCTCACATTCGCCACAGATAAAACTGGTGGGACCACTTACAAAGGTCATATATGTTAGGTAGGTTTTCAAAATGTTTAGATTTGACTTTTTATTGCCTACATATCTATAGATAAATAGAACAACATATAAAGTCAGATTTAATAAGCAAAACAACACTACTTTGCATCAACAGGTAACTTGAGAAATTAATGTGTAGGACAAGGGCCAGTGTCTGTTTTTCTTCTGGGATCCCTCCTGGAACATTTAGTGTATGTGGTGGTGGAGCCCACCCAGAGACTCCAGTGTTGGATCAGTTCATACATACATCCGATGAAGAGCCGATATCACGCAGTGGAACACAAGGTAAGCTGGAGACTCCTCAATAAAGTGGATTTCTAGTTCAGCTACTGAGGTTGTGCACACTCAATGCCCTAAAACCATGATTTGAATCTCCCCCAGGTCATCGGAGGCAGCCTCAGAAGTTTTGTTTAGTTTTCAATGAGGGTTGGGAGGGAGCACAAAGCCCCGTCCCCTCATCACACACAGTGAAAAATATTTTAGAAGTTGGTTTGGTAAGTGGTGCTAGTGTGGTGACTGATATGTGCACTTGGTGTAAAGTTGACACTTTGAACCATGACAGGCTCATTCACAAAGGTGCATGATATTCTGTAATCCGTCCCTGGTGGACAGCCCCTGCCTCTGGAGCAATCACACAATACGACCGGATGCAGCATGTATGCGTCTTAGAGGTAGGACACAGAAATGTACTCTGTTTGCACTGCAGACCCTACACTCCCCTGCTCCTAAAATGTATGTACAATGTAGTAGAGTCACATAATAACCACATCCTTAACTGGAAACATAATTCTCTGCATTGCTATGCATGGATACCATTTCTAATACATATCAACTCGCTAGTATGAATGATGTGGCGGGAGAGGTGGGAACCCTTGACTTGGGCAGACTCCCTTTAGAGCTCCCAGATCGACCTTACGTCTAAATGTATTAACGAGCAGTGGGCACACGCTTACTGCTTCGTTAGTAGCAAGAGTGCACTTTGTTACTGTTGCATGCTAGCCTGAAATTGAGTGTAAAACAAATGCCCTAGTAACTTGGGCCTTTCCCTGCCTGCAGATTCTGTCCTCCAGGATCAGGAGCTGCCAAACATTTACAGTGCCAGTTGCACAGTAATGTGTAGTGGTGGGTGATCCCTCAGTTGTTTGTGTTTCTGATCTTTGCTGTCTGCAGTGCATGTGATCACTTGCGAACATGACTGAACCCAGGATGACTTCCATGTTGTGCGCCTGCATAGCACACAGATGCAGATCTTGAACCCCGTAATCACCTCTAGAGAGACCCAGATCAGGCCAATCAGGCTTATTATATGACTCCATGTGTTTGACCTTCATTCTCAATTGTACATTCACATCTGCAAGCAAGGATCAACCCGGAAAAATGCATTGTCCTGTAATAAGGCATTCAGAAAAAGACAGCGAAACAGAATCCTATCATCTGCTCAAAAAACAGAATTGCTCGTCTTTGGGAGAGAGACATTATATAGATCGTACAACATACAGCCCAATATCTCAATGAAACAAAAAGCGGAGGAAGTCAACTAGGAGAATTGAGTGACATATTTTGAGGGACATAATTTTGTCCTTACTTATCGCGAAAAAATTTGAATAATTTCATTATTTTAATTTCATGGAGGTTTCTCATTGCCCCAATGAAGAGCTTGATATTTCCACCAAAACCAGTGTAATTAGCCTCAATGAACATTATGAGTCTTAACTCTATTTTGCTAATCACAGCTTTAAGGAGTCAGTTTTGGGATTAAGATGATGGAATGAAATCAACTGATCGTTTTAAAATGATCTTCATTATATGTTGATATACAGGATAGAGCAATAGGACAAACTTAAAGGACTAAACATAAATAGTTTTTGATTTGTCATAGCAGATGGTATGCAATGTTTCGAACAATCGCCATACTAGGGAGGTCATACAAAATCAAAATATTACATACAGCTTTTTGTGTGTACTAATATCATAATTCTTTTTATACCCACCTTAAGTTAAAGATTCGGGAAAAAATCCGTCTTTGCCACAGCGGGCATCACTTGGGAGAGGTGGGTGACATTAAGTTGTTTAGCAGCCCCGACAAACATCATAAGATTTCAATTACAGCTCGCGCCTAGGTCAGAGGTCATTGGTGGGGGTTACTTTTGTCAGCAAGTTTATTTCGGGCACTCAGCCCCCAAAGCCAGACAAACAAAATTTAATACCAAGAAATACTTTGATGAGCATAATATGTTTT